>NC_091093.1:21880000-22567500 GCF_024713975.1 Paralichthys olivaceus
CACTGTTATCACACAGTAATATATATATGCACGTGTGCGCGCGAGAATGTGTGTTACCTGAGAGGCTGAACCCAGGACTTGAGGGTAATAGCGGGCGAAACCTCCTCGTACCTCAGAGGTGACGACACATCAAAATTCGTCACTCCCTCTGAGGCATGCTGGGAAGAGACACACAAGAGTTAAAAAAAGCGCAAAAAAACTAACACTGCAACTTATTTTGTGCTGTGTCTGTATTCTTACTATGTGCAAGGGTGAGGGAGATGTGCTGAGTCCATGGAAGGAGATGCTGTAGTCTACTGTGACGTCACCCAGGCTTGCCCACCAGCGAGCAATGCAGAACTCTACTATCCGACCTGACTGGAGAGGGGACAAAAACAAACAGGAATTTATTTTATATTTTTATATGCATGCATCTAAGAAATGGAGTTACTTGCATTGGCCTTTTTAAATATATCTGACTCTGGTATGTTTAGTTAATGACTTTCATGCAAAGTCACAGTCAAATAAATGCTTATTATAAATAAAATATACGTACCAACACAGGAAAAGCCTCTGTTAACGAGCCTCTTTCCAATAGTGAAGAGAACTTGTAGAATTCATTAGCTCTGTACGCTTTCTGTTTGACCAGGTGCACAGCATGGAGAACAAACTTTGATGACACATCTCCTGAATGAGAGGTCAGTGTAATCTCTGCAGGACAGAGAGGAGAGTAACAGAACAACAAGGGGGGGGGGGGGGGGGGGACATGGAACAATTCAAAATTAAAATGTCGCACTGATACCATTGGTTTTATTTTGAAATGTGTAAAATAAATCTTTATGTTCAATCAAATAAAAACAGAAACAAAAGTCACTTTCTCAGGTGTAACCAAAACCAGAGTGAAATGTATCACTAACTTATGAATCGAAACAGACTCAAATTCAACATTTGGTGAGTTGGGAAACCCTATGAGACTTAAATGATACTACTGGTGATACAGGGTTTCTGCAGGGCTCACTAAATTAAATTAGACTTAAATTACACTTTAAGACCATTGTAACAGGAGTATACATTTATTCACATTTGTGTTGCATTTTTGTCACTAATTGACAGTTGTGAATAAAAATAATTCTTGATAGTTGTGGCGGTAGACCATGCCACGGGGTTCCCACCACGACAGCCAGAGACGAACCATTCACACCATTTGGGGCTCAGCAACATCTTTTTATTTAAACTTTTACACAAGTCACAAATTATACATGTAACCTTAACTTAAAGGGTCCAGCACTTTCTGCTGGACCTTTAGCTTTGCCCAGTCTCTTCCCCAGTGTGTGTTCCTCTGAGGCAGCTCTGCTGCTGCCTTTTCAAGCATGAGGATCAATCAGCTAACAGCTCTCCCAGCCCCTTCACCTCCACAATAATATAATAAATTCATTCATGTACACTGGAATTGAAGAGATTTATAAGTGCAGAACACTGACCTGCCCAGGAGGCTCCCTGAGGAACGGTGATGAAGTGGCGTCTGATCTGACCTGGTCTGAAGTGGACGTCTGTGAAACACACCTCCTGATTACGATTATCTGTCACTCTGAAGAAAGACACACAGATCTGTCAGTCACACAAACACACTGATGCAAACCTCTATTCGTTAAAAAAAGCAGAATTAACAGAAAAACTCACTTGGCCGGGATAATAACCGTGATGGGAACTCTGAACAGTGGGCCACAGCTCGGTGCTGCTGTATCGTAGCCACACACCTTAACAAACACATTCAAAGTGATTAGATTAACATTAATACAGACTCAGCTGAGACAGCGCCATCTTTTCCTCCTCCTCTCTGTCCTGTCCCTACCTCTGTGTAGTGCACTCCCTCTCTCAGTCCGACAGGATCGATGCGGACATTGACGTGACGACACTGGTTCATCAGCTCTAGATGCGAGGGACACTGGACCCAAGGGGCAGCACATGTGAGCGCCAGGTGCAACTGCAAGGAGATTCGCTCAGAGTTTTCTGTGAAGGATATTAGAGAAAGACAGATTGTGTTTTAAAAAAGAGAAAACACTCAAATAAAACACAGTGGTTGTGCTCCTGAGTAGGTACAGCACCTGTGTTCTCTGGGAAGATGGGTTCAATTCCTACTCCATGATCTGAAGGTGCAAGAACTTGGCCTGGGTCCCTGAGGTAGATGCCTCTCTGTGTTCCCACGCTTACTGAGAAGCCAAGGTGGCTCGTGGGTAAAGAGGCGTGTTGAGTGAGGTAGTCTAATGCCTTGTCCACCTGAGAGGAATAAAAAGAGGAAATTACTGAAAGAAATAACATTTACAGCACTTACAGTAAAAACAAATTAACATAAGAGACAGAAAAAGAAACTACAAAATCAACTTAAGTCAAATTACCTGGATTATTCCATGGCCCTGTGCAAAAACCTCAATGTCATCAACCTTCAGAGCTGTATTTTCCAGCGCTCTCCTCACCGCAGGTACAGAGGGCTGGATCCCATTCTGCTTCAGCCCTTTATCACACACAAATCCCAAACTAGCATTAGATTTCCATTCATGCATACTTGGAATATATTCTCACATCTAATATTAGTCCAAGAACACACCTGAGAGGATTAATGCAATGCCTCCACAGGCATTAGGTGATGACATGGACGTCCCGTTCATCAGCTGGGTACCACGAAGAGTCCAGTTGGGTACAGATGCAATGGCACCACCTGGGGCACTGATGCTGACCCCCAGGGCCCCGTCTGTACTGGGGCCCCTGGACGACCAAGTGTACTGGTTAGGTGGTAGTTTCTCCCTTAGAGAATATTCTGCCACCATCATATCTGGAGTCACATACGCTCCAACTCCTGTGGAGAAATTTAATTTTGAAAACCTCTTTGAAACCACAATTGGCCCAATTTGTGAAGCTGTCTCTATACTGCATGGGCCATTCTGCATTTGTACCCACACGCCAACTCCCACTCCAACAGTTCAGAGTGCATACAATTTCAAATTGGAATGTCAAAGGCTGTAGTGTTAACTTGACTTAAAGGCTAAAGAAATACAATGTAATTTGGATGTCTTTCCAATTCAACTAAGATATACCTTTTCAATGCATGTGTTTTAAGTGTGTGTGTACCTATGACACTGCTAGTGGTTCCCCCTGGGCAGCCGACAGTAGAGAGACAAGGGCCGTTGTTTCCTGCACTTGAGACAAATATCACATTGTGCTTCTGGACAGCCTCAGTGATCACCTCACAAATCCTCCTAAAATGAAAAAAAATTCAATAAGTGACCATAAATGTGAAACACAAAATAACCCACACAATGAAACACCCCAATGCTACTACAAAGCAGTATTTACCCTGAATTGGGCCAATGAGTTGCTTCTCCATAGCTGTAGTTTACCAGGTCACACTTGTAGTTGATTACTTCAATCATCTTTATGTGAAATAGACATAAGATAAAGAAAAAGGTTAAAAGCTTAAAAACAATTGAAGCTAAACTTTAATATCCAGAGTCTGTGCAACATACGGCACGGATGAGTCCTGTTCCTGTTTCCATGGTGCTAAGGCGGGTGTCTCCAATCTTCAAAGCCAGGATTTGGGCACCGGGGGCCACACCATTGCGCTCTGGTTCCTCTGGGAAGTAACCTGCTGCGATGCTTGCCACGTGTGTCCCATGAGCCCCTTTAAAATCACATAGGCAAGTTAGAATGGAGAAAACACAATGGTGCTGAACATCTTTCGTGTTAACTCTTTTTGGAGCAACTGAAAAACAAATATTCATCTTGTGCTGGGATTGGCTTACCTCCACTGGTGACAATGCAGAGTGTATTTCCCTCATCATAAATATTAACAGAGTAGTTAAGCATCTCAGCATTTCCTAATGTGGCGTATTCTTGAGTCTCTCTGTAGGAGCACAGCACAGTGCACTGGGACAGCTCTCCACATTCTGAAGTGTCCACAACAGCCCTAAAAAAATGTATAGATAAATTAAATAAAAACATAAAAAAAAGTGGTAACAAAAGTAGAAAGAGATGACAGAATCATGGATTATGAGGGAATAGATGTAGTATGGGTACCTCCATGTGACTCCATCATGCCAAAGCACACAGTCATATACAGGACCAGGATCGCTGTACTTCTTTTCTAGAGATGCCAGCAGCTCTGACTGACTCTGCAGCTCTTCTTTCTGCAACTTCTCCATCTGGAAAGAAAAGCAGGGTTGAGGGATAAATGTGAAATTGACAGAGACAAATCTGAAAAGGAAACATCACATTGCTATGACTAGCATGCAAAGGTTAAAGAAAAATCACAAGCTCAGCTTCGCAGGTCTAACCTGTGAGGGTGTTGGGTGAGAAAGGTCAAACTCTTCTGTCTTTCGGGAGGCCTCAGCAAGCGCCGCTCTGTGTGGTGGGTCCCATATCTTCTCCTTTCGCTCTTTCTAGTAAACAAAAGTAAAAGTGCCTTAACAATATTGACAGAAGCCGACAAACCTTAGGTTTATTCTAATTGTTTTACAGATTGGATAATGTACAGTTCTGTTTACTAGTCACTTGTGAATATATGTAAAGAAATTATACAACAGCTGCATCAGCAAAAACTGTGGTTGTCAAATTAGTCCAGTTTTTCCACTCTTTCATGACAGTATTATGGTATTTGTTTGTTCATTCATTACAAA
Organism: Paralichthys olivaceus; assembly: GCF_024713975.1. NCBI lineage: Eukaryota > Metazoa > Chordata > Actinopteri > Pleuronectiformes > Paralichthyidae > Paralichthys > Paralichthys olivaceus. The sequence goes on from NC_091093.1 coordinate 21,884,650, forward strand.
GTTCATATAATTAGGTGTAATGGGTGCCACTTGAAAAATAGTCATTGAAAATCTTATTTAATTCATACAAGTTTTATAGCTATTATAATGCACAACCATAGAGTTCAAAAGTTAAAGCCATGGCAGAGCTGGTACAGAAATAATGTCCCTGTCTTCCTACCTGTATTCTTTCTTTAAGAGCCTTAGGGAAGAATTCATAGCCATTTTTAACTCCAATGCGATACTTCCCAGATGGATTGACCCAAGCAGGAGGGATCTGGAAGACAGAAAAAGACTCAGTGTGAAACAGATATGAAGAAAATATATCAAGTTTGAGTCAAATGATCTAATAAGGTTTAAAGAGTTTATTACACATTACTACAAAATGACTTAACATACAGGACAGTGGCTTTAACTCTTTTATCTTTTTGAATTAATCCTGATACCAAGTGATGTCTACTGACCTTAAGCGTTCTGCCAGAAAGGCCTGCGATTGTCCCGTCTTTAGGTTCTGCCACTGTGGTCATGTTCACGTCACCGCTGCCTGTCGTGTCGATGATATCAATGATCTTTGGCTTCCCCTCTGTTGTGACCTAAAGGAACAATAATCATTTAGAGACATCGGAAGGTGTAGAGAACATATCCACACACTGACACAGCATAAATACAACAACAGAAAATCACAACCTGCCAACTGAATCTGATCTTGAAGCTAAGCTGCAAACAAACCATCCTGGAGGGAGGATATTTGTTTACACACCGGAGGGCATCACATTCAGTCTCTTTCCTTTTTAAACCAGGATTACAGAAAGACAACGTATGTCTGAAAATAAATGGCGGACCTTGGTCTATTTATAATGAGCCAGCTAACCTCACTGCACGAACATAATTGTATGAAAACCAGCAGTTTCCTATCAACAAAGTTAGCTCTGTGAGGCTAACTACCAGGGCTCCAGTGTGACTTGGCAGTTAACGTGCGGCTACGAACGCCCCATTAACCGACCACTGACTGACCATTGGTTATTTAATTAAACTTTTATAAGCCTGGTCCCAACAAATAGATCAGATTCAACCACCTGACAGGACAACTTGTGTTTACTGAGAAAGCTGAAGCAGACTGGTGCAGATTGTAGCTGCTAGGCTAACACGCTAGCATGAGTGCCAAGTAACCAGCCGCTGTTAGTAAACTATTCTGACCTTTTAATGTCAGGTGGCAACAGGAGGAAATATATTTTATCGATTATTTTTTATTGGCATAGTTGTCATGAATGCTATGAGGCTTATCGCTACAGTTGTCGTGTGCGTAACTCGATGCTAACAAGCTACATAGCTGTGTATGAATTGAGTGAATGAGTGGGGCCTTTAGCATTGCTAGCTAGAAGCTAACGGACTAGCGTGAGAGAGCCGGTCGGATTTACCTGCATGCCGGGGGCCCCGGGGTCCACGCCGGTGTCGAGGATCGCGAGGAGCACCCCTCGGCCATCGTGCTCAGGGAACCTGGTGAGGTAAGACGCGGCGCCGGTTTCTTTCTTGGGGAGCAGCCCGTGGAAGGGGAACGGTTCTTCGGTGGAGTGAGCAGCCATGATCGGAGGAGCGACGGTGAACACAAAGCGGATAGATGGGGGAGAGAGAGAGAGACGAGGAGCGGAGCGGGGTTGAAGGGTTAAAGGGGCAGAGCGACACGGATCTGTTTCCATCAAAACATCGAGTCCACTGTGTTTAGTCCAAATTAAACAATGGATTTTAAACACGAACTCTCTGATCCAGGCTGTGCACTCAGGACCTGTGTTTACCAAACTACTGCAGATGAGAGTTCACTGTTTATATTTACTTCTCACACACTTTAGAATAAAAAACGATTTATCTTTTAATACAAAGCTCCTGCAGGAGCAGAGAAGACATCATGCAGATGTGTTCATAGGATGAGAACAGAAACTGAATGAATAAGAGGATATTTCAAGCTGAACTGCTGAATAAGTAAGAAAAACAAGGTTCTTCCCCACTCTTCCCCCACAAATACAGAACCTTGTATTGCCCCTCAAAGAAAAACTCTGCTGCCCATAGATGGGGTATGGTGTGTATGTGTGTGTGAATATCCAAAGACCTAATTTCCCTTTGGGGATGAATAAAGTAATCTAATCTAATAAAGGGCCAGAGGAAAGCTTGACTGATTCCTTCTTAACCTTAGTGGATGCATTAATATGTAAGCCAAATTCTGTACCTTTGTTATTTTTATTTATTGTTGGCATGGAAAGATCATTATTTGTGTTTGTTTGTTGTACAGAAAATCATCCATTCTACTATTCCTCCATCCTTTCATCGACATCCAATAAAAGGTTCAATGGCTCTTGGATCCTTGTGTTGAATTCTATGGTTCAAATGTGCACACCAGGCTCTATGGTCCAGTTATCCTTGCACTACTGAATCAAATATAGTTTAAAGTCTTTTTCACCCATTCTAAATAAATGTTTAAATTTTACAGATGTTTAACCTCTGTAATTAACCCATCTGTGTTAACGGAGCACACGGAGTCCCTGCAATTGAGCGATTTGGTGTCTTGCTCAAGGACACCTTGGCACCTCTCCAACTTCCATCCATGCTGGACTTGGACTGGCCACCCTCTGTTTCTCAAGCCAAGTTACTATGGACCTCTGCAGAAGTTTGGTTTCACTGGGGATTGAACTCAGGACCTTCTGCGTGTAAAGCAGACGTGATAACCACTACACCATGAAACCTTAGAAACTACAATCCTGTGTTAGATTAAAACGAGGGCCCTGTGTTAGATTACAAACAAGGGCCTTGGGTTCCTGCAGTTTGTTAATATGGGGTGCTGGGGTGCCGCCCATCCCCCACCCCAAAGGTAAAAAAAACCTATTTAAACACGTTGAACATAATTGAATTAGATCATAGTAGTTCACTGGTACAATGCACCACAGGCGCCTGTGAGCATTCAATAAAAGTTGTTTCAAATAAACTTTTGGCAACACGGGACCCGAGGCTGCTCTTTCATTGGCTGTGGCTGACGGGACGCAGCTCTGAGCTCCAGACACTCGACGTCTTCTCAGGTACATGAACCGCTGCTGACTGACTTCCACTGGGAGCTGACCTGCAGAGATATGACGACTTCACCTGGAGCTGTGGTACATCAGGTACTTTCTTTGCAAAAACACAAACACTTCAAAGTGGAAGTTCTGTGTCCCTCGAGGACAACTCTGAGAAATGCAAACGGAATGAAAGGTGCCACAGTCACTGCGACACAATGAGGCTCCATTTTGGCATCAGGTGGATCTTGCGCCACCAGGGTTTTCTCGGCGTGTCCATGCGCCACCCGGCGTCCGCTCCGGGCACGACACCCGGCAGTTCCCTTCTCCCGTGGAACAAATCTACCATCTGCTGGATTATCAGGGTACTGCACTTCCCAATTTTTTTTTTTCAAAAATTCATAAATTCATAAAAATGAAGAACGCTTCACGAATTTGTGTGTCATCCATGCGCCCACAGAATTGAGTTCTTCTCTGCCCATTGTCCAAAATTTTGGGAGACGCCCCATCGTCGTGTCCTAACTTTGCTCCGCCAATGGGAAGGCGGCCGATTTCTTGCAACGTGCGATTGGCCGATGAAAATAGGATCGCAACATCGTCATCGCTCACCGATTGGCTGGCTTGTCGCGCGTAAAAAGCGAGACAACACTCATTCCGCAATTAACGTTCATTTCTGCAGGTTGAAACAGCAAAGACTACAGATACTGAGACGTGAGAACCTCGAGGGAAAATGTGCACGTTTGATAATGTTGTTTTTTTCGTGCCGGCCGAACGCTATCTGTCGCGTGTCGGGGTGAAACTGAGTGTGTACAGTAAGGTCACAGTCATGTCAGCGCCTTCTTCCAGCGTTTTTCCTCCAGGGAAGAGTCCTTTTTTACGGGCAACACCGTTAGCCTAGACTCTTCTTCCACCGTTTTCACGGGGAAAATTCTGAGGGTACAGTTTTGTAAAATTCTCTTGTAAAATCTCACGGCTGCGGCGTTTTTGACGACGACGACTGCGCCATGTGACGTTGTGGCGTACGTGCTTTATCGTGAACAAAATACACTAAGAGGAGAGCAGTGGGTGATTAAAATACAGTTGCGTGTGCTGTGCACTAATTGACGTAGTTTAATCAAATAATTCTACAGCATAAATAGTGTGAGAACAACGAGAGACCATGCTGAGATTCTCTACTTTGATCCAATTTTAATATATGTGAGGCCAAAGTTTCACAGTACACGGGTTATGACTTTGTTATAAACCCCATCGACTGAGGCACATTGCTTTGTTATGGTGTTGTAATTCTGGGAATTCATATTGAGCTCAGGCAGAAGCAGACACACACCCGGACCCTCACAACTCCCTTTGGGAGCCGCTCTATCAACCATGTTTATTTATTATAAAGTCTTGAGTTTTTCACAAGCTCACAGGGCTGATGGGAAATATATTCAGATAAAGCCCTTCGCCAGGGCCGTTTGATTGGTTGGCTGAAGGCAAGCGACCAAAGGATCCACCCATAAACCCCCCCTCTGTGTGTGTTTCTTTGTTCAGCGGTTTGGTCTACTGCTAACCTCCCCCCTCTCTCCCACACGCTCACACACACTCACTTCCTCCCTCCCTCTCTCAGTGTTTACTGACCTTCTGTAAGCCGCAGGTCTGACACAGTAAACTAAAAACACAGGACGTGTGTGTCTGCCTTCATACTAGTTCTGCTTTGTCTCTTTCAGGACCTTGGCTGAGGGGGAGCAGAGGGGATCATTCTATGGGGGGGAAACCCTGGACAGTGTTCTTGGCTGTGAAAGCAGATTCTTCAGTTCAGAGTCGAAGCTCTCGCTCCCTCTCACCACACGATCGCTGCACTATTTGTTTCTGTTACTTCATTTCCGCACCACAACAACACACTGATGATGATCAACACAACCCATGATCATACTCACCTGAAATTTTCTGGAATGTTGTGGACTTTTAACACATCGACCACAAAATATTAGAGATCTGCTTTAGGAAAACTCTTTGCTCTCTGGTTTTATGCTCCAAGAGAAGTAATACAAAATAAAACCAGGAAATCCTACCAGGAAACATAAATAGAGGCTGGATTTTCAAGCTAGCTAGGGACCCTCATCTCAACCAATGGGAAGGCAGCCTATTTCCAGCAACGTTCGATTGGCCGGTCCTATTTGGAAAATCGTGAACGTGAATCGTTCTCCCTCCCTCTCTACAGAGGGCGCCATGTTTTTCCCACAAGTTCAAACTGGAAAAACACTTTTTGAGTTTCTCTGACAACAGAAGGCTTTCCTTCATGTTTGGAACATGCAACTTCACCTCATCTCACTGAATTCTACACACTGAACTTTTAAAGCAGCAGCAGTGCACGAGTTGAATTACAACTTAATCTCTTCTCCCTCCTTCCTGTGTTTTGTCTTAAATATCCTCTTGTGCTCAAACCTCCCCCACACCAACACCTGATGCCCATCAACCTGAGGGGTAACCTTTCCCGCTCGGCCTCCAGACCGTTGTCGGGAAGCACAGGGGAGATGTCCGTTTTCCTCCTGGGCTGAAACCGGTTCTTGCTTCAGGGCTAACACACTTCCCTCTTTCATCAGTTTGAGAAATAATGGAGGACACTTCACCTAGCCTGGAGAAGCTGCTGAATTTCTTCCCCCCACACTGCAACTAACCCATGTTTTAACATTAATTGAACATATTGTCTGAGTATGTCGACAGCATACTTACCTTCACTAAATAATTAAAACTCAAAGACTGTACAACAACTATTATTAGAGCGGGGGACACATGTATTTTACCAAAAGCACTTATTTCACTGCTTCTCCACCGTCTCTGGATTTAGGCGAAGTAGATAACTAACGTTTTAGGAAATGAGGAAGTAACTATTCAAGGGATGAGACCAGCCCGTGGCCTGGCACAGGGCTGCTCTGTGGGCATTCTGAATGACATACTGATCCTATCAACCACAGCACAGGGTGTAAGGGTCAATTCGTTTTCTACAACTATTTTAATTTCATTGTATATCTTAAATTCTTTTTATGTAAATTCATTAAGTACATTGAGCTGCATTTCCTATACTGCTCCCATCCTGTAAATTCTGTAGTTGGAATCACTGCATGCTGAGAGGACACTAGATGGCGCTATAATACATATAGTCGTGTGATTGCTGCAGTCACACCGCTCTGTGATCTGAAGTCATTCTCAGTAAAGTTTAACTTTATTTCAAAATAATTTTAGATTTTCAACTGTTGTTAAAAACAATCTAATGGACACTGATGTTTAAAGATTCACCCTCAAACAAGACAGATGGAATAGATGGGAGTTTGCTTCATTCTTTCTTTCTCTATCTAAACCTCACATCACCTCTGACCTGAGATTAACTGAACACAATATAAATAACTACATTTGTCATAATAGTAAATTAAATACAGCACATATAGATACATTTTTATCAGAGGCTGTGGCACATAAAGAGAGGTTGATGTTTAAATGTTTGAATAATTAGTCTCACTGAAATGGAGAAAGGACTGTCACCATACCTGCATGTGTTGTTCATGTGTGAGTCTGTAACCACACTAACAGCCTGCTGCATGTTTTTATTGTCTACAGATGCAATGTAGTGTGGAAACAACCAAATCAAAAACAACAAATCTGACCAACTTGAATGCCCTGCTTACATGAGTTGGATGTAATTATTACTAGATAGATAGATAGATTATTTATTCCCAGGGGAAATTAGGTTATATATATAGGTTACTATATGTACTCTGAGACATTAATGTTGTGTGTTTTCCACAAACATGCACTGATTTGATTGATGGTCTATTCATAGAGATTGTATTCATCTGTCCCATAATACCAGGATTAACTCTGCATATGTCAATCGCCATTGGCTCCCCTCAGTGTTCATGCCTGTGTCCACCTTATGCATTCACACTTAACTCTTTATGTTACAGAATGTGCTAATGCAATGGGAAAAAGAGCACAAGCCACAGAAGGGCGGGTTACAGTACAGTTATTTTAAGTGTGCTGACGCCCTCAAACCCTGCTCTTGTGCCTGTGACTTTGCGCATAATAAAACAACAATAGTGAGCATCCTTTTCACTAATCTACTTAGAATCAGCATCTGCCTTCTCTCCCTCTTTCTGTCACTGGCTGTGGATCGTCACGCAGTCACACACACACACACACACACAAACACAAACGATGCAATCCTTATACCATAAGTTTTTTTGTCTTTGTTCAGACTTATGGCTTTTTTTGCTGTAGTAAATGAGACCTGCAAAATATGAGGGTTCTCTGTTCTTGTTAGTAGCACACACATGGTCATAGACCCCTTTTGGGGACATTACCTTAAGGATGACCATAATAACCACTAACCCCCACACATACACTAACCTTAACTACTGACCTACAAATTGGCTTTTGTCCAATGTTGTTGTCCCCAATTAGATAAGCTGTCCCCCAAATAGCTGGATTTTAGTCTGCAATGTGTCCCCAAAGGAAGCTTGTGACAAAATACACACACCATATACACACATGCACAGGCTTGAGGTTTAGTGTTTACCACAGGGCGTAGTCACTTTTGCTAGATCTTCAAGCTTTATATGTGATGCTGTGCATACAGTTGAAAAAAAACCTGCATTTTCCTGCATATATCATTGGTATGTCATGATAGTAGCATCCCTTGACTTTTGCATCGTAGTCCTACTTTGTGGGGATCTTAAATGCAAAGAAAACAGGAGTGGTCTCGATTTACCTGTTGTACTAAATCATCTAGAAATTAATTTCCAGCTAAAAGGCCTCTCCCTTCTTTCTACGAGCTGCACAAATATGCAGCTGACAGGATGTGGCTGACATGACGAACCAACATCATCACTGGTTCCCCACATATTACCATCAGGTCTTTCACCAAAGTTAACTTTGAGAGGTAATTTATGCAACATGGTTTATGCCATGGTTCTTATCTAGAAAAGTCGGTTAGAGATAGTCAAATGCACACAAACTGTGTCACTCGTGCAGACACAGGCACAATATGCACAGTCAGTGGAAAGAGTACTTGAGTCAAACTCAAATATACGTAAAAGTGATAAATTAAAATATACTTTAAGTACCAGAAGTGAAACTTGTCACAATGGCCCATATCACATAACTCTATATAGTATTTTTAGACTTAGATTGTTGGGTAGTTTATCTATGATAACGCATCATAACACATTAGTTAAATATGTGTTGCAATAATCATCATTGTGGAGTAAAAGTAAAACATCATTAGCTATGTTGCTAATCCTTTGAGTGTTGGTGCTAGAGGCAACACACACAGCTGACAGTACCCAAACAGCAATGCAAAAAAACTCCATTATAAATAAATGATTTGCATTCAAGTTCTTCCTTGAGTAAAAGTACAGCTGTATTAACAGTAGATTTATGAGTCAAAAGCAAAAGGAAAATGGTCTTTGTGTGTGTTAAACAAATGTTAGTGCTGTGGGTTTGGCTGCACAAACCTGTGTTCCTTTTTCTCACTTTTCTTTAGTCTTTGTGAAATAGTGGATCATTTGACTTCTGTAGACCTTAAAAATGGTGGGAATGGATTCTTGCTTACAACTACTTACAATTCATAGACATCTGACACCTGTGTCAAGAGGTCTCCACTGGACACTGCTTTTTGTAAGTGGTCAGAAGTCCAAAAGGTTTATGGAAAACTGGACTGAACTCAAAAATAAGGATCTCTAAACTGTGGTGTGGTACAGTACTGTACTTCAGTATAGTACCACAGAAACTGAAGCTGCCAAATTAGATTATCTAGCTCTTAAATGCACTGAAGTAGCATCAATATAACATAGAAACACAAACTTTCTAAGTCGTATTTAAGTCTGTAGTTCAATAAACTTTATTCTTCACTACTGCCCTCAGTTAGCTTAAGGCAGGGTTACTGCCATGTGTGATTTCTCTTCTCAAAAGTCTTACAGAGCAACAGGAGTGATGAGACATGAAGACTAATTAGATTTTTAGCTGTTCTAAATGAGTCACAGTTAATCCCAACACCTTGGACGGCAGCAGAAGCACTGCAGCTCGTCCCTGGTAGAGACGGTTGTCCCTGTAAGTTCCACTTCTCAGCTGGGTTGGGGCGTTGCCAGTGGGTTTTGGCAACATGTTGCAGACCAGAGTTGAATAATTTTAAGGAACATGGTCATGGTGATCTCAGAGGTGTGGCCCAAAAGGCTCAAGTGTGGGCAGATGAATACCCTACACCTTTCACCTGAACAGAGCTCAAAGCCTGTCCAGACATCCCTCCCACTGTACACCTCGTCCATTCATCCATCTGGTACATTTGGCCCAGGATCAACGTCAGCAGGAAAAGGGGGACCACGCCTATTGCTGTCTTTTCAGGTGGCTGCACTTTAAGAACATTTCTGTGGATGTCTGTGGATCTCTGAGAGACACAACCATGATTTCTAATCCTGAAAGGAAATTCAGAAATACGTATTAACATGATATGTCTTTCCCGAGCTCAGTTAGTGGTTGAAACTGTATTGCTTTGTGTGCTTATGAAAGAAATCTAGGCACAGTTTGACACATGACCAATTAAATCATCTTACTAACAAACTTAGTATTAACAGAATTTGTAAATTAGTATCAAATTCCCTGCAGTTTACAGTCTTGGATTGCTCAGATGGTAGGAAAAGTAATAGTTAATCATTAGCTCCACAGATAAAATAACAGCATAAAGCTGTTTTGTTGCTTTTTGCATTTGTGGTATCTCACACAGGAAACAATCAGGGGAGATCAAGTGGAGTCAGGCCCAGGCTGCAGCATGTGGGGCCCATACAGGGGGATAACACTCACACTGACTGAACAGCCCCAGATGATGTTTCAGTTCTCAGAGAAGGTGGGGGTACATATAGATGCTGAAGTAAAGGAGTATGGTGCCAGCCAATGCTTATATTCACACATATATATTAATCATTCGACATTATAAACCAGTTCTGGTCAATTCAAAATTGAGTCCACCAATTCATGAGGAGATTAAACAGGGGCAGGAACCTTGCAAACATTGTATGAGGGGTGATTAATGCCTAAGAAATCCAGTGGCATTGCAGCCTATGTGTGTGGGGGGATTAAAGGGGAAGTTCGGTTTTTTTCAACCTGGTCCTTATTTCCGGAATATGGTATGTAGATCTACTCACACATAAAGGTTTGGAGTAACTTGGAGTCCTTCGGGAGCTTTTAGATCCACACGCGATTGGCGTATATCCATACAACGCAAGGGTTCGGGGCATCCACAATACAGCCTCTAAATAACGCATTATCTTCTGCGAAACTCTTTATTTACTATGAATCGCCAGCACTGGTCCCCTGTGAGTCTTGCCAGCCTCGGAGTTAGCGTTAGCTTAGCGATCCGAGAGCGAGTTGTCTTCCTGTTTAATCAACAAATCGGTTCGCTAAGCTAACGCTGGCTCCGAGGCTGCTCGTTAGCTAGCTGAAGTTAGCTAGCCTTTAACCGGGTGAATACGCCCGAGCACCAGGACACAGCTGCTTTAAAAGAATACTGTACTGTAAAGCACCTGATAAGTATTCTGCCATGTTGCGCAAAACTAGCAGCAGCAAACTGCGTGTCAACAAACATAGCTGATCGTAAGCTGATCTGCGGCTGCGCGCCTCGGTGACGTCACCCCAGTGAAAGCCCAGGATGTAAGAAAAGCAACTCGCAAAGCTAACACTAGCTCCGAGGCTGGCAAGACTCACAGGGGACCAGTGCTGGAAATTCATAGTAAATAAAGAGTATCGTGGCAGATAATGCGTTATTTAGAGGCTGTATTGTGGATGCCCCGAACCCTTGCGTTGTATGGATATACGCCGATTGCGTGTGGATCTAAAAGCGTCCGAAGGACTCCAAGTTACTCCAAACCTTTATGGGTGGGTAAATGTACATACCATATGCTGGAAATAAGGACCAGATTGAAAAAAAACGAACTTCTCCTTTAATGCCAGACATGAGCAGGAAGACAAGCTGTATGATTTTGGTAGTACTTGGCTAAACATGTCCCATGATTCATTGTGCTTCAGTGTTGAACTGCTTTTAGAGGTAATGACAAAAAGTGAGGAGAAAACGTCAGGAGGTTATTTTGAAATGTAAGTACTCAACAGCTAACGGTACACACATTAAAAAAACCATTTTCAATGAACTAAAGAACGCTTTCATCCATAGCTTTGTTGCCAGGTGACGGCTTTAACGGTAAGACAAGCTGGTGACGCAATAGTAAGACCAGACTGTCTCAATTCCCTAAATCACAATGTACGTGGCCGTTGCAGGATGCAGCTGATGTTCGCCCCTGTATCCTCTGCAGGATGCGGCCGCTGAATTTAGACATAGCTTGTGTAGTGACCAAGTACTACAATTAAGCCGCTACTGGCTGCTGATAAGTTATATTGATATGACTGGTGCTCTGTGAAAACAACTTAGTCTTTTTCCACTTTTTTCAATACTTTAATTATGGCATCTTTTTATTTGCTTACCTCAGTGTCAGTCACTTCCAATGATGTTTGTAAAACAAAGTAAACCAATAACCCACTACGTATTTCTGAGCACTGTCAACAAATGTTTGCTTCCCTGGTGGTTTATCGTCAGCATATCTCTGATGATTGTCATGAACTTAAATAACCTGTGGCCCGTTCGGCCTGGAGATGGATGTAAACAAAGTAACTTGCAAATCTAACGCTAGCTCCGAGGCTGGCGAGACTCACAGGGGACTAGTGGTGGAGATTCATAGTAAATAAAGAGTTACGCGGCAGACAATGCGTTATTTACTAGAAGTTATTTTCTTGAAGTTATTTTCTTGCTTACAACTACTTACAATTCATAGACATCTGATACCTGTGTCAAGAGTCCCCCACTGGACACTGCTTTCTGTAAGTGGTCAGAAGTCCAAAAGGTTTATGGAAAACTGGACTGAACTCAAAAATAAGGATCTCTAAACTGTGGTGTGGTACAGTACTGTACTTCAGTATAGTACCACAGAAACTGAAGCTGCCAAATTAGATTATCTAGCTCTTAAATGCACTGAAGTAGCATCAATATAACATAGAAACACAAACTTTCTAAGTCGTATTTAAGTCTGTAGTTGAATAAACATACTTTACTCTTCACTACTGCCCTCAGTTAGCTTAAGTCCGCGGCAGGGTTACTGCCGTGTGTGATTTCTCTTCTCAAAAGTCTTACAGAGCAACAGGAGTGATGAGACATGAAGACTAATTAGATTTTTAGCTGTTCTAAATGAGTCACAGTTAATCCCAACACCTTGGACGGCAGCAGAAGCACTGCAGCTCGTCCCTGGTAGAGACGGTTGTCCCTGTAAGTCCCACTTCTCAGCTGGGTTGGGGCGTGGCCAGTGGGTTTTGGCAACATGTTGCAGAGTTGAATAATTGTAAGGAACATGGTCATGGTGATCTCAGAGGTGTGGCCCAAAAGGCTCAAGCGTGTGCAGATGAATACCCTACACCTTTCACCTGAACAGAGCTAAAAGCCTGTCCAGACATCCCTCCCACTGTACACCTCGTCCATTCATCCATCTGGTACATTTGGCCCAGGATCAGCGTCAGCAGGAAAAGGGGGACCCAGCTATGGCTGCACTTTAAGAACATTTCCGAATCCTCGCTTTTTCTTCCGTAAAGTAAACAACAGTAAACAATGGCGACCGAGGTGGAGCAGCTGTATTTGGAGTTGGAGCTCATCAATATTGAAGAACAAATGCTTATATTGCAAATGTTGAAGCGCAGGCAACAGAGAAGACATTTGCGGAGGTGATCTGTACGACGAGGAAGAAAGACCGGAAAAAGCAACTGCCGGAACTTACGCTCTGAGCGGACCAATCACAGCGCTTGCGGTCCGCGTCAACGCGTAGTGAGGATTTTTTGGAGGTGCGCGTCAGGCTACGGCGTCGACGCGACGCAGAAGCATAAACTAGGCTTTAGTCCCACTTCTCAGCTGGGTTGGGCGTGGCCAGTGGGTTTTTGCAACATGTTGCAGATGACACCCCTCATCTCACCCTCCCCTTCCAAACATGAAAGAGAGCCTTCAGTTGCCATACAAACTCAAAAGGTGTTTAGTTTGTCCAGTTTGGGCTCCTGTAAAAAAAACATGGCCCCTTCTATGGTAAAGAAAACAACAATTTGTACAATTTGAAACACACTAGTGAAAACATCACCAGGATTATTTGATATTCAATGTCTTTACACACTGGACCTTTAAAACCCAAAACAGAAATATGTCTCATCCAGCTTCTGTCTCTTGGGAGAGTGGGCGGGACTTTGTCCACAGTTCACTTTCCTCAATGGCACCACTTTCTCGCCATACACTGTGGGCGGTGCTGTGTGGAGCCACCCCCTCTAGCTGCTGCCGCGGACTTAAGCCGAGGTCCCGCTTGCACTCACCCAGTCAGCAGCGGCGCAGGTCGGGCCGGAGTACCATCGCTGTCCGGAGCGCATAGATGTGCAGAACTCCTGGAATAACCGAGCGCTGGAGAGGCCGGAACCGAGCACCGTGGAGGACCGCGTTCGCATAACCGCTGAAAGGGTACGAGCCGCGGCGACAGCATGGCGGTGGAAGAGGAAGGTCTCCGGGTTTTCCAAAGCGTTAAAATAAAAATAGGTAAGAGGAAGAAAAGAAAAATCCCTGCCCCCAATGTTAGAGGCTGAATGGATGACTCCGTGTTAACGGGCCCGGGCAGCGAGGGACTCGGATGTGTTGTTGTAATTCAGATCACACGCTCGTCTCCTGTAAAACTGGAAATGTGAAGGAGGGAGATTTTACAGTCCTGTGGGAAACAGTGGGCTTTTTGGCAGCTGGCTCCTGGATCCACATCATGTGCGTTAGAGGGTTTACACATGGAGCCTGGAGCAGGAGGGCTGATGTTTAACATAAAGGCTTTACAGCTGCAAACATCCAGATGCGTTGTTTTCTCTAATCTGCAGATCACACAGAGCTTCACTCCACCTCAGCTGCAGACACCCATTCATGTTATTGCACCCTCTAACCCCCCCCCCCCCTTCGTACTGCTTCATGCTCGACTGTCTTGCTATTGATTGTTAGCCTAGATTTCTATATTTAGACGTGTAGCTGGTCTCCAGTGGGTACCCCTGGTTTGTAGCTGGCATGTGCTGCATGCATATCTTGTGAATGGAGCCATGAGTGTGTTGGCTCAAGGGGAGAGGTGTCGTTTCAGAAATGACAGGAAATCCAGCTCCCTGATGTAAAAGTGGAACAACTACATAGTGGAAACTGCACATTATCCTATAATCACATAGGTCCAACATATTGTTATAGATATTTATAATTCTATAATAGTAGAAGACAAGATAAGACTTATTAATCTTTCTTTGATTCATTTGTGTGCCAGCTTGCTCCAAGATCATAGTGTTGCAGTATATAATAGAATACAGTGAATAAAACACTAGAGTAAACTATGATATAAAATTAAATGAAAATAGTATAATAGAAAAAAAGTATTTACAGAGTAATGAAGAACCAATAACAATAGGAATGAGAGTAAAATAAGTGAGTTTCATGATACAGTAAAAACTAAACTTTGTGGCAGTAAGCATGTGACACTAAAATGACTGGATGTTCCACACAATATTGCATTTGTGTATATATTGTTGGTATGACTTCTGAGTATCTGAATATCTGTTGTCCTCCTTGCAGAAGGGGCAATAATAATAATCATATAGCATAACATATAAGGTCACTGTAAACTCAGTTTCTGGTTGCATAGACACAGCATGTACATTATTCAAGTAAGGGTTAAAACTAATGATTATTGTCATTAATCTGTGGATTATAAAATGTAATCTGACCTGTCGGACAATTTTTAGATTTTAAAAAATCCATCCGCATATTCAAAGCAAACTGTCACTTCCTCTGTGTGGGCTATGATTGTTATCTCAGGTCACTATGGGCCGTTTGTGACTGTTTCTGTGACATCTGGCACCCATTTCATCCTGGCTGAGCTTTCTGGTTTGTTTTGACTCCAAACATGTGACAGAAGGGATGAGCGGAGGGAAACAAATGACAACAAACAGACTGTGTGGTGATGCCAGCCAGCGTTAGAAAGAAACACTCAGGTGGCCAGTTTTTTCTTCTACTGAGCTGATATAACAAAGTTAGGCCATATTTTGAAGCTCCTTACCTGCTGTCAAAATTGGCTGTACAGTCCCTGGAAAACAGCTGTAAGAAAGAACCACCCTGAGTGGAGTTAATCAAATGGTCCGAGTCCCAGTGAGATAATGTGCTCTGATGTGTGACTCCAGGGACAGTTGTAATAGTTAAATCACAAGGCCTCATTATTTTGGTGCACTTTGTGAATGGATTTTCAGTCATTCAGCAATGGGTTTCTGAAACTAGAACCTGAATGACTGAAGGAACTCATTTTGTCTCCTACTAATTTACTTATAAACAAACTGCTTCAAATACAGTTGTAGAGGAAGTACTATTACCACACTGTACAACAAATGATGATGGTTAAAGTCATCCAGAAGTAACATTATCAAAATGATCAATAGTCAAAACATTCCATTCTGAAACATGGCCCCTGAATGACCCACTATATTAATGATCTAATATGTTCATCTATAAGTAGCATTTTAGTGTGTTAGTTTGTCAGTGAGTGGATTCCCTAAAAACTGGTTTCATAATTGAATAATTGTTTAAATGTACTATATGTGAAGAATGTGAATTAATATTTATGCTTTAATAGCTGTTTGTTCCTAATGTGAAAATATTTTAATGTAAGTGGCTTTCTTAGTCGCCTATAACAAACTGTGTAATAGACCTGGAAAAAGTTTTTCTAGTGTTGTTTATACTTGCCGCTTTGCCTCACTGCTAAATATTCGATTCCATTATAATGAAATATTAATATATCAATTCAGCAGAATGAGACTTCTGATGGAAATTATATTATGTCAATAGTGAAATTTAGCAAAATATTGTATTTAGGCGAGCTAATGCTGACGTATAATATACAATTCAATGTATCAAACAATATGAATTGATTAATTCAGTCATCTAAATTTATATTGTAAGTTATACTATGCTTTATAAATCTAATTCTTCTAAAGCAGGGTTCATTCTTTCCCCTTGAGCTTCGTTAACAACAAGGGTTTACTATATGTTACACATAGTGGCTACCTGAGATTTCTAGGTGTGTACAGTGCATGAGTAAATGTGCTGAGCTGCATTCCTCTGCTGGTGACTTTATATTACTAAAGGAAAATAGTTTGAGGATATTCATGCTGTTGTCACTTCCGAGTCCAGACTCAGGGCTGGCTCCTCTGTACTGTCACAGGGTGACGACAGTCCAGTTCACACTGTTACCTAGCAGCAGTCGTTCTTGCTGTCACTCTGATTCCCATGGTGCTCTGCTCTCAGTTATGTCTGTGTAACCCTTGCATCACATTGTTTTCATCAGAGTCTTGTCCTTTGGCATGAGGCTGCGGTTGGCTGATGACTCAGAGCTGAGAATCTGCCACATATTTGTAGCAGAGAGAGAGAAAGGGGTTATTATTGTTATGCTCTGCCAGGTGATGACTCCTCTCAGTTTCCTGGTGATGATCATGATTTTGGAAACCGAGCTGCAGGGCCAGAGTCGGCACTGTCTGGGGAACACAGGAAACAGGAAACTACCCCCAATTCACTTCCTGATTGGCTGGAATAGACTACAAAAGAATTGTGTTTTTTCCTGCATGGCAACAAGCTAATACAAAGCAGATGTAGTGAGACGGGGGACAGAGGTGGTGTCTCTCATACAGGAGCAGGCTGGGCTTCGTCTGTCAGCGCTCTGAGAGACGGTGGCACAGCTGGAGTTGGGACTTTGCCCTTAATTAACAACAGCATATGTGCACTGGACGTCTCTGTCACTGCGAGAAACAGTTTGATTCCCTCTCCTTCAAAAAATGCATACAAATAAATGACTTAAATATCTTATATTCCACTGACAGCACATCAATGGTCACCAGCTCATTCAGTGGTCACCAGCTCATTCAGTGCAGAGTTCTTCACCACCAGCAGCACTGTGAAGCAACGTTTTTACTAGTAGGCCTCGTTTCGTTAAGATCTCACACATGTACGTGCATATGGATGTCACATTCATTTACATTCCACTGCTGATCTACTGCCCAGACAAATACAAAAATGCACCATAAAAGACGATTTAAACACACACAATTCAAGATGAGGAAGGAAATACACTGAAGATGCTTGTTACACCAGGGAGCTACACAACAAAATGCCACAGGGCACACGTAATTTAAAATTTGAATAGAGAACCTAGTTTTTCCGAATATACCTGATGGGTAAATGTGTATCTTCACTGCAAATAGCTAATGTGATGCTAATTAGAGTGGTTTGAATGAACCACAACATTGAAGCTGTGGGCCAAAAGAGAGCGTGGTGGTACTTCTCTGTGAGTTTGTCATCTTAACCTGTTCCACGTTACACGTATATCATTTTTACCCTTTGTTCATATTACAGCAGCTTTAAAAATACTTGTGGGAACATTTAATAGGAAACTATTAGGGGTTAATGGTGAAGTGTATCTTATAATCTCGATGACATAATAGATGTGTCTGTGGAACAGGGAATATTTAAAAAATCTCTTATTGTTGATCTATTAGCTACAGCAGTGTTGGTTCTATATAATTGCTGTTTCCAAGTCAAAAGTTGAGATCCTTTCAAACAGGGAGTGGGCAGCTGAATTCAGGCAGCTCAGGCTGGGTGACTCAGGCCACGGCGAGGTGCCTGGGAGGGAAAAGTCGTTTTGTAGTGACAGCCCCCCCCCCCCTTCCTCTCCTTCCCTTGACAGCTGGCCAACAGAGGTTCCTAAACTTCCTCCTGTCCAGACTGAAAAGGAGACATGGAGTGACGAGGGGGGGTGTTTACCGCCTCGTCTGTGTGTGTGTAGGACCTTCGCTCTAAGTTAGTCAAAGGATTCAGATTGCATTTAGTTGAGAGTAATAACAAGCTGCATATGAGGCCGTAACATAATAATTACGTTATGTTGGTAATTAGTTGTCTGTGGGGGAAGTATTGCGTATATTCTCCATTTTGTCCTAGAAGGCCGGCTCTCTGGGAAGCAGTTTGCTGTAAACATGTGTGTTGGCGCAGAACGCGTTTCGGTTCATGCAGCTTTAGGCTGGTGGAATAATCCAGGTTGCGTTCAGCAGCTCTTCCTGCACTCAGCACTGTGGGAGAGAACACAGTACCAGGAAACATGGGAAAGTATCACCACAGGCCCAGCATGCAGGGCCAGCAGTGGTAAATAAAGGACTGCACTGATCGCCCAGAGTGCCGCTCCTTCAGGATGTCCTTCAGGCGCCCCGTGGGAGACGCCGTCTCAATCCCTTGCCGGAACGACCTCTACCTGCTGGCAATGACACAAGAGTGAAAACATACACCTGGCTCTGCAGTCAAGAGAGAAGTTCAAGTGTCGAGAAGCATGAGAAGCAATTGAAAAAGTGAGATTAGCCCAACAACAAGTCGTTCAAAACTTCAGTTCTGTAACAAATTAAATTAGGTTTTGCAAGGTAATACTCACCTCTACCTACATGAGCAATGTCAGCTCGCCACATTACAGGGACTCTGCTTGCACTTT
Organism: Paralichthys olivaceus; assembly: GCF_024713975.1. Lineage (NCBI taxonomy): Eukaryota > Metazoa > Chordata > Actinopteri > Pleuronectiformes > Paralichthyidae > Paralichthys > Paralichthys olivaceus. Next base: position 21,903,302 of record NC_091093.1, read on the forward strand.
CTTTGCTGTGATTGCAAAAGATATCATATCGTCTCACTATTGTGTGTGACAGGCCTGTTTGTGTGTGCGGCTGTACGGAGCAGAGATTGAAGAGTTGAACTTACTCTACATCTTTAAGCATTTATTTCTGGAAGTCAAAATGTGTTGTGATAATTAGGTAAAGGAATGGAGGAGTTGTTGAGGTTAAAACAGGTCCCGATCAGGACGTACAGACCTGAGGAAGCAACCCTGTCCACTCAGCCTCTCCTTGTACTTCTAACTTCCATCATCAATGAACATACTAGCTTTCAGATCATAAGCTGATTGTCTCTGTACAGTGTACCTTCACTGCATGTGCCCTGTTTGCCCGTTTGTGTATTTTACTTTTACACAAGTTTTCCATTGAGACTAACGGATCTGTGTGAACATTAGCTCCAGACTTCACCAGGCAGAGAGTGAGTTTGATCAGTAACAGAACACCAGTTTATCGCCTTCAGCTTTTAACTCTCATGCTGCTCCAGCAACTGTGTGTGAAAAACCTCAGCAGCTCAACTGGTTTCGGTGTGGGGTTATTACTCCTCCTTGGTTCAGCAAGCAGCGTATAAATGCTGACTGTGACCAACTAATAAACCAAATCAGCTGCTAAACCAGACAAATCATAAGTATTGACACTTACGGCGACAGGAAATGTGTGGATTATTAATTCCTGATGTGTTTCGTTTCATCTGTTTTCTGTTGGGAGCACAGTATTCTCCAGCTTTTTAAGCACTGCTGAGAACATTATTAAGAAATTGTCGGCAAGATCCCAAAGAATAAATACGTCAGGCTTGATTAAAATTTAGAGACATGTTTCTTAATGAGGCTGTTATGGTGTAGCTATAAAATAGTTTCCTGCGCTTGAATGCCTGACATAAATGAAACCTTAGTGAACCAGGACACAAACAGATTGAACATTCATCAGTGTGAAAAGAACTACTTAAAATGACAGAAACATCTTCACTTTTTAGTCCTTTCTATGTCCCATCAACTAACATGGAGAAGGCAGAGTTTATGACCTATACTGCAGCCAGCCACCAGGTGGCAATCAATATGCTTTAAATTCTCTTTTGGGAAGAATTCATGTTATTAAGTTTGGTTTAATTAGTTATTTGAAGCCATAAAAACATATGTTGATTGCATTTTTGGGCCCACGTGAGCATCTACAGAGATTCTCTACATGTAACAGCAGTGGAGGTTGCGTTAGTGTGGACATGTAGATTCCAGAAAGTCCCATTTGAAAAACAGATGAATGCGTCAGATGCCATAACACTGAAAAACAGACTGGATTTACATCTCTGGAAAGTTATGAAGGAGGCATGCGGCGACCCTGAGGGTCAAAACACAACAGAGTTTCGGAAAAAACACGATTGTGAATAGCCACAGAGTAGATGTGTGGGTGTAAAGCTTTTATGTTTTGGGATTTTCAGAGAAACAGTTATGACTTATAGTTGTGTATGGGTTCTTGTTTTGACTCTGTAATTGAGGATTATATTGTATAAGTTTCACTCCTTTTCCTTTCTCACGGTGTCTCTATCTGCATTACAAACACACACACACACACTCACTGACACACATCGTCAGGGGTAACTGGGTTGTTCGCTGCTTTTAAGCTACATCTTGGATCCAGTCAAAATTCCTTTCTCCTCATCTCATTTCCTGTTGTACTTTCTCCAAAGCTAACCGCTCTCCAGTTTTCTATCTGGCTGACGTCTCTCTCTCTCTCTTTCTCTCTCTCTCTCTCTCTCTCTCGCCCCGTTAGAACACTCTGATTGTATTTCTTTCTTTCCTTAAAGCCTCTGTTTCACAGGCGCGCTCGTCGAGCACATAGCCACTGAAAGCGTTTCACGCCGCGTCTCCTCGAATGTGTTCATGTCAGGAAAGATTACGAATCGAGCAGAGCTGTAGCTGAGTAACGGAGGAGGAGGGGGAAGAGAAACAAAGCTCCACGTTCACCACGTCCATAACGATGTTTTCAAACACTTGTGCTTCCTCAGTTCTCGCCTCCCCTTCCTTACATACGTCATCAGGACTGAGATGAGGAGTCAAGTTTTTTTAATGTGTTGATCTGTTGTTGTTCACTCTCTGCCTCTTTGGGGTGATCCTCTTGTCATCATCAGTTCTCACAGCGCTCACACACGTGCCCACAGTTTCTTTGCACTATGTTGTTTTGCTCAGAATTACTAGGGCAAGATATTCTCCAAGGGCAGCTGCAGTGATGCTTGATGAAAAGAGAAAACTGCTGTCGCCGCTGTTGTTGTTGTTGTTGTTTTTTATTTTCTGCTTGTTTTAAATCTTGAAGGAGGGGAAAACGTACCCCTCTGGAGAAAGTCAAAGAGGGAAAGATGAAAGAAGGGAAGCCACCAGAAATAGAGTGAAGGGAAATCAGGTTATAGCTAAATTTGAAAAAAGGAAAAAGGATGGTGACTTTGCAAGACGGGCTTCAGACAGAGAGCGAAAGAGAAAAGAGCAGCTCATGGACCAGGATGAAAAGAAAGTAAGAGAGAAGGATAAGCTGAATAAGACAGAGGATCACACAGTAAAGTATTAGAACTGTTACTGGCAGGTTACTGGAAACACTCTCCATCAGACATAAGCGCACAAATACACAAAACAAAAGCTTCTTTTCAAAAAAAACCTCACTATTGTCGTACTTCCCTTAAACTGACAAACTCTCCAGTCACTGCTTCTTATCAACTCATCCAGAAATATAAGACGACTCTCCAGCACTTCCTTCTCCCCTAAACAGGAAGCTGTGAGGTGTCACCCCTGTGTATCGTGACTGATGCTGCTTGACGGATGTAGCTGGTTGTTTTCTATCTTTTGGCTGAAAAGTACAGATGCTGAAAATTCCCTCATCAATCTAAGATGGTTTGGATAAGGAACAGGAGCCATACAAAAAAAAGTTAGAATAAAACATGTGCTTACACCTGCTAAACCTCTGGAAGATTAAATATGCACATACTTTGTCCTTCTTTGTAGATGGTTTCCATTCACTTATCCAGTAGCTCTGATTTTGGCAAAGAGAAAAGTTTTTACATTAGGAGTTGAGTCATTTAACACACACACACACACACACACACACACACACACACACACACACACACACACACACACACACACACACACACACACACACACAGTAATCCCATGATATTTTGTAGGATGATGCATTCCAGTCAAGGGACCACACGTCATGAATGAAAGTGGGAGGTTACCAGCGTTTGGAGGGAGTGTGTTGGGTAAATGAGGAGGATTTCAGGAGATAGAATAAATGTTGGGGACTAAACGAAAGAGAAGAGGAGACAGGAGGAAGATCAAGTACCAGTGTGAAGAAGTGGAGGGATAAAGACGTAGATACGAGTGACTCACATCATTGCTCTGCGCTCACGCTACACACAGAGTCTGTAAAAAAAATTAATTAAAGTAATTGAGTACTATGTTTTCCAGCTGTTTTTAATTTGTGAGGGAATGTTGTGTGGTGAATTTTTGTAAAGAAGTTTGTAAGTATCCACAGTGTGTGTGTGTGTGTGTGTTTGTATCAGTCACAGTGTGGTACAACAAAACCCAGGTCCCTTAATCACCTGTTTGTTAAATATTTGATTTGCTACTAGAGAACTCTTCTTTAGTGACTGGCAATTTGTTGCTGCAGCTTGAAATCATGTATTTTACATTTTTGATAAAATACAGTGTTTCCTAGCAACATCATATTAAGCATTCATAATCTTGTGTTCCAAATTAAATATAAGGAGAAACAAAATTATTACATGTAAAAAAATCATATTGTTATAATATGTTTTAATTATCCCAGACCTTTCTCAAACTTTTGCTCATTTTCTTGACCCACCAGACACCTAACCTCCTCAGGCCCCTGAAACTGTTAAACTGAAACAATGCAAGAAGGAATAGAAAAAAGTAGAATATTAATTTCAATTTCCTGAGCTTGAAACCAAAAATGTGGGTGAAGGCCACTGAGAAAGTTTCTGTTGGCAAGTAGCAGCACCCACCCACTGTCTCATGCTTTCATTGTGAAGAAGTTACTCATTAAAAGCCAAATATAACAGTGCAAGTTTTCCACAGCTCAGCTTGTCGTCTGAATGGCAGCATCCGATTCCTGTGCAGATAATGGATCATATTGGAACAAAATAGTGACACAATATTGGGTTAACACAGTGTAACTAGAGACTACAAAGTCCTGAGGGTCCCCAGGGTGAAGAGAAACACAGTCAGGGACATGGCAGTGACTAACATGGATCCACGGCTTCAGAATCTATTGCTCCTGTGGGACCAGAGCACCACCTGTGTGGTGTCATGTGTATGTGTGTGTGTGTGTGTAAGTGTGTTTGTGTGTCTCAGTGGGTGGTTGGACCACATTCTTGCAAAGGGAGTGCTATCCGTCACACATGTGATGAACAGATTGAGCTTCAGCAGGATTCAGGAAATGTCCCACGCAGATTCTTTCATTCACAGATCTAACAACACACACACATATACACACACTTGTTATATTGTTATTCATGTGTGTTTCCGAGAGCATGACTTGATATTTGTGTGTCCAAAAAAGTACTGTGATACATCCAAAGCTAAAACAGGTGTAAACTTGCATAACAATTTCTTTCGGCCTGCTTTCAGTGTTCTTAAATAATTCATCACTTTAAGCAGCGTGCATGAATTAACATTGTTATTGCTTACAACAGCGTCCCTAAATAACAACTGCTCACTCTCTCCTTCCTGCTCCCTCTCCTCCTGTGTCTTTTTGTAGGTGAGGCAAAAAACATCCCTCCATACCCGGGGCCAAACAAGATGAGGGACTGTTACTGCACCGTTAACCTGGACCGAGAGGAGGTCTTCAGGACCGAGATTGTGGAGAAGTCACTCTGGTAAGCTGGGGGCCCCTCCACCCATTTGCTTTGTTCCTCATCCTCTCATTGGGTAGATACAGACAAGGGCAATAGTGAAAGTCAAATCAAAACTAGAGGCTGATATTGTGCAAACATGTTGCATTGCATGCATTGCAAAGAGAAATATCTGGAAGAAAGTGCAGAAACATCACAGACGTGTTCACGATTAAAGATGCTCTGTGTGATTTACATAGCCAGTGTTATGAACCATAGACTGTTTGTCCTGTTGTACCCTGGGTACGGGTGCTGCAATATTGGGCTTTCGACATCGTTTGAAGCCACAGTCTGTGGAGTAGTGGTCCTGGTGTGGAGCTGCGGTATCAATGTCCCGACGATGTACTCGCTTGACTAATCACAAGGCAGTCTCTTACTGGAAAAATAAACATTTGATACATCTCTACCTAAAGTGACAGAAACCATCTTTGTAAAAGGTGAATTTAACGTGTACCTTGACTTCTGGGTTCGGTCCATGTTACATCTGTCAACATGGAGGAGGCAGGGTTTCTTGACAGCTGTTTACTTACTTGTCTAAAAGATAATTGTCAAATTTCATTCCTCTACTCGTCTAGAGCCGATTCACTCATAACCCAGTTCCCTCTTGTTTCTTTTAATTATTTTATCCTACTGAAGTTAGCATGCTAACCAGCTAGCCTCAGTCCATAGAATGTATATAAAGATGGAGGACACTTCCTCCCACTATTCAGAAATGAAGTCAGGATACGCAGCTCTGCAGGTCCAGTGTTTTATTGCAGCATTGCTTGTAGATCGTGTTTGGCTGAACAGATTGTGACTCTCTTCCAGCCTCAAGCTTTCAATTTTTTTATTTGGCCGAGTTGATGAAGAACTCATTACCGCACAAAACTGAATTAGATTGATTCAAGCCCCTTGTATTTGTGGTATTGTTTACAGATGCAGTTGGGCCTCTGTCTGTCTTCATGTCCAATGAGTAACTGAAGAAGTCAGTAATTGTTGGCGGCGACCCAGAGGCCTCGGCTCACGAGATTCTCATTGCTGTGATTTCTATGGTCATCGTTTAGGTTGAGCAGAGTGCGGCGGTCAACAGACCTTCCAGCTACTGGACACAAACAGGCTTATTGTTGTAGCAGAGTCCACATGACTCATAGCAAGATGTGGACACATGTGATCTTTATTTTATGTTCTGTCCCAGTGGAAGGTTTCTGTCTGTGATGTTTGCATGAAGGTGAAATTAAAACTCCCAACCTGAATTTTTCAATAACCACGACGAACAGCACTGACAGATGTTCCAGAGGCAGAAACAGTTTACAGATTAACCAGTCAATCAGTGAGAGAACGAGCACAGGATAAAGAGGCCAATCACACAAGTGATTATTATTCACATGTAATTATCACACTGAGTGTACTGCTCCATACAACTGTGTTGTAGGCTGATCACATCTAATTACTTGTGGAGCAAAAACACAAACATTGATGAAAATATTTTTCATTCAGTAAATTATGTCACAGCCCTTTGCTCATTAAGAATTGCAGGGGATGCAGAACAATCTAAAACTGTGTTTCATAAAAGACTGTTCATTTACAATCACGCTGTAATTATTAAAGAAAAAAATAACCACGTCATATTTTCAGATTTGAAAGCAGATTTTATAACTATGAGAAAATTAGTTATAATAGTTTTTTGCGTTGTTATGAAAACTTCAAATGTAATTATTAGGTAGTAAATCTTAATATTCACATACTGAATTCATAATTCTGTAAAAAGCTCTCATTGGAATGTGAATGTGTGTATACTGCGATCAAAACATATTACACACATGTGACTTGTAGTGATTTTGTATTTATTTATTTTCCATATAATTAGCAGCTTAATTTTTGTAGGTGATTTTTGCCCCCCCCACATTTTTTCTTTGCTTCAAGATGCTACTTGACGTCTTTCAGCCGCTAAATATGTGTCACTTCATTAAAAATCCTTTGGGGTGGGGGGTGTCTTTTTCTAGTTTGACGCATTTAGTTGTTACAAAAACAAAACATGAGACACTGTGAGAGATCAAATCTAATCTGAGTTGACTTGTGTCTCCTGTCCCCTCCAGTCCGTTCTACGGGGAGGATTTTTACTGTGAGATCCCACGAAGCTTCAGACACCTCTCCTTCTACATCTTCGACAGGGACGTGTTCAGGAGGGACTCCAGCATCGGTGAGTAAACAGCTGCTCCGTCTGTTGTTTTTCACACCGAGGCTCTAACGCAGCTTGGAAGATGAGATGAGATTTTCTTGATTCATGTTGAGTGTTTGGAAAGAAAAAAAGCCTCAACTGGCTTCACCATCATTTCACACTATAAAGCACGTCGGCTGGCTTCTTACAGTTGTTGATAAACAGCAGTCGTCTTGCAATTGTGTTATAAAACAGCAGCGTTCTTGTTTGTGTGTATAAGTTATGTAACGTGGGTGAACCTCTGGACTGTTGCAACCAAACAATAGAAAATCAAGGTTCAAATAACAAAATGTGAATGAATAAAATCAGTCCTAATACTAAACTGCTCTGGTGGTTGCTGTTTAGCTTTGTATTGTACAGACAACAAGAAAACTTTCATAAGGTGGAGATGGATAGACTTTACACCGGTGTAAATGTATGTCTGTTTGGGTGTGGACGAATGTTTTTATTGGTTTAACAGGGTGTGGTAGTGTCATATGGTTTGTTGATGTGACCACAAACTGCAAAAATCTTTCTTAGGGTGTGATTTTTTTTTTATTATCCTCAACACTTTCGCTGGTCATGTCTGTGTATGGGTGTGACTCAGTTTCAGACTTGATGTGACAGGGTTTCCAGTTTACTGACAGTGACTTTGCAAGTGTTTCTGCACCAGGTGCACACATGCAAGCAAGCGGCACAAGGATAAACAGTACGTGAGCAGGCATGCAAGCATTTGTGGGTGTTTGTTTTTGCTAGCGACTGAACTTTTGTGGCTTTTTAGGAAAACGTTAAAGCACGTCCATGTCTTCATGTCATTTGTCTCTGTCGTGTGTTACCATTTGCATAGGCAAGGTTGCAGTAAAGAAAGAGGACCTGCAGAAATATCACGGCAAAGACACCTGGTTCCAGCTACAACCTGTCAGCGCTGACTCAGAAGTGCAGGTCAGTAGAGACAAAACGTACACACACACACACACACACACACACACACACACAATTACTCACACGAAAAAAAGGTTGTTTTAAGTATTGGTGCTCAAATTCAGGTATTGTAAATTGACTGGAATCAGAATATTTCGAACAACACCCAGCCATTTACACTTCCCCTGCATGCAGTATATGCACAAATGTATGTGTGATAGTGTGTCTTCAGGTTAATGTTTGCAGTGGTGCGGACCCCTAACAAACAAAGCATGTGTGCACCTAAAACACCTGAGCTGCAGGGTCAAAGTCACCTGGCTGCTTCTGTGTATATGGTAAAACAATCACCCCCATCACAGCTAAGTTTGTCACCGGCCCATCAAAGCGTGTTGAGGTTGTCTTTTTAATTTACTGTGGAGAGTAACAATAACAGGGTATCGTGGAGTCTTACAGAAATATGTTCATGCAGGTAAACAGATACCAAAGCAAATTGCACCTTATTCCCCTGCTGGGAGACAGTCCTGACTGAAATGTCAATCTCAGATGTAGATCGTTCAGTTTCAGGTTCCGATCTTAGACCTGGTGCAAAGCGACACCAAGAGTAGTGACAGGGTGTCTTTTCCAGTTTCAGACTGATGTGGGTGTTGTCTTCCTGTTGATTTTCTCATGTGCAACAATTTTTTTTACTGTACAAACTTTTGCTCTCGCATCAGAAATGTGGACAAAAGACTGTAGGCACAGCTTTGCATGTACTTGTGGCCTTGGACTATTGTTTAAGGTTTGGACTTAGCCACTTAGGGCCCTGTCTAGTATCTTTGCTAGTTTCGGATGCAGTTGTCATTTTCCTGTCCAGCATTCTAATAGCTTAAAAAGCAAGTGCACTTGTGCATCATCTGAGCTCCCATGGCCTCGTCGGTCCTGATGGATTGACCAACAAAAACCTGGTCTGAGTGCAGACACCTTGTTTTTCACTTTTAAATGAGTAAACTTGGCTTTGAACACATCCTTGCTCTGTGCATCTTCAATTTTAAAATAGAGTGTGCACCATTTGCACTTCAACTTTTCTGTGACAGTTTTCCTTGGCTGCATACACCTGTGGTCAGAGCTGCGAACCTTGTCACACAGTCGATTCTACTAAAAATAAGATGCCACAGTTTACATTGGCTTTGTTAACTGAGACGTCTGAAATACCGGAAGGTTCATTTACCAACGTGTATGTGTGTTCATCACTCTGCAAAACGGTCAAGTTTTCTGTCATTTGACGTTTGTGACAGTGCATGTGACTGTCTCTGACATGCATGTAGCGACTTTCATCGGCCACTGGTAAACTGAGTGAATGTAATGGTACATTCCTATGATCATGTGAGTTCTATAAAATACCCGAAAGACAATCTGAGTAATCTAAATCTGTATTCTTAGCTACAGGCAGAGCTGTATTCATTTTGACATTATTGATCTCAGTGATTCATGTATAGTTTTTTGAAATATTCCAGGAATCAGCTATGGAGAGCAGTTCTGTTTTACATGCTTATTCAATACATCAAATATTTTATACTATTCACTATTCAGCAGTCTCACTCCCCCACACACACGGACACGGAGAGGAACGCACACACCCAGCACTCACACTCACACACAGAGTGAGCGACACAGTAAACAGTGAACAGTAACATCTGCAGACAGATGGGTGTGTGTAGCCCTGGAGCAGGGATCTGAAACAGAGACACATTCATCCGAGGAGCCGGGGAGAGGAAGGATGTGTGAGACAGTGACAGAGAAGAGAGAAAAGCGAGGGAGAAGGATCAAATGAAGTAGGAAGATAGAGTGTCTCTCTTCTCTTTTCAATAGAGGACGCATTGTTTGACCTGTGCGCACTTGTATAAGTGCGTGTGTTTGTTCCCTCTGCTCGACTGGGCCCAGAAAGAGCTACGCCTGTGAGTTTGCATACTGATGCTGTTAATTAATGGAGCTTTTCTCGACAGCTGCACCGCTACACTGTCATTATGTCATTAATCCAATCACTTCAGAGGGAGAATAACTCCAGCATGACGCTCAGGCTCACAGATACAGTGTCTCTGGTGGTGGAGGGATGCCTCCATTTTTTATGTGTGTGTGTGTATTTTTTTACAATGAATGTTAAACTGTTGTTTTTTGGCTATAAATACAGACTATGGATCAAATATGGAAAAAAGTTTCAACTATATCCGACCTAAATAGGATATAAGATGATATCTAATTTATTCTGACATCTTCAATTGGATCAGGTTGCACGTTGTTGTCAGACTCGACTCTAATGCACATACACACTGGTGTCAGTATCTAGTGAGTGGTTCTCACTGGATAGTGAATGTCCTCCCTGATACTGGGCACCTGGCCGTGTGAAGTGTTCATAATTAATCGTTAACAACCAGAACTTTGAACTGTCTCTAATCTCAATGGATAATATGTGATAAATAAAATGTGTCTAATTGTGTGTGTGTGTGTGTGTGTGTCTGTCTGTGTCGTGCAGGGAAAAGTGCACCTGGAACTACGTCTTAGTGAAGTAATCACAGACAACGGAGTCATCAGCCATAAACTAGCCACACGGTGAGGCCACACACACACACACACACACACACACACAATTGTGACAAAGACAACTTTATTTCCCACACCCTGCTGATACAAAAACGTTGTTACAGAAAATACACAATTCGGGAATTTACAGTTATATTATTATATAACAGTGTAACATTAACAAAGATAACAAGATTAAAAAGATTAACTCCACCCACTGTTGAAGGTTTGGAACTTCTTGAAGTCTTGAGTTGTATGCAAACAAAAATTCCGTTTTTACATTTAAAGCTTCCTACCAGAACGTACTGTGTGCATCAGGGGTGTCACCATTATGAAACTCACACCAAAACCACAATACATGTCGCAATACAGGATGATGGAACAATGACAGATGGACAAACAGATTTTGGTGATACCTTCGTCTTTTGAGCTCTCATTTCTTTTTTATCGTAAGAAAACAAATTCCTGTGTGTTTCCTGTATTTCTTACTCTTCCAACATTGCACAATATGCATCCATGTTTTGCTGCACACACTCCACTTCTTTACCTTCTTCACTGCCAACTGCAGATCACTATGTAAATTAACACATTCTAGAAGTGGAAGTCATGAATTTGTAAATCTGCTCTTAAGTGCGTGTGACTGTGTTGTTGTGTGTGTGTGTAAAATGTGAATGGACACGCATGCATTTGTGTTTGCAGGGGATGAATGATTAATTTGGCGTGTACATGTGTGTGCTTGTTTGCTCTGCAGCTCTTCTTCTGTAACTTGTAAAGTCTGCTGATGAGCAAGCCGGGCTCTGCTCACAGAGCACATTGTGGGTAAGGAGCTTAGAGTGTTGAGCAGGAGGTCATTTAGTCACATCTCTATGAAAAGACCTGTGTGTGTGTGTGTGTGACAAACTGTGTCCACTCAGCTCCACACATGATACTGATCGACTGAAAGAAACTACACACTTCTCTTTACGTAAAGCTTAATGCAAGTTCTTAGTCAGCAACTGTTTCATGTAAAGGTTCAGGTCATTTGCAATTGGTACAACGCCAGGTTAAATTTGTGCCCAAATCAATCACATGTCAAATGTCAGTCTCAAGGGGAGACATTTATTTAATGTGTACTTTTTAGTTTGGTCCATGTCCCGTCCATTAACATGGAGGATGCAGGATTTATGACCTTTACTGTAGCCAGCCACCAGGGGGTGATCCCGATGATTTGGCTTCACTTTTGGGGAGTTGTCATGTCGTCCATCTTTACACACAGTCTTGGTTTTAATTAGTTATTTGATGCTATAAAGACTTTGTGAAACATCATGATTGAGACTGGTCCCTGCTGCGCAAACTCTGGCTCCAAATACGCAAGATGGCGGCGTTCTTATCCAACATATTTTAACATCATGTTTAGATAGTTGGAGGAAGCAGAAAAGTGCAACCCATCTTTATATGCAGTCTGTGGGTTGTATATAAATATATATAGCTTATTTTTAAAAGCCACATCTTCAGATTTTGTTAATTTTCAAACTTGCACTGTTACGGATTCAAGTGACATCACTGACAACTAAAAAATCATGCAGCGCCCTCTAGAGGCACAAAAAACACTCTGTAGCACTTCTTCCCATATCTTGTAAAAAGACATAGAAGTGTAATATTTACAATGTAATGTAATCTCCTTAACTTGTAATAGAGTATTTTCACAATGTGGTATTAACGCAGTCGGTTTTGTAAAACCATGAACAACATCTGAGGCGTCTCATGACAAAACACACGCTTTCCTTTTAGAAAATACTCAACTCCCTGTTCGCTTTTAACTTAATATTTCATCTCACTAATTTGGAAGTGTACCAGTCAGTGACTCATGATCACATCTACTTTTTGTACGCGGTGTTTCTTTAGGGGTGGGGGTGCTGTACTTTTTTTTACGTATTTGCGGGAAATTGTTTTTGACAGGATGCGTGGGCACAGAAACGAAGCATTTTAACCTAATATGAGTAATGTCAACTAAGGCAAGCAACATGGCTGCCTCTCGCCACTGTCTGGCACGTCAGAGCTCACAGCGGCGATGAGGGAGAGGGACAGGGAGGTCTGGATAGTAGGCCAAGCAGGGGTTATATAAACAAGCTTATTGGACAGGAAGTACTCTGGCATTAGTGATGCTTAACCCAGCCCACTCCTTATTCCTTAGAACCTGTGAGTGTGAGTTTGTGTGCGTGTGTGTTTGTGTGTGTGGGCAGCTCTGTGATTTGCTGTGTAATACGTCATGTGGAGTGACGAGTAGTGCATCACCGTGACACACAGGAAATGATTTGTCCTGTCCTGTTTGGTTTGCTAAGCCCCTTACAACATGATGTCATCAGGATAAGGGATGAATGAATGGAAGGATGCAACAATTTTTTATGTTTGTGTTCTGGAGCTCAAAACACAGACTATAGATCACAGATGGATACACGGTTTGAAAAAGTGTATGTTAAATCAGAATTCAGTGATCAGAAGCCCAAGTTATTGTCTTTATCAGTTTAGGATCAATCCTTCCCAACTTGGTTTTCTGTATGTCCTCATGTCTTCTGCCTCTCTGGACTTGTATCTGTGCTTGGTCTGAAGTTGCTGGATGTTTAAGGATTTTAAAAATTTTTTGCCAAATGCTCAAATGTAATTACTTCCATCCATTTCTCAAATTTCAACTCAAGGACAGTAATTGAGAGAAAATGTTCTTTGTTACTTCCAACTGAGAAAACTCAAAAAGCTCCAAACTGAGGAGCAGTGAGTACAGTATGATGTTGAGTATTCAGGCTGAAACAACGACTTATCTAACTTAGTATAATAATCGTCTGTATGGATTTAAATGGTTTTATTTACCTCTATGTTTTTTCTACAGAGTGTTGGAGTGCCAAGGTCTTCCAATCGTCAATGGCCAATGTGATCCCTACGCTGCTGTTTCCTTACTCGGACCCTCAAGGTGTGGACTTCACCAGTCACCTCCACACCTTTGTTGCCTCATGTTTGACTTTACACCAACATGTGATTTGACCTTCATGCCTCCACAGGTCAGATGCCAAAAAGACCAAGGTGAAGAGGAAAAACAACAATCCACAGTATGAGGAGGTTTTCTATTTTGAGGTATTTTGCAGTTTACTTGTTTGGTTTAAAATAAATCCTTTTATGTGAGGTTGTGTTTTCATGCCATAAATACACTACGTGGCCAAAAGTACGTGGACACTGAACTGTAGACTCATGTGGTTATTAGATGTAGTTGCAAATTATTAATTGACCACAATTCTTTATTTTTATATTTTTATTGCTGCTTCAAGATAACAATGTGATAAGAGTAGTCTTGACTAAACCTCATATTAAGACAAACCATTGGCACTGTGATGGTCATAAGTGCATTTGATATTTAAACAACACGGGCACTGGACGGGAAACACCGGTAGTCTGAATCCAGGAGAGATGGTTGAGTTGGGTGGGTGTGGATTTAAATCCAAACAGTTCCCATGAGTCCCAGAACACAAATACATAGAACATCAGGTCTTCATATTTTTGGCAATATTTGAGATATGAAATAGTAGCAGACGTTTCCACTTATTTTGGCAAATCCAATTCTCAGTAGCATGTGGTGTGTTCAAAGTGAGCTTGATTGACACTTTTCTGTCAGTCCTATTATTAATGAATTAGTTTGAATGTTTATTTGTTTGTTTGTTTATCTGATAACTTGGCACAGCTCCATCCACCTTTAACCTGAGCAGAGCCTTTAATATCCAAAGTGACAAACTTGAACAAAAAATGTTTTGTAAAGAGCCTGATTTCTTCTCAGTCTCATCACATGTGCAGTGAGGTTGTCTTTTATCGATCCAAACATCCGGCACCCTCAATATACTTTTTATGTGAAATCCAACAAATTAAAATTCCCTTGTTCACTACAATCAGAACATATGGTGGAGGTATTTGAACCTAACCTAACTGGATTTTAGTTTAAAATTTAAAACTTTTACATTTTGCAGTTTTATTATAGTTTTTCTTAGACTGATATTGTCCCTAAGTCACTTTGAATAAATAAATGCAAATGTGATGATTTAAATACACATGTATATATTGTCTGATTACACAACATCCCTGAGTCTATCACTGGCCCAGTTAACCCTCGCTCCCCAGCAACACTGCTCGGACATTTTTGTTTGGCTCCTCCCTCTGGCCTCCAGAACTCAGCGGGACAAGAGTATGATTGATTCGGACAAACCACCAAACAATCTGGCCCATTGATTTCTGCTCGACAAGATCGTCTCATTTATTCCCAATGTGGTGCTTTCTGCCCTGCAGCCCCCATGCAACCCACCCCACCCCCCCACCCTGGGTGTCACACGCAGAGCTCAGCATCCACATGCAAACTCAGGCCGTTACTCATGCGTCTGTCATGTGTTCCTGCTCCAAACCTACATGAACTCTAACTCATTCTTATCTGGAGCAGTTTCTAGAGTTTTGTTTCGGTCAAGCCACATTTCAGCCCAATTTAAAACGAACTATCCGGAAATTAAGAAAATCATGTTTTCCACACCATAAAAGGATGTTGTGTCAAGTCCATTCATTTGTATATAGCCCAATATCACACATATTTGCCTCAGGGGGGTTTACAGTCTGCAGAGCATACAATACTCTTTTTTTATATCCAATCTGGATTAGGAACATTAACAATTCACAAAATTTATAATTATTATTTTATCTATTGTTATTCTGCCAATTGTTTGGCTAAGGATAAGCTGTACAGATAATGGTTGGATGGAATCCTAATTCTAGAGGGACATATTCAGATTGCTTGTTTACATGGTGAAAAATATGAAATACAAAAACAAATGGTTGCAGATGAATCATCTGCAGATTGATTAGTCATTACAGCACATTGTTCAGGATGAATATGACTCTGTGGCGTACCAGCACAAAATACTGACCTCTACTCGGCTTGTGCTCCATTTCTAGGTGACACGACCATTAAGTTACACAAAGCGACAGTTTGATGTCGAAGAAGAGGACGTTGACAAACTGGCGCTGAGGTGAGCCAGGAGCGGTCTTACGGGAATTTGAACTTTGTGTCATTTAAAGCTTCTCCCAGGTTTGAGCTGTTTCCCTGTGGTCTGTTCAGGGTGGATCTGTGGAACGCCAGCAACCTGAAGTTCGGGGATGAGTTCCTGGGAGGCGTGCGAGTTCCTCTGCGAGTCCTGGGTCAGGTCGGGGTTCACGATGCATGGTGAGTGGTGAGAGAAACGTTACTGACACATTAAATCACCATGCTCTGTCCAGCGGTGGGGAGTCAATGAGTACATTCAATCATTACTATATTGAAGTTAATTTTGGTCCCTCACAAACAAAGTCAGTGTCAGCTGTTAACACAACAGTGACATATCGAATGAACTCAAGTCAAGTTAGTTTATATTGTACATTTCATATGACAAGCATAGACTTATACACTGATACACGACAAATACATGACGCGGCTAAACATATTTTAGCCACATATATGAGTTAAAGATGTATAAAAATAAATTATTTATATATATAAATCAAATAAGAAAGGAAACAGCCAAAACGTTTCTTGTTTACACAAAAAGTAGACACGCAGCAACTCACCAACATTTGGTTATTTATGGCTCAAGATAACAAAGTCATGAAGCCCTGAATCAAAAAAAAAATTACCCAAGAGATGCTAAAAAACTGAGGGAAACTGGCAACATCAGTCATTTTATTATTGTTGCTAAAACTATAGCTCAGTGAAGCTTTAAACTAATGTTTAGCTCCATTTTAGTCTGAAAATCCAACCAATCAGTAAAACCTTGTCCTTTTTCTTCTTCAGGTACTTTCTCCAGCCGAGGGAGAACGGAGGGAAGTCAGTGAAGGTGGAGGAGCTCGGCTCTCTGCGTTTGAACATCGTTTACACCGAGGACCACGTCTTCCCGTCCGAACATTACACTCCTCTCAGAGATCTGCTGCTGTACTCTGCTGATGTCCAGGTACAGTATGAGCGTATAAACGTGTCTCAGCTCCACTCACACATTCACACGCCGCTGTCTGATCTCTACTTGTTCACACCACGTCCTCTCTGTTCAGCCTGTGTCAGCGTCCACCGCTCACACACTGGGGGAGGTGTGTCGAGAAAAGCAAGAAGCAGCCATTCCCCTCGTCCGCCTCTTTCTTCATTATGGCAAGATCGTGCCTTTCATCAGCGCCATCGCTCACGCTGAAGTCAACCGCACACAGTGAGTGTCTTGTCACATCTTTTCTCTTTGAATAACACCAGAAACAAGCTCCACAGCTAATACATGATTCAGTTTGACCTCAGAGTGCAGCTTTTATCTTTGTTTGCAGCAATATGAGTAGAATTATTTTATACAAGTTAATGTTATATATCAGGGATTTCATTTGGCGGCTAATTCAGTTGCAGGCGTATCACCACAGGAGTTTTCAGACATGAATTCTGGACAATTTCTGAACAATTGGATCTGGATATGTTCGGGGTTTTTCTTTCACATATAAAGAATGCAGCAGGACATTGTCCGAGTCACAACAACAGAAAATGCGTTGCATTTTAAAAACATCAACACACCGACTCACTTGCTGTGGATTTTCCAAACAAGTTTCCTGCTGTATTGTCACACTGGCTCACCCGGACATTTGCATCCTCACATACAGCCCTTCTGGAACATTTCGGGAAAATGCCACAACCTGATTTCATGTCTGAAAACAGGCCATGATTAGCTTTTTTTTTTTCTTTTTTTTTTAGAGTTGCCATCTTCAACTACTTTGATCAAACATATTCTACCTCTTTAATATTATTAACTTTGGATATTAAATTACCATCAGACGTCATGTTTTCTTAATTTACTTTAGCTTCAGCTTCGTCGTCTCATTGAGTTAGATTTAGTTTGTGCTCTCAATCACACTCTGCCTCCTTTCTGCAGGGATCCAAACACCATTTTCCGGGGAAACTCGCTGACTTCTAAGTGCATTGATGAGACCATGAAGCTGGCAGGAATGCACTATCTGCAGGTCACACTTAAACCCATCATAGATGAGGTATGACACCGCAACACTCCTGTGCCCTTTCCTGTACTCAGTATTTTTCCACTGTATTTTAACTCGTCCCACATGTGGCACGTCTGAGGACATTTTAGGAAATCAATTGCCAGTGGAGGTGTAAGGCTTTTTCTAAATCTTCACAGATCTGCACAGAACACAAACCCTGTGAAATCGACCCGGTGAAGCTGAAAGAGTCGGAGAACCTGGACACAAACAGGGTAAGAGGGCGAGTTTGTGTTGTGTGTGTGTGTTTGTGTTGGGTTGATCATTGCCGTGTTGTGTGACACCTCCGCCCTGCTCTCTTTCCTCAGGAAAACCTTCATCAGTACGTCGACCGCATCTTCAACGTCATCACCACCTCTGGTGTTCGCTGTCCCACCGTCATGTGCGATATCTTCTTCTCTCTGAGAGAGTCCGCTGCCACTCGTTTCCAAGGTAATCCACCTCCTGAACAAAATGCAAGAGATGGAAATAAGAAAGAAAGAAAGAAAGAAAGCAGCTAATAACAACAGGAAACAGACAATAAAGAACAGGATGTGCGAGATGCCCAAGGACATTTTTTCTTCTGTTTGCTCAGGATCGCATCAAAGGTTGTTTTTTTTTGTTCTCAGCTCTTTGTGTCAAATCTGAAACCACTTAAGCCTCCTGCACACTTATTATTCTTGTGCCTCGATGTACACCCATTGTCCTATACTGCACTGCCTCCTGTTGGCCACCACAGAGCACTGCAGTCACAGGAGGCGCAAGCAGAGAAATATTATAAAAATGTGTTACTTACCTTTTATTTCTATATTATAGAAAAAGAAAACCTGTCCCATACCAAATTTTGATTACAAGACAAAGAATCATCCTCTTGTTACACATATAAAGGAATAAAAAACATTGGTTATAAAATGGGTGTTCCTATATGCGTTTAAATAACATATTTATACATATATTAAAAATAACTGCCCAATCTTGAGAAAGATTCAGATAAAGATTTTTTTTTAGATTTCCTAGGCTTTTCTAAAAGTGAATTACTTATTACTTATTATATAATATTTCACATGTGAACAGCCAACCTATTCTATATCACCCATATTCACAAAGTTGATTTTTATTTGGGGTCCCAGTAAAAGCTACAATATAAAACTAATTGCAACTAATTTACTTGCTAATTCAGACAGTACATTTTTCCAGAATGACTATGTGTAATATTTTGAGTGTAATTTTAAACAGCTAATTCTGTTTTGTGTTGTTTTTTTTCTGCTCTCCAGTCGACCAGGACGTACGATACACAGCAGTGAGCAGTTTCATCTTCCTGCGTTTCTTTGCTCCAGCCATCCTCTCCCCCAACTTGTTCCATCTACTGCCGCACCATCCAGTGAGTCTGATTTTAAAAGGAGAAGCAAACACACGTGTCACCAATATGTCACTCATGTCATACATGTTAAAATTTCAAGATCTGCAAGTATATTATGTTTTAGAGAAAGTATAGATTTAATTGTGAAAAGAAAGAAGCTCACCAGCGTATAAACCTTTATTTAAGAAGATTGTTTCAGTCCTCTCATATCCACACTATTCTATTTCATAGCAAATATAATAAGCAAGTCCTCTATGTAGGTTATAAGATTATGAACAGCTCTGCACATGTTGTCATCTATGAATACTTGGAGTTAATGCTATCAGAAATGGGTTTTAGACACTTGTACTCTTTTTTACAATATCATTTTTTTTGTCTTACCAGTCAGAGGCCATAGTTGAACCTTTTCTAATGATTGTTTTTGTGTGTGTGATTGTGGACCTGCTGTGTGGAAGGAATAAAGTATCTTCCGCTTGAATATGTACAAATACACTCATTACTCTGAAAAAAAGGATTTTAAAATGACCTGGAAACAGTAGCTTCATATGTCACATGATGTTCCTCAGCAGGTGGATGTTTAAGTTTCCATAGTTTTCTAATTCATGTTGCTTGAAAACTAAAAGGTCATTCTTGACTGAGGAAACATTTTCTTTGTCTTTATATTTATTTAATAGTACTTTATCTATCTTTGATTTTGTTTTGTACCCAGGATCCCGCCACCTCACGAACCCTGACCCTAATCTCCAAGACGATCCAGACCCTGGGAAGTCTCGCAAAGTCTAAATCTGTATGTTTCACTGCTCAAAAAGATTTTTCCTATTTTCATCTATGTTATCAGACTCGGCTTCATTGTTTTTTTGTTTTTTTTATCTTAACATTTACACTGATCTTTGTTTCCACTCTGTTAAGGCCAACTTCAAAGAGTCCTACATGGCTGCGTTTTACGAGTACTTCAACGAGCAGAAATATGCGGACGCTGTGAAGAATGTGAGCGTTTGGCTTCTTACCTTGTTGTGTTCAATAAATCTTGCTCAATTGTTCTTTTTGTCTTGTGTATCAGTTGCATCTAGATTAACGCCCATCAAAGGGTTTTAAAAGATTTAGATATTTTGGATAAGGAACCAAAAGAAAGTTTTGTGCGAGAGTGAAAAAACAGTAAATATGATAAATAAAATCCTTCTCTTCCCTCTGCAGTTCCTGGACCTGATCTCCACCTCTGGCAAATGGGATCAGAAGAGTATTGAAACACCCATCATGCTCAAAGAGGGGTGAGCAGCCAACTTACTGTAAAACTAATACAAGTAAAAACATACTAGTGGAAACACAGACCACAAATCAAGCAGCACCCCATACCAAATAGAGAATTTATTTCACATGACTGTTTTTTTTAGAAATCACAATGAATGAGTTTCTTTCAGACAAAACAGCTGAGTAGATTTTTTACAGCGAATACTTAACATTTTGGTCAATTGTTACTTCCTGGCAGAGAGTAAAATGAGAAGATTGATACCACTCATATCTGTAGAGTAAAAATAACGCCAAAGGTTTTTATTTTATTTTATACTTTTCAGTTTGATTACCTTTGTCATTTTATTGGCGGACCTTTACAGCTTGTGTCACTTGTAAAGGAGATATACACAGTTTTTATTCCGTTTCGCTTCAAATACTGTTTGTAATCTGGGAATAGGAAGGATGTCTTCAGCTTCAGACTATTTCAGACTCATAAGGAATTTAAGGAAGTTACTAGTTTCTGGTTTACATTTGGGTTTTTGTACATTCGGAGAGGTTTACTGGTGCTGACTGGCAGATTACGTTTACCTTCAGATGAAGCCAGGCTGCATGTTTCCTCTGTGTTCTGTCATAATGCAACCAGCTGTGGGCTGCAGCTTTATACTGAGCAGCCGAGAGAGAGAGAGAGTGGTATCAATCTTTACACCTAACTCTTATTCAGATCCAAAATGTCAAACTTTACCATCACAGTTGGTACACATCACATTGCAGGTAATGTCCATATGTAACAGTTTCACTGACGATGCATCTGAAGCTGTAAACTGAAACCTTCCTGTAAACACAAGGGCTTTTATTTTATTTCATTTTATTTTGACAGTTGAAAGTTAAAGTTTTGGAGAGTTTCCAGTTGTTGGTAGTTGTGCCGGTGCCTCGCTCACAAACACCCCCCCACCCTTTCTTTTGTTTCTGCTACCGGGCGTAGGAGTGTAAAACTCACTATAAAGAGGGTTGATGGGAAAGGGTCAAAAGGCACAAAGGGCAGGTAAGAGCTTCTCTGTATAAAGGCTTTGCCCTTGTGACCCCGCCCCCCTCCTGTGTGTGCACCATGACCCCCTCCAAACCGAGCCGGCCATTCTCTCCCCCACCAACTTCCCGCACTGCCTGTAGATGCTGCTGCACTTTACTTCATATCTGTAGAAAAGCAACTTGAACCGCGACACTGCGGCTGTAGACTCACAGTGTCTTTAATGGTATAAAGTAAAGTGTGAACCTTTAGGCCTGCTTATTAAGGAGGAGTGTCTAGTGCGGATTGTCCCCCTCGCTCCTCAACACGCCACACATGCTTGGTGTGACAGCGACAGCAGCGGTTCGGTTAGTGTGCAAACATTTCTAAGATTTCATATCTGCCCGCATCCTGACCCTTAATTCCTCATGCGCAGACCATGACCATATCTCAGGCGTACGCGTTAGAGTCTCCAGCACACCACCAGGCGTGATGGCAGATGTGAAGCCAGCACGTTTTTTCTTTTGGCTCAGTAGTGAAATATGAGTAGGAGTTTTCCTGCGGGAGAGTGTTAGTGTTTATAACCCTGGTACTTTGTGTTCCATGTATTATGTGGCCCTCAAGCTTAAAAACTAAGACATCTTGGCGTTTACTCTCCTTTAAAGAACCATGTCAGTGGTTTTACATGTTTTACCAACGAATAGTGTACATCTCACATAATCGCTCAAAGTTTAATAAATCTTATTTTCATTATCAGGGAATCTGCTGGTTAATTTCAGGATCAATCATTTAATTGTTGTGAGAAAAAAATGGCACATGCAGATCTGAGATTCCCAAAGTCGAATGTGATTTCTTCAAAAGTCTAGTTTTGTCCAACGCGCAGTAAAGAAATAACCAAAGATATTTAGCTTACGATGACATAAAACTCAGGGAAGAAGCAGTTCCTTTTATCAGAGAAGATGAAACACAACAACAAATCTTTTTGGCATATTTTAAATAGAAAAATGGAAAAAAATAATTAACTTTCAATTAAGAACTTCTCAATTTTTGCATCTAAAAAAAAACAAACACTCAAAGGGTCATTATAACAATTAACACCCCAACACTTGTATTGTTGTATGGATGATTTGTCAAAACCTCTTGAAATACGATTTATAGGTCATTAGTTAAAATATGTAAAAACCCTTCTGGTACCTTCAATCTGCCGACTTGTCTCCTTTTACACTTTTAAATGTATGAGTGCTGTACTGAGGTTTTTTTACATATACAGCAGAGATGAATCCACTGAACTGACAGCATGCAACTGGAATGATAAAAGCTCACTGAGTGTACAAGATTTCTTTGACCAGAATAAAATGCTGGTTACCAACTGTCTTATGTAAAGTAATTTTGTGTAATATAAAAATATATCATGGTTAACAGTTGGGGGGGGTTTCTCACCCACTTCTCCACAGATTTATGATAAAGAGAGCACAGGGGAGAAACAGGTTTGGAATGAAGAACTTCAAAAAGAGATGGTTTCGCCTCACGAACCACGAGTTTACCTACCACAAGACGAAAGGTATGATTCAAACTCTCTCAGGATCGTCGTTTCCTTGTCTGTTAAGATGAGCTGAATGTGCGTTTATCCCGACAACATGGCAACGAACATCATCATTTTACATCATCACCAATTTTCCAGAAGTTTTGTTGAGAAAATGTGTGAAAACAGCTTCTGTTTTTCATTTCTCATGTCTGATGTGATTCCTCTTCCCTCCAGGTGAAGGCGCTCTGTGCAGCATTCCCATAGAAAACATCCTGGCTGTAGAGCGGCTGGAGGAGGAGTCTTTCAAGATGAAAAATGTAGGACCTCACAAACTTTATAGCCTTTAGTATTTGTCCAAAATCTCTCCCACATGTATCTAGAGTCCATCGCTTACTTCTCCTTTCCACTCTCCCTCCTCCAGATGTTCCAGGTCATTCAGCCAGAGCGAGCCCTCTACATCCAGGCCAACAACTGTGTGGAGGCGCGCGACTGGATCGACATCCTGACTAAAGTCAGCCAGTGCAACCGCAAGCGCCTGAGCACCTACCATCCCTCAGCCTACCTCAACGGCCACTGGCTCTGCTGCAAGCTGTCAGCGGACACAGCCACGGGATGTACGCCATGCACCGGGTTCGTGAACTTGTCCGGATCGATCCAGCATCACGCTCTTTGCCATGTCTCTCTCTAATTTTTCCATTTGTCTGCGTTTTCAGTGGCCTCCCTGCAAACATTCAGCTGGACGTGGACGGAGACAGAGAAACTGAGAGGATTTACTCCCTGTTCAGCACATACATGACAAAACTCATCAAGATGCAAGGTGTGCATGATTTCATGTGTGCCATGTTTATCTCCTGTGATCATTTGCACACTGTCCCTGACTCTGCCCTCTGGTGCCCCCCCCCCTGCAGAGGCCTGTGGCAGTAAGTCGGTGTACGACGGGCCCGAACAGGAGGAGTACTCCAGCTTTGTCATCGACGACCCGCAGGAGACCTACAAAACCCTGAAGCTGATCGTTTCAGCCGTGCAGACTTTGGAGGAGCAGCACACCAAGTACAAACGGGACAAGTTCAAGAAGACGAGGATCGGCAGCCAGTACGTGGTTTATTGTTAACTCAAGCTTTTAAAATGTTTTCTCAACTACTGTTATGTTATACTGTATTTAATGCATTGGTGGAGAACTGAAATCTACACTGAGCGACCTGCAGGTGGTGCTTTTGGCCTCCAGCTGTTTTCTCCAAACAGGAAACTTGACTTTTCTCACATGTATGCTCCGTTCAGTCCCATGAGTCGATTCTCTAACCACCACCATCTTTCTCTCCGCTTCCACAGGGAGCACCCGATTGGAGACAAGAGTTTTCAGTGCTACATCCACCAGCAGTCTGAGAGCTCCACCTACTCCATCTAGCCATGGTCCTGTATACTGTTGCTGCCATGATGCACAGAACCAGCATATTTTTCACTTCTGCAAAAAAATCCATCTTTACACTGCTGTGGGTCTAGCATTGAGTTTTAGATATTTCTCTTTTTTTAATGACGTTTCCAGAAGTAGACGATGAGCTGGATTGGAGACAAGCATCACGAGATGTACCGCTTTGTTCAAGTTAAGAGGTTTAAAACCCACTGCCAGACTGAACGAGCTGTGTGGATGGACATTTTTTTTCTGTAGTACCTCGTGGTGGATCACTCCAGGTCCGGAGAAACAGACCTCAGATCAGGACAGAAAGAGAGGAACAGGCGTAGATGCGTCTGAAGAAGATAATCACACCACGCGTCTGTTTGAGTCTCCTTTCGCTGATGTGACGAGAGAACAAACAAACGTTTTCACTGGACAATTTTGACAGTGAGCGACACGCACTTTAATCGTCTCCAAATCTGTGGATGAACAAGCCTCGCAGCACACTTTCAAAAAGCTTATTTTATCTGTTTGATTTGTATTTGGTTGTTTTAAAGGTTGTTTGAAATGTTCCGTTGTATTTCAC
Source organism: Paralichthys olivaceus (assembly GCF_024713975.1). Taxonomy (NCBI): domain Eukaryota; kingdom Metazoa; phylum Chordata; class Actinopteri; order Pleuronectiformes; family Paralichthyidae; genus Paralichthys; species Paralichthys olivaceus. The sequence goes on from NC_091093.1 coordinate 21,927,994, forward strand.
GTCTGACAGACCAAACTCTAGAAGGAAAGGACCGTGTCATTAACCCTCTGTGGGGTGTTTGTTTTTGTTATGTTTTGTCCCCAACCTCCTCAGGAAGGCTGCGAAGGTCGAGAGAACAAAAGAAGGGATTATCAGGACCAAGCACGGCCTGAAAACAGCCTGACGTTGGCCAGGAGAAAATCACTCCACAGGCAATTTTATCCCTCATTTTTGAAATCCTTGTCATCAACATGCTAACAGGTTGAAGAGTTCACGTTTGAAGCCTTGTTCTGTTGTGGTTACACTGGCAGTCGTGCTCTGTGTAACCAGCACCTGGCCTAAACAAATAGCTTGGTTATGGAGAGGTTTTTTTTCGGCCAACACTGAGTCAGACGAACCCACAGGTGTCTTTTTATGTCTTTGTATGCTGATTGTGTGTTAATACGTCTGCGGACGTCAAGGTGCAACTTCACTTGTAGATCGTATCCAAGTTCAAAACCAGTTTGTGTTGATATCAGAGCAGATTAACCCATTTTGAAAAGGCCCCTGGTAACTCCCACAGTCTGTGAATTTGTGCATACGCACAACTTTATCTAGTAAAATGTACCATGTAACCACAATTTCAAGTGAAATAACAGAGTGCTTATAATATGCACCCATTGGCTCTTTATATTCATATTCCATACAACATAAAAATACGTCTTTACTGGTGGATATGCATGGAGAACATTTTAATGGCCCCTAACATCCAGTAAATAAGATCAGCAGCATACAGACATGATGATCGTGTTGGTTAAACTCTGTGTTAGAGGAAAAAAACCCAAACGATCCTTTCAAGCATCACGAAGCAGAATCTGTTAGTCCAGCTCATTCGCTCTGATGCCAGGTTTTTAGCTTCACTCCTAATTTTTTCATGTACTTACAGTCTCCAGTTATGATTGTGAACTGGATTGTGTGTTCCTGATTGTGTTGCCCATTTGGCTGCCTGATGATGTTCTTTCTATTTTAGTGACTTAGCTCCGTCTTACTATTGGAAGAAGCCGCCCCCTGTAGCTTGGAACCTGTTTATGTGCATTCCTCTGAGAAACTGCGCGCTGTGAATCTCACTGGTCAGGATTTTGTTGAAGGTACAGGGTTTATTGTCATTAATCCGGCCGTGTTGTGTTTTTCGACGCCTCCCCCTCCTCCAAAGGCAACCGCAGCTCTCTTTTGGCTTCCAACGTTCATCAGCACTCACTCTCTTGCCAAAACCTGTGCATGTGAAGTATAGTCGTAGCCACACAGGGACGGTGGCCTCTGCAGTGTGCGACCAGGTGACCACAAACCACTGAATTGAATTTTTGTATTTTCCAAAAATGGTTGTGTAGCCTGACGGGTGCTCAGGTGGTCACAGGATCCCCCCCAAACAGTGCCAGTCTTCACTTTTCTAAAATTATTTTTGAAAAAAACAAACAAAAAAATATATCATTGTTTAGACATGTTTTTTATATATATCTCAGAACCTATAACTGTTTTCAAAACGGACAGTGATTATTCAGATGACATCTTTTTTCTTTGTCGAATATGTGGATGTTGAGGAAAGATTGTTCGACTCTGTTTTCTATCTTTGTCTTGTCATACAGGAATCTTGAATTAACTGACTGAGATGTGAGTGTGTGTGTGAGTGTGTTTGTGTGAGTGTGTGTGTGCGTGCATGTGCGTGTGACTGACAAGATGGGTTGTATTGCCAATTGAATGAACCCGGTGTTACAGGTCAGGAGAGGCAGCGTCCCACTTAAAATATAAAAAAATCACTGCCTGTACTTTTACTAAAGACTCTATAGTCGCACTGTGGAAGCTTTGTTCTGCTCTGGCCTCATATAAAGTTTCTCTTCTTTCTTCTTGTATAGAACCACTGATCCTTTAAGACACCTTTGCCAATTTATTCTCCCAAAACATGTAACACAGTAATAACACTGATGAAACATGAAGCAAAAACATTTCTGTCTCTCATCCCCAAACTGGAAATCATATTTATTATTATTTGGGTTTTTTTGCTCAAACTTTCCCAGAAACATCATTGGTGGGGGTAATCGCAGTTACAGTAATACACCCCCCCACCCCCCCGCAGCCTATACAGGAATGACTTATGCAATAATTGTGTTTCAGCATGCAATAATATTAACAAACCCTCCACCCCCCCCCCCCTCACCACAAATTAACAGCGCACATCTGCTGACCTCTCGCAGCAAAATGTCTCTTCGGAGAAACACGTGATTATCATAAAGGGAGAACAGTGTATTTTGTACAAATATTTTAAAAGTATTAAAGTAAGCCTGTTATTTGTGTACATAAAGCAGCTGAGTGAATGGTGAAAATGTGATGTGTTTGTTTTTCCTGAATAACTAAATGAAACCGATATTAATGCAAACCTGGAGTCCGTGTCATTTGTTTGTATTTTTTCTTTGCCTTAATGAATCAATGACTTCAGGTGTTTTTCTCAGCACACGTTACAATATAATATGGCAGGAAAAGATATATATGAATGTGCACATTCCTGATGTGATTTAATTTGATATCTACATGGAACAGAGATTTAATAATTGTTATGAGTTTTATAAAAGCCATTTGCAGTTTAAAAAAAAGAGCATTGTTTTTCACTATTGTCCATCGTTTACAGAGAGTCAGCTGAATGGATGTTGTGTTGAATCAAATTTCCCAGAACTGTTTTGAAGTATTACTCCTTCCAGTTTAATTTAATTTTTTCATTTGTTCTTTAAGCATTTGCTGCTCTGGAGGGATGAATTAGGAAAAAGATAAATGGCACTCACCAGATATGGACTAATTATTGTAAATTAACATATTAACTAATAGAATAATATCAGAATTGGCCAGAAGGGAATGCATCACTGTTGCTGTTTTACGCCTGTTGATCACACTACTCTCATTTTCAGACTGTTGATGCGCCTAAACAGAATTAGAAAAGACTCAGTATTATGTAGCTTTCTGTGGGGTGGGGTGGGGACCTATTGTCCGTCTGTGCCCAGGGGCTCATTTTCCTCACTCCGGCCATGAGCTGACAGCACTGGAGTCTTCATGTGTGGTCTAGTTGATTTAACTCCAATTTGAAATAAAGATACTTCTGGGAAACACAAAAGAATTTTAACATTATGTCTGACCTGAGAGCAGCAACATCCCTTTTGTTGTTCCTCGCATAGCAACACCTCATTATCCTGACGGCATGAGGGTTGGCTGCAGATCATGAGGCTGCATGTCGGCCATTGTGACCTGACTTCAGGGACGTTAACACACGGGCAGCATCAAGTTTGGTTCTGCATTAAGTCTCAGTCATGATAGATAGATAGATAGATAAACAGATGGATGGATGGATAGATAGATAAATAGATAGATGGATAGATAGATAGATAGATAGATAGACAGACAGATGGATGGACGGATAGATAGATAGATGGATAGATAGATAAATAGATAGATGGATAGATAGATAGATAGATAGATAGATAGATAGATAGATAGATAGATAGACAGACAGACAGACATAGATAGATAGATAGATTTTAGTAAACAACCCCCCCCCCCATATCTGCTCCCCTCCACTCTCCATGAAAACACTTTCGGGAAGAATAAAGTTTTGTTGTTCTCTCCCCCCCCTCTCACTCCCTCCCTCCCTCTCTCCCCTCCCTCCCCCTCTCCCCTCTCTCCCCCTCTCTCTCTGTGTAGTCTCAGCAGCTCAGAGCCAGACGAGGCCTCTCATGAAGAACGGCTCGACTATGTGGAGGAGACAGAAACGTCCTCTCGGGGAAGCCTTGGCTTGTCTCGTGTTTCTCGTGACGCTCGTCGATGCCCATCGATGTAAGTGCTTCGGACATTTCTCGGTGTTCACGGTAACAGGGCTCAGTGTCCCGGTTAGAAACCCGCAGCTTTTCCTCAGAACCACAGAGTGTTCAACTTTGGACAAACACCAGAGAAAGTGTCGTGACTTCTTCTCGCAGACTTCTGGACAACACGAGCCGCTCGTGACAACAGCCTCGGGTCATTTCTGGGAAGTAACGGTTTCGCAATGACCTTGTTATTTTGTGTTTGGTTTTTTTCTGTCAGGCCGTTTCATAGGAGTGTAATTAGGTTTGGTCCACTTCAGCCACATCAGCTCGAATCTGTCAGCAGGAAACACAGGGCTGACATTCCTGCTGCACCATGTGTTGGTTTAATGTATGAATCACACATGTGAGAGTAGAGTAATCTGTCAGAGTGTTAGTGAGGCTGGATAATATGTCTAACATGTTCATATCTTACTTTACACTACAATAGATAGAGAGAAACTGAGGCTGGACAATATGTCCACCATGTTCATATCAGTCAATATCGATAATATCACATAAGCAGTAACTAAGTGCATTTACTCAGGCACTGTACTCCAGTACACGTTTGAGGTACTTGGACTTTACATTGCAATAGATGAGTAGACGGAGGGATGGATTGATACATAGATAGAAAAGCAGATGGATGGATTGATGGATGGAAAATAAGATAGATAAACGGACGGATGGACAGATAGATGGATAGATGGATGGATGGATGGATGGATAGATAGATAGATAGATAGATAGATAGATAGATAGATAGATAGATAAACGGACTGATAGACAGACTGATTGAGAGAGAGATAGATAGATAGATAGACAGACAGACTGATAGATAGATAGACGGATGGATAGATAGATAAATAGATAGATAGATAGATATTATCACGATAATTATCACATTATTTCACTTAAGCAGTTGTGGAGAGTAACTAAGTGCATTTACTCACTGTACCTCAGTACACATTTGAGGTACTTGTGGTTTACATTAATATTGGTATTTATGCAGCCTTCTACCTCTGTGCCACTGCATCTCAAAAGGAATAATTGTACCACTGCTGCTTTTATGTTTAAAGATTGATTTTTGCTCCTGAGTGAAGGTTGTGGTTTTAAACTCTTCTTTATGAACAGATAATGACCAACAGCTAATAAACAGCAAAACATTTACCAGCCCTAATGCACAGAATGCTGACAATAGAAGGATTCTTCACACATTATGTTTAAGTGAGGATGTTTGTGTGTCTATTGAATTTCCCAGTCCTGAGCCAGACCTCAGCCTCCCAGTTCCTGAGGAGGCACCGGAGAGCCAACTCTCTGTTTGAGGAGCACAAGAAGGGCAACCTGGAGAGAGAGTGCATCGAGGAGCTGTGCAACAAGGAGGAGGCCAGGGAGATCTTTGAGAACCAGCCGGAGACGGTAACCAGAGCCTTGATCAAATGATAGAATACATGTTATTGAGCTTCAACACATATACATAACAAGAATAAGAAAATAACAGGAAAACACTATATATTCTCATCGTTCATTACATTCCTGAGTTTATAAGCAGTTCAAAAAGCAGTGACCAAATTTATGGGATGCGAATGAGAAAGATAGAGAAGATCGGATATCTCAGAAATGAATTAAGCTGCGGGAGTGAAAGAAAGTACAAGTAAGAGATCAGACTAGAGTCTCAAGTAAATCGTCTTCTCGATGAATCTATAAATTGTTAGTAACTTGTCCAAAAATAACACAAAATGTAGATTGTACTTTCCCACAGCTCAAGCTGGCCTTCTCAAATTCTTTATTTTTTTGTCTGACACACATTTTGAATTGAATAACAATTTGGCTTTTTTCATTCGATTAATCATATCAGCTATAAACAGTGAAATTTAGGAACAGTAAACTTGAAATGCTGATGCAGCCAGAGGTTTTGCTGAAGCTTTAATTTGGACTGGTTCACTGCTTCAGAGAAGAGCTGCTCTCGTCTCCTTCTCTCTCATTTGTTTGTCTTTTTGTTAAAAGTGACTATTTTTCAAATCTCTATTTGTTTTTTGCAGGACTACTTCTATCCCAAATATGTTGGTAGGTTTTCTTGGTTTTCTGTATATTACAAGATGTTGCGATAAAATTAAGTTTTGCCTTTACTAGCCTGTCTCGATGAACACCACTCTCTGTTGCAGTGTGTCTTGGTTCACACCGTGTTGGCATCATCAACCAGAATTCGGACTCTGCCATCCCATCTGACCTCCGCACCTGTGTGAAAGGTGAGAAGCTTTCCCGAGGATTATAAATTACTCTCTGTTTCAGAAGTGAAATATTTGCAATGACAACCTTGCGTGTGAGTGACTTTAACTGTTTTTTGCAGAGATCAGTAACCAGTGCACACCATTTCCATGCTACATTGAGGGTTCAGAGGGCTGTGTGGATGGCCTGGCCACCTTCACATGTGTGTGTAAGCCCGGGTGGAAGGGGCTGCACTGTGAGGATGGTGAGTCCTGATACAAAATTTGGGATTTTGCATGTTTTAGTTAAGCATAAACATCCTGCTGTAATATGTTGTACTTAAAATTAGACTAATATATTTCGGTGTTTGAAATGCAAACATTTTTCTTTTTGATGTACTGACAGACATCGACGAGTGTTCAGATCCTGAATTTCCAGCGGGATGTAATCAAAAATGTTACAACGTCCCTGGCAGTTTCCAATGCATGTGTGAAGATGGCTACCTCAGCAATGACAAAATCAATTGTCTGGGTAAGACTTCATTGTGTTCATGTTAAAGTTTAATTAGAGATATAGATTCTGATACAGATAGCGGCATCGGAAATGCCAAAACTGCTGTATTCTTCTCCCGGAAATCACTTCTTCTTCATTACTGTTGTTCTTTGTTGCCACTGGTGAGTCCTGTTTTTAAAGTGGAGAACAAGAAGTGATTTCCAGTAGTGTAGCATTAGCCAGAACTAGCTGAAATGTCAGTAATTTGGGATTTTTTCAAGATAAAAGTCTCACAAGTAAAACAGCAACATAGTAACTTAAAGCTGTACTTTATAGAAGTGGTTATTGCTATAAATGCATTGGTATCGGATATTTACTTGGTAGCAGCCGATACGCAAAGTCCATGTATCAATATCGGGAAGATAAAGAAACTGGAAGAGCTCTAAATTCAACCACAGAAAGTTACTGTCTTATGTTTGTTCTTTGTGTGTATTAGTGGCTTGTGTCACATGTCTAAAGACATCCAGCTGTGTGACTGTCCATATGGAAGAAGAACATATAGTCCTACTAAGCAGCTGAGAAAACATATGTTCGTTTACACTGTATTATTCTTTTTAATACATTCTTTTTTTTATTTATTCATATGAACGTTGGAACCTTCATAACAAAACTGCTCTCCCAGCTGTTGTCCCCAGGGCCAAGAGTATTTTGTTATTTTTTAAAGCTGACCAGATTTGACCTCTTTTGTGACTGAATGTGAAAAACTTTTAATGACTGAAAAGATGGCCCTTTTTTACCAGTCTCATATCACTGAGTTTTTACAACCCACTCTATCTGTCCTCTGTTGGGTCAGTGTTTATCTTCGAGTCGGTTAAATGCTCATGGAGTTCAAAGTCTTGACAAACATAGACTGAGTCAATTTGGTAGATCTACTTTCTCCTATTTTTCTGATAGGATTTGAGAGATATACGAGACCAAGAGGGTTGTGCACATAAAAATCAAACTAATAGTCGTCAACACGGGATCTCTTAACCAGAATGAATGAATCAATACAGAGAATGTCCTGGGTTCTGATAAAGTGATATATCTAGGCTCACAACGCAGAGATGGCTGGCTGAGCGTGGCAGGTTATTGCAAAATCAGGTACTGTATGTGAAGATGCAAGACTTTTCCAAAACAATGGCAGAGTGGTGGGCCGAAGTGTTTCAACTGAAAGGTGGACAACAATCTGACAGATATATCAGTCCTTATAAAATGCCAGGTCTTGTTATTGGAACTGGGTGTTTAGGTGTATTGGCGAGGTTTGCTGAACTGAAAAAACAGCCGAGACAGCAGGACACATATGCTACATCCACTACATTACGTTTTAGTTTTAAAAAGTCATTTTAAGACGATAAACATTTCAGTTTTATTGCAAATAATCTCTGTCCACTTATATGCACCTGAAAAGCCATATCACATGACTATAGACGTACACAGAGCATGGGTAAACAGGAAGAAGGTTGTCTATTTGTAGTTGGTTACTCAGTTACAGAAAATGCTAAAAACAACAGGTCAAACTGAAACGGTGAAAAGTAAGAGCAGGGATTTGGCAGTGGTGATAATTGGAGAATAGGGACAATCACACAGCAGAAAACCAGAAGATGAAGTCAGAAGCAGCAGAAACCATATTGCCTCATTGTTTCTTCATGTCATCCCAGAATGACTCCATGATCTGGGCTCTGTGAGGCCATGTATTGCAGAACTCCTTGTTTTTTCCTCACTGAAAGTAGTTCTTTATGACTCTGTCCATGACTCAGGGACCGAGCAGATATTTCCCTGATGATATTGCCTGATGCATAAGAATCATCTGAAGAAGCTAAAACATTTCCACTGTGCTGTATCCCATTTCTTTCAGCAGCTGACTCCTTCCTTGAGCCCACCACCAAGGAAGCATTTTCAAAACAGTCTCTGCACTTCATCATGAGTAGTGCAGAGTCTGTTACTCATGTAACTTTTCCCACAATATGCAGGCGTCTAAACCCTGCATGAAAAGAAGAACGTCAAAATGCAGCTTGATGATTTTGTTTTCTAAATCACCACTCAGATCTATCATAATACAAATTCTCACAAGACAAATTGTCCGCTGTCATTATTTTCCAGATGTCAACGAATGCCTAATGTTTCCCAGTATCTGTGGAAAACCGGCTAAATGTGTCAACACGCCCGGGATGTATGACTGCCAGTGTCCGCAGGGATTTAAATATGACTTTGCTACCAAAACCTGCAACGGTGAGACTTCTTGCTCTTGTTTTACGACCAAGAGTCTGAGACTACTTCCATCAACCAGCTTCAACAGACACTTGAGCCAAAGATTACTGCATGTTGATGTTTCTTTTTTTCACTGCTGCAGATGTAGACGAGTGTGAGTTGGGCCTGTGTGACGGCACATGTATAAACACAGTGGGCAGCTACGCGTGTTACTGTGATGGTCGTCTGGGCCTTCGTTTGGTTGAGAATAACAGATACTGTGAGAGAATCCCGGTTTGTGTGGAACTGTACGACCACAAACACTCAGAGATGCTTTATTTGGGGGATCAGTTCGCAGGCCTGCCGTTCATCTACCTGCATTTCCGTCTGGCGGAGAACACAAAGTAAGTCTAAATCACACACACATGCACAGTTACATTTATAGTGTGTGAAATTATATTTCTGTCTGCTGGTGTTGTTAGGTTTGCAGCAGAGTTTGATTTCCGCACATTCGACCCAGAGGGAGTTGTTCTGTACGCTGAGTCCTCGAAGGACTCATGGTTCATGTTGGGACTGAGGGACGGTCGCATTGAAGTCCAGTTCAAGAACCAGCACACGTTCAAGGTCACCAGCGGAGGAAAAGCCATAAATGATGGACAGTGGCATGTGGTAAGAAAGAGCTATAGTTCACTAGTTCACTAAAGTGAATTGATAACAAGTGGAGTCGTGTTCTCGTTTTAAACTGCGTTGAGCATCATGTGTAACATGCAGATCTCTGTGGATGAACTGGAAAGCAGCATCAGTGTGAAGATCAGTAAGGAAGCTGTGATGAGCATCAACAGCCCAGAGAGTCTCTTTACTTCAGTTAATGGCAAACTGGAGACCAAGGTCTACATCGCCGGTCTGCCCAACCGCACCGACAGCATCATCAAACCTGTGAGCTACAAACACTGTAGTAAATCACCCAGCAGACATGGTGGATGTTAAAATAATAATCTGGATAAAGTGTTGACTAAGATACTGGGCTGAAGTCCAGAAATCCAAACTGCTGTACTCTGTGTTTCTGTCCATCTGTCAGATCAACCCTCGACTCGACGGTTGCATCAGGGGTTGGAATATGATGAATCAAGGAGCATCTGGGGTGAGGGAGGTCATCCGGGACAAGAAGAGTAAACATTGCTATGTGTATGTGGAACGAGGCTCTTTCTTCACTGGGGCAGGACTGGCACACTTCAACATTGACTACAGTGAGTAACTTAACATTATTAATCCATATGGAAAAACATTTATCTTTGCATGCGATTTATCAAAACTACTTGAGCAGAAGCAGCGTAACAAAGGAAGTTTTGTTCATGGTGCTTTGATTCAAAGAGAAATGTTAACAAACATGCATGTGATTTGGAGTGGGAGGAAAACTGATGAACAAAGAAGCAAAGCGATCCAAACAGAAAGATCCCAGTTTGTCCTTGTGAATTTTGAACAAAGACTTATTTAATGTTGAAGTACAGACTAGAGCCCGACCGATTTTGTCTGTCTGCTGATAAAAACTGGCCAATAGGAGCCTTTCACAGACACATTGGTATTAGTGTGTATGTTTGCAGAGATGTGCCGACACAAAAACTTTGTTTGTATTTTGCAGAATAAATAATACAGAAAAGATGTGCATTCATGTTTGCAGTTTACTTTAAATAGATTTTAATTTCCTTAAGAAATGTTATTTTCCTTCACTTTTCTTGGAATCACAGACCCACACAGGTAAAATGCCCACACACAGGGTTCATATATTCCATATCATTTCACATTTTAACAGAACTCTTCAGATGGACTTTCCTCAGAATTGCAACCATGTGATTTTGAGATAATCCAAACATATTTTAATCAGGTAAAGTTAGAATCATGGGATTTTATATAGTTTTTCAAAATTTCCATTCTGACAAAATAAATGCAAATAAATTGTGTTTCTCCGTGTGTATGGGTGTGTTTAACAAGGTGATTCTGGCAGCTGGAAAATGGATATAAAGCTGAACATACGTCCATCCAGCAGCACAGGCGTCCTCTTTGCTCTCGTCCAAGATAACGCTGTGCCCTTATCAGTCGCTGTGGTTACTAAGGGTAAAGGAGAGGCTGTGAGTTCATAGAAATATGCTAATTTCTATCACTGCATGACTTCAAACACATGAAGTTAAACGTTGCAATGTTATTACCCTCCATTCTCCAGGACTTGCAGGTCTTCTTGGACGATGTCTCCGTGGCAAAGTTGGACTCACTGATGTTGTGTTACCCTGAGCGGCTGACACTGCAGCTGAGTGTGACTCCCACAGGAATCCAAATCTCAGCCAATTTGTCAACGGTTACGTACATGGCATCTGATGCCCTGCAGGAGGCACTGGAGCGCCTCAATACCACCATGCAGAACCCCATCAGTACATACATTGGTGGGATACCAGGTTCGTCAAAGTAACAACTACAAGTTACAAACTAGGAAAGTGATGTTGTAAAGATAACTTTACAATATGCATCAGCTGTATAGTCACCATAAAAAGTCCAATGTGGCCAACGTGTGGGAACTGTCTCAGAGATTTCCAATAACGGTTAAAAAAACAAAATATTAAATGTTAAAATGTTTTGAGTACATGATGGCACTGAATTAAAATTGAATGACATGGTCATCTGTACATATGTTTCCAAAAATCTGTTTAATAATCTGGACCAATGTGATGAAGCCACCAACAGACTCACATTGCCAAGATTTTGTCGTAAGTTGATTTATCCTCTGAATGATCAACACTCATAGATGTGTTGTTGGAATGTATGAATAAACAAATGAATTCAGTAATGTCCAACCCTAACCCTGTCCTGGTGGGGGCTGGAACATTTGAGGTTACTTTTATACCTCTGCCAAGTAGGTTATAAGATTTCACATTCAAGGAAGGCCAAGTTAAATTCCCAGTAAATGTAATTGTTAGTCCAGCTAAACCAGTGTGACATGTCTAAATACATCTCAAGACGAGGTTGTTCTCGATCCTGATGACAGGATTAAAACCCAGTTGTGAAATGTACACATGCTGGGGGCTGTGTTTCCCTCCATCACTCATTGATGTCATTCTCACTGACTGTCACATTCTCTCTCTCCTAAGACGAAGTCCCGTTACCTGCCACCCCTGTGACAGCGTTTTACCACGGCTGCATGGACGTCTCTGTCAACGGCCGGCAGCTGGACTTTGACGAGGCTCTCAGCAAACACGACAGTATCAAGAGTCATTCCTGTCCTCCGTTCTCTCCCCCCGAAAGCCACCCGTGATCCACCGCACCTGCACACGAAGTGACCTTAATTAACAGCAGTGTCACTTTTGGCAGTGTCCCACAGTGGACACTTCTTGGGACATTTTGGAATGGCAAATTTATATGGGATTGGGGGGGTTGAGAAAGAAGTGTTAAAAAGAAGAAATAGAGGTAGATGGTTTTAGTCATTTTTGTCGACTTTCTCACATTGGTTTATTTGAAGCTTTGTCTTATTCTTTTCCTCCATACAGTATTATTGCTCCTGTTCTGAGAGCATTTCATTCAGTTATTTTTGTGTTTTTGTTTTTCTTAGTGAGGCACAGTGAAAGCTGGCTTGCCAGTGACCTACTCAGAAACTGGATGACGTAGTCGTAGCACTTTGTTGCAATGAATTCAGTTCTTTCCAAGCGGCTTTGAAATAGAGCTGAGCTCTGTAGTGCACTTACTGCGTGTTGAGCAAGAGATGGGTGATGTTTGTGTAGAGGAATAAACAAATGGTCACATTGGACCAGGCTGTGAGACCACCTGCACCCTTTTTCTCCCTGCGGTAGAATCATAGCACGATGTCTAAATTCTCTTTAACTTTGGTCTCATGGAGGAAGACGTCTGGAGACAACCAGCTGAAACTGTGGTGGTTGGTTGTGGCGGTGAAAACCACAAAAGAGAAAGAGGAGCCGCCAGGCTTTCGATCCAAGTCTGCTCCAATTTCTTGATTGAATCATCTTTCCTAAGAAACATCTGTTATGATTTAATTGTTTCCAGAACCCACCATTGATGTCACCAGATGTAGACACCTCTCACTGTGGCTGTAAAAACTTGTCCTCATCTTCAGCTTTCTCCTGTGTTCACTATTTGACTTGTATATAAACAGGCCATCTTTAATATATAACTTAAATGTAGGTGTTCATTGTTGTTTGTTTGTTAAAATAAAACTGAGCTAAGCAATCTTATTTTGAAGCTGTTGAATTTTAATACTGTATTATTCTGCACTCTCGCATAACCAACGCTAGTCAAGAAAGTGTCTTTTTTAATCTTCAATGTCAAGGTCAGAAAATAATAGCAAATGAAACTAGTGGTGAAAGTCTTTGTGTACAGGTGCGTTGTACAGAGCTTTTGAAAGGGTCCACAGATGAGGAGAGAGTTTCAGAGGGCTGCCACACGGAATGTTGATAAAGCTTCTCAGGCTACTGTGGAAGATGGTGAGCAGACCTGTACAGAATGGCATTGTATTTTAAATGACTTAATATTCATATAATTATAATTGACATTTTATACCTGGTTTCAAATATAGTGATAATAATGCTTAATAGTCCAACATATTGACCAATGTCCTGAGTCAACACTCCAGTCTTATATTCAGTAAAGTAGTAGGTTGATGAAGGCATTAAAAGTGAGTCATCAATTATACTTTCATTCAATTTCAGCATATAATACACATAAATGCTTCACTGTTGGCATCTTCAAACCTATAGATTTGTTGGAGGATTTTTTGGAAAATGATTTTTAATACTCAAAATGATCCATGTTATATATAGTATAACTTTACATATTTTGTCTTTTGGGTCAGTAATTAGTTGTGTTTTGTGAAGCTTTGTGTTCTTTACTATTACACATTTACAGTAGAGAATAAAGCATTATTTTCAAACTATTTTAATATTGCAACCATAGACTGTACATAAAGATGGATGACATGATGGCTCTGCAAAAGTGAAGCCAAAGTTTATCATCGCCACCTGGTGGATGGCTGCAGTATAGGTTACGAATCCCACCTCAAAGCAACTCAATCTAAATATTGAAAAGAAATTGCTTAGGAAATTAATATGAGAATTTTTGTAAAAATTACATCAAAATATAATATAATATCTAGTAGTGGTGAATGTTGGAGGGCATTTGCACAGCAGGAAGCTGGTCGTGCACATATCTTTTTATCTATACCCAAAGTTGACAACGTTTTGGAGAGCAGTTCAAGAGAAAATCACAAAATTATTCCTGCTAAAGAAGCCAATACAACCATCCAACTTTATATTTGGTACCTTTCCCAATTAGAAATGGAATAGCAAGGAGATATAGCCACATTAAAATAAATTGCACAGCATTGGATGGATATCAAATCACCATCATTTCTGAATCTATGGTGTGTTGATGTCTCTTGGCCACCGTACAAAAACACAAAATGTTGCTTCCTGGCAAATGTTGTCACTTGGGAATCTGGAATCATTGAGCTGTGGTATTTTTGCTGAAATAATTAACTCTCCTTCAGTTGTTATGTATGGTGGTGGTGGTGGGGTGGCAACAACACATGTATTTTAGTAGAAAAATTTGCACTTGGACACTCATTAGTGTGTTGTGAACTACCTAAAAGGATGGAGACCATATTTAAGAAGAATCGATTTGACGTATTTTAACTTTAGCTTGCCCCATGTCCCATCCACTAACATGGAGGAGGCAAGTTTTTTTTTTTTTTTTTTTTTACTAATTTAATTACAAGTATTCAGAGTCAAGTCAATCATACTGCCGCACGTACATAGGTGGTGTCAGTGGTGATGTGAGATTTTGCAGCGCATGTGTCGTCAAATTGATGAAGTTGTTTTCTCAATTTGCATGTGTTTTATTTTTTAATTTGCATGTGTTTTATTTTTTAATTTGCATGTGTGTTTTTTTTAATTTGCATGTGTGTTTTTTTTAATTTGCATGTGTTCTCTTAATCTGCATTGCGAAGCTCTCTCGGCCACCGTACAAAACCACAAATGTTTGCTTCCTGGCAAATGCTGACACTTGAGAATCTGGAATAATTCTTGGGTATTTTTGCTTAAATAATGAACTCTCCCACAGTTGTCTGCTGGTTAATAACAAGGTGTTATGTATGGTGGGGGGCCCCACAGCACTTTAGTTGCCCCGGGACCCCTGTCCAGAGGTGACTCCGGCAGTGAGCGGTAGCAGCGGGGCTGCATCACTCACAAACTCCTGCCCACACACTGATACTCCCCCTCCTGAGGCAGCTGCAGCCGAGGCGTGCTGCACACCGAGTCCGGCCAGAGAGCACCGAGCACCGGAGCAGAGACACACAGAGAGGACGGTCAGGAAACTACAGTGAAGCCCGCAATGGGGGACGAGCTGAACCGAAAGAGAGAGTAAAAAAAAGAAAGAAACGAGGTCGGTGGTAGTTAATGCGGGAGAAGCACCGCACAGTTTAGAGCTCAACCTTCCGGCGGCGGTGAATTAAAACCGCATCTGAGAAAAACGTCACCGTGATCCACCTGAATACCTGCAGTGTTTCCAGCGGTGACATTGAGAGACGTGTTGAGGGAGACACACGCAGAGGAGAAGCGGAGGAGGAGGCAGGGAACGGGACAGGAGAAAGTTTCCGGAGCTTGGCGCAGACACAGCGGCTCAACAATGCGGCTGACCCCGACAAAGTCCCTCTCATCGGCCGCCCTGCTAATCCTGCTGCTGGCTGTCCGCTGCTCCGACGGCAGTAAGTAAACACTCACATGCTAGGTGGCTAGCTAACCCCGCTCAGTCCCCTTTGACATTTGTGTTGCTGCTGATTTATCAAAGTCATTAGCTGCAGATATTTCGCAACCTCCCTCCAATGTTTGCTCTTGTTTTGTTTTTGGGAGCCGCACATATCTCCGTGCTCCCCCGAGCTGTGTGACCCCTCTCATGCCCCCTTCTGCATTCATGAACACCGTGTATTTAGTTTTCTTCTTCTTCTATTTTTAGTTTCCTTGTCCCCTGAGGAGGCGAACCAGTTCCTGAGCAGACACCGGAGAGCCAACCAAGTGTTCGAGGAGACGAAGCAGGGCCACTTGGAGAGGGAGTGTGTGGAGGAGAGGTGCAGCAAAGAGGAGGCCAGGGAGGTGTTTGAGAACGACCCAGAGACTGTGAGTACTTCGCTTCTTTAGACAGCCAGAGGCGGATCTAGGATTTGCAGATGTACACAGAGGGGGCAATTGTGTGACCGATATTCATCCTGATTCAGTAAAGCCGAATTCGACACGCACTGAACTCTGGATAATCTCCTGATGTTCTCAAAAAGAGCTGTCTGTGAATTTCTGGAGCTGCTTTCAGACTTGCACCGGACTCCACAGTACCTCAGTATTTTCACCAGAGGAAGGGCACGATTTTTCAGTCAAGGTTACATGTAGGTCCCACTGACCCCAAACAATCTCTTCTCCTTCAGCACCAAAAAACGTAATCATTAGATCTTCAAAACATCATTGTCCCTGTTACAATGTATACTGTCACTTCTGCCATCTTGTTTTTTGTCATTTACCATAAGGCTGCAAGGTTGGTTGGTTTGCATCAGGTTCATATCGACTTCAAATTGATGAATGCAATGTGACATTAGACTAATGATTCACTGTCTGGGCTGGTGATGATCATGCTCCAATAAGCCCAGATTGCTGATAGCCATCAGTACACATAACATTTCCGTGTCAAGGACTTGGCATGTTGTTGTCTTCTCCTCTTAGTTTGTTTCTGTGACAGACATTGAGTCAGTGTGACTAAGCCAGAGTTTGTGAAAGTACAGTATAAGTGAAGGCACTGCTATCCCTGTGCACAGTCACTTCTGTCTTCCATTTGCTAAAAAAGTGGCTGCTGCTGCTGGAGGTTTAGGTTCCTGCCAAAAATAGGAAACACCTGGATATCTCTTCTCCATCTCAACATCTGTACCATCTGTGCAGGTCCACGAGCAAATATCCTTACACACGTGCACGTGAATGAGGCAAACAAACCCCTCTGATTGGTCTCTTTAGCTGATTGGCAGCTTCATTCAACTCACACTAATGCACATTGCCTCACTAATCTGTATACATGTTTCCACCCTGTTTTTCTCATTTACGTTTACCAACAAACCAAATCCATCGCGTCTTGTGTGCTAAGGAGTATTTACTGCCGATTAGTTTCTATTCTGGATTCCAGAATGCGCAAATCAGCCTATATCCATGTGAATACATAATCCTATTGAATACTTCATGTGCTAAATATGCAAATCAGACCCAGGGATATAAATAACCCAGTGTGTCTGAAAACGTGCAACAGCTTATGGGCTGAGGTGTAAACATTCATTGGCTTCAGACTTTTAATTCTTCAAGCAGACATCTGAGTGTGGTATGTTGCATGTGTCAGCGTGCGTGTTTTGTTAATCAGTGAGATAATATATGGTGTCCGAGCATCTTTAAAATGGCAGCTGTCAAGAAATATGAGAGCAAGTAAATTCTGGCAGTGCTAAATGTTTTTATTTTTGCATGTTGTCAGCTTAATTGCATGATTTGTATGTCAGGGATTCAGAACAAGTTTAAACTGTGCACCAAGGGAGTGTTTGTTAGCATAGTGCCGGTGATGCCGCTGCCGCTCTTTAACGGACGCCTTTACTCACTTTAGACACTTTGGCAGAGAGCAAGTGAATGAGGCAATCTGTGACTCAGATTATTCGTAAGGTTATCCAAGTGCAGAGACATGGCAGCAGTCAGAGGGAGGATTAAACGTGGAGCAGAGCTGGGTTCAGGGGAAAAGGTGAATGTAGGTGACGCTGGACGCACATCACCAGCGTAGCAGCGTTTGAATGCCTGTAGCTTTTCTACCATGTCGTGACAGAAAGCTGCAGTCTCATTCATAGCTGCATTATTCATTCTGAAAAACCCAATCTCTGACTCTGCATTTTCTTCTACTGCAGCTCTTCTACTGCAGATAGAGAGAGAGGGGTGTTCTCAGATACTGGCAACAAAAGTGATTACTCCAAGTTTATGGACTCTCATCTGTTAACTGACTTTTCCAGAGGGACAGATAATCAATAATAAGTCTCACAACTGAGTATTGTGCTTAGCTTAAGTTTACTAATCGCCCAAAACTTCTGTCTGCTACTGTCACGATTCAGCAATCCCATTGGGGCTTATAATCAGGCTTCATGTGTCTGGCTTTAGCACAACTTTCATTCGATTGCTGATTCTTTTTTTTCTTTTTTTTTTTTTACACCTCAGCTTGCTGCATCTGGTTCCTACTGCAGCATAAGTTTCCTTAAGTCTCCTTCCCCTGGTCCATTTTCCAAAATTTTGAAAACTGCAGCCAGGAGGAGAGAGGGATGCTACAACTATCAGGAATGCAGAGAATTCTCAGGAAGCCCCTGGCAAAAGGCCGCACCCATTAGAGAAAGAACACAGATTACAGAGTAATCACTCTGTAAACTCTGTCTCGATATAACACACACATACCTACAGCACATGGACCAATGCCACACTTGAAAATAATGATTATTTATAAATTGCTCTTCCCTGCTGTGAGTATGAGCACAGAGATCGAGTATAAAACGAAACCAAATCCTAAGATTATGTCAAGCATTAGTGGAGACATCCCCACTAGTTGTAAGCATCTGTTTAGATTATCGTGTTCTGTTTAGATTCTTGTTTATACACCTTAGTAACTTTATCCCCCTCTTCTCCCTGATTTAGGACTACTTTTATCCAAAGTATTTAGGTAAGTTATCATTTTGACACAAACCCTTCATCTCTACTCACAACAGTCACATTTTCTGATTATACGTTTGTAATCATCATTTCATTTTTCACTTTTGTCTCTCTCTAGTCTGCATGGACAAGTTTGGAGACTCAGAAAAGAAGAAACAGGATCTGGTCACGTGTGTCCACAGTAGGTTTTAAAACCCACTCATCTGTCTGTCAACTTCACGTTAACGCTGATTATAGAAGTTTATAGATGCTGCTTTTATTTCTCTCACCCTTCCCCTCTCATTTTTCTCTGTGCAAGTATCAGAGGCAGCTACCTAGATGTAGTGCAGGGTTGGGCTACACTGCAGTATCATTCCTCTGCAGTCACCCACTGGCACGCACTCTCTCCAAGTGTAAAAAAAGGAAATATATAAGGAAGGATGATGAAAAGGTGCTGAATTTTTAACATCATCTCCAGGTCACCCTTTGCGGTGTCTCTCTGACGTTGAAGTGAGCGTACCATATGTGCGTGATCGCAGCAGGTAGCTTTGGGTAACTTTGCAGCACTTTGCCACAGTGATGTTGCACATTGGTGAATGAGCAACACACCCCTCACAACGTCACACACGGCCTCCCTCACTCTCTGAGCTACTGCACCAGCTTCTCCGTGAGCTGGCTCAGCGTGGCGAGAGTGACGTGAATCAAACGTCGGTCGTGAGTGGAGCACAGGATTTCTGCTGCATCAGGCTACAAGAGACCGGCACCGACCCGGCTTTGCTGCGATTGGCCGAGGAAGCTGGGAGAGGGGTGGGGTAGGGGGTGTTGGTTCCATGACTCAGCTGCAGCATCGTGACACTTAAAGATACGGTAGTTCTTTTTTTTTTTTTTTGCTTATCATTCAGCACACCATCTCTCTCTCTCACTGCAAATCTCTGTCTCTCTGTCAACTTAAACAGTCAAGAGGTGTGTGGTAAACCAGTATCTGTTTAGTGATGGGTGGTAAACTGGTGTCAAAAAGCAGATCATGTCATTCCATAAAGACTATTTATCTGATATTATAGATCATCCTACAATCATCACAAAAGTTTATTTAATTGTAGGCACAACAGAAATAGTTTATTCTTCCAAGACTTCCTGCATCTATTCCCTTTATCCACTATCCCTATATCTTATTTGAACCCTCATCTCATTTGCAAATTGCTGTGTGGGAAAATATAATCATTAAATAATGATTTTCCATTTTCTGAATTAACGATGCAACAGAATGAAAATTTAAAATCACAATTATAGCGAATGACATTTGAAATCAACAAATAAATCAAGTGTGCTATTCCAGGTTTATTTAAAGGTTCAGTGTATAAGATTTAGGTGAAAGGAATCTTTTGGCAGAAATTTAATACAAAATCATCCTAGTGATGTTTTCACTAGTGTGTTGCATCTAAATTGTACGTAAATTATTGTAAGCGGGTCCTCTCTATGTAGGCCGGCATGTTTTTTTTTACAGTAGCCCAGACTGGACATGTTTGGAAGGGGAGGGTGAGGTGAGAGGTATTCAGCTGCAACATGCAACTTGATGTCACTAAATTCCACACACTGAACCTTTAATTTAATCTTTGCCTGATACAAGAAGATTTCTGCATCATGAAAATGTAATCTGATTATACAGAGGCTTCTCATTGCTGTAGTTGTCGAGAGAACTTACATTTACTGATTCTCAATATTGCTGTTTATGACATTGATGAATTGCATGACTCATCCTTCTGCTGAAAGCCATTCATTTATTTTTTTACTTAAAAAATATTCATTTAATTAATCATCAGAATCATACATAACTCAGTATCCATTCATTTGTTGTTTGTAAAAATAGGTTGTAAAATCTGGCAGAAATGCAGCTTTATACATCTGGCTCTTGTACTTAATGCTAATTTTCAGAACATCTAGTGTCGTTAATATATAATTAATATATCATTAATTACTATACAACAATACATTGTATTATCCACCAATGGAGAATGAATTGCTTGCTGATGTGAACTCTCGCTCTCTTGCTCCCCTCATTTTCTCCAGGCACTGTCCCTTGTCTGTAACTTTCTCTTTCTGAGCTGCAGCTAACATGCCCAGACTTGTCGAGAACTCCTCTGCTAGGAAAAAGAAACTGTAGGGGGAGAGAAAAGATTTACACAAGCTCACTTACACAAGTTTGGAGAGAATTCAAGTGAAAATATTTCACAGAAAAACAGGACAAACTTTAATGACGAGATAGTTGAACACAGACACAAACATCCGTTTCTTCTTGAGAGCTGGAGGTCAGGTATGCTGGGAAGGACTGAATTAGGGCATCCCTGGCAGGAGAGCTTAGCCAGCATTAGGCTATTTATATTGAAGTCCTGATATGCAGAACATAAGAGATGCCCTTCATCTATCTGGTATCACTTTACAATCACATGTACTGAGGGCATCCGGTTTGTACAAACCACAAAACAATGATGACACTTAATTCCTTGCATGTGTCCGTCTTTGTTTTTCTTCTCTCTTGAAGATATTCCAGACCAGTGCTCTCCCTCTCCCTGTAACGCCAGAGGCACGGTGCGCTGCGAGGACAAAAAGGGCGACTTCCTGTGTCACTGTTTTACAGGTTGGACGGGAGCCAGATGTGAGAAAGGTACCGTCATCCTCTACTTTGGGAAGAGAGAGAATATATAGCAGGAAAATTGCGTGCAAGAGCAGAGCAGAGGTTGAATTTTTGCTCCGTCATTCAGTGTCACGTCCAGCGTCACAGGGTAGATGTCAACACTGTGACCTTGGTTCTGACAGCCAACCCCTGCCCTGTCCCCTGATAGAAAGAGCTCTATCCCTCACTGTTATTACTTCTATATTTGATATTTCTCATCATTTTACATCAAATGTTTAGTTTTTATTTTATTATAATTGCTACAGCTGTTATTGTTGACGTGCATATTTAGCAACCAAGTGCTACTGCTTCTGCTGCCTTCGCTGTTATTAATGATGTGTGAATTGTGTGTCACATCAATATGAACTCTATGAACGGCAACTGTGGTCACAGAGTTCAAGTCGGGATCTGAGCAAGCCTCTTAAGAGGTCAAAGCTAGTTACTCTGTATATAAATCTGCATCTCCTCTTAAAAAAAGTGAAATTCAGAGAAAAGATTTCACTTTCGAAGGAAACATTTTCAAATAAATAGAACTGGAAAACATACCTAACTTAAAAAGAACACACTCTGTGAGGGAGAAACATGTTTGTCTGATTTATGGCACAGCCATCATTCCACACATTTCCACTCTGACTCATCCTGCCACCTTACCGTGAGAGGAAACCAAAGCAGATTCAGTCAAACTTGGTCCGAGCCTTTTCCACTTGACAACCGCACTCCTCCTAAAACACTCAGCCACAGTGTGTCAGTTATTTGTAAGCCGTTTAAACAAAGCACCAATTCATAGGATATTTATGTCAGCTTTTCAACCTATATCAAACTAACAATTCAGAATGTCACATTTTTACTTTTACAACTGGTTACGTTAAGTACATTGTGATCATGAATTTGCCTCTCTTAAAATCTTAACACACGCCTAACAACCTAATGCTGTGCACAGCCCATGATGAGGTTTTTCCCTGTGCTCACGTTGACTGCATTACCATCCTATTCGTAGATGTCGACGAGTGCTGCAAGAGAAACGGAGGGTGTGATCACCAGTGCAACAACACTATGGGCAGTTACCGCTGCTCCTGTCACCAAGGATACATGTTGGTAGGACGCCAGATGTGTAATGGTAAGCCACAAACCACAGATACACATAACCTAACAACTGTATTCATGTAGGTACTGCAGAGTTTGCCTTGTGAATTTACGACTTCAGTCTCTGAGTTTATTATTATTATTATTATTATTATTATTATTATTCCATAACTTTGCTTGTTTTTTCTGATACTCTTTGACACAAATGATTCGATCATATTTTTCCAGCAGAGGGGTTGATGTTAAGGTCCTCTTGGTTTTATTGAATCTCCATCAGTCTGTGATTTGTCCAGCTGTGACCACAGTTTGTGTCTTTCAGATGTCAATGAGTGTGAGGACGCAGGTGTGTGTGGAACCGCGCAATGCGAGAATAAGGATGGCAGCTATGACTGCTTGTGTGATGCCGGCTATGTCTACGACAATGAAACCAAGACATGTGTTGGTAAGTGTACACACACACACACACACACACACACACACACACACACACATTAAAAGAAAGTCACACGGTTTGATAAAAAGTGAGTGAGGAGCAGCTTCAGGCTCAGCAGGAATCCGTGCAGCTGTGTTGTGAGGTCAGGAAAGGAATGCAAAGACATTTGCAGACACTGTATAAGTAGGTAACAGGTCAATGTCTACTTTTGTTCAATTTGTTCAATGGCTGCAGTACAGGTCAGAAATCTTGCCTCCTCCTTGTTAATTGATTGGACATTGAGCAAACTCAAAAGTCAAAATATGTCAAATACTTTTTTACTCAAAGATGGTTTCTGTTTTTTTTAGCTAGTTGTTTTCATTCTGGTGTTTATCCAGGGATAATTTTTCAGATTCAGGTTTTGTTTAAATTTGATATTTGATGCCATATGAATAGGGTAAAACATCACGATCGACAGCTGACTCACGATTGGTCAAGCACAGGTTCTCACTGCCACGGCTCTATCCCCCAATCAGTAATGCCAAGACTCTGGCGAATGTGTAAGATGGCAGCATTCAAAAAGGATATTTTGGCTTAAGTTCTGGATGGAGGGAGGAAGTGGAGATGTTGTTCCATCTTTTTATACAGTTGATGTTACAATCACTCTCTTCCTATAATCCTGGAGCTGACGGTAAAGAGGAGCTCAAACTCTACAGAATCTGATCTTGTATATATCAAACAGGTTAAATCCTTTTTCTCCACAGAAAAAATAGTAGGAAACATTAAAGTCGGCTAAGTCGATACTTAAATACACAAGGATGATAGGTTTTCCCACGAACAAGCAGTGTATTTTTATTCAAAAAGATAACAGTAAGATAAAATGAATATGTGTTGCCAACAACATGGAAAAGCCATTAATCACTTGTGTGCCCTGTTGTGCTCTGCTGTGGAAACCAGACTTTTCATAACCTCCATGTCTGTCCTCAGAGAACTAACAGTAATTATAGACAAGGTCCTCATTGCCATGTAAGGTTATATACGGAGCAGAGAGATACAACCCAGTCATCGTCAAAGATCACTCGACTCAAGTGTTGTTTGCATACCCTGATAAGTCTGATTTTTCTTTCAAACATCCTGTGATGTTTTTCTGATCCTTGGAGGTTCATGTTTCGACTGATTCCACCAATGATGTGACTTTGTTAACTTAAAGAACGTTCTGCTGCTCTGAACTCTTTATATCTCAGTAGTCACTTTCATCTCTCCTTCTCTTTCATTTTTCTCCATCCTGCTCTTTTGCTCGTCAGATGTGGATGAGTGCTTGACAGGTGTGTGTGCAGAGGAGTGTCTGAACACTCCCGGGAGTTTCCTATGCTTCTGTGATGGTCGGCAGGGCATGAAGCTGGGCCAGGACCTCAGGAGCTGTAAGGTGAAATACATTAACTGTTGTATATTGAGCAGCCATTTCAGATTTCAGCTTCCACTTTAGTTGGAAAACATCTGTAAAAATAGAAATAACTTTCATGATCTTTTACACAATTAGGACAGGGAAGGTCTCAAAATGCACAGAATCCTGCATCCTCAAAAGTCGTTACTCTAATAAAAAGCTTGAAAGCTTTCTAAGAGAACTGAGATTTTTTTTCTTGCCTGCCATTGGTAGCACTGAAGGTAAAAATGTTTCCCAGATTCTTGGAAATGTCACAGTCTTGTAAAAGAAGGATTGTTGTGACAGTGAGCTTTCATATTTTGACTGGTAGAGTCATGATACACCTTTTTGCTTCCTTTCCTATATTAAAAAGTCTTTAATTGAACTTGGTGAACCGGCAGAAACCTGTATTATGAGTGAAGCTGCAGTTTTGGTAAACTTGTATGCTTCTCATTGTTTGGCAGTGTGCGTTATCTCCAATTTCTTGTTTATCTGTTTTTTTCCTTCAGCCTATAACTCCCTGCTTGTCGCCGTCTCTGAAGAGGAACTCTCGTTCTCTTTACCTGGGCCGCATGTTCAGTGGCGTACCGGTGGTGAGGCTGCGTTTCCGTAGGAGGATTCAAACTGGGTGAGGAAATAGTTTTGTGTTGATGCTCATCCACTTCAACTGTTCACCTCTTCCACATTTACACACTTGTTACACTGAGTAGAAAGATGGACAAGATTAAAAGACAGTTGATTGACCTTTTCCAGCTCCCTGGTTCTGGTTATTTAACTTTCTAACTAATAATGAACAAAATTGTTATGTATTACATATTTGTTTGAAAATGACTCACATTACTCATTGAACTTGAAACAAGTCTCCCAACTTTCTGTTGTTTGTTGATTTTAAAATGCCTGAGCACTAAGCTCCCTCTTGACTTTATTTTACCTCCTTTCAAAATGCAGTTCAAACTAAATGCTTCAGGCAAATCCTTTTATAAGTTCTTGATTCAATTTTTGTTTTCAATGAGAGTGTTTATCGTGAAGTGAAAATGCAGGTTGAACGGTTCATCACAAAGTCAGAATCTGAGAGTATATCGGTCTTAAAAGAAAACTTGTTTTTTACCATACATAGTCACCGTGAGAAATTGAATCAGCTAATTCTAAAAATAATTTCTAATATTAGCAGGAATGAAAATACCACCGACATTATCAGAGTGGGTAGCAGATAAAACTATTTAGGTCACTAAAAGGAACAATTTTTTTCGTGTCTTTTTCTCCCTTATTTTCTTCTGTATTCCCACCAAACCTTTGTCATTCAAACACATGCTCATACCAACATTCCCCTCAATCTCCACCTCTTCTCCCAGCTTCTCAGCAGAATTCGACTTCCGTACATACGATCCTGAGGGGGTGATTTTCTTTGCTGGTGGTCACCTGAACAGTTCCTGGATCGTGCTGGCAATGCACCATGGGAAGCTGGAGCTGCAGCTTAAGTATGGCACAGTCAGCAGGGTGACCAGCTCCGGACCAATCGTCAATGACGGTCAATGGAGAAAGGTTGGAGGCTTCAGTCATTATGGAAAATAAAACACTGTCTGCAGGAGCTTCAGTAGCTGATCGAAAGTTCCTCAAATGTTTTTCTCGTCAGATCTCCGTGGAGGAGCAGGGCCGGAGTCTGGTGATTAAGATCGACAGGGAAGCCGTCATGAAAATCGCAGTGAATGGTGATCTGTTTACACTAAAGAAAGGCATGCATGAACTCAACCTCACTGTGGGCGGAGTCCCATTCAGAGAGGATGGCCTCGTCAATCAGGTGTTTATTTGCATGTGCTCTTGTGTTTTCTTGAATTTGTACCATATGGTCTTTACATATTCCTCAAATGTTGTGTTCATTTCGCAGGTGAACCCTCGTCTGGACGGCTGTATGAAGGAGTGGCGGTGGCTGACGGGCGAAGACTCCTCCATACAAGAGACCATTCGGTCCAACGACAACATGCAGTGTTTCAGCACAGAGGATCCTGGAGCTTATTACCCCGGCACAGGCTTCGCTCTCTTCAACATCAGCTATGGTACAGCATGTGTGTTAGTGTGTTTGAAGCTTGCATAACTCAGCTTAATTTACTTCTTCCTGCAGCAGTTAGTCAATGCTTCATTTGTTTGGATGATTATAAGTTGATTTACATTATTGGCTACACTTTTGTCAACAGTGTTGTTTGTCGACGGTGTTCATGACTTTCTGTTCTCACGTCAGAATCACAGAATCTGAGCCTCCAGTTGACCCTACGTCCAACTTTCGCTATTGGCGTGCTGTTTGCACTTGTTTACCAGGACAGAGTCCCTCTCTCCATCGCTCTGGCCAACTATCATCCTGGCATGGATGAATGGAGAGATGTGAGTAGATGTGTGTGAAATCAGTTTGTATAATAACTGTATTTTTGTTTTGAAAACTTACCTTTTTTGTGTGTCTTCAGTTTGTTCTGGTGTCTTCAGGTGATGCCATCATTGCCAGCTCCCCCGCTCCACTGTGTGACGGTGAGAGTCATGAAATCCGGCTGACGATCACGGGCAACCAGACGCTGCTGCTGGTCGATGGCCAGGCTGGACGAGGTGAAGAGGCTGAAGTTCCTGCTGACGTCCTGTCTCTATCCAGCACCTTCATAGGAGGCATCCCTGGTGAGGACACACATGTTTATTTGCACACTTTGCAGGATGTTATGCTAGGATTAGTAGCAGTTGCATTCCATTAAGACAAACAGGACATGACCTGTTAAAGCTCAGTTAGACAATACGGATGTGGAAGCCATATCTCTCCTTATATCTGATGTCACAACAGTGTCCTGTCCCAGAAATGAACTTGCCTGTTGGCAGGTCAATCAATGTGCAGTTCAGGTTATCAGTCAGTTAATAGATGCTACAGCTCATCAAGACCCAAGACAAGTTCCTGTTCTATTATTTGCCCCAACAGCAGGATTTCTCTCACATGTTCTGATCCACATAAACATCTGCTGTCAAATATAACTGTGACAATAGGATGATATGTTTCAGAGAGGACTCTTAATTTAGCACTTCTGTCACACACTGGTCTCACTTCTGTGAGGAACCTCTGAGAGCATGATGCTGAGTAGTTTGGATGAACTTACAAATGACAAGTACTTAAAATTCTAATTATTGAAATGGTAGAGGCATCTCAAGCTGTTATTTTATAGTCAGTGGAAATTAAGGTTTTCGTTAAAGGCACGTTGAAAAACAAAAATGAAAGTCAGACCTTTTCTCTTATATGTTATTGTTGGTTATTCTTGTATTTACTGCTGTTAAGTAAAATGTGTGCCCTAGAACATAGACCGAAACGAAGAAGCTATTTTACACATAGAAGTCTAGTTTTATCCAGTTTTCTTGAGCTCATGATTAAATAATCTTAAATTTCAGTCACAGCTGTCCAATATTCCTCAAACTGGATGTATGATAATGATTTTGTGTTAGTGTCAGCTGAAAGAAATACTGTCACCACACTCGTTCACATGTTGTTATTTCACCCCCCCAGATGACATTCCGTTGGTTTCCACACTGGTATCAGCACCCTACAGCGGCTGTATGGAGGTCAGTGTAAACGGACAGTCTCTGGACTTGGACCAGGCCATCCATAAACACAACGACATCCGCTCACACTCCTGCCCCCTGCTGGACTCCCACCAGTGACCAGTGTGTCAGTCTCCCAAAGCTGATCCATAAGCAGTTGATTGAGGCAATGGGGATGATTTCCAATATGTTTATAAAAGTTTTGACCAGTGGGGGAGATCTTTTAGATTGGAATGTAAAAAAAAAACTAAAAACTAGACCAGGTATTGTGGTGCAGGTGGAGCCTTAACCCAGGATCACCCTGTCCTTCCACTGTGACGACACTGCTGCCTAGAGGTGTGTGCAGGGATTTTTGCAGTATTGTCAATTAGTTGGGTTGTTAGTCAGCCGGTGGGCAACATCCCCTGTACTAGGCAGAAGATATGGGAATAAATGCTGCACAACATTGCCTCAGAACTGCCCATGTATCACAACCTTGTCAGCCCACAGGAACATACAGGGTCTTATCTGTAATATGTTAACTGGTTGGCCTTGGGTCAGCCTCTTGCGCCTGGCATCCTGTGCTCAAAATACAGATCTGACTGGAAACTTTGTAGGCACTGTGACTCTTAGCTGCGGCATCTCAGCTGATAGAGCTGAGGTCATGTTGCTTACATCCAGTTCACCTGAGGCCCACGTACACAAAGCTTCAATTAATCAAAGCCTCATGTAGAATCTGATGAAATAGGGGAAGAACACAGGCACCAAATAAAAAGCCAAGAAATCAGCCGAGAATATGTGGAATTGGGTGTTCGGATCTTCATGAGTGTTGGGTTTACAATGTTTCAGTGGTCGATTGGGGACTAAATAAATATTTTTTTGCTCCTTTATAAGCCAAATCTTGTCCTCTACCAGGCGCGATATTAAGCACAGCTTTGTGCTCTGGAGAAAACCTTGCACATTGTTGCAGGTAGAAATGGACTGCGACCCATTTTCTAAATTCCTGCTTGATCGAAGCAGCAATCCATGTCTGCCTACAACCTTAAAAATCAACCACGTGCCTGTTAAGAACAACCAACCCAAACTTCTCGACAGGTCAACCGGTTCACAAAGGTGCAGTACCGTAACACACAAACAGAGCAGTTAACACACTATGCATTCCCACCTGTGCATTGTATTACAGTCTGTTAAGGGACTTGACCGACACCTCGATTCTCAATAATCTTCAATATAACTTCATCACGAAGGCCCCTTCTTTCCCTCAGAATCACCCACTCACAGTTTAAAACCTGCCAAATTTGCGAGCGGAGGACGACAGATTAGTCACAGAAGCACAGGGAGACAGGAGGGGCCCGCTCCATGAAGGAGAGAGAGCACTGCATCAATCGCACCACACAAGCTACTGAGAGTTAAGAAAAGAGTGCGCTGTAAAATACTGAATATGTAAATAATGTGACTGTACAATGCTTCATAGAAGACAGAAAACAAACACTACCTTACGCTCACTGAGGTTTTCTGCACATTTAAGTTGATCCAAAGTTAAACCGTAATCTGAGTCTCTTCATTTCATCTGCTTCTTTAAAAAAGGTTGAGCAACAAATCCATTGCTTTTTATTTCTTGGAAGTTTTAATTTTTTTTGCGACTGAGAGCAATAGCCAGGGATCTAAGTACTGTCAATCTTTAGGTTCTCTGTTTTTAATTTAAATTTATAGGTGCTGAGCAAATCAAAACCCAATAAAGATAAAGAATGTCAGGAGCATTGTGATTGAGAAATGCAAAAAGGGCTCCAGTGTTATTTGACTTCTCTCTGTAATGTTTCATTTTCTAGTTTTCTGACGAATGAATGCCAGAATATAGAGCTTGATGTGTTGTTTTTTTTTATCATTTGTGTTGTTGTATATTGAACTTCTCTTTAGTTTTTATTTTTCACTTTAACTGCCAGTATGCGTACGATGCTGAGAGAAGTCTGCCTTTTCAGTTTGAACTTCCCTCAACAGTGAAAATTCCTATTTAAAAAAAACAAAAATAAAAGCAGTTGTATGAACATCATAGAGTGAAAATGGATTTTCCAAAAATGGATTTGTATGCTATGTGGTTATGTTACAAGATAAACTTTTCATGTCCTGCCCCGTGTGTGACATGTTATTGTTTTTAATTCAAGGTTCACTAACTATAACCTTCTCTGAGCAGCTTTTTCCTGCTTTCCCTTCTTCAGCGAGTGGAACTTTCTCAGGCAGTCCTTGTGTGAGCTGATACGACACCACATTTTGTTTTTAACGAGTTACAATATTGTAAGTGTAAAACATCTTATGTCGTAAGTGAGCAGATTAAAGTTTTGTAAAAGTGCCCAGTACAGCCACGCGTGGTAATGAGGGGGTAAAGGTAAATGTCCACATCAGTAAACAAACGCACAACATGTGGTAGGTGGATTTTATTACGTTCAGACAGAGCCAGACATGCCATTCACCCATTTTTAGACTTAATGCTAACCTAGGTTAACTGGAGGCTGGCATGTAACTTCTTAAACAAACGAGAAGTGTGACTGCAGTGGCCCAGAAGTGTCAAACAGGATGTAAAAACTGCACTGGCAATGGAAGTGAATCTGCCGTGTACATGTTGCCATGGCAACTGATCAACATCTATCGTCACTCATTTTGTGTTGTGGCTTTTACATTCGTGTTGTGACTTTCACATTTGTTTTGGGACTTTTACATTTGTGTTGTGGCTTTTGCATTCTGATCGACACTTATGGGCGACCATATCAATCATATTTCAGCAGCTAAACAAATTTCTTCCAAAAAACAATAAAGCCCCTACTCCTCATGTATTTTCATAAATCATGGATTTCTCACAGGTGCCTTTTTAATACATAATGTATCTCATAACAACAGCTACAGCAACCCAACCCACAGCCATGAACGTGCATCATCAATAATTAACTTTAAAGTGCACATTAAATGATTCACACAAACATAAGTAACATCATTTACTCTCCAGTTCACATTATAAGAAAGCCCTTTTAATTACCTTACCATAGATAGTAGAGTGAGACAATACACACATACACATGTGGAACAGAAACAACTGTCAGATCCCAGTTTTAATCTTTTTATGTAATAAGTGAGAATCTGAAGACCAGCTCTAGGGTTAAAGGACATGATTTAGACAGACTATGTTAACCTTTGAACAGAGTGAGGGTGGCCATCTTAATGCTACGCTAAGCTAAGATAAACAGCAGCTGGCTCATTTTTACCTATAGATGTGAGTGGTATCAGTTTTCTAGATCTAAATTTCATCATGGAAGCAGAAGCGTGTTTCCAGAACCGTTTCTCTCAATGAATGCACATGAAATATATATATATAAATAATGTCTATATATTCACACTATGTAGCTAGAAATCTGTCAATTCAGTTCACGTCCACCCGACACATGAAACAGCTTTTAAATCAGAAGTTGTGAAGCTCACTGGTGTGTTTTCCTTCTATAAGGTCACCTATGAAATGTCTGAAATATGCTACACTCTGACTGATCAGATCAGATCACAACATGCTTGTCTGAGGGATCAGCAGGCGTAAGGAGGAGGTTTCTCAAAGGAGCCGAAGGAGGATCCGTAGAGGACGGGAGCGTTGGGAGTCAGCATGAAGCCGCCTGGTTCCTGGGTGGCTCCCTGAGGCTGCGGTTGGGTGGAGGCCTGAGAGGGTGGCTGGTTCTCCTCAGACGGGCAGGAGGTGGAGGAGAGGCCTCCGTCTGGGATCATCTGGGGCGTAGCAGGTGCCTGGTAGTTGCTGTTATGCTGCAGGAGACGAGAGGAGACAGGGAGTGATGAGTTGTTGTGGTGTGTGAACATAGAGCTGAAGAAACCTGACATTATTTCACACATCATCATTTGAGATGTGGGTTTGTGTAGTAATCAAAGTTTTTAAACAACGATTTATTCAAGAACCACTCAACACCATTTATAGTTGAGGTCATGCCACCAATTCATAAAGCATCAATGAGGAATTCCTGTTTTCAACAAGCTCCTGGATGATCGCCGTCATGAAAAATGATTCAATGCGAAACCAGACCAGTAGAAGAGTCTTCAAATTAAAGTTGCACAGGTTCATGCACTGTTCGGCTTTGAGTTGCATTCAAGTTTTAATATGTATACCAGTGCTTTTCCTACAGTGTAATACGTTTTCTATGCATAGTTCCTGTTGTTTTGCTCCTGGCTAGTACCTGCATGCTCATTGGATAGTTGGGGTAGGCAGGCAGAGTCTGTCCTGAAGGACAGAATCCAGCGTAGGTGAGCATGTGCTGGGTCGGGTTGTACAGGATGTGGGGTGGCGGTGCAGGGCTGGGAGCCATTTGAGGAGTCGGCTTCTGCTGCAGGAAACACATTTGTTTTTGTTGTTAAAGAGTTTTCACAAGTAAATAACAAAACACACACACCATTCTATGTTGTAATGAAGTTTTCAGATTCATGACAGAGAAACTCTCATTTTTTAAAACTTTAGTTGTTAGTAAATTTAAAAAAGTTTCTAAACTTCAGAAAGGGAAGCTTTGAATCAAGCTCTAATGAGAGATGTTGTTCAAATAATATATTGTAATGGTTCACATCCTGGAGTTTGGTTTACACACAGGAAAGAAACAGACAGTTGCTCGGTGTCAGATACTGTGTGTGACCTGTAGGTAAAAAGAAAGTTAACTCTTCGTAAGTGTTGAGTAAAAAAAACTTCGACAGCCATATTTTACTCAGGATGCAGCGGACCTTTAATCTCAATTTTGTTTTTGTTGGTGACTTTTCTGGACTCACCATGTCCTTGTACGCTCCGAGGATGGCGGCAGCGATGATGCCCAGGAACAGGCCGATCACGTTGAGCACCACTGAGGCCCACAGCAGACGGTACAGGTGGATCACGTCCCAGCAGCCACTGACACCAGTGAACTCGAAGTACTGTGTGTGGTACTCTGTGCTGGAGGGGGGATGAGGATGGGTTTCATTTAATGAAAATATTATTACTCATTACATGATTTCTCTGACATTCATCATCTACCAATAGCAGGATTTTAAATGTACATATTGTAGATTGCTAATTATTCCTGAAGACTTTAATATTCTCACAATAATATAATTAACTTAAAAAGATACTTTAAAAAGAATGTACATTGTGTCAGATCAGTCAATATTCCTGATTCCATAAATTTCGGTGCAGAAATGTGATCACATGAGTAAATAGCAGAGGGTCAGGTGCGTTGCTCACCTCTCACAGTTGTACAGGTAGCAGCAGTAGCAGGTGTTGCTCCTCAGTTTGAGTTTGCAGGCTTTGTCAAATGAGCGACACGTCACCTGCAGAGTAAAGATTCTCTTTAACATTTTCTCACGACAGCAGAGAAGCAGGAGCTAAACAAACAGTTTGGACAGAGATGCATGAACTGAAGTTTAAAGTCTGGTTGTCATAGCCAGAACTTCTGTTCGCCTGTAAACCGATGACGCTTGGTTGGTGCGTTTGTTAAAATTCTGTCGTAACATCATCTGACCACTAGATGTCGATAAACCATCAGTTTATTAGTATGTTTTTTGGGCCAAAACCCAAGAACAAAGTGAAGGAAACATAACCTGGGCATGGATGACATACCAGTCTTGCTCAAATTTGTGAAGAGGTCCTCTGCTGTTCATCTTTTTTGTTTCAGTCTTCTCCTGCCAAGTGTCCCGAGACTGGTCGCATCATTTCATTCATTATTTGTGATGAAATACCTGCATTCATAGTCTGTTCATCTGTAAATGCAATTTCTCCTGCACATGTTGCACTCATGCAGCCGATCAGTCACCAAAACACCAGTGTCCACAGATCGTTCCCTTGTGCAGCATCAAAAGCCCTCATCGATCTTTTGTTCAACACGGGTTGTGTAAACAATGTTGTGTGAGGCTTCACTGCACCTTTTTGGTTTTTGCTCGTGTGGCTCTTTACTTTGGCTCCTAACCACTGACGTTTGTGTACCCTCTCCCATCTTTATGAGATCTGGTTAATGACTTATTCAGGCAGTTATGTGAACCCATGTTGGATTAGACACAACAGAGTCCAAATTGAAGAAGCTGTGACGTTCACAGGTTCTTTAACAATGTGTAATAACTTTTGTTGCCTTGAATTTGTACTTTTGGGCCTGTATTTTCAATACCCATGTCTAGTTTCTTTTTTAAAGCATTTTAAATATGATCATTGTGCCCTGATGCATTAGTTTTGAATGGTTAAACATTTTTGCACAGGCTTTTCTTGTTTATCGTAGGAGTGAGAATCACCTCTGTGTAGTAGCTGTCGTAGGCGTAGCCCGATCCACTGGTGTAGAAGTCGCACATGTCCTCCTGCAGGGGTCTCGTGTCCTGCGTGTGTGAGAGAGCAGAGAGAGTTTTGTTCAATTCATGAACCAGAATTACAGTTTAGAGAAGCTGATGTACAAGTTTATGAGACGACTTCGGTCTTGATTTTCATACACGTCTTGTAATAAAACATCTAAATCAAAAATCTTGTCAAATGGAGGTCCAAGGGCTGATTTGTGTGAGTTCAGGGATCATTAAAGAGCAGAAGATTGAGAACCACTGATTTAAAGGGTTCACTAATGTGAAGTTTCATGTGTGTGTATTGGAGCCCTGTGTCCATTCTCCCTCTGTTTCTCTGTCACTGCAGCAGTGAAGGTTTGCTCTCACATACCCCTGCAAATAACCCTCCAGCACTAAACCTCACTTGACTTGACACTGTGTGAAAGGTAATAAAATCATTTTCATCGCCCAGAGCTTGAAGGTGCAATAACTGTGACTTTTACTGTCCCATGAGCAAAAAAAAACCATATCTGCAGGGCTTTGATTGCACTGTTGATCGATATCAGTGAGCGGGTGCCAGGTGCTGAGAGCTCCAGCTTTTTAAACTCTGCTCCTGGTCCATACTCATTAAGAACCTCATTAAAATTCATTGGGCCGATGTGACAAACTGAGGTGTTTGTGTACGTGCATGCGTCCAAACATTTAAGATGTGCAGGAGGGAAGCAGCTTTGACCTTATCTGACCTCGTGACCGCGTTTTCAGTTCCTGAACAAATGCAGGTATTTGTAGACATATAATTTCATACATGTCAATTTAGTCTGGGAGACCAAGATGTGTTGTGCTGTAGAGAATTGTGGGTAAACATTTAATCAGCCCTGTTGTGATGAAGGTTTCCGCAGCTCTTCTGGTGACCCAGCAGCTCTCTGCAGGTCGGCGAGGAGATGAGTCAGTCTGGTTTAACTGGGCTGTCTCCATTCTGCCTGATTACATCTACAGAGTTCCTGATCTGTTGTGTCTGAGCCACGTCTCTGCTGACCTGAGCGTGTCTGATCAAATGTGATGTGTGAGTGTGTCAGGCTAAAAAGATGAATGACTTTGTTTGTACCATAGACTGTGCATAACAAGACGTAAGCTGAAACTTACAATGAATTCTGAAGCGATGATCCCGTCCACAATGGCACAGAAGAAAGACGCGATGACCCCGATACTGATGAAGATGATCGCTGCCACAAGCTAAAAGAGAGGAGGAGGAGGATGAAGAGCATACAGTCTGTGTGAAAAGCATCAGTAGCTATCATCTGCGTAAACAAGCAGAAGAACAATAGAGTTTCATTCTAACCATGCAACACATTCTAGGATCTCTTACATTCTGCAACGGCTGTTGATGCAGAGACGATTCAAACCTTTCAGATGTATTTCAGACAAAAGGTACAACTGCAGCCTTTTTTTTTAGCCAAAACTACACAAGACAAAATTAATTCTTACTCTTAAATTGTACGATTTTTCTTAAAAGTAAACAAAAATGATGAATGATAATGTTTATAGAATCAAATCCCATTGAAAAGCTCCTTTGTGTCCCAATTACACATAATAACATGAAGGGAAGATAGAAGACGATAAAATCTTTGGGAAAAAAATCTGGTACCAGTGAACACTAAAATAAAATTCGATCAATAAACATACAAGTCTGTGGTTTGTTTAAAATCGTCCCAAAAACCCTAATCAAGCAGTTTTACAGTCTATATCTTTTCCAATAACAAAGTGATGCTTTAGTCAATCCAAAACTATTTGTTTAGCCACTATGACATCACGCTCAGTGTTTGATGTATGCGTCTTACTGATTATAAAATCGGTTGAAACTTGTATTATATAAAGGCAAAGTGGTGATTGAAGTTAAAACTCATGGGATTATTATCTCTGCTGGGGTGTGTCCTAGTCTGCGGTGTCTCAACTGCAGAACGATAAAGGAAATGTACAGCCTCCTGCTCTGCCAACACAGAAGTGCTTTGTGGGTAATTTATGGGAAAAGAGGCAATGTACAGGACAGAGGGACGGCCTTTTGTACCAGCAAGGTCAATCTAATTCTCCCAATGTGATACACACACAGACACACACGGGATGAAGACAACACAATCT
This sequence comes from Paralichthys olivaceus, assembly GCF_024713975.1. Lineage (NCBI taxonomy): Eukaryota > Metazoa > Chordata > Actinopteri > Pleuronectiformes > Paralichthyidae > Paralichthys > Paralichthys olivaceus. Next base: position 21,964,052 of record NC_091093.1, read on the forward strand.
CACACATTTAGAGTTGAAAAATAATCCCAAGAATCAGATCACTGATTAATAAACACACATCTGAATGATGTGACAAAGGAGGTTCCTCCTATAACATATCTAATGTAAGACATAGGAAGACACACACTCACACACACACACACACACACTTGCCGGAGCAGATGCGTCTGACTGATCACAGATGTCTGATCATAAACTTTATCCCTGAGCATCGTTTCCTGTCTGTTCAACTGCTCCTCCAGGAACAAAAACCTCCTGCACTCAAACATCAGATTAAACACAAACTTTGTTCTTTCAGTTGCTGCATTCATCTCCCTGAAACAGCAGCTGGGACCCGGCACTTTGTCACACAAATTAAGAACTAAAGTAAAAAGGTAGAAAAAGGGTAGTGTGTATTTCTGCCTTCTAAAAGACAGTCTGATTCTGCATTGATATTTGTTACAGCTTTGGTGTAGTACAAAGTAATTTCGCCACCAGAACCATAATCTAATCACTAAACAGTCAGAAATGAACATGCTGTGGATGATTAGCTGGATGTCAGCAGTGTAACAATGAAACTAAATTCAGATTTTCCCTGGTTGAACCCAGGTAGAATTAGCGGGTAAATAATAAATATGAGGAGATCCAAAACAGAGCCCTGGGGAACACCACTAGTAAGAGGAACGAGATCTAAGATTTCAAACCTGAAAAACTCCTTGTGTTCAAGTGGTAGTGTGTTATGTATAAATGCCTTGAGCTGTGTGAGTAAGCACAGCGCAAGGTGAAGTGACACAGATGTGAAAAGGAGGGAGTTGAACTCCCCTCAGTAAGGTGAAGTAGAGTCACACTGAGAAAATGAGTTTTTTCTGACTGGGTTTTATCTGCCACTAGTCCAGACTCTCCACTTCATTAGCGGTTTAAATGACTCTGCTTTTATGGCCAGCAAGTGGGAGATGAGTCCAGCGGCAGAGACAATAGAGCCTGACAACTGCATTACTTCACATTAGCACCGGCTGCCAGCCCATAAAACACCTGAACACACTCTGTCGTCCAAACCACCAAAACCTCCCCTGGTGCAACTGAAGCAGAGAGAAAAACCAAGTAGTGTAAAAGATTAGAGACATTCTCTGCTCCATATATAAATATTAAAAATGCAGCAGCTAACTAAGGCTCTTTTTGTCTTACCCATTATTTCTGGCGTGTTGCACTGTATACTTCCACTCTGCTCAATTTCTGGGAGAAATTTTGTAATAAATTTATACATTTGTGTCACATCGGCAGTGTTTTCTTGTTCTTCTTCAGAAAAAATACAATGCCTCCAACATTTTGACCGATCACCAATCTTTGGGTAGCTCAGGAAACAGAACGGGTCATTCACTGAGAAGAGGGTCGGTGGTTTGATCCCTGGCTGCTCCGGTCCACAAGACAAAGTGTCTTTGGGCAAGATACTGAATCCATTATTGCACCTGTTGGCAGAATTGTTTGCGAGAGAAAAAAACTAGCATTTAGCACTGTAGGAATGTGGCTATATAAAATGCAGTCAATTTAGAGGCAAGAAGAGATGAAAATATCCAAAACGTCGTAAAATAGCTGTATTTTTTTCCTCCCATTCAACATCTCACCATCTCCAGATTGGAACCTCTGTCTATTTGTTAAAACTAAAGCGCCACCTTAATCTGCTCCAACACCGAAACACTGCAGCTGTTATTTGCAGATTTCTTGCACCTGATGAATGTTAGGTCCAATATTCCCTTTCTTCATCATACGTTTAATCTCTATCAACCCCCTGAGTGAAATATCTGGCTCTTTAACTGCTAAATGTTCTTCACCATGTGTATCTGCTGTTTGGATGTGAGCAGGTAGTTTAGTCGGAGGGTTTTCATCTGCTGCTGCTGGAAAAGATGAGGTGAGAGTGAAGCACTGTGAAGATTCAGGTGTTAATCTCACTATCATTGTATTTTACATAGTAATGATATTTTTTCATTGAGTATATAATCTGAATACTTCTTTCAGAGAATTGTGGATAAAAGACAAAGAGGATAAACGTTTTGGAGAAGAGGACTAATCAGCCTTGGTCAAGATACCTAACAGGTTGTGTTAAAGTCGCTGACCGCTGCAAGGTCTTCTTCTCCTGCTCAGTGGTCCGGTGAGCAATCACAACCACATCTGGACACAGCAGTAATAGGAACTGATCGTCCTGTGACCTGTTGGTTAAAATACGACCTTTTGAAGGTTCACTGTTCTGCTCTCTGCGCTGCAAGGTGACCAGAAGGACGACAGTGAGATATACAGGCAGAAAGTAGAGAAGAGGCTGCTGGTGCAGAGAGCTGAAGCATGAAGCTGGTTGTGTGTGATAAAGAAATGTTAGAAGTGAAGCCTGATGGGGTGAAAGTGCAGATTTTCCTTTTTCCCTCTTTCACAGAGAGAATTTCATGCTCCATGATGCTTGTGAATGTTTGAGGATAAATGAAGAGTGCAGATATATGAGCCGTTAAGGTTTTTAATGCTTCATCCAGGAAATGTCGACAGAGCGTGAATGTGTGTTTTACCTGCTACAAGTTACTGATTCATAAAGAGAGCTGGTTTCTCTGCAGTATTAATGACAGGAGCACAATTCCACCGAAGTAATAAATACAGGGACATTGTATTTGAAAAATTGAGGGAAGACCAAGTTTTTATAATATTTTGTTGTTTTCAAATGGGATTATTACAATAATCATGGAAAGATAATGTCTGTGCTTTGTCTGTGTTGTGGATCTCTCTGTCTCTCTCTGTCTCTCTCTCTTTGCTGTGGAGCTTGTGTGAGATGTGTTGCAGGTGTGTTTAGCTCAATGACTGAGTGGAAGATTGACTGTGAGTGTGGGGGTTTGTTTCCAGGGAGCTGATTGGTTCCAGCCTCCACACTCTCAGGTTAAGAGGACGGCTTCCCCCGCCTCCTGCGGTCTCTCCTCTGGTCACCACCAGTTAGAATTGTAACTTGTGAACTGTGTTAAGATCTGTAACTTGATGTGCCAGCCTTGTTTGTTAGGGGTGGGTAGCATTTTTTGTTTGAAGGTTCAGTGTTTAGAGTTGAATGAATTCTTATTTCTTAATGGTGTGTAAATGTCACTTTTAAATATTATGCTGCTTTAAACTCAACAGAAGAAACTGATTAAAGTTTCTGAATTTAGTTTTTCTCCCGTCTGGAGTGAAACAGGTAACTTTTCTGTTTGGCAGCAGTAGATCCACTTGACTCCTCTCATCAAAGCTTGAGGAGCAAGGAGCTGTGAGACGGAGGAAGCAGGAGAAGCTTCAGAGCGCTCAGATATCAGTGTGGCATTGTGGTAAGGCGTGGTTGTTCTTTAATGAGCCACCTGCCAGCTGGTGTTCATGTTACAGCGCTGAGCTGGGAAGAAGACACCTGTGTGACGGCCAACGCTGTGCCACATGTGCCTCATAGGAGACACTGTAGACCGCTGGTGGTGTGGCAGCGATCACGCCATTAAAGTTTAACACACATGGAGCTGAGAGCGATGCCAAACAGGCGGACGTGTACAGCCAAGGCTGGTTCATCAGGCAAAGTGGGGCCTAAAAACCTCTGGTTATATCATCACTGACGGGTCCTGCATCCTCCATCTTTTGGCTCTGGTCTATTGAGGAACTTTTTAAGCTGTTTATACTGAGCTGCTTTGTTTTAAAATTGTGTTTTATCAGTGCAATTCACCCACAGTGATTATTATTCCATCATAGGAGAAATGTAAGGCTGTAATCAACCAGTATTTTCATATTCAATTAACACATCAATTATTTTCTTTCGTAATCGATTGATTGCTCAAAGTATAACAGTTTGGAAAATAAGAAACAAATGCCTTAATACCCTGAAGCCCAAGTTAACATTCAAATTTCATTAAAACTTGTGAACTTACGAACTTTTTAAATTTGAAAACCGTGTTCATCTATTTAAAATAATGCTTTTAATTGTCCTTTGTCAGCTGCATGGACACGGACACATCGTTTTTTTTTGTAGAACAGTACGCTGCGGTGTAAGGTAAGACAAAGTGATCCAACCACGGGCACACAACACCCTGCACGCCACATGAAATATTCACAGCACACACTGATACCCCACACTCACGGAGACAGGGGAACATACACAGAGCTGCTTTTACTTTAAGTGGACGAGCAGAGATGTACTTGGGCAGGTTTTTAGAATATGGGGAAAGTTTTTGTATCAAAGATGTAGAAAAGCACGTGACGTTTAAGCCTCTTAGCTGAAACACACATTCATGGAGGCAGTAAAGGAAAGATACTGTAGTGTGGAGAAGACAAAGAAACAACTTTTCAGAGGTCAGAAGCCTGGATCACCGGTGGAAGGATGTGGTAAAGGTCAGGGAAGACCCCATTAAATGTTGTTGTGGATCTGGATCAGGGGCGGATTCAGGAATTTATTTTCACTTTCTCTTTAACTATGTGAGATCTGACGTTTTTCAACATTTTCATTGATTTCTCTGACAATTATAAATGGATCTTGATGACAAAAACCAGGCATCTGATATTTATGAGTCTGCAATGTGGTGCAGATCCAAATAACGGTCTTGATATCGTGAATTTAAATGTGGTTTCTTAAGGGGACTGTTGGTTTCTCCTATCAGCCAGCTGAGCCGTATGTGGCCCAAAATTGAATGTGTTCCTCTCTGACACATACTGAATCTTTGTTTGAAAGAAATTGTTTGGTTGTTTTTATGTTATCTTACTTACAACAGACGGGTGGGACAGGGATGAAAACAGAACCTCCTTGATGGAGGTAATCAAGACAAATTCAGAGGTGAAAAACTGTGTCACTGGTTTCTTCTTCGAGGAACTTAACACAGTCGGTCTCATGCAGGGTTTGATTCACTGTGAATGCGATACTGACAATACGACTTAAGTTACACAGAGGGACAGTCTCAGTTTCTGGTTCCCACTGGGCCTTGAGTAACATTTGTGTAACTGTCATCCCAGCCTGGTTGAAATCAGCTGATTGGAGATTCTGAGAATAATCAATTTCACAGGTCTTTGGGCCTAAACCTCCAATTGTCTCTACTCTGGAGGCATTGACATGATTATATCTTGGACCTGGTGTTGTAGAGAGAGGTATTAGATCTGTGTCCCTGTCTGAAATAAAGGAGCCTTGTCAGCGACTGACCAATACTAATGTCATTCTCCCCTCTTGTCTTTGAAATCCAGAGCCGATCAGGTTCACTTCCCCCAACCACAGATCCAGTCATGTTACACTGACCTGAGCACAGGGTCCAAGAACACATTACGCTGCCATCGAGTAATCACATTTGCTTCTTGCTCATAACAGCAATTTCCAGTTTAGTGAATTTACAGAGTCTGTAACACGATCCTCTGATTCCTGGTGTATATTTATACGCGTGTCCTGTTTTCCAGGAACAATGTCTCATTTTTAGAAAATGAATCATACTCACACAAGTCACCTTGACAGAGAATAAACACAGGGCTACGACCTGCACCTGACTTTACACAAGTCGAGCTGTCTTAGTAAACAACTGAGGGCAGACTATCAAGATGGCTGCAGTAGAACAAGCTGTGAACACAACAGGTTCACATCATCATCAGAACCTGAGCAACAGTATCGTTCACTTGGATCCGTGCATCGGCCGATTGTTGTGGTCCATGCTTTTCTCTCGGTTTGGTTTTGGTGTCTGCAAGCCGGTGGGAAATAAGTGTAGCTGTCAACTCAACTTTCTTCATCAGTTATAGGTGACATCTTAGTTTGCATTGTCACAGCTCATTAATGAAGGTAGGTTTGTTTCCATTCTCCTGCACAATTTCAAATTTGTGCTCAAAAATCCTGGATTGTCCTCGGCTGAGGTGTTGAAGTTGTTGTATTGATTAAAAACAAAATGCAACCAAAGTGTAATGAAAACAGACTTACTGAATAAATCATGATGTGCATGACGCATGTGACAACGGAAGATATAAAAGAGGCTTCAGACAACGACATCAGATCAGGGGCGTTTTGTTCGCTTTGACTGAGACTCTTTCAGTTCTTAATCTCATTGCATCCTCCTCGTCTGCATTAGTTTCATGACTGGAGAAGGTTTAACCATCTACCAGTGTATCTGCAGTGCTCCAGCAAGTTTGCACACTTACTTTGTCAATTATTCCATCCTATAAATACTTCCATGTCATTTTTCAAGTTGTATGAATGTATGTATCCATGTGATAATACGATGTGTACTGAAGCCTGATATCAAGTTGGAGGTGTCAGGGAAGACCAGAGATATATGTTACCACAGTTTTCCGACAGTCAGAGGAAACGACTCACCATGGGTCTGCGGTTTTCCACCAGGTGGATGCCGACAATTCCCAGAAACGCTCCAAAACTCAGCTGGAGGTTCAGGGAGAAACAAGTAGAAACATTAGGTCTCAGACACCAGGTCATGATCATATTTGCAGGATCAAATGACGCTGAAGTTTCTGCGTCTGGATGTGTGAAGGTGAGACAGGAGGTGATGGTCACTCACAGTGATGCCTGGGTAATATCCAGCGACGGGCACGTTGTTGGTGCGGGTGGCAGAGATGAGACCCACCGTCAGCACCACCAGAGACAGAGCCAGCAGAGACACAGTCACCCACAGAGCCGTCCTCCTCCGACGCAGGTACTGATCTGAGGAGCAAAATGATGGAGATGCTTCGATGAACTTATTTTACTGTCCATCCATTATTATCTTTACTACTGTATCCTTTATTTAAGCATCACAGGGCTGCTGGAGCCAATCCCAGCTTCAGTCTTCAGGTGGGAGGAAGTCGGAGTACACAGAGAAAACCCATGAGAAACTCCAGAAAGACCTCGGACAAACCGGGATTCAAACCTTGTATAATTTCTATTCGATTTTTTTGATAGATGAGCCTTGATGATTCAAAGAAACTATATATATATATATATATATATATATATATATATATATAATATATATGTACTGTAATAAGTATATGTACAAGTAATAAGACAATTGCTTCTAGTGTGTATTTAAGTAGCAGGTTATGGTTGATTGATTCTACCTTGTACTGTTGGTGGTTTTATTTATTGCATCACAAGGCAGAATATTTGTGTACTTATGAGATAGAATTACTAATCAGACATACGCCGGATTTATTACCTGCTAGTTTTCTTCATGTAATTATTATACAATTTAAAAATCATAAATAGTGAGGTATTACTATGGCTGTCAGATTAATTACAGTGGAGTAAAAAGTACAACATTTTCCTCTGCACGTTAGTCGAAGTATAAAATTACTTGAGTAAACCTTCCACCTCTGAGATGAGCTGTGGATGAAGCATTTTAAATATCTATAACAAAAGCTTCTTCACAATATTCCCTTGTATTCATCTAAACCGGCTGTTGAGAATTTAATAAGCCACGTGTGTTTGCTTCGTCAGACTTGTTGCCACCTTTTCCTCACAATGCTCTGATTGAATACTTTTCTCTGACGGTATTTCAACCCATCACAACATAAATAACAAGGTGAACGACGGCTGGATTCCATTTAGCTGCTTCAGTTTCAGGGGCTGAATGTTTTTTGGATGCCGGCTCACTGTGCAACTGTCACGTCTGCTGAACTGAACAGAGCTGCGTCAATATTATCAGTCAACACCTGTGCTTCTCCCAATATAACATGTCAGAAAGTCTGATGAGGAAAAGATTTATTCAATGAAACAAGAAAACAACGAGGCATCGTTCATTAAGGGGTCACAAGCTGTAATTAATGGGTTTACTATCGGTTGATAAATATTCACTCACACTTTATTGGTCAGTTATGAACCATTAATAACAATAATAACATTTTGAGTTGCCAGGTTCAGGAAAATTCATCAGGTAGTAATCTCCCAGGAACCTTTATTAATGTCATATGAACAATACTTATACTTACTATGGTTTACCAACATTTAAATACACACTGTGTAAACTGACATTAGATTTGACATTCAACAAAAGAACATCATAATTTTTTTTAAGTTTGTTGTTATTATTCTGAGTTCTGCAGATCAGCATCCTGTCAAATTCTTTGTATAACTTAATACATTGTTCTACTGTAATATTTAAGTTCTTGTAAATGGTCCATAATGCCCTGCAGCTTTTTAAAAACAGGATAAGTGGTTAAAAGGGCAGAAAGCAAGTCATGCTGCCACAACCTGGCAACCCAAAATGTTTATGATTAATGTCTTATAACTGAATCTATAAAACATTGGTACATTATTTTGATAGATTAATTGATTACAGCTTATAACCCATTTTTAAACAGTGACCCAGGCAACCAAAAATAACATGCATATAGTGCTTAAAGTATTTTCTTGATAAAATTAAACTTTAAATGTATATTTTACCTGCAGGATCCAGTATTTCTGTAGCTGTTTGTTGAGTTGTCTGCTGAGCTTCAGGCTGCATCTCCACTCAGTGTCAATGAATCCGCTTTTAAAATGAAGAACAGATAAAAAAAACCCACCAGGAAGCTGCTGAGTTTATGATGGAGTTCAGTCTTTTATATGTTGATTCAGGGCAGAGTCTTCATCGTCCTCCACAGAGCGAGAAATACGTTTCCTCTTTTTCTTCTTATAACTCAAACATCTTTTGGATGTATATATAAATTCTTCCAGAGCTGCAGCTGATACACACACAGCTTCAACTTTTCTTCTTCTGAGAAAGAGAGAGAGTGAGAGAGAAAGAGAAAGAGAGGGGTGGGGGCAGAGAGAGAGAGAGGCTCCCTGTTTTTTTTCACCTCGGTGGTAAATTCTTATTAAATCATTAATGTCACATAAGTTTTAACGATGCTTGTATTTCAGCTTCAAGTTAAACATACTTTCACAGTGTGACAAAACTCTATTGCATATTTATTATATTTATTTTATGCTCCAGATGATGCAGCATTGATGTGGGGGATATCAGTGATAATATGAGTTCACAGCGCCCCCCATTGACCAACACTTGATATACCAGTCATTTACACAGCTTTAATCCAATATTGTCTAATTTGTGTATTTAAGATCTAGCATGAAGCCTGGCTGTAGGTGGAGCAACGGAATCTGTAAATCTGTGTGATTTTAATGACAAAACATTTAATATGAATTCATAAAAATCTCTGCAACAATATATAAAAGCAGAGAAACGGTTACAACACAGTAGAGAAGTTTACAGATATGTTTTCATCGTGGGATTGAGAGAGTCATGAACACGAGAGCCTCAGGGAGCTGCTGGCAGCTGAACAAATCCAGAGATCTGCAGTATGCTGGGCTTCAATGTTAGGAAATGTTCAGAAAACAATTCATTCACACTTAAAGACCTTGAAAAGTGATCATTCACACCTCAAAATGATAATGAAAGAAAATGTGAGTCATAGTGTGCCAGATTGAAGCTGTCTGCTAAAATCCAACATTTACCACTAAAAGTTGAAGGTTGTTAAAGTTTGCTAAACAGTTATGAATGAGGTAAAAACACATGAATGTATTCTCCTTTAAACCCACCACTAACCTGACACACTGTATGAAAAGTGCTCATGAAATACAATCTGATTCACTGATACAGTTCTGCAGCCTCTCATGACACCGCGCAGGTGGACGACTTGGGCGGCTGCTCCAGGATGGATTCACGGCGCAGGTCATTGGGCAAAGCACCATCCTGGCCCCAGACTGTGAGCTCGCCGTAGATCCCTGTCTCGATCATCTCCTCCTGCCAGGGGATGGAGATGTTCCCTGAGGCAAACTCATCGAAAAAAACCATGTCCTTGTCCTCCAGGTGGACACCTTTAACTGTGGAGAAGGCCCCGACGTCGTCAACGTTCTTGGCATAAACCGTCTTAGGGTCTGGCCCGAAAGGAGGTGGAAGGTTCCCTGAGGAGGAAGAACATGATGATGAGAATGTCAAACATTTTGATGAGGAGTTTCCAGATTTTCAATTTTCTTTGGAGGAAGTAGTGACTCATAAATACTTAATATCTCATCTGAAGTCAAAGTCTGCTATTAGTGCAGGGCATTCATGAGAATGTTTTTGTATCTCAAAATTCATTATAAACCACATTATATTAAATATGTTTTCTTAAAACAACAATCACTCAGCTCGGTTTCCAATCAATACGATCGAAACACAAATTTGGTCGCCGACACATTCGTAGCTCTGATGCAGTTATAAGATAAAATTCTTCTAAAAGCTCTACAGGGTCAATGTAAGTCTGGAAAAGTCATAAAATGCACTGAATTCTATATTGAATTTCTATTCTCTCTACATTTTTTCTATGTGAAGTGCCTTGAGACAATGTATATTACGATTTGGTGCGATACAAATAAAATATTGAATTGAATGTATATTAAACAGTGTATTACTGTAGAATCAGTAACTGGTATTGACATTTGCTTCTGTCTGTAACTGACCTGCGTTCAGTTTCCACCAGTGGATCTCGCTGAAGAAGGCATGCGCCCTGAGCTCATCACATGACCCGTTCTTGAAGCCGAGCCTCTTGTCGACCTCTTTGCTCAGCAGACCCTCACAGATGGAGCGAGCGTTCTCACTGAACTTCTCAGGATACATTACAGTTTCATTCAGGATCCGCTTCTTCACCACTTTGTTCTCCACCTGCAAGCAGCAGAGAATATTTCAACTAAATATATATCTGTTAATTCCTAACATGTAAGTGTCTGTCAATGCAGCAGAAATTAAGTTGTTAGCTTATATTTTTGCAGCACATGCAGGGGAGTTAATGTTCATGCAAGATCATCTGAATATTCACACCAGTGCAACTATGAATCCTTGATAAAGTAAATATCTATAGTGATTATATTGACTTAATGGAGTAAAATCAGTTTGAATTAACATGAGTGCTTCATATTTCATGGCAGTATAAGCATCAAGCCACAGGGAGGTGACACTGAGCTATAAAGTCTAATAAAAGCCAGTTATATCACATTATATGACAATGGAGCATTAAAAGAGGAAAGGGGCACAGAGACTGCAGCCAGAATAAACAACAAACACATTTTTATTCAACACTTACCTTCTCTCCTCGGGTCCTGAACGGTCCTTTGGCAGCCAGGAACTCATACAGAGTGACGCCCAGAGTGAAATAATCTACAGAGTAATCGTACTCTTCTCCTTTCAGCAACTCTGGAGCCATGAAACCTGCAGGTGACAGTAGATAAGATGAAATGTCCATTTTAAACTGTTTTTAACTATCAACTATATAGTAGCACCTCTATTAATAGTAGTACTATTGTAGTATTAGGATACAAAATGTGATGAGATTACACCACCTGATGTAGACACCAAGTCTGTTGCCAACACATAACAAAGCAACTGAGCAAAGAAATTCAGTTAACATCAAACCTTTTTTTTTTTTATTCATAATTTGTCTGTATAACCTTTATCTGAGCAAAGTCTGGGGACAGTCAGCGCTAACATGAAAACTTTTAACAGCAGTTCTACATGTATTCTTTGTATATTCTGTCTTTAAACTGTTAATACTAATATGAGCCTGGTCATATGCTCTGTTATAGAGAACACATTCAGTCAGGACGCAGAGATAAGAGAAGTAAAATAAATATCAGGTATAACTACAGAGTGAGGAGGATAGACACTGTGGAGCTTTGTCTTTGTGGGTGTGGTGGGGCTCACAGCTGTGGGAACAACTGTCACCAGGTAAATGTGAGCCGTGGATTGTACCTGGCGTCCCAGCGTAGCCTTTGATTTTGAACTGATCGTCTGCGAGCTCCACGGCCAGACCAAGGTCAGAGATACGTACGTTACCTGTGAGAGCAAACACCACAGCAATGTCAAGAGCTGTGCACGTCACAGATACCAATGTTGACCTGCTCACAACAACCCCCACTCATTAACCTGTAGTAGAGTGATAACCCAAAGATGTCCTTGTATGTAAGACACGAAGTGTACTGTAGGGGGTTTAGTGTGTGTGTGTGTGTGTGTGTGTGTGTGTGTGTGTGTTGGATCTCAGGATCCAAGTGAGAGGTTACGGTTTAATAACAGTAAAATAAATTGGTTGATCCTTTTGGACATTGACAAATTAAAAATCTTTACCAACTTCAAAAAAATCAGTTGGTAACACACTGATTTATTGTTTGTTCACTTAGCTGAGCTGGAGCTAGGACACATGCTTGTCCTTACTTCCAATCATGATTGTAACATTTAGCTAAGCTAACCATGTCTTGGCACCAATCTTTCAACTCTTATTCAAATGTCGAATTAATGTTTTAACTAAACATTGCATCGTTTTAAATAATAGACGGAAGTACAAACATCCCAAATTGACCCACATATGGTCTCTTGAATGCATTAATTACCTTTAACTTTGGAAATGGGCCTCATCTGTAAGGTTATACACAATAGTGAGAAACCTAGAACACTGAAGACTCTATCTATGGCGTGCGTGACTTTCTGACCGTGACTATCCAGCAGCACATTCTCTGGTTTGAGGTCCCTGTAGATGATCCTCTTCTGGTGGAGGTGCTCCAGGCCCTGGATGATCTGAGCTGCGTAGTAGCAGGACCTTGGCTCGTCAAACCCTGGGTTGTTTTCATCCACGTTATAAATGTGAAACCTGGAGATACAGTAAGAGAGACACAGGGTGGTGACACACATTTCTTTTACACAAACTCTTTCCCCTTTCTAAAGAGATAGAGGCAATACACTTATGTAGCTCCCTATGCACAGCAACCATCATCGGTTAACTGGTAAGTTCAGTTCATTTCCAAGCAAAAACACCAAACATCTCTTAGTTCCAGTCTCTGAAATTATTGATGGGTTTCGCCATATATGACTGTAATTTAATACATTAAGGTGGTGGATTACTAAACTGAATAAAACAAACCATGCAACAGGTATTTGTCCCCATTTCAGGATGTTACCAAGTGAGAGTCTGACGTCTTACCTCAGGTCTCCTCCATTCATGATGGTCATGACCAGACACAGCTCAGTTTTCGACTGGAAGGCGTAGGACAAAGAAACAATGAACCTGCTGTGAACTCGAGCCAAGATCCTCTTCTCTACCATCGCCCCCTACAGGACAGGAAGAGACAGTGGTATGAGTAAATACTTGTAATGTTTAAACAACTCAACGCTAGTTTCATCTTTATTGACCACAATAATGATTCACAACAATACTGTCTGTACCATAGACTGTATATAAAGATGGAGGACATGACTACTCCCCAAAAGTGAAGCCAAAATGTCTTGCCACTTGTTGGTTGGACTATTGGGCGGAGGTATTTGCTGTACTGAGTGTGTGCCATTGTACCTCTACCCCAATAGTTTTCTTAAATTCATTCAAGATGCACCATACATCCACGTTTCCTATAACTTATTTGAAATGTTACCTGGAAAATGGCGCAAATAGCAAAAGATGCCTTTTATTGCAACGTTAAAGCAAATGAAACAGACCTCCACAAAAATTGAATGGGTTCCTCCTTCCCCCACACGCTTGAGAAACCAACACCTCATCTTTCAACACAGTTTCATGGAAATCTGTTGGGTTGTTTTTGTGTTATCTTGGTTACAAACAAACCAACCAAACGCACAGGGGTGAAAACATAACCTCCTTGGCAGAGGTAACCACAGAGGTAGATAATATTAGACACATCAAGTGAAGACAGCTACTCCACTTATAAACACGGCAAGTTTGGCATTTTATAAGTAAATCGAAATGTTCTAAAGCTGAGGGCACTAATCATATGAGATGCCCTAATGTTGTCGGCAAGTCTCAATCTAGTTATTGACAGATGTTTAAAGGGAACAATTACAAAGATACTTTATATAAACTCAATCTGCCTCTATGGAAGTACTTTTCATAAACGTCTTACTTACCTCATAGCCTTTCCTCTTCTTCAGCCTCTTCTTGTTGAGCTTCTTGCAGGCATACAGTTTCCCAGTGGCCTTCATCTGACAGGCAGACACTTCCCCAAAACCCCCTTTCCCCAACACACGAAAATCCAAGAACCAGTCCTCTCCCATGGGCTGCATCTCCAGCCACTTCCACTGCAGAAACCTCTTCAGATACATGCTCTCCAGGAAGAAGGTGTAGGGCACTTCCTTGAGGAAGTCCATCACATTGTCCATGGTTTCATTGAAAAGATCGTCCCCAGCCTCCTGATGTTTCTCTTTGACCTTTGTGATGCTGTTCTCTGGCAGGAAGGGGCAGAAATACTTGGCTCCAGGCTCCATGTACCGGGACAACATCTTGCTTGCTTTCTGTACACGATCCTCATCCTCAGCCATGTTGTACTCCTCGATATCCTTCCACAGACGGCAGGGACCTTTATACTCATTGTTGGAGTCTAGGAACTCTCGGAAGAGACGTTTGCCGATGGGCTGCTCAACACAAACCGTCTGGAAGCCCAGGTCTAAAGTCTCGCGCAGACCCTCGCACACTGTGATGTGGGGCAGCTTCAAGCGGGAGTGGTACTTCTTATCTCGATTGGATGCAGGGTTGGCTGTGCCATCCACGCTCCCACGGGCTGAGATGTAGGCAGAGTTGGCCACCACTGTCGTCAGGCCACCAATATCCATGATGACACAGTGGAAAAGTGAGGAGGGACTTTAAAAATGTGAAAGATGGCCTGAAAGCTACAGAAAAAAGGTACTACGAGATAAAGTATAGAAGAGGAGATAGCAAAAAGAAGTTGACTATAGCAGCTGATGAATCAGATGGGATATGGATTTCTTCTTCCTCCAATGATTTAGAAGAAGGTGTATCATACATACCACCACCTGCTCGCTACAGACACCCACAAAGAGCACACCATCTCCCGCAGTGTCCCTCTCTTTCCTCTCACCCACATGCAGACACACATGCAGATCCTCCTGACTCATAATCTTTCCACAAGGGGATTTATCCATTCTGTATCTCTGTAATGCTTTATCCTGTGCTGACCCATGTGTGCGCTGCAGACATAGAAGAGAGTGAAGTGATGGCACACGATGAAGAGAGGGAGGAGAGGGATAGATGCGCTGGCATGTAGTGGGATGGTAATGACAGGAATGCAGTGACGTTCGCACAGAAAGTGACACAATAGCTACAGTTACAGAGAGAAATGAGAAAAAAGCAGAAAGTGTTCACAGGAGTTAACATCATGCTTCCACTCAGAATTTATCTTGTGCTTTTCTGGTCTTAATTAGTCCTTTGGAAACTATATTTCAAATAGGTTTTGATGTTATTTCTGGATTTTGGACTTGGTGGTGAATAGCCCTTGTATGTTTGAAGGTCCTTTGCACAATTTAAGTTACCAACTAACAGTAGATGTTAGCAGGTTTGAGAGTACACTGAGGATAAAGGTAAATCTGACTGGCTACTTGCCTGTAAGGCAGTACTATGTAAGCCATGTGGCCACTCAGTAGATCAGACATCATTACCTCTATGTCTTTTTAAACTACACACTGTCCCATTTTAGAACATAGGACAAGACTGAGAATATCCCTAGTATGTTCTACCGCACTAATTGATGCCCCCCACCAGTTGATGTTGGCGGATGTTAGTGAAAAACTACCCTGCAAAACGCCTGACATCCCCCCTAGCCTCAACTGCACTTTATGTCAATTGCTAATAAACCAATGTTAACATGCTAGCATGCACTTAGTACTTAGTATAGTGGGTTTCAGTACGCTGGCTGTTCAAGGTGATCCTGATGTACGGAGTAAAGGACGTCAATGGAGAAGGAAGTTCACCAGTTTCTACGTTGGCCCACCTCTACTTCACTACCCACTGCACGCCCGCTTTTATCAAGGCCTTATAAATAGTGGAATGTCAGATAACACATGCATCACACTCTGGAGCGACATCCAGGGATTCCGATTTAGCTTTTACTGAGATAGAGAGTGAAACGGGACAATACCGACAGCACACACCTGTTAGGGCCTCACAGTCTTTGGGGAGAGAGGAGGAAACAATTATTACTGTTTGAATCTTGACTGAAGGAAGGAAGAAGAGAAGTAAAGGGTAGAATAAAGGAAAGAGAAGGTCGTCAGTGGATCCTGGTCAGCACAGAGCGTCATCATGGCCACCTTGAAGGAGAAGAGGACCTGTGGGCAGCGATGTGAAGACTTTGGCCGTTTTGTCTGGAACTCAGACAATGGGACATTTATGGGGAGGACACCAGTGAGATGGGGTAGGAATGAAATCATAGGAATAAATAACAATAATAACAACTCTTGAAGACACAAGTTGAATCGATAGAAGAGACAGTGTCAAATATAATTATGCTCATCTGGAACACATGAAATTGAACTTTACCATCACCAGTTTTTCCCAAAGGTGTAAATATCTGGTCAAATTAAAGGAAAGATTCCTTGAGTATTATGTCTTAAAACAAGACGGCTGAATGAGCTGTATATCCTTTGAGTTATGGATCTCCATACTAACCCTAAAGTAATTAATTCACTCTAAACTACTGTGATTTTATTGTGTGTGTGAATTTTCTGTCCTTTTAAAAATCACCACAGCGACTTGTATGTTTGCAGCATGTGGACGGGGAGAGATAAGGCTGGTGTCGTGAGATAAGCTTTGTTTATTCTCTGTTTGATCTCACAGATTAAATTCACCTCACGTTGACAGAGGACACCTTGACCTCCGGAAATAACGACACAAACCTTTGTGATCACACTAAAATTGGTGTTTTCTCTGTAACTGTCTTGCTACTGTAGTTAGAGGAATGATTTATCCCCCCCCACATTTTACTGTACAATATTCTGTTCACTCTGCATCTTTCTCTCTCCTTCACAGTGTACATCAGCCTGTATTACGCAGCGTTCTACGTGGTGATGACGGGCCTCTTTTCTTTGGCCATTTATGTGCTGATGTACACTTTGGATCCGTACGCACCTGACTACCAAGACCGGCTAAAATCGCCAGGTAAAACAACAACAACAACAAGGAGGCCCGACAATAAAAAACTCAAGCTCTTCTTAACCACCTCTCTGCTTACTTGCTCAGGGGTGATGGTGTGGCCGGACACTTACGGAGAGGAGAAGGTTGAGATCAACTACAACACATCAGACAAGGCCAGCTGGATGAAGATGACTAACATCCTTAATAAGTTCCTGGAGCGTTAGTATTTATTTACCAGACGACTATCTAATACTTTCTTTAGTTTTTATTTGGTCACTCATAAATATCAGTCTCCTGATCATGCCTGATTTTTTTCTCAAGATCCATGAATTCTTCTTTGAGAAATCAATGAAAATGTTGAAAAATCTTGCAATGTTTAAAAAAATTCCTGTATCCACTCCCTGATCTGGATCCACATCAAAATTGAATGGGCTCCTCTCTGACCAACACTGCATCCTTCCTACAAGTCTTGTTTTAATCCATCCTGTAGTTAAACATAATCTTGCCAACTAACAGACAGGTGGCAAATGAACGCTCTGTAAATCTTTCTCTCTTTTTCCTTCAGCCTATAATGACACCGCACAACATGAATGTAACAACTACAACTGCACCAAGGGAAAGTACTTCATCCAGAACATCTTCTCTGCCCCTCACCACACAAAGTGGGCATGTCCCTTCACCAGAAGCATGCTGGGACCTTGCTCCGGACACGAGGACCCGACCTTTGGCTACAACTGCACCATGCCTTGTGTCGTCATTAAGATGAACAGGGTGAGTTGTATTAATAATAAACATCCATCTGAGCTCTGTGGGGAAACCTGGACATTAAAAAAAAAGTAGAGATCACATTCAATTACAATGACTAAAAGTACTTCTTCTGTTTCTTCTCTGCAGATCATTAACTTTTTGCCATCTAATAGCACCGACCATCCCCTTTATGTCAACTGTACGATACTGGTGAGAAACACCTGCTTGTGCTGAATGTATCAGCATGTAAAGAAAATGAGGCTGAAGTATTGTATTTTATTTGAATGAGTAAGCCAGTGATTTACAATATTGCAAGGTTTGCAAAAGTCACCTTAAATCCTATTAAATCAAGCTGCACCAAATTTCACACATTCATAGATATCAGTTCCCCTAATATGCCTAATTGTTTTCATCAAGGTCCATAACTTATTCCAAATGTCAAAACACAAAGCTCTACCTAATAACGTTTAAGTCAAATTCCTGGACTTGTCCCATTATCCAGATTATATGAGTTCTTCCCTGACCCATATCTCATTCTTTGACCGAGTTTTGTGGAAATCACTCCACTAGTTTTTGCATACTTTTACTTACAAACAAAAAAAAGCAACAAACTTATGGACAGGAAGGAATACAGCCTCCTTAACGGAGGTAATGATCAATGCAGAGGAGACAAAGATTTGACTGAGAGCTGAGTTTTATGCAGGTCAAGCTCCGAAACACTCCAATTCTTCTTCCCTTAATGCATTTTGTCATTAGAACCCCTCTGTACCCAGTAAACATCAACACCCTCTTTCAAGCCAATTATAAATGAGCTGTCTCTAAATTGCATTAGACACGACACAGCAGTTGTTGCAGGAGGAGAAAGTAAACAATATTTTAATGAGCGCCTCTTTAAATAAACATATTTTTTGTCAATTTTTACAGGACGGACATGAGAATGTGGCAAAAATTGAGTATTTCCCTGACAGAGGTATTATGGATCGCTCCTACTTCCCTTATTATGGAAGACTGGCACAGGTAAGCAAGAAAACCACACATCCCACAGTCACTGTGCGTATTGCATGTCAGAAAACAACTCTGTGGTGCATACAAGGTTGGGAAAAGTTTGCAAGTATTGCAGCAGCTCCCTGTCCCCCATTGTTATATAATATTGGCCTAAACATGTTGCATATTCTTAAATAAAGTAAATTTAATAAACGTACAAACTGCGTATAAATAATAATTTCTCTGCACTGCTTCCTTCCTCCTTTTCCTCAGCCTACATATGTCAACCCGTTGGTGGCCGTTCGTTTTAACCTGGTGGGAGAGAAGGAAGCCATGATCCAGTGCAGAGTGGTCTCCGACAAGATCAGCTACGAAAACTACCACGACCCCTACGAGGGAAAAGTCGTCTTCACCCTCAAAGCAGTGAAATGAGAAACAGAGGAGAAAATACTCTGATATCTCACAATCATGTCACCTGTCAGCATCACAGACAGACAAGGTGTCCACACATCAACAACCTTCAAACCACTTGTCCTAAACTTCACGCAACACTGCAGCCACACTTTAATCCCTGTGCTGTGTGGTGCTTTTATTTTCAAGTGATTTGTCATGTATGATTCATGAACTTCTTTGTGTACTCATGTTTAGATTTTGCCTACATCTATAAACCTAAAGGATATATGAGGACAACTCAAGTGGCGTAATTATGACGAGATTCTTGAGGTTAATTAGCCATGCCAAGTGTATCTAAACAAAATAATAATATTTCTAAATAAAAATTAAATCCTACTTCAGTTTGGTGTCATCAGTGTTTTAACAGCAGTTCAAGTTTTAGGCAAAATCCTCAACATCAGAAGGATGAAGCTCTAAAAATCTGCTTAAGCACAGTGTGTAGTGTATTTGTATTTGTATCCTCACTAATAGGATGATGGTGGTGATAAGGTTTCTCATAAATCTGCTGACTGCAGTCTGAAGGTTATCAGCTTACACAGTTCAGATGTACACTTGCACGCACACACACATGCACACGCAAACACACACACACATGGTCATGCCTTCATAACTTCAGAGGACATAACATTACGGTGAGGATACTACTTGCCTAAACCTAACCTTAAAACATGTTTTCACCTTGAAGTGTAATGATTTACATTACTTGCTTTTGTCCCCACAACATAAGCAATACCTGGACCACACACACACAGTTGTGCAGCGAAAACTTAAATAAGAGCTTATTAAATAATTACACAAGGGATGAGAAAGAGAAATAAATACATTTATTTTATAAATTTCCGATTTTATTTTCTCTTATGAATTCTGGTGAATCATCTTTGGTGCTCATTAGCTTAATGCAACTCAAAGAAACCACGAGACACTGGCCAAGCCCAACAAATCAGGAGCCTCTCAGACGATTACGATGAGCAAATTCTGTTTCAGTTTGAGGAGTCAATTAATTATAATCACCATAATCTTTTTTCATGTGCCAATGACTTACAGCAGTTCTCATTTATCAAGCCCATCTGAGGGCCGGTAAAGAAAAGAAATACACAAAAGAAAAAATTGCTAATGTTAATAAGGGGAGGCTGAGCCACAGTAGCAGGCCCTCAGCTCACCATGTCAGGCGGCCATGGTGAGTTCATGTGTTGACAGAGCCTGTAGAGAACATCTGATGATATTTATCATGAAATTATCTCTCCAGTTACACAAATAATTATAATTTCCCCAAAGAAAGTTCTGCATGCAAAGAACAGAACAAAGAAGTGTCAAAGAGAGAAAATACTTTTCCACTATTTTATTAATAAATAAATGACTTAATTTCAATAATTTAAAAATACATAAACATTTTGATTGAAACATGTCATTTTGCCATGGAGCGTCAGTCATCAACTCCAGTACACACATGTAAACTCAAATACCCTCAATATTAATGTACTGCAGGAAAATATCAGAAAACATTAAATTGTAACATGTGGTAGCGTAACACACATTAACATTAAACATTATGAATCCTAAGACAAGGACATGTACAGTGAGATGACTCCCCCTACAGTCTTTCTTCTGCTGCTGCAGAGGAGTGACCAGCAGGCACATTCGTTATGACATTCAGCTGTAACCAGTGCAGGACCACAAATGAATGAATTCACATGATTTTAAAAGTTTTTGTGAGGTACTGTCTGATATATTTACATTGATTATTTTGTACTGATACAATAGGTACCATGATTTTCAACTAAAATGAGAGATTTGTAAAAAAGAGTTACTGCAGTTTTTAGGTATCACACCGGGATGGATAGACTTCAGGATCAGGATTAAACTACATGTATCGTGTATTAAATACAGCAGGGAGAAGGTTCGCACTTCAATCAGAATCATTTCAAGGAAATATAGCAACACATAAAAAGAAAAACACCATATAGAGTTTAAACCTCAGATTTGGTCCATGTGATCACTACAAGTAAACAGAGGCAAACTTGAGGCTCAAAGTGCAAATGTGAATGAGTGTGCACAGTTTTAAGAGGAAGTGCATTAGAAGCATCAGAGCTGGATGGATATCCAGTTCTTTGTGCTTCTCTACTAAACATGTAAATCAGCTGTGCCTCCCAAGCAGGACTTTTTTATGCCACAGACTCTGTCCCAGCTTCAGGGTTGTTGACTGAAGAGTAAAGGGTTTCATTAATACAACCTAAAACTACATGTTATGTGTTTCAAATAAGACCTCATGCAGTTCGCTTTCATAACCTAGTGTACATGTAACACAGCTCCAGGCCCATGTTTGGAGAAGATGTCCTTCATAACAATGCCAGAATGGAGCTGATGAAGATCCTCCCTCTGCATGAAGAGGGCTGAGACTGCTGAATCAAGAAAACAGTCTGCGTCATATCCGTGTGTGCATTAGCATGAATGGACAAATAAGACTTGACTTCTGCTCCTCATGACGCTGCTGCCGGCTGTGTAACAGTCAGTGCACACAGGGGCTGCTGCGGCCCTGAGGGCGCTCTCTGGTCATGGGACTGTTTTGAGCTCGGCCCGGGGAACCCATCTGTGTGTGGTTACTTTCCACAGCACCGGAGCCAGCAGCAAACTGAGAGTGGTGACACTGAGAACCAACAGGTACACCTGAGCGGAGGGAGACACATTAAAACACAGGAAACCTAGCAAGAGCAGGTAACACTTAAAAAAATGCAACCTATACATGACACCACCCCCTCCCATTGATCCTCTCGTCAAAGCTACGGACACTCATTCATGATAAACATGACCAATAATTTCCGCTTCTTTTTTCTGGGGTAAAATATCTTTCAACACTTGATAAAAAAAAGCAATGACTGACCTCTCTGGAGATGATGCCAGCTCGACGTGCACGGCTGCTCAGGACGAAGGAGAATTCGCTGACCTGTGCAAGGCCGGCTGAGACGATCCATCGAATGTGTCGAGAGCCCGGAGGCAAGATAGCAGAGAGCACCAGCACGGCCATGACAAACTGGAAGGACATGAGGGGTAAAGGAGAAACGGGATGGAGTGAGATTGCGTCAAGGTGCACTCTGGGAAAGGTAAAGAGCAAAAGCGACAAACAATTGGTACCTTCATGATGACGAGGGTGAATGTAAGCACCAGCAGGATGGTGAGCTCATACAGCACGAATGTCGGGAACACGTGGAGACCTGCAGCGTCACAAACACACACACACAATGAGCCAGTTTCACTGTAAATGCTGCAAAAGTCTAACACGATGATGAAAGTATGATCGGTCATAAATGTTTATGTAGGTTCTGACCAATAGAGGCAAAGAAGATGATGGCGAGGAAATCCCTGATTGGCTCGATGCATCCTGTGACCTCTGTGGTGACCATGTGACCCTGTGTGGACAGCAAAGCTCCAGCCAGGAAACAGCCCAGCTCCATAGAAATGTCGAGAAACTCTGTTACCTAGGGAACACGTGAGGAGGAGAAAAAAAATCAAATCAGATGTCTGTAAAAGGAATTCAGGACATCTGAAGAAAAGATCATACCGTCAGCATGAAAAAGACAAACGCTGCCATCCCAAGCACCAGGATCTCCTTGTTGCCTTTGCTCTCAGCGTGCAGTTTCTTGTAATACGGACCAATCACGAATGATTTGAGCAGCAAACACAGCAGCAGCACGGCAGCCAGAGACACCAGGACCTGGAGCAGGAGGTACAGCACGCGGAGGCTTCCAAATAGGAGGCTGTGGTGCAGAGCAGATTTTACAATGGGTTTACAAAGCTGTGTGTGTGTGATTAGAGGGGAGATGACACACGCAAGAGCAAAAAAAGCTAACTGACCTGTCCAAGTCTCCACTCTGTGCCTGGATCAGAGTCGGCATGACAGCGATGAAGAGGCCGAGCTGAACATCCTGCATCACCAACATCCCAAGAAGAACACTGCTGTAGTCTGAGTCGCCTGTCCCACACACACACACACACACACACACACACACACACACACACACACACACACACACACACACACACACACACACACACACACACACACACACACACACACACACACACACACACACACACACACACACACACACATTAATTTCCAACCCTTAAGGCTCATTTATGCTCAATGTCATATATGAAAATGGACAGAGCCTTCTGTCTATAGTCTTTGTTGATTTTTTACGAATATGCTGATGTCCTCTGAAAGCTTATAAATACAGATTAAAATGACGAAGTGGAAATCATGCATAAAGGTAGCATAAACAAGCCTTAACCTTAACTAACCCAAAGTCATCTTTTTCCCCAATTGAGTGCCCAACTTCTGTACCCAATTGACTGGTCTTTCATTTGTAATGTGTCCCTGAATGTGGCCTTTGACAAAAAGTAAACTATTCTACTTTCTTACCACAGGAAGCAGTACTCTTTAAGTGCCTTCATTTCAATTAAAACTGGAAAAATATTCCAACACTTTTGATTCATAGTGTATGTTGATTACCTTCTTTGTCCCCTCTGCTTCCTCCTGCAAGGAAGCGGGACACGAGTGGAGTGCTGGACAGGGACAGACAGGTGGAGATGAAGACCGTCTGTGTGGGTCGAATACGCAGGACTTGTCCCCACAACAAACCGGCCCCTATCATCAGCAGACTCAGGTAGCACGACCCCTGAACTGACGTCTTCCATACCTACACAAGCACACACACATTACAAATCCACTTTATTGAACTAAGTAACTAAAAGCAGGTATATATACTTAAAAGTTCCTTCAGGGAATTAAAGTATTTCGATGAAAGTTTTTTTTGCCACTTTTTTGGGTTGAAACATTAAAACGATTCCCATATCTACCAGAAAATTGAGATTCAAAACCTAATTTAATGAGAACAAGAGAGAAAAGAGACACACAAAAAAAAAGTATTTTCGTGTTATGTTGGGTCTTTTTAAATTCCTCGTAAATCCCTTTTGTTTACCTTTTGAAGGCGCTCAGGTGAGAACTCCAGCCCCACCACAAAGAGAGTGAAGAACACCCCCAGCTCCCCAAGAGTCTCCACCTGCACCATCGACTGGAACAGAGAGTGAGATAATGACATCAACAACTTACACCAGAGTAACTTCAGACTGGTCTTATATTCAGACACTTCAGTCACACTCACCTTGATACTGTTGAGGCCAGAAGGACCGAGCAGGACCCCACAGATGATATATCCGAACATTGGAGGCAGACCGACTAAAGAGCAAATCCAGCCACAAGGTAAAGACAACATCACCACCGTCACCAAGTCCTGCACAAACACATAGCAACAAAAAGGTTAAATAGTATTAAACACGTAGAACTGTCCGACTCTAACCATGATTAAATAATAAATCAGTTTTCTCACCTATAGCCTGAATGAAACAGGAGTGACTGACCTTGATGAAGTGGTGGTCAGCTCTCGGCATCGTGGAATCTCGTGGTTTAGTCAGAACGTACTGGTTGTTCTGCGAATCGATGAGCATGCTCAGTCCCAGGTCGTCCTCCACTTCCTTCGGCCTGGACTTGTTTTTCCTCTTCCCTCCGTTCTCCTCATCGTCCTCCACTCTCAGCACTGCCTCTACGTTCACTCCTTTCATCTAGACACAAAAACCAGAGTAAGAAAGGACACAATCAGATGCTTTGTTGATAACATGTGTGATGAACTGCCATCTGAATAGTTCTTACACTTGGACTTGGATAAAACCTAAACCACTACATTTATTGTGTGATGTATAAAAGCTTGGGCCAACTCTATTTTATTTTTGTGCTGATTCTAGCATCCTGACTAGTTATTTACCAAGTGTAATCTTGTTTAATGAATGGTTTTGCTTCCTGACCTGTTTGTTGTTGTCAAAGGCGTGCTCCTCGATCTCCTCCTCCAGTCTGTCTGCTGCCTTCCGGACATCCTCCAGGATTTCATCTAGCATGGACAGAGTCTTGTTCTGGGCTAAAGCACTCTTAACAGCCTCCATCTGGTGCTTCTCTGCGGCCACCAGCTCCACATACTCCTGCTCCTCCTGAAAGGGGGGGGGCAATGCTCAACACGAGTGGGTTGTAGCAAGGACATTACAGCAACATGCATTTAGCAAACCAAGGTAACACAAACTGAACAAACACCAAGGATATAAAGCATAATATTATAGATGATATTACTCTTTCTTTGATACAGGGCTTGGTGATATAGTTTAAATTTGTATTTGTCTGACGTTGTATATCAAAATGTTTTAAATGAGAAAACTCTTCATTTCGACTGACAGAACACAGTTTATACCAGTCTCCTGACAGTGTCCATGACAACACTGCTGACCTCACCCCTCACCTTAATGGCCGCCTCCCTGAGGGCCTCCAGCCTCTGTCTGCTGCTCTCCTTCATGTTCACCACGTCCCTGTAGTCGCCCTGCAGCGCCCTCTGTAGGCTGTGCACCGCCTGGAACACCAGGTGTTCACTCTCATTCAGCTCTTTCTGGAAAACCTCCAGAGTGTGAACCTGAATGCAGATAGAGAGAAACACCAATCAGTAATTAAGCTGTAGAGTATGTAACATCCTCTTTTACTTGAGCCTCTGGGTACGGTCTTTATTTTGGAGCAGTTGATAAGAGCAGTTTTAGTCGTTTAAAATAGTTCCAGGGAACACTCATGACCCAGATCCATTTAATCTGGCTTCAAGTTTTTTTTGTAGCAATTAAGAAGAAGCTGACTTGCCTTGAATCGGGCTATTATCTAAACCGCAACTGAATTAATTAATCAATTAATCAATTGAAAGAATCAGCAACAATTCTGAACTCATTTATTTATCTTTACAGTCACAGGTTCTCCAGTGTGAGAATGTACTGTTTGATTTAATTGAATAATCTCAAAAATAATTACACATTAATGTAAATCTAAACTACTCTGAGAGCCGTCAGTATGAAATAAGAACTTGAACTGTAGTTGAGTTATTGTGTCGACAGTATGTAACACAAGAAAGACACCACCCAGAGGAGCTGCTGACTTTACACATTGTGTACACACATTGTGTACCGTACCAGAGTGATAAAAAAAAAGATGTAAAAAATAAATATACAGTCACAAACTTCTACTCAAAACAAAGGCCCTTTCCTGCATCTGGTGTTTATTCTCAGTCTGGTACCTGGAAGTGCCTCTCGGACTCCGACAGCGCCCGGTCTCTTCCAACAGCATCGGCAGCGGCGGCCAGCTTCTTGACAACCACATTCTTCTGACGCAGGAGACCCACCAGACGCTTGCAGTTGCTGGCCAGCCAGCTGTGGCCCTGTTGGACCCCCTTGCTCCGGTAAAGGTGGATGGCATTCTGGGCCACCTGGTCCCTCTGCAGCACAGCAGCTGCACCTGCCAGGCCAAGGCACAGCAGCCAATATACAACCTGCATCCAAACCTCTACTACTGCTTTCCCCAGTGTGGAGAGTGATCAAGAAGAATAGACCTGGGGGTGGATAAGACAGAGCGAGACAAATTAAAGTCTGAAGTAAAAAAGTAAAAATGTAGGAATACAGTAAATTCCCTTTGTACCCTTTAAAGCACAGATGGTAACTTGTCCTTTTCGTGTTACACAGAAGGCTTCGTACAGAAAATCTCTTTTATGTGGGCCACTGTGTGCTTTTGTGTTTGTGAGACATTTCCAGAGAGGCTTTAGTCTTTGGGCTGGGTGTGGTTACTGCTGAATAGCTTAAACAACAGCTGTGGACACGCCTGTGGCCTGTGCTGTGAGTGGCTAACAGCACCTTGTAGAGTTGCGGTAGGGCCACTTCACTTGACTGTGCACGTCATGTGTCTAAATTCCTGTCGTACTTGATTCCCATGCTTGGAATTCAAAAGTCTAAGAGCTGTGCCGATTAAAGAAAGTGCTTCTTGGTTACACATCAATCTTTTTGTACACCAAACATATATAGTGAATTTATAACCAAGCTGGTCTGGACCTTTGTGAGCATGAGTCCGGCTGAGTGATGATGATGTTAACTTTCCAAACTCCTCCTCTGTCCGTCTTCCTGGACTGCAGCCACTCTGCTACTGTTGCTAGAAATCAATAGCACCTCTGTTTGGGACCTGGCTACTGAAAAGAGCAAACACACACACACACACACACACACACACACACACACACACACACACACACACACACACACACACACACACACACACACAGACAGACACATAACCTCAGTTCCTTCAATTTTAAAAGGTTTTAAATTGTATCGAATCTTATTTCAACCTATTAAATTTGAGAGCAGACACATTTTAACTAAATTACAAAAACTTGCAAATTTCGCCTTGAACAAAGCTGTTGTACGAGCCCAAACATCTGCTCCAGTAGGAGTACAAGTAAGGATACAAGATAATAGAAAACACTCCATCAAAAGTAAACATCCTGCATCCTGAATTTACTCAAGTGAAACCTCAGGAAGTTACATGTAGTGTCACAGCTACGATTACACTTTCTGTAGAGTGACCCCTGTAATGTGAACATATTGATGCATTAACATGTAAAATGTACTTTAAATCATGTTAGTTTGTTAGGGTGGTGTTTCATTCGCAGTTGGGTGATTTGATCAATCACAGTGTGTCACAATGCTGATCTTAAAACAGACGTGCACATACAAACTTAATCTGAAAACTAACTATAGTTGTAGAAATGTGTAAAATGTCGAGCAGCAGTAATGTTAGATTAGTTGATTAAAGAAAAATGAATAGTCAGTATTAGTATTTTTTCAAACAAAAATGCAGATCATTTGATGACTCTTGGATCTCACATGTGAGAATTTGGACAAGATAAGACATTTAATTACGTCACATTGGGCCAGATCAAGAAAATTAGAGCTGTAACAATTATTGGATTAATCAATATCAATCAGTAGAAAGACTGTTTGCCATTTTAATCATTGAATCTTAAGTAAAACTGTGAAACTGTTTCTAACTTCATTAATGTGAGGATGTGATGCTTACATAAATATATAATATTTATTATTATATATTGCAAAAAACTTCCAGAGATGTCATTTATAATTGGGTATCCTCTATTAACTCTAGTTACAAGTCTACAAACAATAATAATAACAGATAATAACAGATCGAATAACTATTTTCAGGTATTGTATAGACTAGACGGTTAATTATATATAAAGCAATCAGCAGATTGATCTTTCATGATATAATCGTTGGTTGTTGTGCTGGTAAAAAAGTGTAATATTTGTCTGGAATATGGAGCACAAGTTTAAAATCCAAATAAATGACAACAATCAACTAAAACTGTACAATAATGTGTTTTCTTCCCTAAACCTCACACATGTGTATAAACGTGCACAGACCTTTCAAATGAAGACGCAATGAAAACACACTAAACTGAACAGACACGCAGCGAACAGACCCGGAAACAAGTGACGCTCTCGAACACAGATCCCTGACATCTCTCCACGGATCGAAATCAATGTCTGACAGAGGAGGAAAAGTTCCAGAGGAGGCTGGAGCTACCTGAGAGATCCGCGCTGCGTCCCGGCTCCTCGCTCCGCTCCAGGGCTGAGGAAGAGGCAGAAGGAGACGAAGAGGAGAACAATCATGTCGCTGTGCCTCGGTGACTCCCCTCCTCCTCCTCCTCTGCCACATAACTGCTGCTGAAGTCGATGCAGGCGTTCACCGGTTCTCTCCGGTGACTCAACTCCCGTGTTTACTCCGGGTGTCAGCGCTAGCAGCAGCAGCAGCAGCGGCGGCGGGGGAGGCTAACGACACCAGCGCCCAGGTGAGCTAAGACTTCTCCCGGGGGGAACTGTGGCTGTTTCCCCGCTGAACCGAGCGTCCGGAGGTCAGCCTGTGTGTCGTGAGAGCGAAGCGAGTTAGTCCTGGTTCAGCTCCGGGCTGTCACACACTTATTTACATTACAACACAACACCACCGCTGCTAGCATAACTTCGTGAGCTAACGTTAGCATGGAGAGCACACAGCTCCTCACAGAGTCGTGTCATCATCGTCATTATCATCTTCATCATCTTCATCATCACAAGCCCTGGTTTCTTCATGGATCCGTCCATTTAATTTAGATCCGTGCACAGATGACTTCCTAATGTTTATCAGATTAGATATCGGGAGTTGTAGTTTTCGGACGTTGGGTGTGTGTTGAAGTAACGGCAGCTGTCACCGGGTTCATCTGACTGGAACACGATGTTACACATCAGGTGGTTTAATTTTTCAAAAACAACAACGCTGATTAAACTAGTTTAACAGAGTTTACTGGGTCAAACCAATATTAAACCTGTGTTAGTTATACCCGAGCTTTTTACGCATGATCACTCTTCAATCATAGGTCGGTTAGTCACTATTAAATTAAGTCTTTTGACCAAAGTGTTTACTACAAATGCAGAAAGCTAAAGTAAGATCTTCACCACTGGGCCTGTGAGCTCGCAGCGTCTCAGAACTACATTTCCCACGAGCACCGCGCCGCTACAGTAGCGCATTCATTTCGCGCATGCGCACCGGTGGTAATTGGATATCAACTTGGGCAAAAACAGCGGGTGATAAAATGGTAGGTGATCCTCATAACAACAACACAAACCGGCTCTTTGGCCCCGTTACACCGGTCTGAGCAGCAGCGGACTGTCACGCAACGTCACGGGGGACACGCCGGACGTGCGGGATCCGAGTGTCCTCAGCCCAGTGTCGCATTGTCAGGGCTGATGTGTGTCGGTGCTGTGGAGGGGCAGAGATGTGGAAGGTCAGTTGTTGGTATTTTGAGAGAGCAGCACGTACCTTTCCCTATTTGGTAGCTGGAGCCCCGGGGTCAGAGAGAGAGAGAGAGAGAGGGAGAGTGAGTGAGTGGGGGGGAGGCTGCAGGATCACCCGTTCCCCCCCCCCCCCCCCCCCCCCGTCCCAACACTCCTCACAGGGAAACTGGGTCGCCAAACACTGGCCTGTCACCGGTCACCGCTGTCCGATCACCGGGTGGATCAGATCCTCAGCTCTGCAAAACACGTGAATCCCTCCCGATGAGCGAGCAGATTAACGCGACGAGGTGTCAAGTGTTTCTCTTAAAGCACTTCCACTAAACCACACGCTGCAGTCAGATACGAGTCTCACTTCTTTATTCACAACTCCAGCAGTCATGACACATGTTACACAACACCCAGCTATTATCAGTGTGTATTTCTGGGGGCTAGTTTGCAGTCAGTCAGGAGAGATCCATCAAATCTTCCCTCTCTTACTCAAATGCATCAGAAAGTCGAAGTTCTTTGTGTGAATGTTGATGTGCAGCTTCAGCTTTACATGCAAATCTCTGCATCCCATGTGTGATTAGTAATCCCTTTTTATGGTACTTCTATTTATTTGCAAATTGTTTAGAAAAGTGCTCCAAGCACAAAAAAAATTCAAGTCAAAATCTTTAAAACTTTAAATAAAGTTGCAGTTCATATTGTGCTTTTATGATGATTTTTTCCTCAACAAATTTTCACTTAAACAAATGCTATAATATTCCAGACCAGGAACTTTGCTACGTTTCTGCTGTGTGTTTGAGCTTTGTCCTGTAACAGGTTACTCCAACCTCGTCTTCCTTCACAGCACAAGTTGAAGTCATCGCAGAAGGACAAGGTTCGGCAGTTCATGTCTTTCACACAGGCTGTGGAGAGGACAGCCGTGTATTGCCTGACGCAGAATGACTGGAAACTAGAAGTCGCCACAGACAACTACTTCCAAAACCCAGACCTCTACTACAAAGAATCCATGAAAACCTCAGTAGACCGCAAGAAGCTGGAGCAGCTCTACAACAAATACAAAGGCAAGGGTTTCAGATCCTCACGTTAATGTCAGCACAGTTTTGCTTTGTCGCGTCTGTCGCACTTGTGCATTGTTTTCCACTCTCTTCTTTGCAGACCCCCAGGATGAGAATAAGATAGGCATCGATGGGATCCAGCAGTTCTGTGATGACCTGTTCCTGGACCCAGCTAGCATGAGTATACTTGTGGTGGCGTGGAAGTTCAGGGCGGCCACGCAATGCGAGTTCAGCAGGAAAGAGTTTCTGGATGGCATGTCTGAGCTAGGGTGAGCAACACGGATACTGAAACCTACAATAAACAGGGAAGCTGCTGCATTCTTTATATAGCAGTAGTTCAGAAAACCTCATTAATGACAGTTTTTATTAAGGTTTGTAACTTTGCTGTTTGTTTCTACAAGTAAAATATATTGGATCTTAAACCGAATGTGTTACAAATAAACTTAAATGGTGACAAACCTCAAATTTCATTGGCTCATTTCCTGTGTACACTAATCTACCTCTCCCAATGAGAAGATTTTGGTTTTGATTAATCGTTTCTATTTGTCCTCATCGTCTCCCCCAGCTGTGACAGCCCTGAAAAACTCAAGTCGATCCTTCCCAGACTGGAGCAGGAGCTGAAAGACACAGGAAAGTTCAAAGACTTCTACCAGTTTACTTTCAATTTTGCCAAGAACCCCGGCCAGAAAGGTTTAGGTAAGAAGAAGAACCCGGCATGTTTGCTAGACTTGGTCTTCATAGATTTTCCACCAAACAATATCCTGCTGTTTTAAAAAGTTGACCTGTTTTTGAATCAAAATGACAACATATCTAATCTTAATAACTTTCCACCGTAGACCTAGAGATGGCTGTGGCTTATTGGAATCTAGTTCTCACGGGTCGCTTTAAGTTCTTGGATCTCTGGAACCGGTTCCTGCTGGTGAGTGTTATGCAATGAAGTTTTGTTTTCCTACTGTTATTTAAATGTTCCGTGTTTCTCTTAGTTAACATGTTATTTGTAGTTTATGACTAGATTCATACAGTTCTATTTAGAATGATGTTACTTCCACCTCATTTAAACATATTAAGGATCAGAAGTTTTGGAAAAAAAACATCACTCCGACAATGTCAACAACAATTTAAAGTTATTATGATTTTCATAAAGTTAATATGTAATATAATGTTAGACTTGTCTGTTACTGTGCTGCATTCAGGAGCATCACAAGCGGTCGATACCCAAGGACACATGGAACCTCCTCCTGGACTTTGGCAATATGATTGCAGACGACATGTCAAACTATGACGAGGAAGGTGAGTTTGTTAAAAACTGTTGAAGTGACATTGAATTCACTCAGCTGGATTTACTTCACATTTTTTTTAGCTAATTTCCAAGTGAATTAAATTAAATTTTAATTTAATATAATATCAATATTGTTTAAAAAATCTGGCCTCTAACAAGAAAATTATAGGTGACTAGATTATATAACTTTATTTAAATGAAGATAATAATGCTTGTGATTTCATTTAAATACTTTCAACTTCTTTTTCAAGTTTTTTGGAGAACGTCTGACATCGTTGTGTCCCCTCCACTTCTGAAACCAAGTTACACAGTTAACAGAATTATAGAGGATCACCTTCAGGCCTACAGGGGGCGCTGGCATGTGAACACTGCTTTGATAAATGCAGCCCTGTAGGAATTGTTCTAAAACATGACAACAAGTTTGTGTCAAAGCACTTTCTGAAGTCGATGCTTTAAGTCGATGCTTTAAAAAAAATACATCAGTTAATACCCTGCTCGTTCAATTATTACACCAAACTTGAAAACCCACGAATCCACTGGTCTGTCTTTGCAGCCTTGTTTTGTTTATACTCACACTTTTCCAAACGATTATTAACTTTGTAAATGGATGTACTTTTGCAGAAGATATGTGCAGCATCTTAAGATTACAAGCTAGAAGTAGTTGGAAGCTCAGATGTGGTGACGTGTAAGTCACGTGTTGGTGTGATTATAGCTTGACATTAGATTTTTACTGCTAGTGATTGATATTAGGTTTATTTGTGAAGACTATTGAATAATAAAATTCTTTTGTCTGAGATTTATTTCTTAAAACAATCTTCCTGGCTTATTGTGGAGGGAAACAAGCTAATAACCACAGCATCCTGTAAAGTCATTGTATTAGATTGCATCTAGAATTAATATCCTGTCATCCTGTCCTCTCTCCTCAGGGGCATGGCCTGTCCTCATAGATGACTTTGTGGAGTTTGCTCGGCCAATAGTGACGGGGATTACATGCAACTTGACATAATGTTTGTCCCAGCTTCATGCAGCAGATGGAGTTTGTGTTTCTTCCACTTTTTCTTGTTCTTTGACTGAGAATTTTTATACAAATGAGCCAAAAAGAGACTTCTCAATAAGCCCGCCGCAGCTTGTTGTTAAGATTGTTCTTCCAACTGCATACGATGCCTTGGTTGAGGAGTGACCTTGAAAACCAGTTACGAGAGGAAAGCAGGAAGGAAATCAAAAAGAGATGAATGCTGACAAGGACAGACTATATTTGCAATATGGATATAATAGGTACCCAAAAACTCGACCCTCGAGGGTAAGTCACAGATGGGTGCGGCTTTGAACTGCTGCTGTGGACTTGGCTCACTTACCTACACCCTTGGCACAGTGAGGAGGGGCAGTCAAATTGAGCGTCCAGCACATGCAGAGGATTCTGTTGAAGATGCAGTAGGAGGACGTGGCTTCTCACCTTGTAAATTGTGAATGGAACGGTGTGTTTAAAACTGCATGTTTTTGTCGGCTCGTGTGAAGCTGTGCTGTGGACGCTAAGGAGGGAAAGAAGTAATCTACATTATTTTGACTGAGATTGTGAATGGGTAGTTCTCTAACAATCAAACTGCGAGTGGAGAAAGTGTGTGTGCGTTTGTGTGCGTTTGTGTGCGTTTGTGTGTGTTTGGGGCAGGGAGTTAAACATATTGCCTCTTTTACAATACAATGCGAAATATTTTGTTTTAATTCATGTAAGAGTTAAAGTGATGTTGAAAAGGTTCAGAAGCACGTTTTGTACTCAGAGGATTTGATGAAGCAGCATGCTTTTCGAACTCAGCACCAGCAGAATCGCTCTTGTTACAACTGTAAAACACTGTTCTAATAAAAGATAAGAGTAGA
Source organism: Paralichthys olivaceus (assembly GCF_024713975.1). NCBI lineage: Eukaryota > Metazoa > Chordata > Actinopteri > Pleuronectiformes > Paralichthyidae > Paralichthys > Paralichthys olivaceus. The sequence goes on from NC_091093.1 coordinate 21,998,021, forward strand.
TGAACAAAACCGTGTATCTGAGAAAACAAGTAATGCCGTTTATAATCATTAGAACATCACAAGCATTTAGAGTAGGATCCTTATTGTTTAAAAATGCTGTTGCATTACATTTGTTAGTGTTGGTTTCCTTTGGTTTTGCAGTGTGTAAACTGCTGAACACAAAAAGGAACTGACTGGCACATTGACTGTTTTATTATATTACTACAATCCAGGTTATAATGACTTGCAAACTCTGCAAACTGCACTGATTTACACTTTTTTCTGTTTTACACGACAGTAGGTTTCATTTACACTTTAGACTTTTTAAAAAGAAAAATACAAATCCCAGATTAGATTAGTTTAAATGTTTCTTTACACAGCTTGAGGTTTAATTCTTTGTTGGCAACTGTAGGGCAGAAGTGGTATGTTAAAGCTCCATAGAGCTACTGCAGAGACTTTATGTATGAGAAAAACATGCCACTTTAAGAACAGTGCTTGTGCTGCCATCTATGGGTGGCTGTGCAGTATATTATTTCTCTGCGTTATAGCTAGATGGGGTCGCAAGTCTGTGAGTAACACATAAACTGGGATAATTTGACCTCTGACCCTTAGTGCTTAGTGCAGCAATGCTTTTCCTCCTGTACAAGATTTGATGTTGTTTTTTCAGTGTCATTATAAACACTAAACAACTCTGTCTTAATTCCATCGGCTCTCCCAGATACAGAGTGACAGAAGGTAAAGAGCTCAGGTACCAGTCGGCTCGCAGCAGGCAGCCTCCTGTACTCACATGATTATTTAACCTACCTATGCTTTCTGTTCTAACTGGTGAGCTGCTCTCTTCTTCTGCCAAGTGTTGTCACCATGATCAAACCTGTGCCACGTCAACAGCTAACTGCAGGGGAGATTATTACTTTTTATTAGGTTGACAAACTGTTTCAATTCTCATATTTATGTAGACATGAGTCGGTGATAAACCACAGTGGTGTTCATGAATGTAACCGTCATGAAATCAATCAGGATGGAAGTTAATTATGATTTCTGTCCCAGATGGAATGTGGATGAGTGGCAAGAGAAAAACAGATACATGTGTGTTGCTTCAGTGAAATATGTTATAATCTGTCAGTACTGTTCAAATGTGTGTAAACCGATCACAGTCAGGACGACAGTGAGGTGATGTGAGAGCTAAGAAAGAAAATGTAGAATGAAAAAATCTTTCAGTATTCAGTGCTAATATGGTACATTACAGACGAGTTTATTTGTCAAATGTGTGATCAACTGTTTTTAGTCATGCTAATCATTCTCATCAAAACAGTGTTATTTTTACCAGCAAGAAACTGGTATGTCCTATTTACAGAATATCATGTTTTGTCACAGAAACATACCATGCATTGTTTTCTTTCAGAAAATTGTCAATAAAGCATGTTGTTTTTAACATGTCTCATTCACTCCAACAAGGACAGGTAGTTCTGAAACAAAGTGACCTTTAAGATATCAAATACAGATGTGTTGTCCTGGATTTGTTCATTCTTCACACCTATACTGGTTTTTTTCTTTTGGACATTTTGTCCCACCCCCCACAAAATGTCACATAAATCAGTTGAGCAGATTTTGCATAATCCATCAAACAATGAAAGAAACATCTTCAATTAAAATTAAGATTCCTCTTTATGGTCCCACACACAGCATGCAACACGCAAACATGGGGAAATTTGACATCTGTATTTAACCCATCCGTGTGAACGGAGCACACACGGAACACACGGACAGTGACCACACACGGAACATTGGGCAGCCATGAAGGCGCCCGGGGAGCAATTGGGTGGTTCAGGAGGTGAACTGGCACCTCTCCAACTTCCATCCATGATGGACTTGAAACGGCCACCCTCCGGTTCCCAAGCCAAGTCGCTATGGACTGAGCTACTGCCTTCCCCTAATTTGTGTTTCATCAAACAAAACTCTTCACTCCATCACTCTTTTTGTTGGTTTGACTTTTGACTATTTAATTTGGTTTGGTTAAAAGTATTTTTGTAAAAACTGCCACTCAAAATTCAGCAGGTTTTTATCCAGCCAAAAAAATGGCTGATTTATGCAATTTTAACATAAGTAGTGAATGGACTTAAAAGCACTGCCGGCCTTCAGTGTGTGTTTGAGCGTGTGCATCTGGTAACAGTTGCCTCTTATCGGCTACATTCCTGCTTCGTGTCATCATTGTTGGCTCTTATGGTAATGCACTGTCTACTGTTACTCTAACTAGGTTAAGGGCCACATACAAGAAGTGAAGGGCCAAGTGAAATGTGTATAATAGGTTGTGAATAACAGATTTGCGTCACGACTCAAAAAAAGGTCCAATCTGAGGATTAAAGGACGGAGGGAAACTCCCGGATACGGTTCAAATGACTGGAGCCTCGATTAGCTGATGTCAGGGCAGGAGATGATTCATGAAAAAAGTTTTAAATAGTGAGGTACGGATTAGAGCGGCTCATGGGAGTGGTTGTGGGGGAGATTCAACTGGGATCACGCTCCATTCTTACCCTTCTCTTATGGGACGGGTGGGATGTCAACAAAGTCTGGCACCAGCTGACCGGCCCAGCAGCACATGAGCATCTCTTCTTCCAGTGCGTCCAGCCCCCCCACTACCCGTTCACACCCAGCTTATGGCCACTGTGGCCATGGGGATTGCCTTTTTAGGAAACACCTGATCACAGCTGAAGTCACCGCCGCCCAACACAAAGAAGCTGTGGCTGATAGAGTGATGCTTTTGTAGAAGAGACAGAAGTCTGTGGCACTTCCAGGTCTGGTGGGAATCTTAGTTGGCTGTTTGAATTCTTCAGGAGTTGAGATTCAGATTTGTTTGCACCAGGAGTCAGTCGTCCAAATCCCAGGAGAGCTCATTCCAGAGATCTTGATTTGATCAGCTGGGCGAGCCCACGTGAGTGGAGCCCTGGACATCATGGAGAAATTCAAGGCAGCCATGGTTCTAGGTGCTGTTGGGGATGCCTTGGGCTACAGAAAGGGCCGCTGGGAAGGCTGCATCTCAGGCAAGAAGATCCAGGAGGAGCTGGCCTCCCTGGGGGGACTCGGGGCCATGAAACTGGACCCAGACAACTGGCCCCTGAGTGATGCAACGCTGATGCACATGACCACAGCAGAAGCTCTAATAACAGGTACGTCAAGGAGTAATGTCATAAAGAGAATTTTAGATCGTCAAAGAGGCAGATCACAGAGTGGAAATCACAAGTTTTGGAACTCATCATTCTTTCTCCTTTTTTAAAATGTTAAGTAATAAATGAAAATTTACAAATGTAACCTCAGCTGTATTTACATACACATACACATAAATATCCAAAACAAATTTTCATTAGCTCTTAAGAAATGTATAACCACAACCCTAAAATATGTACATGAGGCTTTTAATTGCTCTGCATATAGAAGAACCAGAATGACTCCATCTAGTCAGTGGAGGCTGCTGACCACCTACTGGGTGACCAAACCTGACGTACCATGAAACAGGATGTCAAAGAGTCTTAGTGGAATCTTTTGTATAAATGCTGTCACCCAAATACGATCTCATACCATCAAGAGTAACAAGGGCAGAATATTCTAAAATAGACCACTCTGGAAAAGCTGATCCCCACTTCTCCGTCACTGAACAATAGTCAGACGACTCCATAATCTGCTGCCATCATATTTGGCTGCAGGTGTGGTTTAAAGTCAGTGTCAGTGGTCCAGAGAAATGGTGGTGACATCTTTTGAGATTAGGAGGCCCTATTTAGCCACAATGCAGCATGCCTGTACACACACACACACACACACACACACACACACACACACACACACACACACACACCAGACATCCAAAAATGTATGGAGTGGAATGACTGTTGTTTGTATAAACACTGGCGATCTGTCAATCTTCATATACAGCACACAGACAAACAGCATGTAAAACTAAATGTTATAGTAAAAACTTCAACTCAATCAGTAGAAAGCATACCACAGCCAACAGTCTCCTTACAAACCACAAACAATTCAGAACTCATCAGTCCCCTAAATCATCCACAGAAAATGATTATTGGAACTCATCTATAGGGACTTAGTCTATTAAACATCATTCTCTTCCCTCAACTCCCTCTTCATGTATCTCTCCTGCCTCCCCCTCTGTGTAACTCAGTCTGAACCACAGTCCAGTCACAAACATGAAAGTTCCTGTCTATCATCAAAGCCCTTGACCACTAAATTTGGTTAGGCTTCTTTGTCAGCGCAAGCTCTCTCTCTCTCTCTCTCTCTCTCTCTCTCTCTCTTTCTCTCTCTCTCTCTCTCATGCAAACACATGCAAACACACACAGTGCACACATAAACAAACTCTGACAGGGAGGCTGGAAACTCTGCCCGTGGATTGCAGTTGACCTCATGTTGTGTGGAAGTGACTCCACTCGCTCCACAGGCATGCTGGTCCTAATCTGTGGTGAGGCAGGTTGAGGCTAAACTTAGCCCGCTACAGCCCCACTCATCTCGCGTTGCATGCCAGTCATGAATGACTCTCAGTGTGTGTGTTTGTGTGTGCGTGTCCAGATTACTGGTGTCTGGAGGACTTGTACCGGGAGCTGGTGCGTCTCTATGTTGAGGCGATGGTGTCCCTCCAGGGCAGAGCCCCTGATCCTGCCACAGTGGAGGGATGTGTTCACCTCAAACCACACAACTTCCTGCTCGCCTGGCACACACCCTTCAATGAAAAAGGTTATTGGACATTTTCGATTTATATTAGATATTATTAGTGGATCCAACATGACTGCAGCACATGAACATGTGTGTCTGTGTGCAGGGTCTGGCTTCGGGGCAGCTGCTAAGGCCATGTGTGTGGGTATGAGATACTGGCAACCTGAGAGACTAGACAACCTGGTGGAGGTCAGCATTGAAATCGGCAGAATGACACACAACCACCCCACAGGTGATAATGTTGGTGTTTCTTTTAACATATCTCTGATTACTGTACTGCTCATGTCAGTAGACAGAACATGTGTGACTTTAAGTATCTCCTTTCTCCTCAGGCTTCCTTGGTTCCATGACAACAGCACTGTTTGCATCCTACGCGATTCAGGGGAAATCTCCTGTGACTTGGGGCCGGGAGCTTCTGAAGGTCATCCCTCGGGCAGAGGAGTATTGCAGGAAGACCATCCGACACATGGCAGGTAAGACTCTGTTTCTGTATTTAAGTGAAGGAGACGTCATTGTTGGACAGCTTGGTTGAGTTAATCAAGTCCGTTGAAGCTCCTGTGTAAAATAAAACACAATAGAATGAGAAATACCAATGTGTTTGAGAAAGAATGACTGTGTGCTGTTGTAAGTTATGTATGTGATTGAACATTTCTATGCAGAGTATCAGGAAAACTGGTTCTACTTTGAGGCCAAGTGGCAGTTTTACCTTGAAGAGAGACAGATAGAAACAGATGAACAGAACAAACCTTTGTTCGCTGATCGCTATGATGCTGAGGAGACAGACAAGGTAAGCTCCGACTCAGTAAAAACAACAAAACATACAAGGGCAGATTCATATTCACATTTATGTTACTCAGTTTGACTATTGTCCACACAGGTGTATAAACGCTGGAGCTCAGAGGGCCGTGCGGGCCGCAGAGGTCACGATGCCCCGATGATAGCCTACGATGCCCTCCTGGCTGCGGGGAGTGACTGGTCTGAGCTGTGTAAACGAGCCATGTTCCACGGAGGTGAGAAACACAGCTCTGCACCTGCGAGACATTTTAAACCTCATATTTAACACATGCTGTGCTCACTGTGGAATCACTCTGTCTTGTTTTAGGTGAGAGTGAAGCCACAGGCCTGATTGCAGGTTGCCTCTATGGCCTCATGCACGGCCTGAGCCAGCAGGTTCCCTCAGGACTTTATCAGGATCTGGACAAAAGAGAGCGGCTGGAGGAGCTGGGGGAGGCGCTGTACAAGGCAGCGTCTGCAGAGAAAATAGACAAGTAATCCTGATCTTCACTGGCCTGAACCCTACTGGCTATCAGCGGAACTGCACATGACTCTAAAACTGCTTCCCTCTGTCCCACACCACCCTCTAGTCCTCCTTGGTAGTGTCTCAATTATCTTAAGTGGCTTTCTGGTCTCTCATCACCAATCTCCTTAAAGCTTGCTGCAGCCCACTGTCCACACATCTGACGCGAATATTTTCTACTAGATCATGACTCTCTTCCTACATCTGGAGTCAGTTTAAACCAGGGGATCTGGCACAGTTTGACCTCTTGGACGACTTAATCCTGCAAAGACTCATCTCCCTTAGAGCAACACTATGTAACTTTTACTGAGCAACAGCACCCCCTGCAGCCGCACATACTGAATAACTCTGTTGGGCTAAGGTCTGACTGAGTAGTCCCACTGAAAGATGGCTATTGCCCATGATCCCCAAGTTCCTGACCGCGAAGAGCTGCAGCTGTAACAAACTCAACAAACTCTGTTCAGAATTCTTCACATTTTATAAGTTTCCACACTGTATATTGGAGGTAAACACGAAGAAAGAAATCACTTTAATGACTTCTACATCTTTTCAACTGATCAACAGCTCAGCGTTAATCATGAACTTGCTGGATCTAATTCTGGTTATTTAAGCTCTATCTATCAGTCGGTTATACACTTCTCTGGGAATAAAAGTGGCACCATTCTCCCTATTCTAACTCAATGAACCATCAAACTCGTTTTGAGGCAGCTTTTTCTAAGGTTACATTAAAAAAAAGCTGCATAGTGTTGCTTCAAATTTAAATAACAGAACTGGGGGAAAGAAAATTCTCAAAACAGTTCATTAAGAATTGTGCACTAACAACCAGAAGATAATATTCTTCTCCAATCTGTTCCTTCTCTGAGGCTAACCTGAATTAACATTAAGCACCATGTTGTATTGTGGAGTAATTTAATTTAAATGTGCAAACAATGATGAGTTTTAAGGTCTCAACATAAGGCTCAGTAAACCTGATTTCCTGCTTTTATCTAAAAATATTAACTGAATCTAAGGTGCTGTACTGTATAACTATCTTTAGCTGATCAGTGCATGTAAATGTGGTTGAAGTTATGAAATGATTAGAAATACCAGTTTGAAGTTGTAGAATAGTAATTGTTTTCTTTTTATATGTATCACTGTTTGCACTGTGATGCTCTTATCAGATACAGCGTGCTTTATTGTGAAAGCACCACGATATGGTGGATATTAATATGACATGACAATTAAAATGGACTCAGATATTTATCACGCATGAGGTGCCTGTCTCTTTGTCTTAACTGCATCATGTATTTTGACGGACCGCTTCTTAATTTCCTGCCAGATTTCCTCTTGTTGCACAAATGTCTTCTATACTCCCCTCAACTAATCAGCTGTAACACGTCCGCACTGCAAAAACACTGCACTTCAAGTCCTGTACTTTGCTGCATCTCAAGGGTAAATGATTAATAAGTAAAAGTGAAAAGACAAAATATTTTTAGATATTGCTCAAAGTAGTTTTATATGGTCCCTGTGAATGGCCGCATTTACTCTACTCCTGAAACCCTGGCTAGTTCAGTGATGCTCATTCCTCAGACTGACTTTCAGGGTGAGAAAAGATGTAATGCCAACTTTAACTGAATCATCAATTGATTATTATTTTCATCATTATTAAGTTGTGCACTTCTCGTTGTGAAAGAAAGAATGAAACTTGGCTGCAGATAGCTACAGGGATTAAGTTTGACATGTCCTCTATTCTCCGTAGACCAGATTCTTGGAACACCATTATCAGCCCTGATGCCGGTATGTTGAGGAAGTTGGTTAGAGATCGCAACTGCCGTCCAGTGCTCCGAGGGATTTTTGAAAGTCTCCTGCATTACCTAACACAGGGTCTGCCCAGGTGGTCCACCATAAAGAGAAACCTGGAGAAGCCGGGATCTGACATTGTGGCAACCAGAAACACAGCAAAGGATTGTCCTGATCAGAGAACAGAGAGTTCAGTGAAACAGACCCAGAGTCAGGCAATGATTCAGTTTCCTGAGGAGCATCAAAAGACACAGAGAAATCCTGAGACCGGTTCCAAGATCTTCAGAAAATGCTGGTCGGATCTGAAGAGAGACAGATTGCCAAGCAGATATGGAGAAGACGTAGTACCTCGGCGTCTCACCACTTTCCAGCTCCTCCAGTCTAAATTCACCAGGTCTACACCTAAACCTCCCATCACCCACCAGAGGGAGGTAGGAACCCTGTCCTCCAGCAGAGGTGTGGCAGGTAAAGTGAGCCACAACCGTGACAGTGAGGGAGAGACGCTCAAGAAGGACCAAGCTAAAAGAGGAAAAGGACTGAAGAGAGGAGGCAGTGTGAAGGACATGGTGGCCAGGTTTGCAATGGCTGAGCAGAAAGAAATGGTACTAAATATGCAGAAGAAACAGCCAATCAAGCCGAGACTCATTGGGCGAGGGATCCTCTTATCTTCCTTGATGGAGAGGTTTGAGACCATTGCCACAGTTTGCAGGGGAAGTGACTTGAAATGTTCCCTTAAAATATCATCTCAAGGAAATGACAAGGAGGTGACGGGCAGTATAAAACAGAAGGTGGCTTGTTATGAAAAAGGTCAACGACAGGCGGTAGATCAAACTGTTAACAAACAAAACCTATACAAGGCAATGAAAAGTAAACCTAGACAAGAGCAAAGACCAGAGCAGACAGTGGACATTTTAACAAAATCAGACACAAACCTGAGAGAAAATAATAGTTTGAAAGTAGAACAAATGAGACAAATGGGTTATCAGCCTCCAGATCAAAAGGTTGATTGTCATTGTTCATTAAAACATGTGAACAGTCAAGCTAATGATAACGATGTTAAGGACTGGAGGTCTGAAGCGGGATGTGGTCTAATTCGGACCAGAGCTGATGAAACTCAATGCATCACCAACAGGTTAAAATATGGACGTCAGGAGATGCTCTGTTTATTGTCTGTCTCAGAGTGGGCACCACCAGAACCCTGCAGGCTGTTTCCACAATCAGAGCCTTTATTGAACAGGCATGTAGCAACCATTGTGTCCTGCTCTTCTGTGTGGTCCACATGTGTGGATTCCTCTCCCAAACAATATCTGCAAGAAACCAAGCCTGAGATCTCAGAGACGATACCAAATGTGGAGAAAAACAGTCCTTGTGGAGCGCTGCGATTCTCTCACGGCGAGTCAGCTGCAGGTGAACTCTCAGATCTCGTCACTGAAAGCAGTGCAAAACCTGAAGTTCAGGAGCTTTCCCCGGAAACAGGTCATGACTCCATGGAGAGCAGAGCAGTGGAGGTTCCAAATCACTCCAGAGCAGAGGACATTCAAAGACGGCTGTGTAAATATGTCATCCCACGTGTTCACAGACTTCCCTGTCACCATCAAGGTCCTGATCGATTTAATTCTTCCTCTCAATTAGCTCCAGATAGAGAAACTATAAGTCCATCATCACAGTCTGATACTTCTACAACTGCTTTTAACAAAGCATTAATGAAAATAGAGACTTTTCAAGACATTGATATCAGCCATATTAATCATAGCGTAACAAAGATGAAACCTCCAGAGGCTAAACCATTGGAAAAAGACAAGAAGGCGGCAGTGGCAGAAGAAGAAGTAACAGTGGTGGACATTAAATACACTAAAATGCAACAAAGACTTTCTGAAGACACTGCCAATGAGGTTGAAGACAATAAGACCATCGATGTAACAGTACCTGAGATTACACCTGAGCAGAAAACACAGAGGCCAAAGTATACAACAATCAACTATGGGGATCCTTCGGTCAAACAAACATATAAACCCAAAATCATACGCTTTACTGACACCTTCACTTTTTAGGTTGATATCAATGGCTAACGATGACGTACCATCATATAACTAGTATCAGTGTTGGCTGGACTTTCGCAGATATAATGTTGACTTATACATCAGCAACATTCACAGCTGCAGCAGTAAAAAGTAACACTGGTGTTCTGTCTGTCTTTGTGTATAGAAATGGATGAAGTGGTTCTACAGAAGAACAAGCGTCACTAATAGTAATAATATCACACCGATGACCTCAAATGACCTGCAACTGTTAGACTGGCTGTCCAGACGCTTATCAAGGTTGAATTGTTGAAAACAGCCGACATGGTAACTGTTTTCTATTTCTGCACAAAAAACTGTTTCCTCTCTACTCAAAAAGATTCAACACTGTAAAAAACAATAGGCTACCAAAAATTTAATTTACACTGCAAAACATGATACAGCCGCTGGGCAACATAAACCAGCATTTCATTTTGAAGCTGTATTATAATTTATTTCAGTGTACATCTGTTAATCTGTTAATAATTTCTTCAAATGCATGTTGTATATCTTCAATAGTTTACATGCAAAACTTTTCTTTCCTTGACTATGAAGATACAAAACAGTATTATCTGTATGTTAATAAATGTTCATTAAAAAAAATATATATATATAATAACACACTTATAGTGGAATATAGTAATTTTGCATTGACCTTGATTATTCCGAATAAAACAGCTTTAATTAGATTTTTATTCAGATCTCTGTGTATATAAATTACTTTATAGGGAACTGGCGATGAAATTCAGTTTCTGATTCTGAATACATGTGACAGTGGTTACAAGGTTGTTTCAAAGGAAGAAATTGTGTTAATCTTCAATCCACACTTGATTAACTGGACTCAGGCGACCTTGTCGGTCTGTGAAACAGTGACTAGCACACACCTACACCAAACTGTAGTGTTTGCACGTGGTGACGAGCACCGAGAACAGACGAATGTTCACACAGCAGGGCCAAACATGTCAGTGGTGGGAAGTCCGGAGAGCAGAATTACACGACTGCAGACATATAAGGGTGTGGTATTTTCACAAGACAAAGAGAGACCGAAGACTTAATGAGCCTTCATCTGTCCAGTGAGGAGTATTGTGTTGTAATTGTGTGTCTGTTTTTGTAGGGAAGTGAAACTTAAATCTGATTTTCAGGAATCCCAAAAGGATGATATAAAAAAATGTATGCAATTGTTTTTCAGCCTTTAACCTCTTTTCAATACAATTTAATCCAATCTAATGTATATGACCACATTATTTTTTTCAGCTTTTTAAAAAACAATCATTACAAGGAAAAGATTGCGTGACGAACCTCAGTGTTATTGTGTAACAGACGTTCCTGGAGCTGGATGAAAGTGTTGGGTCAGCGTCTGCACCTCTGCTCCAGTTTCTCTCATTAGCTCATAATCAAATTTAAAATCTGGTGACTTGATGTGAGGTTTGCCTCATTTTGATACTCGTCACCTTTTCCAGAAAGACAGCAAGCTCCTCCTCTCTTTCTTACATTTACTAAACTGTTTATATTTTAACTGAAAAAGTCATTCATTCATCATGTTATGTTTCCCTCAAGATGTGAAACTGTGCAGATGCTGGAAAAGGTGGTTTTTGAGTGCCAAATGTTTGATTCATTAAAAAAACAAACCCTGGGCCTGTATGATGATTATTATATGGGAGCTTCACCCGTGCAGCATCATGTTTGAATCCGTGCAGCATCATGTTTGAATCATGTTTGAATCCGTGCAGCATCATGTTTGAATCATGTTTGAATCCGTGCAGCATCATGTTTGAATCCGTGCAGCATCATGTTTGAATCATCATGTTTGAATCCGTGCAGCATCATGTTTGAATCCGTGCAGCATCATGTTTGAATCCCTGCAGCTGCCCAGCAGAGGCTCAGGTGAGTCTGGATTTATTCACCTGTGCTACGTGGCTGTGCTGAAGAGGGCGTGGCTACTCACCCTTTTTTTTGTTGCCTTCAGGGTTCATTCGACATACTAATCCTATTAAGTATCAAGTGGGGGAGGGGACCCTGAAGGAAGTTTAGGATCAGGGGGGTGATTGAGTTCCAGGCTGTTGTGAGTGTTACAGTTTATTTAATGCCAATTACATGCTAAATACATATTGAATACTTTTATAAAATGTTCTGAGATGGAAATACCTCTCCTGGGATACTGCAGCTCAGCAGCTGCTTAATGCAAAACAAGAGTTGCTACATGTTCTCCTCCTCACATAGAGTTGATGCACGAATAGGTGGTAAATATATGCAATAATGAAAAGTAAAACTAGATGTAAAAATGATTATTCCTCAAAGTCCTTTTAACCACTCTCCAGTTATCGTCCTCATTTCCTTTTAAATGTGTTTATGCACAACATCACAACTTTTTTAGATTGTTGTTGGTCATATTTATGTTATAGTTCTTTATTATTGCATTAAATTCTATCCTCACTCGTAGTTGTTTCATCTCATAGTTTTTGGATGTTTCTCGGATCAACAAGTTATGAGCAAGTGTCTCACCCTCAAGTTTTTAAAAACCAGATTGAAAACTTTGAAAAGTGCCTTCGATTAAACAATTTTAAAATGTCATACCATCATTGCATCTATTTTATTTCACACAGTTGACGTTCATATAATTTTACTCCTTTAACTCATTTAAAATGTGTATACAGATTTCTCCTTTTTATTTATTTTACTCTTCTGTTCTACTCCTTTCATCTCTTTGATTTTACTTGAAAATAGTATTTAAACTGATTTATTCTCATTTTTGTTCTCTGTTGTTTTTAATGTGCCCGTGCAGCCCCTTGAATCTGCCTCTGAAACTCTGATACTCTGAAACGTGAGTCAGTTGCCCCGCTTCGCCTGAAGTCAGGGTTTTCACGGGAGTCACTTGAACGCACCATTAGGTCTGATTGACGTGTGTGTCCCGGGGCAAACGTCACGAGTCCGAAATCCTCCATGGAGCAGGAGAGGAGTCTGGACGGGAGCAATGGAGGACACGTGAGTAACATGGAGGAGATCGAGTGGTGTTAGTGTTGGTGTTAGAGGAGCGACTCAGACCTTCTCTCCTGGAGGAGAAACTAGAAGAAGAAGAGGAGGAAGCGGAGGGGCCGGGGCAGCAGCAGGTGCATGTGGATGGCGATTTAAAAAAAAAAAAAAAAACTCAAGGCAAACTCGATCCACACAAACACAACACTGGGAGAATTGAGCTAAAGCGAGCTGAGGCTGCGGGGGGAACGCTTTGCACCGCTTTCCCTCTTCAGAGGGTTTGAGTCCCAGAGAAAGCTCCGGGCAGCTGCGGCGTCTCGTCCCCGTTTCTCCCGTCAAACAACAACAAACATGGAGAAAGTGAACGGGAACTTGCCTCAGTTCAAACTCCGCCGTCCCGCCCGTCGCGAAGTGTGAGCGGGGAGCAGACAACAGCAGCCCCGGTGGATTCATGGTGAGGCTGAAGCTGTGATTTTCATTTGTGTCGGGGGGATATCACCGGAGCGCAGGAGGCGATGGAGAACAAGCACAAGGCGGCCAATGGAAGCCGCTCCGCCGCCGGAGGGAGAGCTAAAGACCGGGTGGACAGGTAACGTTAGCTAACGTGGAAACATGAAGTAACACAGCAGTGTTCGGGGTTTGAAGAAGCTCGGCGGTGTTTCAGGAACTCACCTGGCAGCTCAGACGTGGAGCAGCTCAGGACTTTAATCCTCACTTCGTGGTAAATGTGAGCTGTAACCTAAAGCTAGCGATTGTTACTGCAGCTGCATCTGACGGCTCCTGGAAAACTAAGGCTTTCAGGTTTTATCTCTACTTCTTGATTCTTATAAATCATCTACACTAACTGTTGACAACCTCCTAGTACAAAAATTCTAGTACAAAGTACTTCCAAATATTTATGGGAAATATCCAAAACTGCAATCACAATGTACTTTTTTCAATATTTCAATATTTTCAATATTTCTGACCCTAACCCTGTATTGAATTAGATTTATCAATGCAATGAATCAACCTATTGACCCCAACTACACAGTTACATGCAGTTTTTAAACCCCCAAATGCTAAAAATTCACTTTTACCATTTTTGATGATGGTAAACTCAACATCTTTAGGTTTTCCGTCGACAAAATGAAGCAATTTGAATACGCTAACTTAGGAATAATGAATAGCATTTTATCTACTGAACATTCAATTCATTATTAAATATGAATAACTTTTGACTGTTAAATTAAATTATTGTTTGGTTGGTTTCGAGATTCAAGGTTTAATGTTCTCCTATGATATTAGTATAATCATAATGTTTTCTGTGTGTTAGCTATTGACACAGAAACCAAGTTACATCGTGTGTGTGGTAACACACTTAACAGAAAATGACCACAATATAAAATTAGAATGATTCCTCAGCAGAGTGCAAGTGCACATTCTCAGATATAACAGTCCCTTAAATTCTGATTAGTTATTCAAGAGCAATGAATTACTCTTTGAGAAATGTAAAAAAAAAAAAGTTAAAGAAAGTTATTTCTGGAGCCACCCTTGTGTGGATCCACACAAACATTGATGGGTTCTTTCTTAGCCCAGGTACCTAATACCTTCCAGAAGGTATTGTGGAAATATATTGTTAGTTTTAATTAATCCTGCTGACAAACAAACAGACAGAGTGAAGACAAACCTGCTCAGTGGAGGTTATATCGCAGTGAAGGTTGTAAAACCTCTGTTGACACAGAGTTGTCAGGGACACCAGATGGAAGATGGAGGTGCTGGTCACTGCTGATCTTACACTTAAAGTGGTACAAACTTCTAACAAATTGAATTTGATACTTAACCAAATTCTGTAGTATTGAAATTCAACACATTCCAGAATGCAGAAACGATTAAACATGGCATAAACACATAGTACAGTCTGAATATTATGACCTTTACAAAGGTTGGATTTATTGCAGAGCAGTTGTGTTAGACTGCAAATAAACTGGCAGCAGGTGTATATTGGCCTAAAGTGTCATTAAGGTTGATATAGTGCAGTTGTAGACACAGGCTAAAGCATGTTGACTCTTTTTGTAGACGTGCGACCTCTATACTTCACTCTTCAGTGTATATGTATAGTGATATTTTCCAGGGAGAAGTTTGGCTGTTGCACTGTTGAAACAAATGGTGATAACCAAAACCAACCTGCAGTCAGGTGCCACATTCACACACTCTGTGTACCCTTGCTTTTGTTTTGCCAACAAAATTTCCCCCATGAGGAACATAATCATCACCTAATAATACGTTTAGTATTTACACAGCCACAGCAGGTAGAGCCTGGACTGTTTTTGGTAGGTAGTAAAAGAGGTGGGGGGGGTTACACCCTGCGACGGCTCGTGTGTATTTCTTCTACAGGGATGACTCTGCTCTTATGAAAGGGTTAAGCTGCCGGGAGATAATAGTGTTACCTAAGTCATTGGGTGGAGCCACTCACACCCACAACCTTCTCATCTAGAACCAGACTGTAGACATAGGTAATGTAGATATACATGCAACAGTTCTATGATGTGATAGCTTTATAATTCTGATGTGTTGAATTAGTTGTCAACAGTTTCTTACCTTGTGCTTTTTGGCCCAGGTTGGATCCATATGGCTTTGAGCGCCCAGAGGACTTTGACTACGAGTCATATGAGGAGCTCATGTCCGAGTATCTAGTTGTGCTCACCCAACGGGCAATCAAGTGGTCCAAACTGCTCAAGGGCAAAAGCAAGGTGCAGAAGAATTTAAAATGTAAGTGTGAAAAATGAAAGCACACATATCCTCAAGGGGTGAGTCCTGAATGAAGTTAACTGAGGGATTAACCTTAAATGTTCCCCCCTTTCTTTTCAGTAAAACGTTATGTGCGTAAGGGGATTCCCAATGAGCACCGGGCTCTGATCTGGATGACATGTAGTGGGGCTCAAGACCAGTTAGACAAGAACCCAGGATACTACCAGTCCCTGCTTGGAGCCCAGCGCGACCCCAAACTGGTGGAAACCATCTGCACAGGTCAGGCTGCAAACAGTTTCAACACCTGGTTCACATCAAGCTGATCTGGAAGAGCTACTACCAGGAAGTGAACTCCAGAAAATGTCCGGAAAATTGGGTCCAGACATTTTCTGGCGTTTATCTGGCTCAGACGTGTTTCCTACTGTATTCTCACATGGGCTCACTCACACATTTTCTGGACATACTGCCAGGGACTGGCAGGAAAAGTTAGGGGAAATGTCCAGAGTAACTGACAGCCCCTCTGTAAATTTTCAGGAAAATGTTCTAACATAAGTGCATGTCTGAAAGCACCTATAGGTGGATCATGTCTTCTGTTACGCACTTACCTTTACGTCACCCTTATCCAGAGAAAACGATTAGTTTCACATCAATGTGAGCATCATTAAAAGTCTCACTATTCTGTATAGTTGCATTAAGTTTGCACCGTGAAGGTGAAAAAAAAAAGTCAGACAGCTAAAAGGCCAGCTGGTCTTAATCGGTAAAATAAGAGATTTCTTTTTAACACACCGTCAGGGAATTCTTTATCATTGCCTGCCTCTGAGGCTGATTCAGCTCATCAGTTTATGCTGACTCGAGCTAATGGTCCTGAATAACACTGCAAAACCTACAGGCAACAGTGAGTCACACACGCCACGATGATGCTCAACATTTTGGTGTTTCAGAGCTCATACAATTCATTGTGACATACTTTATATAGTATACTGTATACTTCTCTTTAGCCAGACCAGATAAACTGCTGATGTTTACTGATGATATTGTTATGTTATGGGTATTCAGGTTGAAAATGGCACAGCAGTGAAAGAAGGGATGGGATTCTGTAAAGTACTTGTGAAATCATAAATTACAGTAAAGGAAAGTCAATTAGAGTTATAAATAACTGTAGTTTTTAATGAGGAGATCATTTTTATGTCCGGAAACAAACAATTCATCCTTAATGTAAAAAAACTGTAAAATCTCCCTAAACATTGGTGAAATGATCCTTCTCTCTGAAGGGAAAGGTGGACAGACTTTCAGTTTCTTGCACTGTGGCTCTCGTACCTGCTTCAGTATTTTCCACTCCTGACTTGAGTGGTGTGGAGTTCTTACAGTTTCACACCCAAAGCATCTGTAAAAGTTCACATTCAATCAAGTTACGTCAACATGAGAGTTAAGATAACAGAGTTAGTGTCTCTGTCCTGCTTCTGTCGCTCACTTTCTTGTTTGCACACGGCACAGAGTCATGATCAGTGTGTGTGTGTGTGTGTGTGCGCGTGTGGTTTCTTTTAGATTTGAACAGAACATTTCCAGACAACATCCAGTTCCGTCAGACATCCAGCCCATGTCTACAGAAAGTTCTGTTCAACGTGCTGCTGGCTTATGGTCACCACAATCCCACTGTGGGCTACTGCCAGGTAATACTGAGATTTTACGTAGTGATGTACCTATACTCACTGATACCTAAGTTATGATTACTGTGAGTATATTCAGTAGTGTCAAGGACCGTGTGTTGTGTTTCTATGTTTGTAGTGTTAGAATGACACATTGTTCTGTTTAGTGCTGAAATGCAGTGCTTGTTATTTGTGTGGATTATGGGACAAATTTTCAGCATTGTTTATTTGTGGAATTAAAGGTACAGTGTGTAGAAGTTTGTGATATATAGTGTTGAAATTACATGTTGCAGCTGACCACCCCTCACCTCACCCTCTCCTTCCAAACATGAAACTCAAAAGGTGTTTAGTTTGTTCAGTCTGGACTAATGTAAAAAACATGGCGGCCTCTGTAGAGATGATCCCCTCGATGTAAATATAAAGTATTTAAATATAAAGGGCCTTTTCTGGGGTAAAGAAAACTACAATTCATACAATTTAGATGAAATGAACTGGTGAAAACATCATGAGGATTATTCTACATTAAATCCCTTAGATTAAATCTATCTTTAGATCCCTTTCACCTATATCTTACACACTGGACCTTTAAAGTATCATGTGTTTTTTATAGCTCTGTCATGTTCTTACCAGTCATCTCAGTTGGTCCCTCCAGGCAGACAGTTTGCTTGTGGCAACTTATCGTCCTATGTTAATGATCATGCCACTTATTTGAAAGGGTGATTTCCCTACACCCGACCACAATCAGCTTGTTTTGCAATTCAAACAGGCATCAGATTGCTGATAGTTACATCATGTCGTACAACAGAACTCATTCATCTCTGATCTTGCTCAGGTAGCCTGTGTGAGTTGGAATGGTTATTTGTCTCCTTATTTCATGTCCTGCGTACACCTCGTGGTCTCTGGCCTTTTATTCTAGAGCTCCTCATGCTTTCTGTATGTGCAGCCTGAGTGTGTCTCTCTTTTGTTTTCAGGGGATGAACTTCATAGCTGGTTATCTGCTCATCATCACAAAAGATGAAGAGAAATCCTTCTGGTTGATGGATGCACTACTGGGCAGAATATTACCAGGTGTGTGTGTGTGTGTGTGTGTGTGTGTGTGTGTGTGTGTGTGTGTGTGTGTGTGTGTGTGTGTGTGTGTGTGTGTGTGTGTGTGTGTGTGTGTGTGTGTGTGTGTGAGTGTGTGTGTGAGTGTCTGTGTCTGTGTGTGTGTGTGTGTGTTTCTACACCCTTGTAATTTGCCACTGCTCTCCTGACAGATGTGTGTAGTGCAGTTCATTGAACACGTTCATATTTTTTGGAAACGATTTTACATATGGTGAGTGTGAGCGACGTTCACCCCAGCAGAGTGAACGTTGAAATGTGCTGTCTGGGAGCACACACACAGGCACTGGGGCTTTGTCCCCACCCACTCGCTCAGAGTGACACACACAGTGAGATCAGAGATTGTGCAAATGAAAAAAATGAACTGTGATCTAGATCATTTTCATCTGCATGAACTTTGAACTAGTTCATTTTAAGTGTGAACTGGCACAACGCTGTGTGTATAGAGGCTGTGGTTGTCTCTTTTGCTCTTCACTAAGAATAATCTTGTAAGAGGTCACACGGTCTTTATCTGTCTGTGGCTTAAGACCCAGAGTATGTTTTCATTTGGAACTTACACGCATTCAAATGAGTGGATGTAATTATGGTTTAGATCGCATTTGTTTGTCAGACAACACACACATTCGGGTTTGTCCTGTTAATCCAGCTATTGTTTAACTGTGTGTGTGTGCGTGCGTGCGCGTGTGTGTGTGTGTGGTTACAGACTATTACAGTCCAGCCATGCTGGGGTTGAAGACGGACCAGGAGGTGTTGGGGGAGCTGGTGAAGATTAAAATCCCTGGAGTTTGGCAGACCATGGTGGATCATAATGTCATGTGGACCCTCGTGGTCTCCCGATGGTTCATCTGTCTCTACATAGACGTCTTGCCAGTGGAGGTGACTGTCGAAGCATCACTCAGTTTTTTTTAAATTTCTTTAACAAAAACTTTTATTGATATCTGAGGCTTGTGAGTCAAAAACACCTTTGTCCTTCACAATTCATAGAATTCATGTGTGTGTTTTTTATGCCAGTGATGCTTTAACTGCATTCCAATCACAGATTATGGCCAATCCACCATGTAGAATATTCATTGTTGTTGCTCCCTCTGTTGGCCTGAGCAGGGTGTTACATGTAAGATTTAGGAGATATTCAAGCTCCCCCTCAAGATTTCACCCTCCCCACACTCTCAGCCACCATGGCCAACCATTCGCAGTTGTTAGGACTCAACTCTTGATTAATTTCCCATCACGATTCATTCAGAGTAACCACCACAATTTTTCTTCGCTCCTCTTGAAACAAACACCCAAGTTACATGTTTTATAGTAGCTGGCAGGGAAGGATATGGAAAATAACGTTAATTGTTTAAAGGTCCAGTGTGTAAGATTTAGGTGAAAGGGATCTATTGGCTGAAATTGAATGTAAAATAATCCTTGTGATGTTTTCACGAATGTGTTTCATCTAAATTGTATGAATTGGGTCCTTTATATTTAAATACTAGAATACTGGACTAGATGTACGTTTGAAGGTCTTCTGCACAATTAAGTTACCAACTACCGTTAGATGTTAGCAGGCGTTAGCGGCCACCAGTGCAGGTTAGGGACATAACTTCAGTTATGCATCTTAGCGTTATCAAGTGTTTTGCCCTTGTAATCAACAATCGAATTTGAGGGCACACTGGAGCTAAAGGTAAATCTGAAATGGTTTAAATGATGAGTGTTTATGCATTTTCATTGGATGTGACTCTCATTACAACATAATATAATCGATATTAATGAACATTTTTTGCACTTCCCTGAGTGTTTTTTTTTTTATCGCTATGTTAAACGTCACTTTGTGTATCACATTGTGTGATTTACTTCTCTGTCATCATTTTTCTGCAGACTGTTCTGCGGATTTGGGATTGCCTGTTCTACGAGGGATCAAAAATCCTTTTCCGCGTTGCTCTGACGCTGATCAACCACAACCAGACGCTGATTAAACAGGCCCAGTCGCTGCCAGACGTCTGCCAAATCTTCAAGCAGATCACCCATGGACCATTTGTGGATGAATGCCACACCTTCATGCAGGTAAAAGAAGAACAGGTGAACGAATTGGATCATTTTGTAATTGGCTTTCTTTAATTCCATAATCTGCTGGTTTTCTGCCTTTCCCAGAAAATCTTCACGGAACCAAAAAGTCTCTCCATGGCAACCTTGACTAAGCTGCGGGCGACCTGTCGATCTCGCATCATTGCAGAAGAATCCTGACCCAGACAGATTCACCTGCTGCTCAAATGAATTCCACTGGGAGGAGCACCCAGCTGCTTGTTTGCACCTTTTTAAAACTCAATCACAACTACTCCATGTAGTTTTTGACTTAAACATGTGTTTCCATACAATCTACATGTTTTATATATGATCATATGAGAAAATTAGTCATGTGCTGTATGAACTGATGATTCCATTTCAACTTAATATGTGCTGTAGTTTATCTTCTTTTGGTAAAATGTGGACTAATGCACTTTACTCTGATAAGTCAGAGACACTGAAGAGAGCTGGTGTGGTAGCAAATGGCCTGGTCTGATAAAATATGTGTCAACACAGAGGAACCTGCCTGCAGCACTTCACATTATTGTGTCTGTAATGAATATTATAGAGCGGTGTGGTGTACTATGCTGGCACAATCCAATGTGAATCATATTGATTTCACGACAGAAACTTCTTTCAACAATCCTTCATCTGATGCTTTTCATTCTTGTGCATTATGGTGAAGCAATTAAAGGGCTGCTCTCATTTTCTAACAATGGTTTGTCGAGTTTGTTTTGTGTTTTGTTGCCCTGCAAACTGCTGCAGGAAAACTGGCATCAGATTTTGTTGCTCTGGACAGAAATATCCTTGGTGTTGATCCCAGTTCTGGGTATTCTGTGTAATTTACGCCTGGTTGAACAGCTCTGAGTAAACAACCATGTTTATCTCATGGAAAATCCTTAAAACAAATCATAAATGTGAAATATCTGTCCTGGACTTTTAACATGTTTATTAACTTTCAGATGCATAATAGAAAACGAGATCACATCATTTTCTATAAAAATAAAGGATCAAATCACAACAATTTAGATTAACAAAGCAAAAATTGAAAACTAACCCATGCACCTGTTCACTTCCCCTGTAAAACAAATGTAAGTGATGCTTGAAGTGTGTCTGACTGCTACATTTTTACAGAGAGTAGCAATCCACATTTGTATTGTCACAATTACCAGCTACCTCATTGGGCCTTACTTCAGTGGTGGGGTAGTTGTATCAGTCTCCACTGTGGAGGAATGTTTTTGGAAAAGATTCAGATTTCCCTTATCTCAGAATCACTGCATTCATCTTGATTTTTAAAAAATACTAGAGAGCACGAGTAAGAATAAAAACTCCACCCAAGTTGAAATGTTTATACATCAGTGGATAAGACATCAGAACTTTAAAAAACTACTTTGTCCTACAGTTACTTTGCCTCTTCTTCAACTGCATGGGATATTAAATAGGTTTTTAAAAAAGATTTACATGGGGAACAACAACAAACAGCAGTTCAAGCAAATTCATCTGATTCCTAGAAGTGTAGAGCAAAGCAGCTGATGGTCAATGTTTATCAAGCATTCAAACTGTCCTCTCCAGCTTCATCACCATCTATATGCAGCAGATATATTGCTTCTCATCATCATTCCACAGAGAAGGTGAAAGGAAAGGAAAATATCTAGAGGTCACATAGGATGCAAAAAAAACACACACTCGCCACATAGAAACAACCACTTCCATTCACTCATGTTTGTGTCCATTTGCTCATTCACACACAGGTTTTTTCTCCATTATTCAGTCCATCAGGTTCAAGTTCAATGGAGGCTCCACTCAGATGGTCTGGTATCCAGCATGGCTCCTCTTCCTACCTATTAGGTACGCAATGAGCACAATCAGCACTAGGCCAGCGAGAGCTGCCCCGACGATGATGGGGATGAGCATCTGGTCCTGGTCCATCTGACACTCCTCCGCTAGACACAGAAGAGGCAAAGATCAAATGTTATGGCACAGAATCAGTAAATGTCGTGTCCCACTGCAGCCTGAACAGATGGATTGATGAAGGATGATTCTAAACTGTTGATCTTGTTCCTCATCTCTGATTTGATTTATTTCAGTGACTTGCGTGGTTCTAGTGTGATTGGCTCATTGCATGGCTGTTAATGACAGAAAAATCGCCACTCAGTGGGAAGCAAGTGTGAATGAGCTTGATGCAGCAAAAAAAAGTTGTTGTTAAGTCGGCCTCTAGGAATAGCAACTCTCAAATAAACAATTTGCCACCTCCTTATGAAGAGTGAGATGAGAAGATCAATTACACTGTCTCTCATGAGCAAGAAGCTACAGCCAGCAACAGCCGAGCTCTTCTTGGAAATAACACTTAAATTCGACCAAGCTGCACCACATTGCACAGACTCAGTTATCAGTCACCTAAATACGCCAGATTTTTTTTTTCATCAACATCCATGAATTATTCCTGTGGAAATATCTGAAATTATCAAACAAATATCCTCTCTCACAATTTTAATGAATTAGAAAAAAGGGAGGGGGTACTCGGAGAGCGCATTCCTCTGTCAAGGCTAACGCCCTGTCTCACATTTGTTAAAGTAAGGGAATAAAGCTGGATCTGCCTGTTTAAGCAGATCCACTCCAAAACGTAATGAGTTCCTCCCTGGGACATGCCCCAACACAAGATTTCATGGTAATTGGTTCAGTGGTTTTTTTAGTAAATATGCAGACAAACAAACAGCAGTGAGGACATAATCTCCATAGAGAATAAGCCAAAGATAGAAGAAGTGTGTGATGGCAGTTGTACCTGTAGCAAACTGGTCTGTGATGACTCCAAACGGTTGGACCTGCAGTCTGAATGTGTTGAGAGACAAAGTTGGTTCCACAATCAGAGTTTGCTCCGCGTTACACATGTAGGAGCGGCCCAGTGAACTCCGCAGGTATTCCAGACTGGTGTTACTGGCTAAGAACCGAGCTGTGGACAGAATTATTAGAGCATTACTTTAAGCCAGACAAGGCAAGGCAAATAAAAAAAGAGCATTTTGCTTGTTACAGAATAAATCGCTATACCTGTCATATCAGGCCACATGGCGAGCAGAGATATCCCACTCAGGTGGTACTTGTTGGTCGTGGAGTTCTGTGATTGAGAGGAGAAGCTGAATAGATACTTGTACCACACACACCAACAATAACAAAGTGATGGTGTAAAAAAAGAGATGAATTTACCAGAGTGAAGGTGAAGCTGAGTGTGGTGTTCGGCTCTTCTGTCAAAACCAAGGTAGCTCTGCTGGCTTCACATAATCCAGACACATTTGTCTGACTAGGAGTCAGGTTTACTAAATCCTGCACGGTCTGGCAAAGTAGAGAAAAAATGTTTAATTTCTAGTTTACTGAAACAATTTCTGTTGAAATGAATCAACATTTATTTTTCCTATGAGCTGTCTCTGTTTGTCAAGCTTTAAATGACCTTATTCTGAGATTTTGAGACGTAGGAGATGTTGAACTGCAGTCCCATCTGAGCCAGGAGACAAACCGTGCCATTGTTGTTCTTTACAGAGTACGTGCCGTGTTCAGGTGTTCCTGAAGGCGTCGGTGCTGGAGCTGCTGTTGTAGAAGCAGCAGCGGTGGGCGGAGCTGTCGTAGTGGTAGTATCCGCCATACAGACGCTTTCTATGACAAGCAAAAAATATAAACTCCACCACTGAGCAGCAGGTCAATCATTCTGGAAACGCAGTCATGATAAGATAATCTGAGTGCTACCTGTTGGACTCAGGTCATTTCCTGGCATGAAGGCCTCCAGCCTCATGTCAGAGAAAGTGACAGTCGCCCCACCAACTCTTAAAGTGACAGGGCTCACACAGTGGTAGGTGGTGTTGATTGCCGCCCAGATTCCGACTGTAGCCGACACCACTGTGACCACATCTAGGACACAATGACACAAACATACCAGAATGTAGTTACATCTAAAATATATTTCCTGTCGTATATGCAGGGGCGTTCAAAGGGACTTTGGGGCCCCGGCAAAAAGGGGGACATCAAACCAAATCAATGCGTTTGTTCTCACCGGAGCTGTTGGCCTCAGGGAAGGTTGCCGAATCGCTCAGGTTGTACTGCAGCGTCAGGTTTGCGACGCTGTACAGACTCCCATTGGAGGAAAAGCTCAGCCCCAAAGCATGGCCGGGTCCGAACACCGCCACCAGCCACGGCAAACTCTCGTCTGTGCCGCACGAGCTGCTGCCTGTGTCGACTGTGGCGGAGTCGGGCAGAGGAACCTGCACCGTTCTCTGAGGAGACACGAGTGATTCGACTTGTGATAAACTTTAAATTCTCTCAGAGATGGAAACCAGAACGCTGCCGTCGCTGCACAGTACGTACCGTGCTGCTGATGGTGTCGTATGTGATGGAGAATGATGCAGAAAGCTCAGCCTTAATGCAGGTGGAGTTCCCCTCTTTTACATCCAGAGTCACAGCCTGAATACAACCTGAGGGGGAGAAAATAATGAGCGAGGACACACAATATTCAAATATTAGGGACAAATATGGTAATTACACTTGTACTCATTCGTGTGCCACATAGAAAGAAGACTCCACTTTCA
Organism: Paralichthys olivaceus; assembly: GCF_024713975.1. Lineage (NCBI taxonomy): Eukaryota > Metazoa > Chordata > Actinopteri > Pleuronectiformes > Paralichthyidae > Paralichthys > Paralichthys olivaceus. The sequence goes on from NC_091093.1 coordinate 22,022,913, forward strand.
AAAAATATCCCCAATACAAACGCTGCCATCTTGCAAATTTATAGTCTTAGTCTGCACAGTGGTGATCGGGCGATGAAGCCACAGTATTGAGGACCCGCCGATATGGCGCTCGGTCAATTGCGAGTCGACCTGAGGGATCAAATATGATGATTCACCCTGTTTTTATTGCATCAAATGAAAAATCGAAAAATCCAATGACCAACACCTAAAACGATAGAAACCAATCTTTGATGAGTATTTTGACTTTTTAGTTTTGTCCACATCCCATCGATGCACAGAGTACACAGGGTTTATGACCTATACTGCAGCCAGCCACCAGGGGGCGATCGAGATGCTTTAGCTTCACATTTGGGGAGCCGTCATGTCGTCATACAATGTGTGACCTGATTATGAGCAAGATAAATACAACTGGATTGATTGATAATATACAGACTTATACATAGATACATTGACTCTTCCCTTCCTGGGACACTTGATAGAGCAAAGCTGACAGATTCAGGAGCCATACTTGTTACATTTAGTCAGCGTGGCCCCTCTGAGCGGAATCAAACAAAGCATTCAGTACACTTGCATTTTTATCATTTAATATCTTTATGCCCTAGAAACTGCCCACTCATTGTTGTGTGTCCATGCATGTGACATAGTGGGTGTACTTCTACAGTGGCTATTCATGACTCAGGTACAACCCTACAGCTCATATCCTTAAAAAAAACACTTTCTTACCCTATTTATAATGCAGTCATGCAACACTGGAGTTTCACCACTTACCACTCACTTCCCAAAATGGCTACAAAGAAGTTGAGTCAGTCCATCTTGAATGTGGCTGATTCCCATCAGCACAGACACAGAAAGTTACTGTACTTCTGTAATTGTAAAGTACTTATCAAATGTTTGGGACCGTTAAAATACTAGAATTGTATGTTTGCACCAGCAAGTGCAGTTTCAGACTCATGTGAGGTGAATGTGACCTTTCACCACTGAGCTCTCATCAGATCATCTTTGTGTCCAAGTGACAACTACTCAAAAGTGAAAGAAATTTCCTAAAGGCAGACTATAACATGTTCAAGAGGCCAAAAACATGTTTTGTGAGGCCAAAGGATTCCCTGGAGGTGTTCTGGAGATATCGTGTCCACAGGTGCTCTGTGAGGCCACAGCGTCCTTGACCACTGAACTTTGACCACCCAATTCTAATCCTTGAGTCCAAATTGCGTCAAATTGAAATAAATGTCCTAAAAGGTTTTGTGAGAAATGGTGTTCAATGGATACAAAGGCATCCAACAGAAAATTATTCTCTCAGGCTACCAATGTCGGTGGGTTCTACAATTCAGTTGCCACTAATAAAGCTAAGAAGGATTTTTAAGATTTAAAAGAAGCTCCATATCGTAGCTGGTTACCTGCTCACATCGCTGAGAGACGTTCATTCAGCTTTTGGCTAGTTGCCTGCCCCCATGTTACTGGCAGTAATTCCATAACTTATTACACAGCTCAGTGACTGAACTCTTCTCTCTTTCACAGTGTCCTCACTTCCCTTTTATCTCCAGGGTTTTACATTATTACAATGTACTGATCCTAATGGGAAAGATTCCTGTGCTATATTCCATCAATCAGATACCATCTCCCCTACTGCCATGCTGAAACTTGAGCTCAGCGTCACCGCTCACCCTGTATACACACAGCAGACAGTTTACACAACACTTTAATCAGATCACGAAGTAAAAGCAGCAGTGTGTACAGAGTATGAAGCTGCAGATATAAGTATTACACAGTCGGTGTGGGGAAAATAATCAAAAAGGATTCTGTACTAACAGGAAATGCTAAATTCTAAGGTCCAATTAGAGATGACCAAAAAGAACATCAATTCAGTTATATATTTATATATATTACATTTTTAGAAGTTCAAAAAAAAAACTTCTGCATCTACTTGAACTCCAAATACATTGGGCTGTTTTCCTGTTGTCAGCCAGATGTCTGTGTGTGTTCAGGCTGATTAAACTGGTCATAAAATAACACTGTCAGCCCCCAGTGTACAACACAAAGCCATCATAGCAGTCACACAAAGCTCTCTCATGACCCAACAAAGAGACCAATCTGCTGGTCCCAAACACGAACAAAACCAAGGGATCATAGAATAGATTAGAATAAAATAGAATAGAATAAAATAAAGTCCAGCGACTTCTTAGGTCTGTTTTGACATCAATACCTGAGGACGGCTGACCTTTATATTTTGGACTTTGGACAGAGCTTCCTATGAAACTTTGCAATGCAGTGAGTTCTCCTTAGTTTCCACTGGTTATTGACACACACCAGAGGATCCTTCGTTTTGTTATTTACATATTATATATGTGTATTAAGTCAAGTCATGAATGACTGTAACAAACTTCTACACTGAAGAATGTCCATCCATCTTGTCTCTCGCCCCAAGACTATATGGAGAAAAGTGGAAGAAGTTTAAAAAAATATTCTGGTCTCAACTGTAACTGTTGAATTAAATTTTGCAAAACCATGTAAGCAGCATTTTGCTGCAGCTGCATGTGGTGAACCTAATTTCTGTGAAGTTCATTTTCATTATAGAAGAAAAGTCCTGATCATTTTCTAAATTCATTGATCCCATTGTACACAAAGCTAGCGTTTTTTCCCAATCAGTACTCCGCACCTCAAAACAAGATAAAGTGCAATAATTAAAATGATAAAAAGAGAATGAAGAAAAAACCTGAGAAACCACAGCTATGTTTTAACCAGAGGCACAATACTTGAAGCATCATTTCTTCTAAAATGTCTTCTATTTTAGACGTTTTCTTTTCTTGATCTTAATATGTGAAATACTTTTTAACTACAGCATCAAATATATTAAATGGAGTAAAAAGGAAAATATTTCTAGCTTAATTCTAGTCGAGTAACAAGATGATGGAGCACAAACAGAAATATAGAAAAGTAAGTAAAATACACAACATTAGTACTTAATCATGAGTATACTGTCTATATGACTTTATGATTTAATTTTAAAATATATTAACTATTTGTGATTTCAGTGATTACATCATAGACTTTATGATGTTAATACATTTAATTTAATTTTTAAATTGATCCTTGAAAAAAATACTTAATTGTACTTTAACAAGGACAAGTTATAGAATATTGACTGAAATTTTAAAGTGAGCCCTTGAATAAATTTACAAAATAATTGAAATGAAAAAAACTACAATACATGTTATTGTTTACTGGACTTTTGATATTAATACATTTGATTACATTTTGAAATGTGATCTTTTTGCGAGCTTAGAACTTGTTTTGTTGATTCCACAGCTCGATGCTTTATAATCTTTTGTCGATCGACTGTGATCGATCCATCGATTGATCCTCTACTTGTTCACACTCGATTAACCGACGACAGGTTTAGTGACGTCGGTCGATCGCACGGTCGCAGCGAGACACGGAGCTCTTACAGCCCAGAAACACTCACCTAACCCGGCAAAGCAGGCGACGAGGAGCGCGGCCACCGTGTGAGAGAGTTCCATCCTTCGGCTCAGATAAAGACGCCACACGCAGCGGACCTGACTGCTTCTGATCGCCGGGGAAAGACGAGGGAAAAGCCCGGAGCAGGGTCGTCGTGTCGCGGCGTCACAGGCGCAGGTTGACGCACGAACCAGCTGCAGTTGACGGAGGAGCTGCTCCTCTTCTTCTTCTTCTTGTTCTTGTTCTTCTTCTTCTTCTTCCTCCTCTGCTTCTCTGTAGAGATAAAACGTGGTTGCTGGTGAGCAGCGGAGCAGCTGGTGTCGATCAGAGACGGTGACGGAATAAACCTGGTCTGGTCATGTGAACTGTAACAGTCAGAGCTGAGCTGTCACGTGAGAGGAGAGCCCCCCCCCCCCCCCCCCCCCCCCCCCCCCTGTTTGTGTATGAGCTCCATTCACAGCAGCGATAACACACTGATACACACTGATGCACACACTGATACACACACTGATACACACTGATACACACACACTGATACACACTGATACACACACTGATACACACTGATACACACTGATACACACACTGATACACACACTGATGCACACTGACACACACTGATACACACTGATACACACACTGACACACACTGATACACACTGATACACACACTGACACACACTGATACACACTGATACACACTGATACACACACTGATACACACTGACACACACTGATACACACACTGACACACACTGATACACACTGATACACACACTGATACACACTGATACACACACTGATAAACACACTGACACACACACTGATACACACTGATACACACTGATACACACACTGATACACACACTGACACACACTGATACACACTGATACACACTGACCAACACTGATACACGTGTAGTTGTTACTGATAGAATATATTTTTATTTTAAATAATGTAGGCGATGCAACAATGTGTAAAAGAGACACCTAATGAAAATAAATGTTTTTGCACACAAATAATATTTTGTACAGACTTGAATAGTGTAATTGATGCCAATAAGGTGCAAAGAGACACTTGGTGAGAAAATATAATTGTTGTTGCTGATAGAAAGATATTTTTTACAGACTTAAATAGAGTAGGTGATACCAACAAGGTGTAAAGAGACACCTCGTGAGAAAACAAATGAGCTTCCAGGAATGATATTATAATGAAAATTGTGGTTTTCCAGGGAACTCACAGGAGTGGCATGTCAAGTTGATTAAAATCTAAAGGGATTAAAATGTAATAACATGGGAGGGACAGTATTAACAGACCAGATGCTGATATAACATTTATATTAGTTGACTGGTTTGACACCTTTTCCCTGCACTTATGTTCAATATGAAAAATAATTTTAAATACAAGAGTTATCTAATATAATAGTGAAGCTGTGGAGGGGTTACTTTAGGAGAGCACACTTGAACACAACACTTCCTCAGTTCCTGAAATGATGTAGCAGTGTGTAAAGGATCGATTTGTTTGATATATGACGTGTCTGATATCATTTTCTCATCTCGAACCTTAACCCAAAACTTAAAACCACAATCACCTGATTCTAACCCATAAAGAGAGAACTTAAGCTTCAAACAGCCCTTTGAAAAAGTCAGGACTGGTCAAAATGTCCTCACTTCATAAGGTTCATACTTAAGGTGGCCCTCACAAAGTTATAAGTACAAGTACACACACGTACACACATAGTACTGTGTCGGCTGCAAGTGCATGTGTTGTGGGTAGTCAGCTGACACCTTCATCAATTCACGAGGGGGTGCAAAACCCTTGAAGGAACGCAGAGGCTGCTCACTGCTTCTGTCCAAGACTTTATCAGGACCCTGCCACATTCTCTCTGCATACTTCTGCTTTGCTCTTTAACAAAAGACATGCAGTTTCCTCGTCTTAAATTCAGATTACAACGCCCGAGGGCTTTTAAAGTCCTATTTCTTAGTGTCTAAGGATAAGCTGATAGTGAAAGTATGGAGAAATACCATTTTTATTTTCAGTTCCATCTTCCAGTAACTTAAAGTATTTGAATCCTTGTTACTTTTCTTAAAAATTCAAATGATTTCTTGTTTTATTGAAAGTAGTTGAGTGCATAAAGTGTATAAAAGTACAAACAACAGTCCATTTCCTTCCTGTATCTCATTTAGGGTGGAGTGATATGAAGTGGAAGAAGACAACTTGGTGTTTTCACCCTTTTGTTTGTTGGTTTATTTGTTTGCAGTATTACGTATGAACAACTACCATGATTTCCAAAGGTGTAGGGATGGGGCCTGGGCCTGAGAGGAACCCATTACATTTTGGTGCGAATGCAGATAAATGGGACAGATCCAGGATTTTCTGTTTCACTTTCTTTAACATAGGGTGTTTTTCAATGTGTTTGTTAATTTTTCAGGGAATGATTGATTTTAAAGATATGTCATATATAGTGACAATTTGGCCTGGATCCATTTTTATCAGATTTCCTGAAACAATAGTTGGTTAACTGTAGCTTCAGTAGTTGACACATTTTGTGTCATGTTTATTTCTTTTGATCTGATGATATTACTTTGGTTTTGGGTCATGAGACCACTTCCTATTTTTTATTTCATGTCCACAATAAGAGTTTGAAAATTATGTGTAAGATTGTTCAGCCTTAACAGAGGTATTTGCTATTTGCTCTATTGAGGGCCATTCTGGTTATAATATATTTTAATGCCAAAAATTACAACAAAAAAAAGACAGACATCCTCCTTGTTCACTTGACTAAACTGCCACAATTTCATTACTATAAATTAGTTCAGATTTTTTATTTTTCGTTATCTTTCTTTTTTTTGCAAAGAGTGATTTGATTAAATTGAATTAGACTGCAGGAGATGTCAGCATGAATAATACTTTAGCTAAGAGGCAAATCCATCAGTCACTAACTGGTTACCTACAAATCATGAGCCGAATCATTAAATATCCATTTATTCAAGTTCACTTTTCTCACTCGTACATAGAATACAATCTGATCTACAAAAACATCAGCACATGACATTGGACATTTGGACATTTTGGTCAAAACATACAAGAAACCCAAAGACATACCCAAGTGGCTTGTCTGCAAATCCTTTAGCGTCTGTGTTACAAGTTATAACCCCCCCTTCTCCCCTTCCTCATCTGACCCAGCCCCTCTGGACCCCTTCATCCATCCTCACGTCTCATGTCCTCAACAGCTGCTTCTCTGCCTATTCACGCAACCAACCAATCAGATTTACACTCAGTACTTTATGCAGCCATTCATGTGGAGAAAACCTTGAACAAAAATTAAAAACCAACAAAAAAAAATCTTTAAACTCATGACAAACCAACTACAGTAGAAAATAAGCTAATTTTTAGAACAAAGGGATGCAGGGAAAAAAAAATCCCAACCCGGAGGAGGAAAAACAAAACAAAAACAGAGGAAAGTGCTCATTATTTTCAGTTGAGTTTTGCATTAGCAGATTTGTAAGTCACATAACCAACCGTCAACAACCTGGGCCACTCCTCCAGCCCCGCCTCACAGTCCCACCTAAAGATATCGCAGAGTGGGAACTGAACAGCCAAGTGTCTCTCATCTCACTGGAGCTCTGTGTGATCTGGACGCCGTGTCCAGGACTGTGGATGGAGGGAACGATGGGCACCAGAGGAGAGTCGGGTGGCTGAAGGGCTGTAATGCTGTTTTGTGGGGGGGCAGCTGTCCGCATGCTGTGAGAGAAGCATGGCAATGACAGTAGAGCCCCCTTTAGGCAACATAGTGGTACTGGTTTGGAGTCTCCTTGTCACGTTCCATGTAGTCTCTGTCTATGAGCGACTCGATGCGCTTCTTAAGATCGCCCGGCTGGGGAGAGGAAGGCAAAGCAAGTGCTGATGAGCTTTGTGTGTGAGTGTAAAATCAAAACGAATGAAAAGCTTGAGAGGCCTCACCTTGACAGGGAACTTCAGCTGGTTGTAGAGCTCTGATACGAGGAGGTTGTGACTCAAGGTCTTCCTCATCTTCATGATGCGGACAACAGCCGCATCAATCTGATACTGTCGGTCTTGAAACACACGTTCTGTTGTGCTCACCTGCTCCTCTACCTGTGAGGGAAATGTGATTTATAAAAATGAAAAAGTGTGCTCAGGTTGAGGAGTGTGTGATGAAAGAAAGAAAGAAAGAAAGAAAGAAAGAAATTTGCTCGTATTTTTACCGTCTCCTTCATCTGGATCTGGTTGATCTTGATGCGGAACAGTTTGTGTTTAAAATCATTGTTGAAATTAAAGCGGTCTCCGTCCTCCACATCTTTCCCTCGAGGGTTCTTGTTAAGGACTCGAGCTTTTCCACAGGCCAGAGACTGCAGTGTACGCTTGAGCTCCCCCTCCTCTGTGCAGGAAAAGACAGATGTCAGACAGTGTGATACAGCAAGCAACTCTCTCCACTACAGAATAGTAGTACAACATATTTAAGGACATGTACAACCTATGCCGGTAGCAGCGCGAATCTCGTCAATACTGAACTCCTCTCCCTCATTAAACATCAGCAGCACCAGAGTCTGGAACAGGGAGACCTGCAGCTCCTTTTTGCCCTGCAGGAGAAATCGATCATTGTAACTGCAGCTTATCAAACCGTCTCTCTTCTTCAAGCCCCATAAGAATACATCAAGCTTTTACCTCTTTGAACTCTGCCTTTAATACAGCATGACCCAGCGTTGGCTGCCACTGCAGCTTCCTCCCGCTGTGCTTCCCCAGGTAGAACAGCTTGAAGACCTCCTGGAGTTTTACCATCTAACAAATCAAGTTGATGACATTGTCACATTTTAAAATTTGTGAAAATGGTGACTGAGAAAGGAAGACATGTCGTCGCTGTGGATGTTGCTCTAATTACTAAGTCTTGTGACACATAAAAAGTTTTAAAAAAGTAAAACGTTTTTTTGGTAGCAGAGCAGCAAACAGATATTTTGTCTGGCCTAAATGCAACCAAATGCGCCCTCATTGCATCTTGAAAGGCACGTGGCCACAATCAATTTCACTGTGTGTCCTGGACGAAGAACTGCTGTCTGTGCAGAGAACCTCCTGCTGTGTTGTGCACATGTGAAAGGCAGATTGCGGGTAAATCCGGAGAATTAGCTTCTGAGTTTACCCCCAGTTTGCCTTTGCAGGTCATGTCTGAGAATGGATAATCTGAGTGTGCAGACTGAATTCACTTTTACTCATTTTTTTAACCCAGACAAATGATAATGTGCACAGAGTCAAATTCTTACCTCTGGGGGCAAGTGGACCTCCATGGGTGTGTATGACGGCCAGTAGCCCATTGTGAGGATGTTAACAGTAAGTTCAATGTTGCTGGGTTCACTCTGGTTCTGTATATACTGAGGAGAAATGTAATGTTAATTATGCATGAAAAATAGACTCTCCTCTTCAAGCTGCACATTGTTTTGTCATTTGTTTTCCTCGTACCTGTTTGAACTGGATCATGATGTCTTTGGACAGTTCCATGTCCTTGAACATCCCCTCAAGCTTACTGGTGAATGCTGCTCCACATTCTGCAACCACATTCAAATTTGAAGTTAAATCTTACAGACAGGGCAGTACAGTCCAGGTAACAATAGTCAAGGGGTTTTAAATACAATAAACTTCAGGTAGATCAATTTCCTAAAACTCTCCTTATGAATTTATCCATGTAGCTAACAAGGATTCTGATGAATTGCAACCTGGAAATAGCTATAAGAGATTTGACTAGAGATTTACCGTGTTTGAGTTTGGATAGCATGGACTTTTCAGCATCTACAGAAGCGCTCTTGCCGACAAGCAGACGTTTGGCCAAGTCCTTCTTATAAAAAGCTTCAAATACATCTTTTCCTGAAAAAAAGGAAACAGATATCAAGAGTTCTCCTCTAACAAGCTACAAAGTGGTTAATTAAAGTAATTGACTGAGAGAGAAACAGTAACATATGTGTACACACACACACACACACACACACACACACACACACACACACACACACACACACACACACACACACACACACACACACACACACACACACACACACACACAGTGAAGCATAACTGACCATGAATGAAACGAAAGATTATCATTATCTTGTCCAGGATTCTCTCCAGCTCCTCCTCTGTAGCCTCCTTGTTCCCTGCTCTTAACTTTGAATCCACATATTTAGCTGGATGGGAAACAAAAGAGCTGTTATTAAGAGGCAGAATAACAACCATGAGAAAATTTGCTTTGTATGATGACTTAATATTTAGTAGATCTATCAAACTGTTCAAATGTGCAGGTCTGAAAATCCAACAGCCACAATTTCTTTGTGTGACCTACCAATGAGTTCAGCAGGTTTGTTCGGTCTCTTGTTGATAAAAGTCTCAAAGGCTTCCTTCATGGCATTGATAAATCCCTCGTTCCTTGCGAAGCAGCTCTGTGCCACGTTGTCCATCTTGTCCTTAAAGTCCAGCAGCTCTTGCACCATGTCCTTGTCTTTCTCTGGAGTACATACAATCTCTCCCCCGAAGGACTGAGAGCAGAGACAGTTTACAATAAGGTGAATATGAGGCATTTCTCAGACATAGATAGACCTGGACAAATGTTCTTGATAGAACTGCTTTGTGTTTCATGTGTATGCAGAGTATGTTTGTTGACCTACAGTATGTGTTTACCTTGATATAATCCCTCCAGAACTGCAGCAGTGTGGGAAGCCCCCCCTTCACCTTGCTGAAGAGCTGGTAGAGGAGGGCCAGCTCAGTCACACGATTCTCATCCAGCAGGGTGCTCAGACCTGCCACCAAAATGTTACACATTACTGCATACATTCAAAATAAAAATCCCCTATGTCTTCAAATAATAAAACGGTTATAGCTCGACAAGAAGCAAGAAGGGTAGATAGCATTGTTTGCTTTGGTCAAGGACTGTCGTTGGGTACATTTGAATCACAACTAGTATTATTGATATTATTATTAATAAACGTAGTACACATTGCCACACACAAGCTAATTTTTAAGGACTTTCTAAATTCTTTCACACAAACACATACCCTTTTGAAGCATTGCAGTCATATGTTCTCCTAAAAGTTGTTTCTCAACACAGCTAATTAGAGGTTTCCTGTAAAATCATAAGGAGAGAATGAGGGGGGGAAGATATAAGCAAGCATTTTCAAGAGTTAGAATAGATGCATAGATATCTATGTCAGACATTCCTGTACAACAAATTCTCCATGTAGCATTAGTATTCATCAGTTTTGAGATTTGTTGAAAACTAGAGATACAACTAAACCTCTGGGGTCATGTGTTTATATCAACAAGAAAAACAAACTCAAAAGAATTAAAAAAAGTAATTATGGCCGTTATGTTAACCCTTGTACAGTGTTAATATTTACACTATTAAATCAACATATTTTAATTGTAATGGTCAATTGTTTTCAGATATGTGGGCGAGTAAATACACTCACATTAGGATTTTTGTCGCTGATCATATATGATAACACAGTTAAACATGAATTATTATTATAATTATTAAAGAAAGAAAAAAAATTACTGAGTGCTCTGGTCGAGGTAGCTCAGGATACGATCATTCTCCTCCTCTAACCGACGAGCCACATGATGCAGATACTCAGGCACCTGGACAAATACAAATACACATATTCAGTACGTTTATCTGCTGAAAACACATCCTTGGCATTATGTGTAATCAAGTCACTGATGAATTATTGTGACCACAAAAAGATCCATTGAGATTCTCGCTTACATCTCTCTCCTGCATCAGCCGCTGTCCCTCTGCTGCGTACAGACGATTGGTCTCAATCAAAAATCTCTCCTCAAAGGAATCTTTGTAAACCTGAACATGAGAGGATCAGAAGGTTAAAACAATGACACGTGTTCAGTCCATCTACTGATTATTATCAATGCTGACCAGGCGATCAGGTACCTGCAGGTCTGACAACATGCCCAATAGGCTCCTGAGCAGACTGCGATCCACTGTCTCCCCATTCCGCTCCTGTTCTACCTGCTCCAAAATGCCATCGACGGTCCGCTTCTGCACCGCACTGTCACTCACAATGTGGGTACGGAACAGCTCCAACCCAGTGTCCCTGCAACATACACATAACATCAGCCTCCAAAGAACACCTTCACAAACAGAGGGATTTGAAAAAACTGTAGTTTTACCATATGGAGGGTAGAAGAGAGTTCTGAAGCACATAGGTACGATCCAGGAAGAGAAAAATACTTCGGATCATGATCTATAAGGGAAAAGTGAAAACAATCTAAACGTTGGATAATTTACACTCTTACAGAACAAAGTGCTGTTTAAATAAGCGCATCTGACAAACATCAAACCTTACAGTTTGTCTGCAGTGGTCCTGCCAGCAGCGATTCATTCGCTTCAGGAAGGAAAGGCTGTCCAAAGACTCTGTGAGATCCGTGTTAAGGAAATGATCCGTTACCCACTCAAGTCATTTAACCAAAATATCGAATGACGAAAAATCAGAAATATAAATGTTTCAGTGGGCTTAATATGCATCTTCCTATAGTTATTCACAAAAAAGGATATTCTCTGAACTGGTAGATCTGGGCTTGCACATGATCTTCACAGACCTGCCGTAGCTGCTTGTATAGTGTGGGGGAGACTTTGTAGGAACACAGGTTCTCCACCGCCTTCCAGAAAAAGAAGATTGTTAACAGCCCTATGCAAACAGCAGTAGCACAATGCAAGATGTTTTTTTTTGTATTTAAAAAGCCAGACAGGTGTTTGTGGGGGTTTATTACAAAACACTACATACAACTGTGAACATATGTTTTAATATTTGGCCACTGGATTCTATTTATATTAGTAAGTGTGTAATTCCCCTGTTATGTGGAAATACATTAAAGACTGTTAAATCAATATGTGAGTCAATGTCACCCATATAAAAGTAACAAACATAAAAGTAGAGATTCTTTTCAGATAGATCACCAAACTCAGGCAACTCACAGATTTCTGCAAGTGAACTTTAACCCTGAGCTGAAATTTAACACTAGCTTACAATACCAGTCTGTGTTGTATGATCTGCTGAAAGATCATGTGTTGAAAATGCATAACTGCAAAGTCATGTTTGGTGGTTTTGCACTGACAAACACTGCAAAGTGTTAATCAAGGCCTGAGAGTTAAGAAAGAAAGACAGCAAACCTGATAGAGCTCTTCCAGGTTGTACTTTATAGAGGTGCTGTTCTGAATGGCTCCCACTGCATCTCGTAGCTTCAGCCATGTGTCTTCAGTGTAGTTCTCTGCTAGTTTTGGCCTGTCTGTTTCAAAAAGCCGGCAATTACGTTAATTAATATGTATATGTAAATATGTATTACTGGAATACGCAACACTGAACTAAGGCAGGAGCACTTCATACACCACACACTTTTGACCCACAGATAATTTCGTAAATAAACATTTTTAATGACAGGAGGTGAAAAAGCAAATTTTGCTGCTAACAGAACTTTTCACTGTTATTATATTTTTGTTTCTTATGAGTTTTGTTCCTATGAATGTTGTCCTTAATAAAAACTATCGTGAATTACCTTTACTTTATATGAAGACTAACTAAATTACTTCCAAGTGGTATGAATGAGAAACAGATTATCCTACAGCTCCAGTCTGATGGTGGCTGATTTTATACTGTCTTTAACATTGTGAAATTTGGCATTTTTCTGCATTTTTGTGGATTTCTCAGAAAATAATTAATGGATCTTGATTTTAAAAAAATCTGACATATTAAGGGGACTGATATGTATGACTGTGTGCACTATGGAGCAGATCCAAACAAAATCCAGCTCTAGTGAATTCAAATGTGGTTTCCTAACGAGGACTGTTGGGCCTTGGTGGTGGTTTGTAGTCTCACATCCAGGTTTTGGTTTGGTTTGGTCTTCATGCTAAATATTTTTAATTGACATGGGTATTTCCCAATAAGAGTCATCAGTGCTGCCTGCATTGCTCAAACTGGGTGAATAACTCTTATACAACAAAGCTATAAGTGTTCTCTCATCTGACCTACACCTGGAGGGCAGTGGCTTTTTACACTGGTTACGTCTAACACCAGATGTGCAAAACCAGATGTTGTGAGAAGGCAAAGCAAAAAATAACTGAGGGATCAAACAAATGTGCTATAATGAAAACCAACTCTGTGAAGAGACACTCTCATCAGAACAGACAGGACAGCATTTTACACTGGATGCACATAACTCAACCACAGGCGAACAACTTTTTACGGTACGGTCCAACAGTTGGGTAACATGCTAATGGATAACGAAGAGGAGATCGGTCATCGACAGTACCTTTGAAATTTTTGATCACTAACTTCTTTGAAGCACCACTTTTGCCTGAGGCCACGGCGGAGGTCCGGCCCATCCCGTTGGTGTTGTGCTCTGTTATGGCAGAGAAGCTGGCTCTCTTGTCCTGTCGAGTGTCCTCTGCCATTATCAGATTAGCGCTATGGCTTAACGCTGTTATGGGTCCAAGTGTTATGCTAAGTTCCTGCCGGGTCTTTCCTCTGACACAACACAGTCCCTGCTCGGAACCAGGTGTTGGACGGCTCGGACACTCTCAGTCTGTTTAACACGCACTCACAAACTACCTCCGACTAACGTAGGGTTAATTAAACACAAAACATAACTGCGGTCAGCTTCATAAACAAGCTAGCAGTGTGTTATCTGAAACTGTAGCCTCCCCCCCTTTAGCTTCACAGGCTAGTCCATGCTATGCTCCGCTACTTACACGTTTTAGCGAGTGCAGTTATTGTGTTTTGCGACAGTACAGATGGCAGCGACATATTCAGCGGTGACACAACAGATCCATGTTTTGTTGCTGGCTCTCTTTAGCATGTAGCTAGCTAGCACAACAAAATGGCTTTTCTCAGGCAGCTCTGTTGGACAGGTGCATCCTGGGTGAAAAGCGGCAGGGTTGCGTTCACGGACCGTTTGGGATTTTTAACGGTTTTTAAACAGTTTTCTTACTTTCGGGCAAACTGGCTCAATATGAGGGACAGATGTGACATCAATTTAGGATTGTATGAATACATAATTGAAGGAATACATTTAGGGATAGATCTATTAATCACAAGCTTTATTTACTTATTTAATTATTCATTTGTTCATTAAATTCATTTATTTATACATGTATTTGTTTATCGATATTGTATATCATTTGTCCCAGGGTGTTAACACTTTTGCAACGCATTTCATTTTTAATACAGAGACTCAGAGCACATTTTTATTACATTATCATTTCTCACCACTATCCCATTACAACCCATTGTTATATGGGAATCCACATCATTCTTGCTTTGTCATACAAACACTTGGCTTGAAAGAAAACTGTCATGTGAAGATCTCATGCATCATTGAAATTAAAAAAGGAATCCTGGTTTTCCGAATAGAATCAGAGACTATATCCAATAAAGCATCATAAAAGTATTGTGTAATCAACTTTGTTGTTTGTACTGTGCAGCGTTTAGTGTGTATGAAATGCAACCTGCATTAAAATAGCCTGTTCATAGATTTTAACGCTTTACTATCTTAGTTATGCTACTTCTGGCTTCTGATTGTGTATTCTTTTTTTGCTTTTTTTCTCGTTACATTGTCCCTTGTCAAAGATCCGAATGACTCTAATCTGATTTGAAAAATAAATAAAATAAAATTATAACCTAGATTTAAATGTGTTTACAAATCGTCAACAACCCCACTCGACAGTCTTGAACGCAGCCTCGCTCCACCTGCAGCCAGCAGCGGCTCAGTGTCACTGGGTGATTTCTACTGGACCAGGAAGGAGCCGCCGCCGCCGCCGCCGTTGTTCGGGCTGTAATTTCCGCTTATCGGTGCGGTGCCGACCCCCGGCAGCATGGGAGTGTTCATCCGCATGTGTGACTCTATGTCGTGGCCGCTCTTTCTGGAGTAGAGAGGCTCTCGCCTGCGTGTGGTGAACCCGCCTGCCGTCCTGAGCGCTGTCTGCAGCGGTAGGTATGCTAACAGACCCCGGAGAAAGTCGTGAGAGAGCTGGTGCGCAGAGCATCGTCCCAGGGGGAGAGAGAGAGAGAGAGGCCGGATAGAAACTAGCAACGAGCCGCTGTTCATGTTTTTGTGATTCAACAACACAGCTCGTGTGTTCGCATTATTAGCAACCGCTCCTTTAGCCACCCTGAAAACGTATCTTAGCTTAATTAGCTTGCTAGCATGGGCTTCACTGGGGAGTAGACTCTGTAAGCTAACGTTAGCTAGCTAACTTACTGGGCTAGCTGGCCCAGGAGCAACTTAATCAAGTATAAAACCGACAACACCCTCCTCACGTGTATAATCTGTGTAACAATCAGTTGCTTCCACCCCCTGACAGGCAGTGTTAACCAGTGGACTTCGTATCGTTGGCTATTGGTGGCCTTTGTGGATTTGACAAGCTAGCTAGCGTCAATGTTATTAGCTGTCACCACTGGAAAAAGCCTGCTTGAATTAAAGTTGCTCTATTAAGCATTCATGTGCAGCCATACACATACACCACGATCTACTTGTTAATGCTCACAGGATGCTACAGCTGGTTACTAATGTGCCAAAATCTAACGTGCGTACAACTCTGTTACGGTGTTATATACTATTTACTAAGTGTCTAAAATATGATTTATAATTCCAGACATGAGATATTATATTTAAATGTTAACATTAATCATGTTAGTTTGCTATTTTCACAAGTATTTCGAGTCAATCGAGCTAACAGACACTTAACATTATGCATGCAATCTTGGTGATAAAGTGGATTATACGTAAAATAATATAATTTATTATATAAATTGATTAAACAATAAGCACAAAGGTATGTTGACAGGAAGTTATTAAACCCTGTGCAAAGTCACATGTCTAATGTGTAACATACTGTGTTGTGACAATCACCTGTCGTGTCAAACTCGACAGGTTTTCAGAAATATTATAAAAGTTATAAAAGTCAAAAATGATAATGTATAGTGGGAGAATTTAAGATTCATGTGTTAATTCTCAGCTTCATCTAAATTAACACTTCAAATTTCCCCTCACCCACAGTCCAAGGCAAAATGTTAGATCTTAACTGAGCACAAGCTGACCTGTGTGCTGGTGAGTTGATACAGTATTTAAAGCGAGAAAGAAGTCTCTTCATTTGATTTATCAGTCAATTAATTATTTGAGCTTTACAATGATAATTACAGATGTTTCTCCCAGAGCCCAAGGTTTCTAACCAACGCTTTACCACCTCAAGATTTTTGGCATTTTAAAGTCTCACTCTCATGTGAGTCTTTATTCAGAGGAAAATCTGTCAGAAACAAGCAGAACTCAGAGCTTCCTCAAAGCAGGATTTAGAGATTGTTGTGTGTGAAAGTATCTGTGCCTCATTATGACTCAGATATTGCCAGTGAATTCATAATTTATCCAGAACGTGGTTTGCAGTACATTCTAATATTGATTGTTTTGGCTCGACTGTAGTTTTATTGATGCCTGTCTGTTTTGTATCATCTAGTGTAGATGCCTTGGCTGAGATGAGTGTGAAGGCTTTTGAGCTTGTCCCCGCTGTGGAGCGAGATCTCCTCATGGGCGACAAAGCTCGCATCAACATAGAGTGCATTGAATGCTGTGGAAAGCACTTGTACGTGGGCACCAACGACTGCTTTATCCACCACTTTCTGCTGGATGAGGTCACATCTTCCAAAGGGAAACTTAGTTACTCACCTCAGAAGCTGCTGCACAAATACCTGGGCCTCAAGAAACCAGTCGCTGAGCTGCGGGCAGCTTCTGCTTTGGAGCGCCTGATAGTACTTTGTGATGGAATCGTGTTCCTCGTTGACATGGTGACATTAGAGACTGTGCCATCAGCTGCAGGAGGCGGAGCCAAGATCAGAGGCGTTACAGCATTTTGCATTAACGAGAACCCGGTGAACGGTGATCCCTTCTGTGTGGAAATGGGAATACTCTCCTCCAAGCGGCGGACAGTGCAGATTTACATGGTGTACGAGGACAGAGTCCAGCTGGTCAAAGAGGTGACCACTCCTGAGCAGCCGAGTGCCGTCAGTCTCGATGGTTACTTCTTGTGCTTGGCCCTTGCTACACAATACATGATCCTGAACTACAACACAGGAGCTTCTCAGGATCTCTTCCCTTACAACAGTGATGAGAGGAGGCCCATTGTAAAAACGGTCGGCAGGGAGGAGTTCCTCTTAGCAGCACCTGGTGGTCTGGGTAAGTCAGTAAAAAAACTGGGTATCCGCAGGGCAAATCTTTAAAGATCCTTAGAAGCTTTTATACAGTCTTAAATTTCACACACAAAGGTCTTGGATATTGTTTCTCACCTGTAACAGAAGTTACAGCAGATGTTGAATAATTTGATTCATTATTTCTTAATTGGTTAAACCATCCATCAATTTATGCCACTTATCTAGATCCACATTATGTTACACCAATGTATTATGTTACAAGGAATTCTTGTTATACACAGCTGGGAAGTTCTGACAAATGTAATTTAAATGTCAGTTTGTGTCTCTACTGGTTTTCTGTTAATCTTTAGCCTGTATGCTCAGAAAAAATGCTTTCTATGTGACATTAAAACACTTACAACAATTCTTCAATTGAATTTGAGGAACCCTGCTGGATTCTGTCTTGAATTTGAATTATGTACCCATTTCCAGCATTTATGTGTGGTCAGTGTTTGCAACCAACAGTTATTATGCACAGTATTTATCATGTAGTAAATCAATTGTCAAAACAGGCCTGATAAATTTGAACATCAACAATTGTTCACAACCTTTGTCCCCTGTTCCCTTCAGGAATGTTTGCCAATGCAGAAGGGGTATCTCAGCGGGCTCCAGTCAACTGGTCAGAGAGCGTGATTGGTGCCGCTGTGTGTTTTCCATACGTGGTGGCCTTGGATGAGAGCTTCATCACCATCCACAGCATGTTGGACCAACAGTTAAAACAGACCCTTTCATTCAGGGATGGACACATTCTGCAAGACTTTGAAGGTATTAACACAAATGTGAAAAAGGTCTAATCATTAACATGAATCAACCTCGTTTCTGTTTATGACTTGATTTTATATACCTCGCAGTGCCGTGTGGTGCACATGCAGTGATTCTCAAAGCCATGTAAGCTTTGATGACTTTTTAGTGGGAAAAGTTTATCTTTGTCAATCTGATTTACAGGAGATCATTTAAAATGGTGGGAATGTATGTGTTTCTTTCATAGTGATTACGGCGCACCGAAGCTAGATTTGCTTCTGTTGAGGAAAACAGGCCTCTCATTAAAAAGTAAGATTTCTGAACTGAGCCAACAAAACATTTTAAAAGAAAGTGACGGAAACCTTTTCCTGTTACAGAACATCTTTCAGTACAGTGTTAGAATAAAAAACATTACACTACATAGCTTTAAAAAACACCCGTAAACTCACCTAGTAGAGAACTTGTTTGTTTAAGAGCTTTGAAAAATACAGAGGCTTGACTCCTCAGGCAGCAGGTTTGCTCCTGATCCAGCCCTTTGCTGCGTATCTGTCCCCAATTCTCTCTTTCCATTTCCCGCTTTCTGTCCACTGTCCTGTCTAAAATATAAAGGCAAAATATCCAAGAAAATATTTGAAGAAAAAAAACAAGCAACTGAAAGATGATAAGCTTTGGAAAACAGTCACACAACATTCATTCTCATAGTTGATGCTCACTATAAATTCTCTGGAAATCCTGTCAGAGTGTTTTAACATGCTATTTGTTACCTCTGGTGTCTCTGCAATCATCCAAAATTATGTTTAAAGACTATAATGACAGGATTAGAATGAAGCAGACATAGTTATTTATGGACAGGTCACCTGTGATATCACTGTACATATTTCTGGTTGCGTGAGAGTGCTGCTGAGGTTCTGACCTGTAGGTCTTGTGTTTTTTAGGGAAGGTAATCCTGGCTTCTACTAAGGCAGTGTACGTCCTGGTGCCTCTGCCACTGGAGAGACAGATCCAGGACTTATTGGCCAGTCACAGAGTGGAGGAGGCGCTCACCCTCACTGAGGGAGCACAGAGAAATATTCCCAAAGACAAATTCCAGGTAACAAACTGTGTTTAGATTTTAATGGCTGCATTGAAAAGATGATATTAATGATATCAATGATATTATAACTTTATCAAGTCTAAGACCTTTTAACTTTAAATTCATCTGAATCACATAATTGAAAGTATTTTTCTAAACTAAAAAACACAGTTGTCTCATATTGTCACTTTCCGCATGTACAGATTTTGCACAAACGAATCCTCCAGCAGGCGGGCTTCATACAGTTCGGCCAACTTCAGCTTGTAGAAGCAAGAGAACACTTCAGGTGAGTCATTGATCATTTACCACCTTTTGTTAAAACATCATTTGTTGGGTCGTGAGATTAAATGAAACCATTCAGACCCAAGGTTTTCCTTGAAAAGTCAGAACGTTCCTGCCTCTACAAATATCATTTTAGTAATTTGTGTTTCTCTAGAGTTCTAATTTTTTACTTATAATTACTTTTGTTGACTGCTTTGACCCTCACATACCTTCACATATTGAGCTGTGGTCGTTCAAGGACTGAAATCAAATCAAACGTTGAAATCAATTGTTAAACAGCAGCCATTATATAGTTCCAATCTTTCTGTTTTTCAGAACACACATTTTTTATTTTAAGACTAAAGGAGCTTTTCCTTCTCTGTACAAACAAGTAGTTTTGGTGACTTGACCAAAGCTGATTGTAGTCCAAACTGTTACAGCACTAACTGTTGTTTATAGCACCGGTAGTTGAATCTTAATTCCAAATCAAAGGATGCCACTGCCAAAGAGGTCATGTGACTGTCCTGTGTGTCCTGTGGACAGAGAAACTTGAGATTTGTTTTTGGTTTGAATCTGAATCCATGAAGAATGTGAAGATTTTCCGATATTAAAAACTGCCCAGAGATAGACTGGTGACCTTTCCAGGGTGTATCCTGCCTCTTACCCGATGTCAGCTAGGATGGGCTCCCAAACAACCCTTAAGTGGTTAGCTGTATAGCTATTAATGGTATGATAACACATTTGGAGGATCATGCAGTTTTGTGGTGTTCACTTCTCTATTATTTATTATATTTTCAGGAAGGGTCAGCTGGACGTGCGAGAGCTGATATCTCTCTACCCTCTACTGCTGCCATCTTCCTCTTCTTTCACCCGGTGCCACCCTCCTCTCCATGAGTTTGCCGATCTCAACCATCTGGCACAGGGCGACCAGGAGAAAGTGCTGCGGTGCAAGAGATTCCTCATCAGTTATTTGGGAGAGGTGAATGGATTAAAAATGAATGTCTTTACACTAGATTTTGCTGAGTTCAAATGATCGAGGTTCTTGCGACACTGTTTATGTATTACAAAAAGTTTTTCTTCTTCCTCTCACACAGGTACGAAGCACAGAGGTGGCTAATGGTTGCAGAGAGGATGTGGACACAGCACTGTTAAAGCTGTATGCTGAACAAGATCACGACAGCCTTCTAGACCTGGTAGCTTCAGACAATGCCTGCCTGCTGGCGGACAGCGTCCCATGGCTAGAAAAATATCACAAGTGTGTAATCCATCATTTTTTTACATGCTTCTTTTTAAGAATGAGTTTATATAATTGAAAATGTGTAAAAATCTGTGAATTTCAAAACTGGAATAGACACATGAAAATGGTTAAAGTGAAACAACACCCATTTATTTTGACTGCAGCTGGCTGAGCTTGTTAAATATCGTCTTGTGTGTTTGGTAAGGGGCTTTAAGCCTCATTCATTCTTCTTTCTGCCTCTCTTAGATATTATGCACTTGGGCTGCTCTATCATTATAATGGTCAGGATTCAGCAGCACTTCAGGTGTGTATCCCTGCAAATTTGCCTATCTTTGATTCTTACAGAAGAATCAGCATGTTTAATAATTTGAGCTAATTCGTTTTTATGTTTGTGACAGTTGTGGATTCGTGTGGAAGATGGGGATCTGCAAGACTCTACAAGATCTGACCTTTATGAGTACATTGTGGACTTTCTCTGCTCCTGCTCCAATCTGGACCTTGTATGGAAGTATGCAGACTGGGCCCTGCTGAAGAATCCCACTGTAGGTTACCTGTGCATTAAATCGCCTCACTAACTTGTGTAAAAGATTATTAGGGCCAGTCAACTTGGCATAAAGCTGATTTTTCTGATATTATGGAAATATTATTGTAGTAACCTTGCCTTTTCTTGTTTGTAGATAGGCATCCACATCTTTACTAAGAGACCTGTCAGTAAAGATCTGCCACAATTGAATTCTGACGATGTCATCACTTACCTGGGAAAGCACGGCCAGGCGCTGCTCCTTTATTTGGAGCACCTGGTGCTGGAGAGGAAGATACAGGTACAATAAAAGGATGAATTAGTGCGATATACCATGACCTGGATGACTGAGAATCCCCACAGACATATTTCATCAAAGCAGCTTGAAATAAAAGTTAACCTTTTTCTTTCATGTTTGTGGAAGCAGAAAGAGAAGTTCCACACACACCTGGCTGTGTTGTACCTGCAGAGGGTCTTGTCACTGCTCTCACAGTCGCCCACAGATGAACAGCAGCTCAGCACTGCTAGAGACAGACTCCAGGCCCTACTCAGGGAGTCTAACCTCTACCGTGTACAGCTTCTTTTAGGTGAGACATGTCTGAAGATGACTGAAGAAGGATCTTTATGTCACTGTGCGAACTTATGAAAGCTGTACTATTTCTATTATGTAGTGACTAAGTTGTTCTTGGGTTTAGCGTTTTAGGGTCATAGTATAATCAATAATTGTGTCGGCCTAAATGCAATGCAGGCTTAAGTGCAGTTCTGGGTGAAAAGGAAATCCTCCAAAGCTTTATGACTTTATTCATAATTGGCTTATAAAGTCATAGTGCAGGTTTCAACCGCTGATGTTTTGTGCTCTCTGCTCTGCTTAGGTAAGATGGACAACTGTGAACAACTGCTGCTAGAGCGTGCAACACTACATGGAAAACTGGAGGAGCACGATAAAGCTCTGCACATACTGGTGCACAAGCTCAGAGACTTCCCTTCCGCCGAGGCCTTCTGTATATGGGCATCGTCTTGTCGGGACTCCGCTTATCAACAGCAGCTGTTTCACATGCTCTTAGGAGTTTATCTCGACGGGAGCCGTCCTGGAAAATCCGAGACTGCAGCGGGAGGTGGCAGTGGAGACTTGGAGATGGCAGCGGTTGACCTCTTAAATCGCCACGGCGAGGTGTTCGATGCCGCCCGTGTCCTTCGCATTCTCCCAGAAGGCTGGTCGATGCAGCTGCTGCGGCCCTTTCTGGGTCGAGCGGTCCGGGCCAGTATGCACGCCTGCCGCACCTCCCAGATTGCTCTGGGGCTTGCCCACTCTGAAAACCTTCAACTGCTGCATGACAGGGTGAGACATGCATAACATATTGAATGATATAATTTGCAAATTAGATTAATAAAAGCATGTGTAGTTTAACATGCTAGAATTAAAAACTACAGTTTTTGTTATATGAGGTGCAATAATAACAATTATTAAAATGTCTTATTACCGACTCATTCCTTTCCCAATAGATGAAACAATCTTGAATTATTAACCTAAAGGTACAGTGTGTAGAACTTAGTGACATCTAGTGTTGATATTGCATGTTGCAGCTGAACACCCCTCACCTCACCCTCTCCTTCCAAACACGAAAAAGAAACTGTGGTAGCTTCAGTTGTCATAAAAACTCAAAAGGTGTTTAGTTTGTCCAGTCTGGACTAATGTAAAAAACATGGTGGCCTCTGTAGAGAGGGTCCCCTCACTGTAAATATAAAGTATTTTAATATTTAGTCTTATCTGGTGTGAAGAAAATTACAATTCATACAATTTAGATGAAATGAACTAATGAAAACATCATGAGAATTATTCTACATTAAATTTCTGCCAATAGTTCCCTTTTACCTAAATCTTACACACTTGACCTTCAAGTAGAGCTGGTTCCAGCCTCTCAAATGTGGGAGCTGATTTTTTTATCTTATATATAGTAAACTGATTGTTGTTGTTTTTTTAAAACAAGATTAATATAATTTCATGGGCAAATGTTGAATTGATAATTTAATCATCAGTTTAATTTATAATGAAAATAATTGTTAGTTGCTGTCATCAAATGAACTTTGACAACCTTTCTAAGAACCCTTGCAAGCTTTCAAAGTTTTAAGCAGAATCTTTGCACAAATTGCACAAACAACTGAAAGTTTACACAAAAGTTTACAAAAGTTTCACATTTGATTTGGCAGATTGAATGACATCCGATTGCCAGACATGATTAATCTTGTCTGATTTATTTCATAAGTAGCAAATGTAATTAAGTTCAGAAATAGGAAGCAAATTAGGGGAGTGAGTGATGAGTAACACGTCTCCTGCATACAGTGAAGCCATATAATTCCTCCACTTTAACTTATAGGGTGTCATCTTCGTGTCCATTGCTGCTTTAATTCATTGTCACTCTTCTGTCGTGTATTTTCACCTCCAGTTGAAAGAGCGTAAGAAACCCATCTTTGTGTCTGAAAAGAAAGGATGCCACCTGTGCCACAACACCTTCAGTGAGCCCGATGTGGTGTGTCTGCCCGGTGGAGTGCCTGTCCACACTCACTGCGTCGCCCAGAGAGTAAGAGACTCTCCCACAAAGAGACTGTTAACTAATAACAGTAACCACACGTGAGACTCGATTCTTTAACCTGTCATGTGATTTGCGATCGGAGGCACCAAACTAAAGCAGGACATGCTGAGATTTTGGATGGCTGAGGACTGAGGGGGTAAAAAAAAAGCACAGAGCACACTTTGCCATTGAAGAATATGCTGTGGAGTTAATGAGAGATACAAACAGAGCTGTGTTGGCCTTTGAATGTGTATGTGTGTGAGGGAGAAACAGATGATTTCAGCTATTTATTCCTGTGCTTCAATGAAACCACACTTTCAGATTGCAAGTTTTTATAGAAGTAAAAAAACACAACATCTAAGTCATCGTGCCCTTTTTAATATATTAAAACAAAGACGGGCTGCTGTCCTTTTTTGTGAGTTCAGTACTGTTTCCGTCCTTGTCTTCACTCGTACAGTTTTACACCTGAATCTGAGAAACTGCTGCAATTACAGAAAAATCACAATATTTGAATTATATTGAAATATTATTGAAGCATGAACAGTATTACCACTGGTATAGGTCTCGGCTGATCAACTCATATGGGTAACGTATTAATAATGTCCTAACTTGTTCATCGAAATGTTATGTTTCAGTCTCTTATGTGCGTCTCTTCCTCTTGAGATCTGCTCTCGGTGCTGCTTTAATTTCTCCCTCAGCCATTTGGGTGGTCCATGCTATCGTCAAAGTATTTCTGTCAGTGACTTAACGGCAGCAGTTTAATCCAAACCTATTCCATGTTGAATCTTCTGTTGTTTGGATTGGAGCAAAAATAATGTAAAACACTAAATGAAATCTTACATTGGCTCCACTAATCATCAGTAAGTTAGATCGGAGACTCCTATCAATACTCAAACTGCACCAAGGATGACTTTGATCGACCTTCTAAAAAAACTAAGCGCAAATGAAATAAACTACTGATTTATATCAGTAGGTATATCGGTATACACATGGCAGTGAATGTTACGGCTCAGTTATATTGGGAAATATTGTGGAAATCAAGCTTCAGATATATTTGTTTGATATTAATTAACTGAATAAATCAAGAGGGATCGTCAGTGTCGACCTGACATCATTGTGCTTGTTGATACAATGATATAGATAAAGTTAATTTGAAAACTGCTTCTGTCAACACTAAACAAATGTCCGTCCCTGTCAAAATGTGCAGCTGGGAAACTTCTATAATGTGTAGTAAAAGAGGTCATTTGTTCCAAACAGGTGAATAAACATTGTCAATCAGTGTCTGTGAGTATTTCACTCATTTTATTCACATCTTGTAATTGGTTTTTTTCTGTTGAGGCTGAAAAAAAAAGAATCTGCCCACTAGATGGCAGTACTGTATAATCTTAACAAATGCAATCAACCACAGGTATTTATGGAAGTGACTTCAATGTTCTTTACTAAGATTCTGCTCAGAGATCTGACTTTGTCTTTTTAATGATGGAGAAAAATCTATATTTGCCTGTTTGGGACAAATTCTCCAAATATGTTTACATTTGATTCCATCTCTTATCACATACCCTGATCGTAGTTTGAGTAAAATTCTTTTGACAGCCTTTAGAACTGTGCTGTTAAAAATATCTTCCTGGAAATCATGAAATATTACAACCTCCCGCTCTAGGTGGATGAGGATGCAGTACTCCCACATTCCTAATGAAAGTAGTGAATGAAACTGTGCAAAGACAAAAACTTTTATCACCCACGACTTTGATGGCCCGAGAACATACGGCTTGATACATCTCAGCTTTCACAACTGTCTCCCCCCCAAGTGCTGGAGTTACGGCTTTAACCTTTTAATCCTGACACCTCTCGCAGAGACGGAAGTCGGCCCCATTCTATCATAATGAAGCCCTAAAATTCTTTACAGACTTGTCATCACAAAGCACTGCTTTGTCCTTTTAGTGCTTTCCAAACGTCGTGTTCGTGTCAGAAAACAATAAAGTGTGGCTTGGACCTCATAAACGTTTCTTCCCCCAGACAGACAAAACTAATGGCAGGTGCATAATGTGTTTGTGTTGCTAAACTGTGAGAGCAGTCAAATCAGGTGCGTGTTCTTTAACATCTGCTGGAGGTGATGCTTTGTTTAAAAAATTGTCTTAACTATGTCAAACTATCTCACTTTGAAGAACTGTTATACAAGATGGCAGAAGACGCATGAATTTCATAACGTCGGGATGAGAGTAAACCCTGAACACGGTGGTGTAAAGCTGCTAAACATGGAATTAATACCTAACATCAGTGTGGATCCATGTTTTCACAGATGCTCGTTCAGATTTCAAGTAAAAACAATCCTCACCCTTTGCACACTGTAAACTCTACAAGAAGTTTCATCCAATTGAGTTCTGAAAAATACATTTGTCAGTATCCTTAAATCAAAGTCTTTATTATTTAACTTATATGTGACTCTCCACTCGACAGAAACACATCACTGTTGTGGGTTTTGCTCGTTTCCTCCAGTGCCTGTGCTGTTGATCCTCACCTTGTGTGACTGTAAACCCATTTCCGTTTGGGAGTTTGTGAAACATGGGACGGTTTTTCCATCATGGAGATCTGATCTGTTGTAGATTGTGATTTGCTTTCCATTCATGACTGAAATTCACAGCTTATGCAGCTTCTGTCCAAACAGTTTTGAGTGTAGCTTGCTTTAAAGTCCTCCTAACAACGACTTTAAGTAATAATGATTTAAAAAAATACAGTAAAGCTCTGTAATAATAATTAAAAAAAATGCTATTGTATTTTATAAATATATGTATACTGGTATGTATATACTGCATTTGTACTTGTTGCTTTCTTAATCAATGCCAATGTGGATGGATGTGTACAAACTGTGAATCTGTCCCATTTTAATAAACATGAAACTATCAACTCATGAAGTCTCAGTTACACACATATAAGTGATTTTAATGTATGGGGAAGGATGATGATTGTCATGATGAATAGATTGAAAATGCATTAATGCACTTCAGTTGTCCAGTTTCCAGCAGGTCATATGATTGTATTAGCTACAGACAGATTTAAGGAAGCATTGGTAAATATGCCTTAAACTAGGATGGCACTCAGTAGAGGACATGCCTCTACCAAGAGTCTCCTTATGAAACCACATTTAACTTCACTAGATCTGGATTTTTATATCATAAATATCAGTCACCTAAATGGGCTAGAATTTATTCACTAAGATCCATGAATTTATCTCTGTGTGCACAGCAAAAAAATGAAATTAATAATGGCAACCCACAGAAGGTTAGTGTTTCCAGTCACCCAATACATTGATGCATGGATTTTAATATAATAATCACCATATAATTATTAATGTTTCAAAGGGGACATTCTCCATCTGAAACAGAAAAGCTATATTTATCCTTTCAGTTGCTCTGCAGCCATTTTTATTGTCTTTTAATACGGCATGATCCAGGTAATAATAATTGGATATGTTCACTTGTTGTGCACTGTGCATATGTGGCAGAAAGTTGGTTGGTAACATTTGTGTGTTATTCAAAGGTGTTTTATAGTTTCTCAATAAACAAAGATATTGTTAATACAATTGTGGGTCCAGAAGGAGTGTGACTACAGTGAGCGTAGGTTCTCCTTGATATATATATATATATATATATTATTTATTATGAATATTTTATAATATTTTGACTTTTTCCTCACTAAATGATGACATTTTTTCTTATTAAATTAAGACTTTATTATTGTGATCTTAAAACTTTTCTCTAACTAAATTCTGACCATTTTTCTGGCCCTAATTCTCGACATGCAAACACGAATCTCCTTTGATGTTGTTTCACTTTAATCTCAGCATTAATTCTATTTTTTTAAACTTTATTCTTAAAGTGCAAAATGTAAAATAAAAATCTTTCTCTTCTCTCTTTCATTGTTAAGTAATCTCGCCCCCTGCCGGCAGGGCGGTGTAACAGCAGACCAGCCCACTCCGCTCCATGCATCGCCACAACATTACAGACGCCATCTTTCCTCTGACAGCAGGAGCGGCGGAGTTGTGCGGAGAAGTGGGTCAGGCTCCAGAGACACCTCCAGGCTCCAGGAACCTGTGCTCCTCGGCCGGTGGTCGCTGTGCGCAGACCCCTCCTCACACCCCAGAGTCCCATGGTCCAATGTGTTTGATCGGTCCACGAGCTAAAGCGCACTTTTCCTGTGTCGGCCCCGGCTGAGCGATCGACTTCCCCGACAAACATCCGACGAGGACGACAGACAGGTAGGGGCAGGGCTGCTCCGCTGCTCCCGGGCTCTGTCAGCGGGAGTGTGAGCACACATGTCTCCGTGTCGC
Organism: Paralichthys olivaceus; assembly: GCF_024713975.1. Classification (NCBI taxonomy): domain Eukaryota; kingdom Metazoa; phylum Chordata; class Actinopteri; order Pleuronectiformes; family Paralichthyidae; genus Paralichthys; species Paralichthys olivaceus. Next base: position 22,051,344 of record NC_091093.1, read on the forward strand.
AGCTTCACGTTCGCTACAGCTTGTTTACTGAGGTGTTAGCACATATGCTCGGCTCGGCTAAGCTAACTCGCGTGTTTTGACGGCTGCGCTACATAACGTGGAAACGTGCGCAGCTCGCGGAGAAGTTAATGTTGGAGGACGAGGAGGCGTGTCCCCTCTGTCCCCTCTGTCCCCCCCTGACTTCAGCTCAGGAGACAACAGACACGCTGTTGACTCTGTGGACAGATCTGAGCACACACAGTAAACACAGTAAACACAGCAGCTCTCTGTTAGATTAGAAGGACCCGTGTGTACAAAGCACACATTGTTTCCGACACGTTGCTCAGTAGATCATCTGCTTTCATCCTGAGTTGTCAGAATGTCCATCGAGTTTTTAAATCATTGCGTAAGAAAAATATTGGACATTTGTATTTCCATCCAATCCACTGAATTCTCCAACAGTGTCCTAAAAACAACCGGATAGAAAAGTTATCTTAGTGTGAACATTTCTATATCCTGTGAATATGGCAAACATCATCTCATTGTTTACATTGTCTGATTGTCTAACCATGGTTGAAAGATACTTTCCGTTTGTGTTGTACTGATTTATTTGCTATTTGATGGCTCACTTTCATGATTTTACTTCCTTATTTAAAACCTATATTTAAAACCTCTACATTTCTTTACCTATACTAAATATAGGCTTGTCTGCTTCAAGCTTTTAACCTGTGTTAGCAGAAAAAAGTGCTTATGAGTCAGCATTGGTCCACTGTGGATGGGCCGATGGGAAGATACAGTATCAGATATTCACGCTGGCTATAAAATTTAACAATTAACTGACATGTTTATGAATTTCAATAGTGAAATGTGTTTTATAGAAAATGTTTATGATTGATAAGTACTTTCTGAGTTGATTGAACCCTAAGTTGAGAGTTGTTCATCATGTAGAAACCCTGAAGTTCCTAATAATGAATCGATTAGTCTTAAAAAAACTGAGTGACAGTTTGTTATATTGTCATTAGGCCATTTAACAAAAAATCCCATTTTTGTCTGGGTTAGAGTTTCACAAATATTAGAAGTCATTACAATTCTATTGTCTTATCGTTTTAAAACCTAACCTAATGAATAATTGATTGATTAACTGTTAATTAAATTAGTTGCAATGTCAAGTCTTGTAATGAAGAATCCCTGCACAGGATTTTGTTGACACCTCTTGTGTGTACCCAGGATGAAGCGAGTTCTCCAGGGGAATGAGCAGGAGGAAGGAGGCGGCACCAGCAGTGGGTCTCAGGAGTCTCTTAAACGACCCTGCAAACAGACGAGGGAGAACGATTTGGAGGAGAAGGATTCTGAGGAGGAGGCTCCCCGATGGGAGTGTCTGCCTCAGGAGATCCTGCTTCACATCTTCCAGTACCTGCCTCTACTGGACAGAGCCTACGCGTCTCAGGTACCCACGCAGTAATGTCCCGTCAGTCTCTACCACAGACTGTTTGTAAAGATGGAAGACATGACGTCTCCAAGTACTTATACTGCACTACAGTCTAAAGCCTGTTTCCTCCATGTTAGTGGATCAGACATGGACTAAACTAGAAAGTAGAAGTACCCATACATTTTTTTTAAAGATGGTATATGCCATTTTTGTGTGTTTTGATAATTTTGCCATCAAGTTTGGTTTTAATGAGTTATTTGATGCTATAAAAACCGGGTGAAACATCATGATTGACAGCTGAGGCTGATTTGTGATTGGTTGAGCATTTATATCGATGGACCAGGCTACTGCAGCTCCGTCCTCCAGTTGCAACTGTGCAGACTCCTTCAAATGAGCAATATGGCAGTGTTTGTATCAGGATATTTTAGCTTCATTTCTCATCTCTTGTTGTAGCAGTTTGTACCTCATTCGAACTGTTTGATGGAGTAGCATGTATCATGTGTGGATTTTGTTTAACACTGCTAAAACAACAAGGCAGTCAGTATTGTTGCAACATGAATTTATTCCACAATTTGCTCTACTGGATAAAACATTGTCACTGCAGAGCTGTACGGAAAAGATACTCACCATCTCAGTTTTCACAAAAGCACCATTCATTACAATGGAATTTTACCAGATCACACACGGAAACCTTGTTATTTTACACATGACACTGATGTTGATGGTTTTTTTCAACATTGATTTGATCTTATACATAAAATATTACAACCAAGAGCTTCTACATTACTACTGCCACCTCGCATGTATGTTTGTATGTAAAATAGAGAAAGCACACAGTTTATTTAAGTTGAATAAGGTTTTGAGGCATGTATGTGTTGTGTATCTATTTATATTCTCTCCTTTTTTATTACTGAGTTGGCCCCTTGTTTACTTCTTTCCACACTCAGCTGACTCAGAAAACTCTGTAATGAAGCATGTGCACAGGAAAATTCTCTTGACAAGTTTCATGATTTTTTTTCTTTCCTGGATTTTTTTTTTTTTGGCAGAAAGTAGCAAAATCTTTACTCATGTAATATTGATAGATCCAGCTCTTTTAGTTCATCTCATTCAATTTGCACCTCATCATTAATATTAATACCAATAATAAGTGACAACTCGACTTGATCTGATGCATTGACCCAGTAAAATTAGTCCATTAACATCAAATTTAAAAACACAGGATTTTCACATCAGACAGTAATGATCTTATTATTTAACACTAGATTGTTGTAATTAATAATTATGTTATTTATGCTTCCATTTAATAATAAACTAGTCAGGGTCTTGATAGTAAACCACGGTGGGATCAACACAACAAACATACCCTCATACCTGTTCTATTCCAACAAGTCCGTTGAGATGAGATTGAGATGTATTGAGACGAAGGCCACTTGCCTGAGGCTAAATTAAAGACCTCTGCTCTCTCCTGGGAGTAGCATTTTGTCAGTTCGCCTAGGGATTCAAATATGCTCATTGCAAATAACACTCATATTCCCCTTAAGTATTTTTGCACTCTCAATCATCTTTTTACACTATATTGGTTTGCACTTCTTCATCGTGTGCTTTATGACTGCATACTATGTTGTACTGTGCACTTTGTTTTGAGAACTTAATATGTTGTGTACTTATATGTCCTGTCTACTTATATGGTTATAGATCATAGAGACACAGCATTTCAATCCCTTCTATGTCCTGTACATAATGAAAAATGGACAATATAGTTGACTTCAGTTTGCTGATGAACCATAAATCATTTGTGTTGATTTCATTTAAAAGTAATTTATTGTTTGTACGTTCTTTGAGCTTACCCAACTGGTTTATATTTTGACTTATGTCACCACAGGTGTGTCGAAGCTGGAACCAGGCTTGTCACATGCCAGAGCTGTGGCGATGCTTTGAATTCGAGTTAAACCAGCCAGCCAGCTCGTACCTGAAGGCCACACACCCAGACCTCATCAAACAGATAATCAAAAGGCACTCCAACCACCTGCAGTATGTCAGCTTCAAGGTACGACTGGAAATTGAGAAGGAAAAGAAGGAGTTTGGGCTGAGGGTGGTGGAAGTTTGCAGTGGAAGTGGAACTCTTATGTTCTGTTCAAATTAAAGTGTCACTGGGTTTTCACACTTTCTCTGTCCGTACTGTTCAGGTGGACAGCAGCAGAGAGTCTGCGGAGGCAGCGTGCGACATCCTCTCTCAGCTTGTGAACTGTTCTTTGAAAACACTGGGGCTCATCTCCACAGCCAGGCCCAGTTTCATGGAGCTGCCCAAAGTAAGCCGCAGCAAGATAGTTATTTCTCTGCATCTACAGGCAAAGTTTAGTAAAGTAAATTAAGAAATGTTCTGCAGTTTATTGATAAGAACTCAATTAAAGCTGTTTTCATTCATGAACTGCAGCAAATGTCCAGAATTTTGGACATTTATGTTATTATTTAGAGCACTTTGACACCTTATTGTCAAAAGCTCTTCAATCTCATTGTCTTTCCAAGTTGACATCTTTGTCTGTGTCATCTACATTTATGGCACCTCTTTTTCATCCTGAGGTATTTGTAATTTTACATTTTTGTTTCCGTCGTGCCTTGGAAACATCATTAACACGCCCACTTCCCCACCTAATTATCTTGACATTTTCCTGCTCTATTCTCACGTGGGCTCACTGACATTTTACTCAGGAGGCTGACCGGAAAAAATCCTGAAAATGTCTGAAGCGACTGACATGGACATTTGCTATCTCACATACAGCCCCTCCTGAAATTTCAGGAAAAATGTCAACGCTTGTCAGAAAGCAGCTTAAGATGCTTGTGTGCTTATAGCTAAAGATTTTCAGCTAAATCAACTAAAAGCATTCAATCAGTCATCAAATCATTTAGATTATATTTGTGTAGCCCTTATTCACATCACAATTTGTCTCATAGGAATTGAAAAGCATTCTACTCATCTACCATTTTCTTTGATTCAATCTTGGAATGAAACTGATAAAGGCAGGGTTATTTATTGTGTCTGTCGGTCTCTTTATCCCTTTTTCACCAGTCTCACTTCATCTCAGCGCTAACGGTGGTTTTTGTCAACTCCAAATCTCTGTCCTCCCTGAAGATTGACGACACACCCGTGGATGACCCCTCCCTCAAAGTGCTGGTCGCCAACAACAGTGACACACTCAAATTGCTGAAAATGAGCAGTTGCCCTCATGTTTCCCCTGCAGGTACTCAACAATAGAAGGGTTGATAATCATTGTGAAAGTTAATTATTTTAATTAATAATGTCCAATTGGGACTTCAGAGGGAATGGTGAAGTTAAAGGAATATTAAAGCATCTTTATTATCTTTCAAGGCTTAATTGGGTTTAATGTAAGAAGGTGATATATAGATATGATTTAGTATTTATATACCTCTTTAAAAAAATCTTCCTTCTTAAATATTAAACCTACAGGGAGAAGTATTAGTGTCAGGGTAGTTCCATCTTTTCTTGTGTTCAGCCCTAAACTGTGTGTAGATCTGTAACCTCCTGATTTACGTGTCTCTCCATCCCAGGCATCCTGTGTGTGGCTGATCAATGCCATGGTTTGAGAGAACTGGCTCTCAACTACCATTTGTTGAGTGACGAACTCCTCATCGCCCTGTCTTCGGAGAAACACGTTCACCTCGAGCACCTTCGCATCGACGTGGTTAGTGACAATCCAGGCCAGCAGTTCCACACCATCAAGAAGAGCAGCTGGGACGCCATGGTGCGTCACTCTCCTAAATTCAATCTGGTCATGTACTTCTTTCTCTATGAGGACGAGTTCGGCCCTTTCTTCCGCGATGAAATCCCCGTCACGCATTTGTACTTCGGCCGCTCTGTCAGCAAAGACGTGCTGGGCCGCGTCGGGCTCAACTGCCCACGTCTGGTGGAGCTCGTGGTGTGTGCCAACGGGCTGCGACCGCTGGATGAAGAGCTGATCCGCATCGCCCAACGCTGCACACAGCTGTCAGCCATCGGCTTGGGAGAGTGTGAAGTGTCCTGCAGCGCCTTCGTGGAGTTTGTCAAGATGTGCGGAGACAGACTGACGCAGCTATCCATCATGGAGGAAGTTCTGGTCCCAGATTGCCGCTACGGGTTGGATGATATCCACTGGGAGGTGTCAAAGCATTTGGGTCGGGTCTGGTTCCCAGACATGATGCCGACATGGTAGAGCTCTGGAAGAAGTTTAGGTTTGAATGAGTTTATGAGTGCATGTGTGATGTGTTTCTGCGTGAGTGTGTCCTCATCTTTTGACTGCTTCAGACGCCATCTGTACGACTTCTCCTGCCCAAATACATGAAGAAATTACGTCTCTCTGAGGTTTGATCTGATAAAACATATGTTCATTGATTTCAACAATACTATTTTGTTTCATGTATAATAATTTATATGTATATTTATGTCTAAATGTATTTGTCTTGGCACTCATTGAGCATCTTGTTTTCTGAGCTATTTTTCAAGGGCTCTGAAACCCTGTAGATTGTAGAATGTTTGGAGTTTAGGGAGCATGGAGGGGTGACACTTTACCATCGACATTAACCGGAATGTCGGGGATTTACTGGGAATGATGGGGAAGTTATTAAATCTATTTTGACAAATGATAAGCGGCATAAATGTAAATCCCTTTTAATGAAATCTGAAACTTTACATTAATGAGTTAAATTCAATACATTAACATACATAATCAAAAGAAAATCATCATGGTCACTGGAGGTTTAGAAAACGCTCTGGTGGTGGACGGAAGGATGTGCAGTAGGTTAGATGTGGACGATCACCATTATAAGCTAATATTTTTGTTGAGATTTAGATACAATTCCCAACAATTACTCTGATGCAAGGCTTTTGAATTTTCTGACACTTTAAAACTCAAGTACAGACACGTTGTGACTGTACAGGAATGAGACCATTTCATAGTAAAGGGGCAGTCACCACATGTGTGAAGCTTGTTATAGAGGTGGTCGATCACGGTCAGGAAGCAGTAGCACATATAGATTCCATGTTGAATCCATGATTTTGTTTCTGTGTCCATCATTGTTTATCGTCCTGTCTTTGACGGTGTTTCTGAGTCACTGCATCTTATTAAGAGCAACAAAACTGTCTCTCCGTCCTCTGGTTTGATGTGGACTGGACTTTAGACATTGCCATCTCTTTTTTTTTAAGGACATTGTTAAGTTGATGCTCTTAGGTGACTTTAGGCATATATATGTGACGTCTGTATATGAGAGGTGTTATTTTTGTAGTTGCAGTATATATCAATATTTCTGCATTTCCTGACACATGCTTCTATTTTAATTGTAAATATCAGTGTCAAAGTGCAAAACAAATGGGAGGGAGAATTTTTAATGGTCAACTTTATATAAATAAATATATCTGTATATTTACCGAAACTTACTAATGCACTTTTACTCTAATGAACAGCACAAGATGAGCTACAATGTCATCAGGGCCTGAAATTGACATGTTTTGCCAATGTGTCACCTTTGGTATTTTATTAACTTTTTTCAGAGAAAATTTAATTCTGAGATGACTCAGAAACTATTTTGCAAGTGTAAAGATCATTTTTGGAATTGTAAAAATCTAATTTGAGGAGTTTTGGATAACTTGCAATCAAACTATGTACATTTTAACCTTGTACTTAAAATAAATACAATTTTTCTCTTGAAAAATCGAAAAACATTTTCAGTTCACTACATGCATTTTGTATATTCAGCATTTCCATGTCAGCTAATGAGCTACCACATTACTGTGGCATATGAAATTGAGTTGAACACTGGTGAAAATGATTCAAACTAAATTCAAGCTACAGCCAAAATTAGGCAAAACGTACCTTAAGCTATCCAACCTTTGAGAATGACATTGAGAGAAGTTGAGGTTCTTTGCAGATGACTACAACTTTTCTTTTTGGCCTGTACACAGACAGTTTTGTGTTGTACATTTGAATTGATGTGGATTTTACATGGAGTGAAAAGCTACTTCGAAAGAGCTGCTGCTGCTTGAACCTTCTATTTTGACTCAACACTGTTTTTTTCCTTGTATGTCAGACACATTTCTCGATAGTTATGACGTTGATTATCATGAGCAATATTTAGAAATTGCCATGTCATAAAGATGTTATCAAAAAGAAATCATGTCATCTTTAACAAATTTAAAGTAATCTGTTTTGATTCTTTTTACTTGCTCATTCTAATCCTGTAATGTAAACATGTACATCTCCCAACTGTGAATATGACTAATACTAATGCAGTCATTTTCTAGCAAGTCTCTCGAGCTCTCATACAGAAACAGTTGGCCTAAAATAAGGAAAGATTTAACTTAAATCAATGGTGGTACTCTAAATTTTTTCCTCATCGATAAAAACATGAAGTGTCATCAGGAAATCCCAGTGCCTATTTGGATGTGGCAGCCATTCTAATTTGCAAATGGTCAAATGTGAAGACTGACTTAAATTGGGGGATTGTGCAGCCCTGAGGACAGGATGGTGTGGCAACTGAGTGTTGTAAATTAATGTCTTGCAGAAAAGTGTAAGAGTGAAATATTATTTTTTCTCACCATTGTTTTGTTGCAATAGGGTGAAAGAATAGTAGCTGGAACATATCTTAAGGTGGACTTGTTAAGGCTGTTGCTTGTGGAGAGATTCATTTTTCCACAGGGTTGATATGTTTAGTGTTTGAACATGTTAATCGAAAAGCTAATCAAAACTTCTTCAGTTTTTGCCCTTTAAAATGATCATGTCTAAATTTCATGTTTTCTGTTCCTGGAGATCAACAAGGCCTGGCAATGGACATGGACCTTTACTAACCTACAGGAAATACTATTGTGTATTTATATGAACATGCCATTTGCTGTTTAATATTAACTGCAAATGCATTCAGTGCTTACAGATGATTATTGTAATATTCAACTATAGGCTGAGTAAGGGCTGCAGTTTTTTTAAGTGACAGTGTGTTGTTTTTATTTTAGCTAAACAGGGCTGAATATTACTGAGATTTATTGGAAGGTAACCTCTTGTACTTTCCCCAAAGATATGTAGTATTTAAGTGAAGTTCATAGTCACATTAAAAACGCTTGTTTGAATCAGTTGTCCGTATTTTAACTGTAAAGACAACGCTGACACTTTAATTAGCTGTTGTAATATTTTTCTGACAACACAGGTCGCAGGAGCTGAGCTGAATCTGACCCGTTCGACCTCTCTTTCTAAGATGCTTCACAAGTTAAGCAAGAAAACATTTAGTGGGATTTAGTAAAACAGTCACGTAAACTGTTTTGGGGAGTTGAGAACATATTAGTCACCAGAAATTAATTATGTTTCGACACCCTCTGTGAGATGTTTCACAGTAAACGTTGAGATCAGTGTGTTTGCACAAGAGATTAATGCCTCATGCTAAAACGAGACACAGCAACGCTATTAGTCTCCTCTGCAGCCATGCTGGAGGCTGTGTGAGGTTGTACTCTGGCACAGTGGTGGGTTGAGCTAAATGCTAACAATACTATGCTAACACAGTATGTTTGTCTTGTTAACAATCTTAAGTGTGAACATTTGCTACTTAACACAAAGTTCAACCAAGGCGGGTGGAAATTTCCAGTTGTTCCAGGAATGTGGTTATAAATAAAGTCTGAGGCAAAACTAAGACTTTGGTGGTAGATGAAAAGTAAAGTGCTGCTGATACGATATAGTTAAAAAATAAAAGCACGTTAATAAAAATAAAAACATGTAAGAGAACAGATTTTAAAGGTTCAGTGTGTAAGATTTAGGTGTTTTGGCAGAAATGTAATATAAAATAAGTGATGTTTCCACTAGTGTGTTTAATGTCAATTGTACAAATTGTTGTTTTCTTTATCCCAGAATGAGCCCTTTATATTTAAATACTTTATATTTACAATTTTTACAGTAGCTCAGACTGGACAAACTAAACATCTTTTTTATGAGAACTGAAGCTGAAGGTTCTCCTTCATGTCTGGTGAGGTGAGGGTGAAGTGAGTGTGAGGTGAGGGTGAGGTGAGGGTGAGGTGAGGGTGAAGTGAGGGTGAGGTGAGGGTGAGGTGAGGGTGAAGTGAGTGTGAGGTGAGGTGAGGGTGAAGTGAGGGTGAAGTGAGGGTGAGGTGTGAGGGTGAGGTGTGAGGGTGAGGGTGAAGTGAGGGTGAGGTGAGGGTGAGGTGAGGGTGAGGTGAGGGTGAAGTGAGGGTGAGGTGAGGGTGAGGTGAGGGTGAAGTGAGTGTGAGGTGAGGGTGAGGTGAGGGTGAAGTGAGGGTGAAGTGAGGGTGAGGGTGAAGTGAGGGTGAGGTGAGGGTGAAGTGAGGGTGAGGGTGAGGTGAGGATGAGGTGAGGTGAGGTGTGAGGGTGAAGTGAGGGGTGTTCAGCTGCAATATTCCACTTCACCACTAGATGTCTCTAAATTCTACACACTGAACCTTGGAGAACATGAAACGAAAAGTAACAGAAGAAAAACGAACCAAGTTAAATTGAGAAAGAATTGATTTAAAATAATTATAATAAAGTTTCACCAGGTTCCCCAGACTGCTGCTCCTGCTGCTGCTGCTGCTGCTCCTGCTGCTCCTGCTGCTCCTCCGCGGCCTCTCCCTGTGTAGGCGGGTCGGAGCCGCCGCCCCCTGCCGACTCAGGCTCCGCTGGGAGGGGACGAGTCGCAGGACGAGCCCCCGGCAGTTACCCGGAAAACTTTGGTAGTTCAGCGGGAGGAATTCGCTTCAACTGTCCGTGTCACCGCATCAACGCCGGACCTGAATCTGTGGCGCTGAGAGGTGATGCTGGGGGTCGCAGGAATGACGGGCAGGTAACGTATCATTTCTCCGTTCAGCTCCGGAAGACGTAAACAACTTCAGGCCGATGGTCCGTTAGCTTCCGAGGGTAGCGAGCTAAAGCTAACGGTGTGTTAGCTTTCCAACGTAAGCATTGGGATGCAGTTAGCTAACCGCTGCCCCCATGCTGCTAGACACCCAGTGTTTAAGTGCTTAAATATGTTAGTAACAATATAGACCCAGGCTTATTGCAGAAATTCAAAGGTTGGTTCACTGTTGATTTGTTGTTGTTGGTTAATCAACATTAGAGCAACTGTTCTTTCCCACATTGGACCTCACTGTTGGGTTAGCATGCTCGTTAGCTCTTGCTTGAAGTAAAATTAAGTTTAAATGTTTTACTTTCATCAACCGCCCCTGAACTTAATTGAAGCAAGTTAAATTAAATACACAATGTCATGTCATACATGTTTGTGTGTCTGTGGGTGAATCAGGGCAGCAACAAATAATTCTTTTCATGATCAACTAATCTGCAGATTCTTTTTCTATGGGAATCGTTTGATTAATTAGTTTGTCCATAAACTGTCAGAAAACAATGACAGCTGCAGTCTGATTTCCCAAAGTCTAAGATTATATATTCTCAAGTTATTATTAGTCTTCTTCAAAAAACTACAAAAATCTGCAAAAGTATTAAAAGGTTTAGTCACACGACAAAGATAATCAGCAAATCATCACGTTCGTAAAGCTTCTACCAGCTGTTTGGAACCGATGCTTGCCAATAATCAATTATCATTATATTTGGTGATTGGTTTTGTGTCAATTAAAAGAGAGTGAAGCAATTTATTGTCGTAGCTCTATTGTTTACATGTGTGTAAGGAGGAAAGCTGCACAGTCCCAGCTGGGTTTCTTCAGTGCCTCCATGTCTTAACCATAATAGGCAGGGACTGTGCTGTGAGTAAGTGTTACCAAGTTCCCCAACTGATTCACATATCATTTGTATTCTCTGCGCTGACGGCAGCTGAATGGAGCTCAGCTGCTCATTTGGGAGTGATATGTGAAATGATAAACACTGGTCCTGCCTCGCATCCCAGTTATTTGTCACTTGGGCTCTGGGGAAGTAAATGCACTAATAGGTATCTTCTTGTCTCATGCAGCATTGCCAATGCCCTGGCCAATGCGGCCTGCGAGCGATGTAAGAGCGGTTTCGCTCCGACAGAGAAGATCGTCAACAGTAACGGAGAGCTGTACCACGAGCACTGCTTTGTGTGTGCCCAGTGCTTCCAGCAGTTTCCAGAGGGACTCTTCTATGAGGTAGTGCACTCTGCATACTGCAGTCATCAACATAATTCATTTCACAATGATAAGCAGAAGTGAAAGTGGTAATGGTTTTTCTGATACTCTGTTATATAGAAAATGTTTTCTGTGAATGTATCTTAACCTTCTTCACCTCCTCACAGTTTGAAGGAAGAAAATATTGTGAACATGACTTCCAGATGCTGTTTGCTCCTTGTTGTCACCAGTGTGGTGAGTGTAACAGTTTCTCATTTGTTTATAGGGTCTTTAGCAGGGTCTTAAAGTCTAAAAGAAAGGCTCAAATTCAATAATCTGAATTCTAGGCCTTACATATTATTATTATTGTTTTTATTATTGTTATGCTCTGTGTCTTCAACACATTAGGTAGGTCTTATTGTTCATTTAACTCTACCTCTGTCACATTGAAGTCACGTTTTTTCTCAGACAACAAAGCCGTTCATAACAAAGCATTCACAGCACCTCCTCATCCCTAAACCCCCAGTCTGGAAACCACTGCACCGTGGTGCTTATGTCTATCTGAGCATCCCTGACCTTTATGTTTTGTTTGTGAGATCAGCTTAAAATGTGTCCTCACTGAACCTCAAGTATATAAACACTTTCACTTAGAACCTTCCACTTGCATTTAGATCACCCAAGATACCTTTTAGTGCCATGTAATATTCATTTAAATACTGCTCGAGTGTGTTCAGGGACAGACATGCTCTGATTAAATTAAATGGACAATTAAAATGCATTCACCATTCAAGTGTCACTTTGAGAACACTATAGAAAGCACTGCAGTGTATTTTAGTAACTGCAGGACTCCTACGTGAAGGAGTGCACATTATTGACTGCTAAACAGTAATAAAAGAAAAAAAAGCTTCTAGCTCAGGCAATATTGGAAAAGACAAACTTCTACTTGCCTTAAGATGACCTCTCACTTGTGGTTTCCCTCAGGGGAGTTCATCATCGGTCGTGTCATTAAGGCCATGAACAATAGTTGGCACCCAGACTGCTTCTGCTGTGACATTTGCCAGGCGGTGCTTGCAGACGTGGGATTTGTCAAAAATGCTGGCAGGCAAGTATCCCATCTTATTACAGACTTAATATAAGACTGTGACAGCCTGTGGAAGATGTGGTTACACACAATGGACCCGGTGACTCACTCACTGCTGCTTCCTAGCAAATATTTTGGGGTTTGGAGCAGCTGTGACTGAGCCTGCAGACCACTAAACTTTATTCTCCTCTATTTCAGGCACCTCTGTCGCCCGTGCCATAACCGTGAGAAAGCTCGTGGCCTGGGCAAGTACATCTGCCAGAAGTGCCATGCTATCATAGAGGAGCAGCCACTGATCTTTAAGAATGATCCCTATCACCCAGACCACTTCAACTGCAACAACTGTGGGTCAGTGTTAACATTGCACCTCATAATTTAGAACAGAAAACATCACACTCTTAGCCTTAGCTGTTTTTTCAGACACCAACTCCAGGGAATATCTGCACAATAGTGTCCAGACTTTATCTGGAGTTTGCTTTTCGCATATGAACAACGCAGGAGGAGATTGTACTGTCAGACGTGAAATCTCCCAGAAACATTCAGGCAAGGAGTGGCACTGCATGCAGGACGCAAACAAACTTAGCTGTGAAGATCACGTTTTATTTACAGTACATCGACAGAGGAATCAGCCCGTATCACCAAAAGCTCTTGAATGTCTTTGTCTTCCCAAGTTCATCGGTGTCTTGTATGAATAAAACATATTATAGTGACCTCAAAGCCTCTTTTCTTTTATTTATGTTTTACCTTTTCTCCGTCAACAGGAAGGAATTGACAGCAGATGCCAGGGAACTAAAGGGAGAGCTCTACTGTTTGCCCTGCCATGACAAGATGGGTGTACCAATCTGTGGTGCCTGCAGGAGACCCATTGAGGGGCGTGTTGTCAATGCTATGGGCAAGCAGTGGCATGTGGAGGTTTGTGAACAAGAACTATTTAATAATAACACTAGGTACAGTGTTGCCTTCCTGCATTTTCAGAGTCATGTAAAACATATCCCTGCTTGTTATTTTGAGGCCTACGAGTTTGCCACACTCGCATACCAGTCATGTGTTCACAATTTGTTTGTAAGAAATAAAGATAAGCATTTTAAGTTTTATTTCAGTAATTGGATTGCACAGAAAATTGAAAGTGTAACTCATCCAGACATAATCTTCGCATTCAACTTCCAACTTAATGTGTCCAGATTCACAAAGTTGCACATAATGGGCCATTAAACACAAAAAGCTAATAGAATAATTAAGAATAATTAAGAAAATGATGTGGTATTAATTCATGCAAAACCTAAAAAGGGTCTCTGAAAATTGTTCTGCACATTGTCAGCTGGACAACAGGAAATGGGCTTAAGAGAGACTCGTGGCACATGAATAATAGTGGACAAATGTCATAATGACCTCCTTTTTACAGCTTATATTATATGCAGTGTTGCCTTTGCACAAAAGCAGAAGAAGAATCTATTATGAATTTCACATTTAGTTACCATTACTTATTCACAGGAAAATGAATTCATTACAGAAACCACTTTAAAACCAAAACACTGTAAATTAGCTAATTTGATTTGAGGCAGTCGGAGAGATGTGAGCGCTTGTAAAAAAGATTGTTTCTCCTGAGGCAGAGCACAGCAGAACAAATTGTGTGTGCGTCTGTCTGCCTGCAGGCTGCTGAATTTTAAACTGCTCAAAAAAACAACACTATCAAAAGTATATAGAAGTCTGTTTCATTCTAAAAACAGTCATTAGCTGGAAATCATTTTCGCAACCAACTCGATCATGAACTTTTATTTAGCAGGTATTAGAAAGGTAGCATTGCTCACGATGTGTGTCGGCAGCCTCTCCTTTAGTCAGTATCACATGCCTTTGTTAGGAGTCTCCCTTCTCACCTTTAGCAACCTTTGGTTTTGTTCACAGCATTTTGTGTGCGCCAAGTGTGAGAAACCTTTCCTCGGTCATCGCCACTATGAGAGAAAGGGGTTGGCGTACTGCGAGACTCATTATAACCAGGTAAGAAAAAAGCCAGGGGAAAATAATGGCTTTCAGGGACATGGCTGACGTGATGATGTGGGTAAAGTAAAAAACAAAAAAGAGTACACATTTAATAACATCTTATCGCTTCACCAAATACATGTTGTGTGTGCTGGATGAACACCTAATCTCCTTGTTTTCCTATTAAGCTCTTCGGCGATGTGTGCTATCACTGCAACCGTGTGATTGAGGGCGATGGTGAGTATAAATATAATAAAGCTCGTATCTAGTACAGAGATTTTAGTAATTAAGACTGAATGTTGCTTGAACATAGATAGTTTTTGGATTTTTCTTCTTTTTTTCTCCACAGTCGTGTCTGCCCTTAACAAGGCCTGGTGTGTCAGTTGTTTCTCATGCTCCACCTGCAACACCAAACTCACTCTCAGGTAAGTGATGCTCATTAACAGCTTCTTTTATTAACTTCTTATGTGTAACACTACCAGCTGATTGTTGTCTTCTCAGGCCCGTTTCAGACCTGGTATTAACACCTGTCCTGAAAGATACGATCACAAGTGGTCAGCCTTAAAGTCGTGTAATCCCACCAGACATTAAAATGCATCCTAAATGTGTCTCATGTGACCACTTGTGAATGGATCTCACTTCCCAACTCTATATGCAAATAATCATAACTGTCACTTGCGTTAGGAAGATAGAATTATTGAGTTTTTACCCAGTGTGAGTTTAAAAATGTGTCCGATAACAATGTGTGTCTGTGTGTTCATGCGAGAGCAAGATAAAGACAGCAAGCAACTATGAAGAAATATTTTACCAATTTGTGGTGATCAGCGTTGGCTTTAAATAAACCAGCGTATGGACACTTAGAGGAGTAAAAATAAGTTTAAACTGTTGTTGGTGAGAGAGACGTTAGCTGAGTTAACGTTCTGTCTTTTGTGGTTCAGGTAGCATTTGTGTCCACACAGCAAAAAGAATGTTGCCCAATGCGTCCCAGAGCACCTCTGAATGTTGTCTGAGTGATCGAATCTCAGGACACATTCAGAACTGTATTTAACACCGACCACTTGTGATCAGACCGCTCAGAACTGAAGCTAACACCAGGTCCGAACAGGGTCACAGTTTTATGTAACACTTGTACTTTCCGTGTCCATTCCTAACACCAGGCTCCTACAACTCTTCCCTCTTTGACTCCTTTCCTCTTACTGCCCCCCCCCTTTTTCATCCAATTTCTCTTCTTTCATGCTTCACTTGCTGCGTCTATGGTAATTCAGAGATAAGTTTGTTGAAATTGACCTGAGGCCAGTGTGCAAGCACTGCTATGAGCGCATGCCCGAGGAGCTGAAGCGCCGCCTGGCTCGACGTGAGCGTGATGCCAAAGACCGCAAGAAAAAACCTGCTGTGTGTCTGTAAAGTTATTATTCTTTACAACTCACCACTCCGTCCGTTGGTTGGTGTTATCTCTGCCTTCCTCTTTTTCTGTGCTTCTCCTTGTTTACTCCCTTGACAGTGCCGCATGATATCATTCTTTATTTTCTTAAGTCAAACCAGGACTCTGCATTTGTTTTGTGCTATTGGTATAAATCTCTGAAGTATAGATGTTTATTAAACACAAGTTTTTCCCGATTGCTGCTTATGAGAAG
The DNA here is from genome assembly GCF_024713975.1 of Paralichthys olivaceus. NCBI lineage: Eukaryota > Metazoa > Chordata > Actinopteri > Pleuronectiformes > Paralichthyidae > Paralichthys > Paralichthys olivaceus. The sequence goes on from NC_091093.1 coordinate 22,067,501, forward strand.
CTTAAGCTTCCATCAAGAGTTTTTTTAAAATGAGATAAGTAATGCTACATTGCCGTAAAGGGCAAAGCTATAATAAGGATCATTTCAATGGATTTCATTATAAGTCAAGATGATAAGATGGTGAATTACCTACTAAAAGAATGGCCTTAATTATAATATAATTTAAAGTGAGGAGATGATGACTTTGAATGAATTCTAACCTGCTGTGGTAATAATATTTAGATGAAAAACTAAGCAGGTGGGGGGCAAATCTGGAAAGGTTAATGTATGCCAGAGACAAGTCATTAAATAAATATTTAGCATTTACATGGCATTTTTTTCCCTTATTTGCAGAAACAAGTTTGTTGAGTTTGACATGAAGCCTGTCTGTAAAAAGTGCTACGAGAAGTTTCCTCTGGAGCTGAAGAAAAGGCTTAAGAAGCTCGCAGAGTCTTTGGGACGCAAGTGACTGCGTTAGGAAGACGACCTTGAATTAGGGTGACTATATTCCTGCTGTGCCTGTGGTGATAAAATACTTGCTGCTTTACAACATGAGAGCCTGGCATTATACAAGTATATCAATATTAAACATGTAAATCAGGGATCCATTAAAAAATATGTAGATGTAAAAATACACCAGTGTGGTCTTGTTATAAATGTGCCTGTTAGCAGTTGTTTTTTTTCCTGTTTTCTTATAGACAATTTGTTTTTTTATACATTCCTAAACTAAATTGTCCAAATTACTTTTTCTCTCCTGTCCAAGAAAAGAGATGCCCAACTTTTATTTACTGCAGCTCTGTCTAAAACGTTTTATTGAATTTGAAGCTTGGATTGCAACAACACTTGTACCTTGAATATATGAACTGTGTCTCTTAAAATGCAAATAACAATTAAAGTGTAACTTACGTATTGTTGTAATACAGTCAAGCCTTAGTGTAGCCATCTTAATTAGATAAAGTATCTTCTGAAAGAAGAGGTTTACTTGACTTTTCACCACAACCACTGTGTTCTTCAGGATATTTTAATGTTGTGTCTTCTCCCTTATATCAAAATGAAATAATGCAAGAAAACAATCAGAAACATTCTGGGGTCAAGGATCATCTAGAGACACAAAGTGTCAATGAATCCACACCTGGACATATATATTAAATGTATGTCAGAAGTTTCTATGTAATGATTCCAACTGTTTGCTTCTTGTCAGTTCTTATCTGTCTGTTTTGTCAGATATATAATCCATCGGTACTTATTTTATTCAAATGATTACTCTCTGGTTGTTAATTCATCCCATAATCTTAATATTTACAAAAAGTACATTGGGAGAAAATCTGAGATTAGGAGCTGCTATTATGATTAATAATAAAAAATATTATAATAATCAATTAATAATCTTTTAAAGTGACCTGTTGTTTGGACTGTATGCTCAGTGTCATTTTATTGCTTGTACTGTGAATGTCTGGAGTTTGCCACTGTTGTATTTAGCCAAAAGAACTTTCTGCTGATTATTTAACATGTAAACGCTTTGATGATAAAATATCAGGAATGAGTCAGCACATTGTGTGCAGACAGGAAAATGTGTTTAAAAAAAGTGACATACAACAAAAACTATGTATTTGTGTGGATGAACCTTTTTTATTATGGTTTTGCATATTTCACTTGTCAGAGTTTACTTTTTTAATTTTGCATGAAATGGAGAATTACAATTCATTGCAGGAAATATACAGTATTTGGTTTTCTGTAGACTGATCAATAAACGCTGCCTGAACACATCACAGTCGACGTCAGTTGATGAAATAACCAACATACCGTGTCATTGTCCATTCAGGCTCGGAAAATTAGGCCTCCTGTAGCTGTATCATGGTGATGTCCATATCCTAAACCTTCTCCCACTTTAATTTAGCTTTTTAAAAGCAAGAGCAGAAGAACATCAAGCACCTACAAACTCTTTACAGCACCCTAACAGTAATTGTTATTGGACCAAAAAAAGCAAGGCAATATATAATTTACACTTAAACAGAAGTAAGACTGGGTTTCATCTCATAAAGAGCAGACAGTTTCACAGGTTAAATTCCGCATCCTTTTCTGTTTGCTAGCTATTCTTCTCAAACACAATGATGTAAAATAAAAACAAGAAAAAATTAACAGTGTCTCATAAAAGGCCTTGTTCACTACAGACATTTTGACATGTCAAAGAGCATTAAAAGTTTTACTAACAACATAAACAGTCGGTCCATTCTATCCAAATGTCTCAGTTAGCCATAACAATGTGACAGTGACAGAATATGGGACTTAACAAATGAATCTAAATGCAATTTATTGAGGCATCAAGGCTCAGTAGCTCATCGAGCCCCTGTTGAGGGGACAGGGAGAGATGAGCTGAAATCACTCAATGGGATTGAGGAGATGTGCATGTCTTCCCATGTGCAAATGTGGTATGTTGGGCTTAGTGCTGCCCAAGATCATTGTGAATTACTGAAGAAATACAATTAAGCTGGACCGGAATGACAACAGGTGCAGTCGGACCAACCTGCAGCACTGACACGGCCGTTATTCCACATATAGTCAGAGTAGCAGTGTTCCCTGGCCTGCTCCTTCACTGTAATAAACAACATTTACCTGCTGGCTAACGCTTCACATTTAGCATTGATACATGAGAGTGTTAAGGATCTTCTCATCTGACTGTGGCAAGAAATAGATATTTCCCAAAACCATGCACTAAAACTTTAATCATTTATTTGTAACACTGAAACATTTAGCAATTAGGTTTTTTTAATGATATTTGTCGCTTATGGTTCACATGCAGATCATGATTTGATGCATATCAGACTGACCTCCTACATAGAGCTGCTAACCAGACTGGAACTGGACGAGTGATGATGGTGCTTATGTGCTTTAAATCTCAGGAGCTGGTTTTGAGGAGGAGAAGGTGCCATCAGCGGGTTCTTGTTCTGAGGTCGGAGATGTGGCGGTAAACCCAGGAAGTGCAGTCTGAAAGTTGCCCATTCTCCATATGTCATATCTAGGAGGTCTTTGAGGTCATCTGTGTTACCAAAGAGCAGTGCCATTCCATTGAGGTCATTGCTTTTCACTTTATCAATATACCTGCCGGGGTATTTCATCCTCTCCAACTAGGAAAAAAAAGCGACATTTAAATGATTGTAAATGTTCTTCCTGACTTAAATTTAGATGAATCAATTGACCTTAAAATCTCTTTCTGTTGCATTTGTTAGAGCCCAAACATTGGATTTTGATTTGTGACTAAACACACTACTTTAAATGAATAGTCATAGTAAAAATAATTCAGTTTGTTGTAAGTGGTGTAGTCTGCTGTTGTTCCTGTGCTGAATTCAAATAAACTGTTTATGCAGGAAGGGAAACAGAACTACGCATGTATCTAATATTTTGTTACCGTATCTCTTTGATATCCTCACTGTCAACAAGTCCATTACTGCGGAACTGTTGAGTCAACAGCTATTCGGGTGGCTTTTAATGTGAAGCAATTTCTGGAAGTTCTATTCATATGCCACCAAGGATTGTGTAAACACAGACTTCTTTGTTTTTGACTGTGGGTGACTCTTAAATTCTACAGGGAGAAATTGAGACATTGAGAACCAGCAGCCATATTGAGCTGTTCGATGAAGAGCTGCAGGCGACAGGCGGCATGACTCCAACCTGCTCGTCTGAGTGCGCTCCACTGTTGTGTAGAAAAATGCTCATGGCTTGATGGGAAAAGGTTGATTATTGACTGACTTTTTCATCAAAACATGACTGTGTGGCACAGCAGCTGCTCTCCTGTTGTATTTCTGAAATAAAAGCGGTCAAACTAACCAGGACTGAAATTTTGCCAAATATAACTTTTAAAAAAAGGTTTCTTACCTCTTTGCATACACCCGCTGTATCCATATTGATAATAGTTGTAATTGGTAGAGGAGCCAGGTCCCTCATCCAACCAGAATCCTTCAGACTGGACGTCCCTCTGATCTGAGCCAGCTCCTTCCTGATTGTATGATCCAGGTTCACCGTCACCACTTCAAATGTCTTTAAGTCCTTTACGGTGAACTGGAAATCTACTTTGAGAAACCTTTCAAACATCTCAGGATCTCCGTCCTGCTCGAGGAGGTCCTCGATCTGTGCTCTCATCACGTACAGCTCTGTCTTGGACACTCTGAAGATTTCCCACAAGGTCTTTGAGTCGTCAGTGTTGTCCACGCTCTTACAATCAATATCAGCCCTTTGCTCAGCATCTTCCACACACTGGATGATCCAGCTGAGTCGGCAGGGCCACTGATTGACTAAGACCACCCATGCTGCGATGTCCTCTGGTTGAGGAAGCTGTTTTTTCAAGGCCATCATGATTATCACGGTCACTCGAATGGAGTTGATCACCCTCCTCATGGACATGGCATCATCTGACATGTACTGGTTTACTTTTCTTTTATTGCTGGTCAGGATGCTCCTCACCAGTGTCTCTACTTCCTCTTCATTTACATCCAGTGCTGCTGTAGTTGTATTGATCAGTGAATTTGACTCCTCCAGTGGAATAAGTACTTCTGTTACATCTGAGGGAGATTTATGTTTGGGGTCCCCAGTTCTATGATTATCTTTCCCAACGCTCATATCCTCAGGGATTTTTGAATTACCAGTGAGGCTGTAATATAAACTGTGCTTTGAATCATCGCACAGTGGTGGGATAGTGAAGGCCAGAGTAACTATGCGATTCAACAGTGCATAAGCTCTGTCCTCTTTGCTGAAACAATCGTCTGCAAAGTTCACTTTTTGCACAAGAACATCTGGGTTCACTGCCAGAATGGAAATAAACGGACTCTCCTCGTCTGAAAGCAGAATGTTGATGGCTTCCAGAACTGCAACAATTTTCTTAGGGGAGCAGCGGTCCAGATTGGTGATCTTCAGCACCACTCGAATCCTTTTCCTCTCAAATATCTCCATAAATTGGATGAAGCGACACAGGAACCACATTTCCTTTCTCACCTCATTCATGAAACCAAGTTGGCTGCTCACCCGCTGGTTGTCCATACCCTTCTTAATGTTCAGGTCCTGGTTGACAATGAGGTTCTTAACCATTTGAAAAGTGAACCTGGCTGCACTCGCTGCTGGGACGCCCAACAAAGCAATGATCAGGCCCTCTAGCATACCCACCTGACCATTTGCTTTATTCATACCCCCATCTGGCTTCACCGCAGGTTTGGGAAGGCCAACTGTCAATAGGCATATCAGGATGATGACTGGTACCACAAGAAGGGCCAGAACGAGAAACCACAAAGGGCAGCAGCAGATCTTCTTGGACCTCCAGCTGTTATTACCATTCTCCACGATCTTCAAGTTTTTGTACAAACAAAAAAGAACACAGAACAAACAAGAAGGATGTTAGACACCACAGGCACGGTTTAAGAAAAGGAGATAGCAATGCTAATTGGTTGGTTGGTTGGTTGGTTGGTAGTTCTGTGATTGAAATATCTTAGAAATTATTCGTCTTGTACATTTTGTACAAACATGATACCGAGACAAAAAATCCTGACTTGGCGATCCCTGACTTGACCTTTTTTAAGTTGCGAGATGAAAATGAAAACATTTCATACAGACATTCATGATAGATTGTAAATTGTACCTTGTATGACTTTTGACTTTTCATCTTGGACCATCAATAAGGCAAAATTTTCCTTTCTTATATATACGTATATATATATATATGTCTTCTATGTCCAATAATATGATGTGTGAGCCACAGACATTAAAGCTACCAACCCAGAGAACAATTTAGTTTGTATCGCTCGAAGCATCAACAAGCCACATGTGTGAAACTCAACAGTGACGTACCTTTCCAGAAGAACAGACCGAGCCGTCATGAGTTTTCAGTTGAAATAAACACTAGATACAGCACATTCCTGTGTGACCCATGGCTGTATTAACCTTAGCTTCCCTTCTTTGGCACCACAGCAAATGTTAGCATCACCTTAGTATGCGCCTTTGTGAGCATGTTAGCATGCTGATGTTAGCACTTAACTGTGGCTGTAAATTCTATCTTTGGTTGCAGAATGAAAAGGTAAGACGATTCACCAACCTTTTTCTTGAATTCCTCCTCTTCATCATGTTGAGCCACACGGTAGAGTGCAAGCTGTAATTTTCCAAAGTTTATCTGCATGGCCTGAAACAGTCGTATGGCTAGCCCGGCCCAAAGCAGGTCACTGCCGGCAAAATGCCAGGCACTAAAATGAACATAAATGAACCTGATGTCATGGAGCTGCTGGTTCGTCTTAGTCCAAACAGGCCTGTAGAAGAGCAGTCGACAGATGAGTCCCAGGAAGCCTGTGAATGACGGCTTAGCCGAGTGAGGTTTTCCTTTGTGTTCGTTCTCTATCTTCACAGCCTCCTCGTCCATGAACACTGAGGAAAAAATACGTGCATGTTAGGATAAAAGATATAAATCAAAGCAGATAAATCTCACAACATGTAAAACAACATGTTGGTTGGTTGGCAAGGATGTATAATAAAATTGAAGTTTTCCGGCTTTTCTGTGAAATATTATAGCAGTAAAATGAAGAATTTTGTTCTCACCAACTGATAACATGCCCTGAGGCGTGTCACTAAAACCATAATCTGCTTCAGGCAAAAGTCTGACTCAGTCTAACAAAGTTATCCACAATAAAAAATGATTATGATGTGACCATCAAGCCTGTTCGAACATCTGGAATATTGCCTGCCAAGGTTTAGAAAATCATTACAACAACCCTGTGGTGTTAGACCTTCAGGGTAACAAATAGACAACCTTAAACCTTTCTCTTTGAGCTCTTTGCTGCAGCTGCACATGTTCCATTCAGCCTGTTCAATGTCACGTACATCACATATGAAATAAAACTTTTTCTATTCTTATGTTTGAATCCTCACATAGTGCACATACAAGGTGACTACGTGTTGTGATGTCTCTGAATGTGTGAGTTGTTAGTAGCTCTATCAAGGAGGTCATGTTTTCAACCCTCTCTGTTTGTGTCGGTTGGTTTGATTGTCAACCGGTTTATGCAAAAGCTATAGAATGGATCGTCACAAAATTTGGTGGAAGAAAGGGGCTGATCCAGAATTTTTTTGTCACTTTCACTAGCATTGCGGTTTTCAAATGTTTTTCATTGTCGATTGATGCAGTGACGCAGATGGTCAGACAAACTGTCCACGCACCTTCCATTTGCCCAAGGATCATGTTGATTCGATTCTGACATGAAGAGTAGAGTCCCACAGTTGCAGGCGATGAAACTTTTGTCAGGGTCTTGGACAGGGCATACGCATAGATATCATCTAAAAGTCCAGGAAGGAGAAAAACATGGTTTCATTTCAAATTTTCACATTCACATATATTTAACCGAAGCCTTTATATTTAGAGCAAACTTCTTCCTCAAAAACCTCCCAGATGAGCTTGGAGGTGAATTCTTGGCACACCTGTTCGATAGGGCGTCAAACACGAGTGCACTTTAAACCTGAGAAAACAGGAACTCCAGCAGAGACGCTCACAGGATTAATTATCACAGAATGTTCCCGATGAACTGAAAACGTGTTTTTCTTCAGTTTAGCATAATCATGAGGGAGTAAAGCTTAGGTACATGACAGGTGTTCATTCAGCCGTTAATAAGGGGAACATTTGCACGAGTGAATATGTTATCAGCATAAACTTTGCTCACAGATGAATGTCGATGGGCATTTAAGTTTTCACAAAGCGAGAGTGAAGCTTATTCTGTCTAAATATACACGTTTCTGTATAGTATTAACTACATAGGCTACAATTTAGCCATTCAGTCTGTCAATGTCTGTTTACTTTGCCTTTCCAACAGTCTTCATGTCATTTCAGATCCTGCCACTCCCTTCACCCTGCAGCGAACCCAGCCCTCTCCACCTGATTCCCCACACCCACCTGTGCATCTGCCTCCCATCCTCTCTCTTTACCAGCTCACCTCCACCTGAGGCCTGTGCTAACGATTTGTCGTCATCCAGGTAACTTCATGTTGGATTGTGGTTTCTCTTTCCTACAGAGCTGAATCACTTCTTGCAGCTCACTTAACCTGCTCTGAAGGTCAGAGCCTGTCAACAGCCCAATGACCAATCAGATCACTGGAAAACCAGAGCCAACATTACAGGATCCCATCAGGGACAAAAGACTGTACCACAGTGACAAATAAAAAAGAGCAACAAATACCTTTGGGATCAATGAAACAGTTTTTTCTTCCAGACTTCCCATGTGTAAATTTTGTTTTTAAACAAAGAGACTTAAGAGTTTATCACACTAAATAAATACATAAATAACAAAGACTCCTTGATTTTCAAACGTTTCCTTGACAGTGTTGATGTTTTTACTCTTATCTTTCACTGCAGCTCAGAGCAACATGAGGCGAATGACTGTGATTATAATTGGAAATAATAATCTAAACCCCCTGATGTGTTTTGTTTGAAAAACGCACACTGTTCAATTTATCCCATGATTTTAAATGAACATGTGAGACTGAGTGGACATGTTCAGATCATCTTTTTTTCATGATTACAAACATACTTAAGAATTCAGAACAATAACAGTTAAGCATTTGTCCTACAGCCATCCAGTTACTGGGTTCCCCCAGATAGTAGACGTTATATTTTCACACACAAACATTCAAATTCACCCATTCGTTCTATCATACATCATTCACAGAGCGTTTGCACATCACACAGACCGAAGGAACTGGGGATCGAGCCACAAGTCCAATACAAACGTCTGATGAGGTCAATAAATTACAAACCAGAGCACCATGTTGAACTCTGAGCTCAGACCTCAGGCCCCTGTTCTCGGTCAGTTTGTCTACTGCGTCTTCACAGCTGCATCTTTCCAGACTCATTTCTGTTTGCGTCCTGCCAGGTTTTGAACCCCTGCACATGTTTTAGCTTTCACCTTTTGTCCTGTTCGCTTGCTGTTGTTGTTGTCTGCCTGTTGCTAAATTCTCTCTCTGAGTCAGGTACTTGAGTCAAGTGTCTTTCTTTTAATATCAAACTTATCTTGACTAGGATATCATTTCCAGTTATCATTGGAATCACCATGTTCATTCAGTTATTTAGCTGGGGGAAGACTGACTGGCCCTCACATACAACAGCGTAACATCTGCATTGACACCTTTGTCTTTCAACAGCAATGTAATGTGGGCTAAAACTAAATTTAATACAGCCCATAGGAGCCTGTGGAAACTGTAATGAGACTCCAATCAGATGTGTGTGTGTGTGTGTGTGTGTGTGTGTTTCTGTGTTTGAGTGAAAACAACAACAAATGAAAATGGTGATTTACCAGTCTGACAACTATCAGCACCGGGTGGCAGAAATAAACCTATTCCAGATAATATAGTAAGATATGCTTCTCAGGAAATTGCACTAAAACCACAATATTTTCCAAATTTCTATTCACATTAGGTTAAAGAACAAATACAGCCCCTATGTGCAGCATTGATCGAAACAAAGTCATTGAAAGAAGTTAATACAAAGATGGTGAAGATACCCCTACAAAAAATAACCAGCCGAACATGCCAAAGAAACAGAGTCTGGAGCCAATTTACAATCATTCTGTGCACATTCCTGATTCCTAGAGTGTCCACAGGCTGTCTGAGAGCATTTCATTGACAATGTGAAAGTGAAAACAGAGCCAGTCTGAGGAGGCTAGAAAAAGCTGAGTCACAGAGGTGTCATTACCTGCAGATCACTCACCTTTTGTTGGATTATACATGATGACTGGCTGGTGGGACGTGCAGCTTTCACAGAAAAGACTTTTCGACCTGAGGAGAATGAGGAGCAGCAGACATCTCGGCTCAGGCAGTGCAGTGGAGGTGTGTGTGTGCGTGTGTGTGTGTGTGTGTGTAAGTTTGTGTGCGTGTTTGTGTGTGAGTAGTCACAGGTCTCTCCTCACTTTCTTCTTTCACTTCTCCTCCTATCCTCTCATCTATTTGTGTTTTTACATGGTGAGACTTATTATCATTTAAGGTGTAGAAATATTTTAGTAATAGAGAAAGGAAACAGGTTTGTGGATCTTGATTAAAAAAAAAAAAAATTGAGAGGACTGGCATCTATGAGTGTGTGAAATTTGTGCAATTACAGAGTAAAACCTTCTGCAACTTTTGTAGGAGATGGATGGAACATTTTCCACTTGTTACTTTTGCGATTCGTGAAGTTAAAGCTGTGTAATGAATATTGCAGAGGCATGTTTAGAGTTTTCAGTTTGGGGATCTGTGACAGCCGATTGAGGAAAAGAGACTGATGGCTTTTGATGGAAAATGCATCACGTTGTTAAGCTCGTGATTTTCTTGAGAAAACAGTTCATCAGGAATCCAGCCTTTTCATTAAATTCTGTATTGACACAGTTTGAATGAATCTCTGCTTGTTTACACTGCAGTCATTTCTAACAGGAGCTTTTTGCATTCATGTTGCACATCTGGCAAATATGCAGAGTCTGATATGTTTTAATGAAAGAGCAAATAAAAAATAATAACCATAGCGAGCGTAGCAGTGCTCTTAACATGTGCAGCAGCAAACAACATTAGTGTTTTAGATGGAAAATGCTATGTGGCCTCTGTGCTTTTACCGTGCTCTTGCTGTCAGTGGATGTTTTTGGACACTTACAGGTCATGTCTCTCTACCTGACTCTGAAACAGCCTTGTTTTATATCATCACTGTGACTAGCTGCTGTTTCTCAATGCGATATGTCTCATTTTAGCTGCCAGAGCCGATAGCTGATTATCAAAAGTGAGGCTAGGGAGAGTGTCACATACATATTTACCTGTAAAATGAAATTTCATGGGCTTCCAGCCAGCTGCTTTATGTCTAAATGGTGAAAATGTGGAAACGTGTTTTCTACCTAGACACACATCCGATGTGTCTGTGCGAATCCTGAACTGTTAGAAAAGATGAAAAAGATTGTTTCTTAATGAACATTGATACATGAACATTTATAAACACTGTCAATGAATTTTGTTTTTGACAGACGGGTCCAGTGTCCTGGGCCACTATAAGACCTCATCTCTACCCTCAAATAACCAAACTATTTATTTTATAGTGTAGGAAAAATATCAATTACATTACAAATTAATCACATATTGTTTATCATGCTGTAATTTTGTGTTTTTGTTCAGGCATGGGTTGTAGGTTTACTACTTTCCAGGGTTGGACCGCTTTTCCCCATTTCAGCATAATAGACCTATATGCAGCTAGTATAGTAGTTCAGTAATCATCAATATATATGTGCAACAGAGTTTGTGCCTGATCACATCAGAACGATATGCATGCAGTTTTTTCTGCTTTGAATTGTGTTCAAATTCAGTTTGTTCCCTAGAAAGTTACAGTTAGTTGACAATGAAAATTCATGTGTCACAGTTTGACTCGATGTCAAGAGAGTAAATCTATTAAAATTAGTAACATTTTGATGACCACATTCCCTGTTTTATCCTAATTCTAGTTTTTATTATTGTTTTGGGAGGTCATGCTTAAATGCCTGTCACCCATTTAGTGTTTTTATTCTTTTATTTATTCTTTTACAAGTATCTATGTTTCGAGAACAGCTATAGAAATAAGCATTGTACCAAACTCCTCTGCAGCTGAATGGAAACCAACATGAGCGGGATGAAGGTCCTTCAAAGTGCTGACATTGCAAAGACAGAAATCCACAACCGGACGGTGATTGACAGGCGTTTAAATGAATTGTTTTAAGGTTACTCACCAACATTAACGTGCACGAAAAAGCCAACAGTTTTGCTATGTCAGTGATTACCTTGCAGAACAAGTTTCTCTCCCCTGCTCTGTGATCTTGCATGCACATGCCCAACAGATCCCTGGACGGCCTGACAGAACAAAGAGAAACACAAGTTACAGATTGTTATATTAGGTTTATATTACTTTGATTGCACCACCTCTGATCAGCGTGCATTAACTAACTGCAAACGGCATCTTGAAAACTTGTGTAAATATGGTCAAAGCTCCAATAAATTGATGATGATATCCTCAATTTGTTACAGATGAAACAAGCTTACCTGCTTGAGCTCTAAATGTCACTCCTCAACTTTACTGCGGCTAATCTTGAATTATTAGAAATCCAGAAGAAAGAGAAGAACGTGTAGCAGCAGCAGCTAAGGTGTGGTGGACCTTATACCACCGAGACATCAGTGCTGTAAAACTTTACAACATTGATAAGAGAGAAAAGCCACAGGCCATGTGTGTAGCTCCAGGAAGTGAGGTCACACCCAAGATCAAGCTGTAGATTTCTCCGCTCTCCTCGGTACTCCAGCTCCCAGCCTTCTCTCTGTTCACACAATCTGACTGAAGTGGGTTGTTCCTGAAAGCATTACAAGGGAGAAGAATCTCTTTTCTTGCAATAGCTCCTGGTATTAACAGTCCAACATTTTCAAAAATGGAACAAATGAGAGGCTTCAGGTTGGAGGCTTGGGTCTGCATGATTCATGAACTGAATTCCTGGTTCGTAGTCCCTCAGGTTAAGAATGGCTGGATTGCTCCGCTTGGCCTGAACTGACATGTAGAGCAGTTAGGTGCCAGAGCAGCAGCAAGTCTTATTTCCCCCCAGAGCCAGGTTTGTTATGACATAACTGGTTAGTCAAGCTCTGGAAAACAAACTCAGCTTGGAGCCTTATTTCTTTTTGAATATTTAGTTGTTTTTTGCGTTAACCTACTTCTAACATCTGGTGTCACAGTTTAGCCCCAAACATGAGTCCTGCATAAACTACAAATATACCGAAAGTAAATCACGTCAAGATGGCGCTTTGATGATAGACTGTGGACGTATAGAGTGTTTTCTCGAAGGACCAGCAGAGTGGGACTCCACTAGCTGCAATAAGAAGTTTCCACCAAAGTCTATGAGAACATGGATCAATTTCCCACTAGATTTTTGTGTCACTTATGTCAACAAACATTTTATGCAGAGTTTATGGTCTTATTCTCTGGATACAATACAGCATAATGCTCATTTGGTAAATTATGGGCCCATTCAGAGTAAAATAAGCGATAAAGCAGTTTGGATTGGGATGTGGAAGCCGTGTGATTGCAGGTGTAGGTGGGTGTGCAGTGTCATCGAGCTCTCTTTTGGGATCATTCAAAGAACCAAGATGGCGCTGAATTAAAAGCCAGATGACAATCCAGTGGGTTTCTAATGTCACATTCAAATAAGCATCTGTATGGAGACAAACACGCAACACAAGCATATATAGTGATTGTCAGAACTTTTCTTGTTTGTTAATGTGACCTCTCATTTTTGTGTCAAAGCCATTCATCAATACTGTGTTTATATATTTTATATCTGGGAGCAAAATTCTTTACTTTTTAGGAGAGCTGCTGAGATGAAGTTTAATTAGTTCACTTCTGATTAAGATTTAAAGTGCTCAGCCTGAGGGAAACTAATTCTGTCTTGACTCCCAGTACCTGATTGTTCAACTACTTTAATTAAGTTGATTGTCATGGAGAGAGTAAGGGTGTGTGTGTGTGTGTGTGTGTGTGTGTTTGTGTGTGAGACTGAGAGAGAAGTTCGCAGTTATTGCTTGGCCAGAGGTCTTTCGCAAATCAATACTGAATGAATTGGATTTTATCTCCCCTTTTATGAACCCTCACCACACCTCGCCCTCTCACCTTGCAATTAAGGTTAATGAATTCCCCTTCATGATTAATCCCAGATAGGTATCAGACGCAGATGAATTATATTTCCGAATTGGGAAGACTTTTTGATAAAAGCAATGGGAAATTAAATCTATATTCTAATATGTTTTCTGTCAGGAGCTGGTAGAAAATGTGCAGACTCACGAATGCACTGTGATGCATGAAGATGATGGGAGATAGTTTTCTTTTTAAGAGTCGTCCTACACACCAACAGAGGGCGCTAAAGTATTGTGCATGAGACCAGGACGATGACATTTGAACAGCAGCCCTTCATCGCACTGCTCTGCTCTGTTTGGTATGTAGGAGCAGACCCCAGAGTGAAGGAGGACACATTCACTGAGAATGGGGTGCGGTCGAGGGCTTAAGATGAGCTGGAACTTCTCTGGGATGAGCTGATGATCGTTTCATGTAAATCAACTGTATTCACACACACACACACACACACACACACACACACACACACACACACACACACACACACACACACACACACACACACACACACACACACACACACACACACACACACACTCCTGTCTTCATGACCTCAGAGGACATTAAATTGACTTACATTGATTTTCTGGACACTTGCTCTCACCCTTATCCATAGTTATTCCCCTCCTAACCCTACTTTAACCTTACCTTAAACCAACCCTTAACCTTAACCTTAGCTTGACTTTAAAAATGTCTTAAGTCACCGAAAATCAAGCGATTTACATTATAGGGGCTTTTTTTCCCCATAAGGAAGACAAATCCCCATAATGTGGATGTTTAAATGGATTTTGGTCCCCAGAAAATGGGTAATATCTGGACCACACACACACATATGCACACACAAACACGTAAGTTCTCGTAAGGACATTGTATTGACTTCCTAACCTGAACCTAGCCTTAACTTCACCTCAGTTCACCAGGAAGAGTCCCAGTTAACAAAAACGCACACACATCCACATCCACATCCACAACCACACACGCACACACACAGTAATATCTATCTGCCTTTATTCCTTATCCATTATTCCTAAGGGCAGACAAGCTCCAGTATTGACACGTATCCTGACACCAGCTTGGCCCTCGCCCAGCTTGCCCGGCCTAATTGGCCTCGAGACCTCTTGTTGGTGTGATCTATTGATCAGTCTTACTGCAGATACAGCTAAGTCACAGGGAGAGGACAGAAAGGGGGCCAGATATACAGAAAGTAAGCACTGCCAAATCTGGGCATGATGCTTTGTTACTCCCCTGGTAGAGCTGTGCAGCAAGCAAGGATGATGATAGGGTCCTCACCCCGAGGTGCAGGGGTCCGGATTCTCGCCAGCAGCTGATTCACACTCACGGATTGTCCTTTATTGTTACCGAGGGGATGAGGGCACCAACAAATGAAGGTTTGTGAATGCTGTGACCCCCAAAGATCTATAGACACTGTCTGCTTTAACAATCCCACCAGAGAGAGCGAGATGAAAACTCCTCCACTTTTTGTTTGATGCCTCTGCGGCAAATATTAGGAGAGGAGAGAAAAAATAAGGCAACCACCAAAGAGCCCTTGTGGGCCAGGGGGTGAGTGAAGTGGTATGCATGCTGATCTTGTATCCATCAGGACAAACATCCTATACATGATTATTTTTGCCTGCACCTTCAACCTCCTCTCCATTCACATTCACATCCGCAATCGCATCTCATTCTCATCTTTTTCTATTTCGACTTCTCCTCCTCATGCTCTCTCCCGTCTCAAGCACTACAGCCATTTCAGTGTAAATAGTGTCTGTGCTCATCTGCCCCTAAATCCTCCTCCTTCTTTTTTCCCCACCCGACAGCCCTCCTTCAAATCCCAGAAAAACTCATAAGAGAAACATACATACGTTGATGGGGCCCGCCACACAGTATGTCCTTCGCTACCTCGTAAAAGGCAATACATTCCTCTTTATGGGATGCACGAATTTCCACTTCTCTACTGTGTGTGAGAGCTACATCCCCCATATGTTATTACATTTATGATGCATGACAAGGCTTACAATTCTCCATCTCCTCTGCAGCACATTGCGAGTAACTGGAGCTGTCCAAAAGTCATGGCTGTGACAACGGGAATCATTATACATTTTTCTCTCTGTGCGGCTGCCTCTCTGTATTCCTGTCCATGCCTCCCTCCCGTCTTCATCCCGCTCGCTATGTGAGAGTATAGGTGCTCGTCGAGGTCTTCTCAGCGTGCTCTTGTCGGAGTGAGTGTCCACTCCTGGACCTTTCCACTAACACGAAATATACACGCCTGTGTGCACACATTCATGCTGACCCACTGATCCTGCCTCCTGTTTTATTGTCAATATCAGCCGACTCAAGGGTTGTAGAGGTTGACGGCTGTTGACAGGGGCTGGATTGTGAAGGTAAAGATGATGGTAGCTCTTGCAGGGATAGAATAGCTGTATCTTGCGACCTCTTGGAGGGTGTTATTATGCCGTTATGAAGTCTGCTCCCTATCAGACCTTCACCGAAGTGGGGGGTGGGGGGGAGTATAGCCATTGCAGTACAAAGTACAAAAGCTTTTTCTATCCCATCTTCCTACAGCTTGGTCTTATCTACCCCTATACTTCCCTTTCCCACATACAAGTGCACACATTTTTCTTTTGTACCATTCCTGTATTTTTCAGTCAACACAGCCTGCAGTCCCCCTGCATACTCCCATGAAGGAATTTCTTTAACATATATATAAGGCCACAAATGAATTTATACACCTTGAAGTGTGCAGCATGCACTGCATCATGACTCCACTATAGCTGCTGTCAGTTGCTCAGAAGCTCCTGACAAGATAACTGAACACATGTGATCATTTTAGCTCATTAGTGATAGAACTACTAAAGTGATGTATCAGCCTTAGTACAAACAAATATATAAATATACAAACATACTGCTTGTACATGCACAAGTGAAAAAGATTAAATCAATTATGCTGGAAAATTGATGTGTTGAGTGTGTCTGCAGCACAGAGGAACAAAAGTCAACATTCAGGTATTTGACTTTTGCCTGTGTGCTTTTGTGTAATGGAGTGAAATTTTGACACATCTCTGGATATTGTTTTCTGCCGTGTTGGTGGTGGAGCTGCAGGGTTGAGAAGGTTGGTCCATCACCTTTGACCAAAATAAAATATTTCTATAACTATTGGATGCATTGCTGTGAAAGATATTGATGCAGACAATAGTCCCCAGAGGACTAATCCTAATCACTTGGGCTTTTGCTAATTTTCAGGTAGTAGACTTTTGTGGTTCTCAGTGAAAATATTGGATGGATGAAATAAATCTGATCGATGTTCCACTCAAGATCAATTGCACAAACTTTGATGATCCCTTCACTTCTCCTCCATCTCCACCATCCACCTCTCCACTACTCCTCTCCTCTCTACCCACCAGGTGGAGGCTGATGGCCGCGCACACTGAGTCTGGTTCTGATAGAGTTATGTTCTCTTCACGGACACCAAGTGCTTGTTTGTTATGTGAACTGTTGGGTTTCTTTAAAATATTGTTAGGTTTTGACTCTTACTATGCAGAGAGCCTTGAGTGCTTTAGATTAATGGATGTTGTTATTAAGCGCTTTACAAAAAAGAAAAATGAATCTAAATAAATTGATGACTTGATGCTACACAAATAAAACTGAAGTGAATCCAATCAATCAAAAGTATTTTTAAACCCCATATAAAATCACAATTTCCCTCATAAGGTTTAAAAATCTGTACAAGGTGCAACACTCTGTCCTTAACCCTCCATGTGCACTGCATATGTATGACAACTAATAAAATAAATAAAATAATTTTTTATATAATATAATAATCATAATATAATTTAAAAAAATGTATATGACTTCTCCAACCATTTCAAGAAGCTGTGACAGGATAAAGTGTCAATCAATGCTCGCACAACAACAACAACAACAACAACAACAACACAACCTGAAATTAATGGTCACGCATTATTTGTATTCTGCTTTAGTGTTGATGACTTATATGTGTTGTCTGTTTTTTCAGTATTTTCCATAATTGCAATAAAAAAACACAGAACAATGTCCATGCATGGTTATCAACATGATTGAAATTGACCAGCAGGGGACTGCGGTGTGTCCCTGACAATGACATATTTTCAAATAAAAGAATAAATGATGGAATTGTCACAGTCAGCCTGAAATGTTTACAACCAAGAGTGATAATTTAGCACTGGCTGTGGAAAGGCTGTCAGCGTGTAATTATGGCCATTTGAAATTTTATAAAGGAAGGAGTCATCGGATTCTCCTTGAATAAGTAAATTGCAGCACAAAGCATTGTGAGATAAATATGGATCCTTCAGAGATTTTCCATCAAGGTGACAGACACATAATAACGTTTAAATGAGATTTGAAAAACTTTGAGTGACAAGTATGTTTGTTTGTTCTGCATCCACTCTAAACAATGTCATTTTTAAAATCTCTGCACAAACCTGCATATGGAGATTTATCTGTTGCAGAGGCATCAAGATTAAATAATTGTACTACTATTAATAACATCTTTTCATGCAGTGCAAAGGTTGTGTCTCCTCTCTTTTAGCTGCTTAAACTTTTATAAAGCGCTCAGGGGTCAGGTATGTTTACACGGATACAGCAGCTACTCAAACAGCCCGGCTGCAGAAAGGGAATAGGTGGACACAGAAATCTGACTGTGAATGTAAATCTGATTTGTGAGACAAGAATCATTTAAAGTGACTCTCACAGCTCATTGTAAAGCCTCTCTGTCAGCTGTGAGAGAGCCCGCTCTAATCCATTGTCACTGGGCGGATTCATTTGCATAATTCCACTATTGTGCAGTCCCAGATCTTTTTTTTCCGTCTCCTCCTTCATACTCAAGAAGAAGAAGAATAAGGAATAAAAAACAACTTGTTGCTCTGGAAACAGGGATGGAAAAGCACAGATGTAGTACAGTAGGGCAAGAAGAATAAGAGAACTGGCAGAACAGAGAGGACTCAGTTGTGCAAGGATGTAGAGATGAAGAGGGCAAAGAGGATGGCGATACGAGGAGCAGGAAGCAGTGAAGGAGGAGGAGGAATGAGGGGAAGAAAGAGTGAAGTCAGATAGAGAGAAGAGAGGAAACTACTGTTCAGTGAATGGAAAACAGAGCAATTTACTGTTACTTAAAAAGTCATTTATCTATGTCGACAGTCTATTAGTCATGTATTCGAGTGTGACACCCCCCCCCCCCCCCCCTTTGCACACACTCTTCCCTCTATCACACCCACACTGTGTGTACGTGCACATGTGTGTCCATGGTTGCGTGCTCGTGTGTGTCCGTGTGTATGTTGAGGCTGTGTTGCCTATCCTCCAGGGATGGGAGTAGCAGGGAAGAGCGGCACTGCTAAATTGCACAGATAAGATCAATATGTAGTTAAGGGGTGGAGCTGGGCCTTTCAGAGTGAACATTGGGTAATATTGCATTAGGCTCTGCACAGTGTGAAATGCATTATTCTTCCGAGTGCGATGTGGAGAGCTTACCTGTCAAGGAACAAGGACGGTCACTTACCACAGCCTGATTTCTATTTAAAGGATGGATGCATGAAAGGAGAGTTACAGTGACACCTTCCTCTCAAGAAAAACGACCAGCACCCCGAACAATCAACTGTATGTTTATGTGCAAGTGACGAAGCCATCAGCAGCCACTGCAATTATGACTCTGGTCCGTACGGAGCAAAGGTCAGGGAGGTTGTTTACAGGGGATTCATCACAACGATGCATGATTACAGTTTCCTGTTCTTGATTTAACCCTGACCATGACTGTTCCCTAAACTTCACCAAACCATGAAGCGGCATTGTCCGGAGAGACTGTCATCTCCATAGGATGCTGATCACAACTTAAAGTTGTGTTTAGGACCAGAGGAGGAAATCAGGTGACGTTGTCAGAGAGTCGTCGTTGGAAGAAGAATGAGCTGTCAAAACACATTAACACGGCAGTTCCCTGTCTAAAAAACAAAAACAAAACTGTGTTTGCTGTAGTTATTCATTTTTGCGACCAGGTGATTTTGTGATTAAAAGAAAACGATGGAAGATGTACATGAGCTGTATGTTTGTCTGTTACCCAGTGTGGATACTGGCTATTTAAGTTGATGTTTTGGACGTTATATGGTTTCTGGGCCTGTTCAAGCATCTTGAGCCATTTGGTTAGTGTAAGCAACATTTACCTTTGTTTATAATATAGTGAGAGTTTGTTCTGTGACAGGCCAACAAAGCTATGATACAGTATTTGCCATAGAGATCACATAGAGATCACAGGGAGATCAGAATCCAGGTTCCCTAGCTCATCCGGAGCAACGGGATGCACCTGCTCCCCCAGCTGGTGGCAATCAGCTGAGGAGGGTTTATAAGGAGGTTTGGTTTCCTTGTTCAGATGGTTGTTTGCTGTCGGAGGGTCAACACCTTCAGTTGGTCCTCTGTGTTTGTGTTGTTGATTTTGTATTGTTGATTTTGCATTGTTGATTTTGCTTATTCTAAGAATTTGTTGTTTACCCATTTTATTTACAACCCCTCTTCCCTCTGTGACTCCAACTGTCTTTTGGTTTACTTTTCTGTTATTCTATCTTTTTGATAGATTTAGAGGGTGACGTTTGGGAATGTAGTGTCTTTCAGAACCTAAGGATCCATTTTGTTAGTTTGGTTGCAGTGTTTTGTTTTTGTGTACCAGGTTTTTGTTTTTCCTGTTAGAAACTGGTTGTGTGTTGTGTTGTGTGTCCCATGCATGAAACTGTGGTATATTTGTCCTCATGAAGATTGTGCCAGTCCCAAGTGTTGGGCACACCCACCATCAAGTGTTAAACATTAAATTACTGTTCTTTAGCATTGTCCTCATAATCACATTCTTTTTGTTTATGTTAACAAGTGGTTTTACTAACAATACAGGTTTTTTGGAATAAAGAAATTTTTTAATTGTTTAAATTTGTGGCCCCTCCTCTACTGCGATGAAATAGCCAAGACTCAGAGGTATTATAGAACAGTGGCTCACACTGGTTCTATTCCACGTATGACATCATAAGAATGATTTGAGATAGCAGGACTCACGATCGAGGGCAACATGTTTCCAGAAATAAGATCCTGTTACTCTGAAATTCAAAATGTTTAAAACTGGACCTTTTGCATTGTAAATAGTTTCATCGATATTTCAATATTACTAAAGTGATGTATTGGAAGAAATGTTGTATAAAATATGTTTTCATTAGTGTGTTTCATCTAAATTGTACAAATTGTTGTTTTCTTTACCCTTGAATGGACCCTTTATATTTAAATACTTTATATTTACATCAAGAGCGGGTCCTGTCGATGGAGGCTACCATGTTTTTTTACAGTTGCCCAGACTGAACAACCTAAACACCTTTTCAGTTTTTATGACAACTGAATTCTGCCACGAACTCTTTCATGTTTGGAAGGGGAGGGTGAAGTGAGGGGTATCAGCTGCAACATGCAACTTCACCACTAGATGTCATTAAATTCTACACACTAAACCTTTAACACAAATAAGGAATAAGCAATAATTAAGGACATATATTACGAGCATACATCTCAACTGCATTATAATGTCCAATTGATGTTTTCACAGCATTTAGTAGTAGGATGTAATGTTGACTTGAGACGTAATTAGACTATAAATGGAAAGATGAATGTAATCTTCGATTAGCAGTTTTAATTTCCCTGAGGGAGTCTTCCCAAAGGGATCAATAAAGTTCTATCTAATCTAGCAACTCATGCCTCAACCCTAAATAATGTCTTATTCAAAATAAGGTAAATAGTTGGAATATTGCTGTCTATGTAAACTTAGTCAGTGTGTTTTGTGAATAGTCCAGAGTAACAGGGAAACACATGTTGATAATCTTTTAAATGTTTTTTTGGTTTTCTTTGCCCTGGTACATCACAAAATAAATGCCATTTAATTCACCTGTAAGATGGTAGAGGTCAATATCTTGCAGACAAGTATCTTAAAACCCATGACTAACTGTGTGGTTAAATCTATGAGAGGTCAGCGAGGAAATGTTATTACTTATTCTGGGTGAAGCAACCCTTTAAATGGATTCAGGCTCAGTGAGAATAACCAGGCGTAAGTGTCTGTTGCCCTCAGCTGAGAGACCCCTCACTGTTAACCTGCTGGTATGGGGTGAAAACCCTGCAGAGCCGTGTCCTCTGTCTCCCCTGCTGTCTGTCTCTCTGTCAGCTCTCCTACTGTCTTAATAAGCAGAACAGCATGTCCTGCTTTAATCATCATGCTGTATTAAACATAATCAGGTGGGCTAATTAGGTCATAATTAAGATTACTCGTGCATTCATTAGCAAATATTTATCCGTCAACATGTAGTTCTACAAAGTCCAATAGGATCTATCTTTGTGGCCACAATATCATGAATACCCGAGTGATCTAAAACAATGCAGTAAGTCCTGCCTGTATAAAGCTTGCATCTTTTATAAAAGTACATGTCAAAGGTTTGAGCTGACACTCCGAGGGCTGCAGTACTTCTAAAGATGTTTCTTTTAGCACCATCTCCTTGCAATTACCCTTACCCAGAAGGAACCAGAAGCAACCAGTGAGGGTCAGGCTACATTCACACCACTATGTTTTCAAACAAAGGATCTCTGTCCATATGGTTGATTTGGCTCTTTATCAGTTTTAATCTCCTATGTTAACATGCCTGAAAAGCATATCTCATGTACACTGGGCATGTATGTGCCAGTGTGCACAGGAAGCATTTGGTTGTTAGTGGCAGATAGCTGGATTAATAGCCCCTAAGCAGTTCATTGTAAAATGCAGAATATAACTGCACAACAGGGTTACTAACGCTTTTAATTGATTATCCATGTTGCGTGGCAGAAAAAAATCTAGTATTAGCACTATGCATAACTTCTGCTATTGATATGCCTGGTGTCCACACTACTCCAGAATGTTAGAGCCACTTAAATGGGGAAGTTTGAAAACGCTGTTGGCATCAACTTATTTAGAAAACTTTTATTATGGATAGGCAGAAACGACATTTGGAAACACAGTAGCAACAGAGCTACAATATCGAGTTCCCACTGATACACGTTCTCAACCAATCATGAGTCTCAACTGTCGATCAGCAGCAATGAGGACACTGCTGGGAAACCTAATCCCCTGTTTAAAATAATGTAAATGAATGCTAAATCTTAGTTAAATCAACGACATCATGGGGTTAGGATGGTGCAGGGAGACGTGACTGGTGAGACGTGTCCATTGGCAGGAAAGCATCAGCTGAATATTAGTGAGAAGTGTCAGGTTTTCATGGAAACAGCTGGTTGTTACTCATCAGCTTGTGGCCTCACAGCAGCTGAATGAAGCAGCTGATTCCAATCAGCTAACACAAGCTCCGCTGCTCGGCCTGAACGAACACGACGCTCCACCGGCTCTAAAAGGGGAACGCTGGAAACCTATCACAGAAGACATCTTATTTTTGTGTCTCTTTCACGTAGTAAAACAGGCAGAAGCATCATGAGGGTTGGATGTCAAACCGGACACATCAATATTTTTATAATATCAATAGATCGCTTGACTGCTTGCATATGAAAGAGATCACTTGTCGAGGAGAACCTATTGAGAATTATCATCCAACTCTGCAGCGCCATCATCTCTACAGAGCATTCCTGCATTTTTTTCAAAGCTCTGAAGACTGCACGCTTCTTACCCAGCACACGGTTGAAAAAGTTAAACTATTTGGTAAACATATTGGAGCATTTGGCTGCTAATGAGCCTGGAGTTGGTCTCCCTGGAGATGGTGGAGACCAAAACAGAGCTAGTGTACACTAGGGTAAATATTGGACATTTTACATTTATGAGCTGGTCTGAAACACAACTCCCACTGAATAACAATGTTGTTCTGTATCAGCTTGCTGCAAATAAGTAGAGACCAATTTCTTGGTTAGCTAATTTGAGCCTTTCCCAGATCTATTATTATTATTATTTGTTGAAATGCACCAATATAAAAACTTTATTTTACTGACTAAACAATACAGAGAATGTCAATTTCTTATTTTCTTACTTCAGGTTATTATATTTGGTTGCTTTTCTTTTGTATTTACAAAAAATATTAACTCTCAATCAGATGTCTCTCACACTGGATTGATTATGACACCTTATGAGTCCTTGCCAATTTTTACTCTGCCCTGAAATATCCACATCAGTCGGGCTCTCTAAGACAATGTTTTCCAACATGTTGACCATAAAAGGTGATAATAAGCTTAAGTTGTGTTTATAGCATGTTTCCACCGCACATATTGAAATTATGAGAAAGTCAAAAGAATAAAGTTTTCAATAATTGTGCACTTGTTATAGATATAGGACCAAGAAAGCCAATGGTGTTGTCTCAGAAGATTTGACTAATTCTTGTTCAGCCAAAAAATATGACCATGCATACTCATTTTGCAACAATACCTCACATTCAAATGCTAATCCTCACAAGCTGTCCGTTGCAATGACAGATCTGAAGTGTTGGCCAATACTGGAACAAGATTGGGCCTCGGTGTGGGCCTCGCTTCGGGGAGACGGAGAGAAACTAAACCAGAAAATCCATTTCTCATAATTATGAATGAAAATGAATGTCCATAATTCACTGAGCAGAGCTGTGCGACACGGGGAAAAGGTTGGGGAAGGTTCTTCAGAAATGTCGATTGGAAGTATTGATCAGGGGATCCAATACATCTCATACCTACTCTGTCTTGTATAAGGTGCAATACATAAAGTTGACAATACAATCTAGGCTTTAAGAAAAGGGGACAAGGTGTAGTCACTTGCGATGTTCAATTTGTTTGTAGCTAGAGAAAAAAAATCCACGGTCTAAAATTGTATCTTTCAAAAAAGAATTCAGCTCTACCTGAGTCCCCTCTGAGCTGTAGCCATAATCCGATTAATCACATTTTGTGTTACTTTTTTAAAATCTCATCTTGTTACATAATCGAAGCACTTGTGAGTGTGTGCAGCGACCAGCAGCCCTACATGTTTATTCATGTGAGCTCTGAGCCACACCGAGCGGACCATCCATCAGCGCACTCAGGATATGGGAGCAACCTTCTTCATCTTGTTTGCTTTTTCTCATGCTGCTCCACACCTCCTCCCTCCGCCAGAGAGCGGAGCGTGTTGGCTGATGTGTGAACGTGGTAGCCATGACGGAGCCTCGCGGAAAACAAATGTCGTCCCTGGTCCGGTCATCTCCCGTCATGGATCATCAAGAGGAGTTCATTGTTATCAGTTCCACTGTCAAGCTTAATGATGGAACAACAGACGGACGACTGTAATTGGTAGTTAAGACGCATCATGCTAAGACCACCTGCTGGTTGGTAATTGTCACAACACGGCAAAGGGATACAATCAAGCGATGTGGTGTGTGCTGCGTGCATGCATTCATTTGCTCTTATACACACACACACTTTAATGTGCCAGTGTGGTTTAAATTCTCTTTGAGGTGGTGGATGCCCCCTGCTGTTTCCCATATTACTCTGCACACATCAAACAGGTAGTTTTGAGAAGAAAAAGGGACATGATGACAAGAACGTGGCTCACTATTCAACTCATCCCGGCGCTGGGCTTTTTATTCAAATCAAAAATGGGCTCCCCCACCTTTTCTTCTTTTTTTCCCCCTCTGTGTTGCTCTGCCACGGTTTTCTCTAGTTTGTGCTCTTTCCTCACAATATCAAATCCTCCCTCTTTCTCTTTGTAACTCTTGCATCGTTTTTCCTCACGTGTCTTGGAGAAAAACATCCTTCCATAAATTTTTTTGTGTGTCCAGCTCCGTCTTTGCTTTTATCGCAACACCTCCCCTCTTTTTCGTGTCACCTGGAGCTTGTTGCAGTATGCCACTGCATCATAGCTGACCATCCAGACAATGTCAGTGTGAGTCACAGTTGTCAGGGGACACACTGAGCTCCTCCAACCCACCTCCTGACCTGTGTGCCCGGGCATGCCTACATCAGTGTACGTGTAAATGGGTTTGTTCGAATTCCTTACATGCAGGGAAAAAGCAACACATCCTCCCTCTGGTGTTGATTTGTGTTATGTGTGCAAGTGCATCCATGAGTGCAGTGGATTTACTGAACTGGAGATTTGTATGGCGATGCCTGTGCACAGGTCTATTGGTATGGATAGCGTAGCACGATCTCGAGCGTGATCTGTGTTCGCTGTCTTCCAGCCGGCCCCTCCCCTTCCCATAATTCCAGCGGTGCCTCCAAAGCCCCTCTAACCTTTCTCCTGCACACCCATCTGTCAATCATGCTCATTGCAGCATAGCATCATAGGGACACTTGGTTCAGTGTTAATTGAACCTTCACATACATTGGAATAAACCAACATCCCTTATGTGTTATTCCTGAGGTAACCCTTTACAGAGGCATTATTCATCATGGCACACAGCGCAGAGAATATCTACTGGCTTATAAAACATTTGGAGGCTGGAGGTGGTTATACTTACGGATGTGTTGGCTTAAAATTAACATACATGTTTTAGTTTGAAACTTTAAATATTGAAATGTGCCTTGTCTCTACATTCTGATGATTCAGTGGAATGAGCTCTGCTTATAGAGGTGTGAAAGACTTTGCATTTTCCCGCACTGAAAGGTCATCCTTATTAAAGGCCTTGGTGTAGGTCTGTTATATTGTATTATAGGGCGAATCCCACCACAACGTCTTAAAAGGCATTTTTGTACTTTCAAGTGCAGAACGAAATGATCCCTGGATGTTTAAGCTTGTTCCCTTAAGCCAGAGATATACTTGCTGTTAACTGCGCGTACGTGTGCACATGATGGCTGCATTGCCTATCCTGCGTCCATTTGGAGCGTTGGTTGAGCACGTCCTCAGATATTAACGCTACACATACATGCAGATGCAATATGCACTTTACCGGTATGGGGCAGAAAGTGGAGGCGGATGGCGAGCCGCTCTGCTGAACAGGTTTGCTGACTGTGTGTGTTGTGGTGTTTCATCAGCGGGCACTTGAAACTCCTCTCCCATCACATTTTCAACACTAGGGGAAACAGTGTTTGACAGTTTTTTTTGGAACTTTTCTAACACCAATAATAAAACGAGTACTCCCACTTGACTCAGTAATTAGCCAGCTGTGCGGAGGTGATAAACTATGCAAAATCTGAATCTTGGTCTCAGCTACTTCACACAGCTACATCACTTTTTGGGTGTGCGACCATGTGCGATGCCTTTGAGGAGAGACAACCCGAGAGTTTAACGCTCTTATCATCGTATTTCGTTATGTTTAGAAATGACCCACAAAAAACGAAGTCAGCTTCTGCCAAACGGAAGCTATGGCAACTGACAAGACAGCTCTGCCTTCGAGTGTGACGATTCTGAATACACAGTAACACTGAGGACGCCTTTAGACACATCGAACAATCTCGTCCATTTCAAGCATACTATTAAGAATCAGTTTGGAAGCTCCATGTCCTCAGTGATAGTTTCAGAACATTTTCAATTCAATTTTTTTAATATATATATATATATATATATGTGTAAATTATAGCGCATAATCATAATATACATAATCTCAAGGCACTTTACATAGAAGATTGAGACGCTAAAAATGATAGAAACAGTTCCAACAATGAGCAGCACATTGGTGGCTGTGGAGAGAAAAAAACCAATATATTAAAGATAATAATAGTTAATCACTATCATCTTAACATGTTTATCTCTGAATGCCTATTAAGTCCATGCAGCCTCATGTTCTTCTGTGTAGCTTAGCTCATCAAATTACTCCTGACATCTTTATTTTGGCCCATATTAAATATTTAATCATTTAAATTTTGTATTTTTTAAACAGTGCTTTTGCAAATTGAGTCTTTGCTTGATAGATGATCTTCCGTCTGTCAAACTCCATCACTTCAGGGTGAGAAATTCTCTCCTGAGTGATCCAGATTACCGATGAAATTTGTTGATGTACGAGTAGTTCCGGTGTAAAGACGAGGGATGAGCTTTAGTACTATAAAGCAGAGCCATTGCACAAACTTGCATCATACGTGTTGCCACACGGAACTGAAAATGAATGTGAAACACGGAAATCATAATGGATCACGCTGATTGTTCTGTGACAGCAGTGTGTTTCTTGGAACATCTCTCTGCTGCACTCCATGCTCTCGAAACGAAATGACGGTACTACGGTGCAATCCTGGTGACAAAATGTCATGTCAGTAATTTCCCCCAGCTGCTTATCTGCTCCGGTGCCAGGGTGGACTATTGGACAGTATTTCCTGCTCTGTCTCTCTCTCTCAATCAATGCACAGAGAGAAGGTTAAGTTCTCTTCTCACAAACCGTCATTTCCAACCTTGCGGGAGAGACTTGGATAGAGATCAGACGACAATCAATTAACTGTCTGTGTCATTACAGGATTAGCTCTACCTACGCAGTGGTCACATACATTTGGAAGCTTGCCCAGTAATGGGCAGGCAATAGAACAAGTGACTGCATGTCCCCTGGGGAAGATTAGCGCTCCGTGTACAGGACTGTGGAGTAACAAATGGCGTACAACAGGAATAGTGTTAAACCTCATGGTTTGTTGGATGACTCACACACATGATAGGACTGGAAAATTAAAAAGAATAAAAATGATGATCTTCATCAGCATATCATTAAATAATATGTGATACATGAGATGAGAACGATGTGAATCAAACTCTGTCTAATTATCGTTGACGTAGTTGATGAATATATACGACGTATTGTTTGAAGCCAGTGCAGCACGAGGATGCAAATATCTGTTGGCCACTATTTCTAATTAAAATATCTTTACAACTATTTGATGAATTGCAATGAAATTTTGTGTCGTCAGAGAATGGATCTTAATGGCCATGATAATGACAAATGTGGTTTTGAGTGAACTGTCGCACACACATCGATCACAGTTATTCATTCATTCTCTGCCTGCCTTACTCCCATCTGCCCTGCAGAAACCTCACCCCTACTGACTTCCAGCCACCGTAAATACTTTAAAACATTGACACACTTATCAAACATTTTGTTAATAACTGGTTCTTCCAATCAATGTAGTAGATATTGTCCGCTGTCCATCCTGGGAGAGGGATCCCTCACATGTGGCTCTCTGAGGTTTCTACCTTGTTTCCCCTGTTAATGGGTTTTTAGGAACAGAGGATGTCGCACCTTGTTCAGCCCTAAGAGAGAAATTGTGATTTGAGCTGTACAAATAAAATTTGATTGATTGATTGATGACAGTGAGATTGGTAATAAAGATTATGGATCCCACGGATTCACCTTGCTAATTATTTCTTGAATTTTTTTTCTTTAATCTCATAATGACTTTTTTCTCATTAAATAACATTATTCTTGTAACATTATGACATCATTAAATAACGACTTTATACTTAATATTTTGACTTTTTTCTCATTAACGACGACTTTGGTCTTGTAGTATTACAGCTTGTCTCATAATGCTAACAGGTATTAATGTTAGCATGCTAACAGGGTAACCTAATCTGTTAAGCACTGAAACATTACAGCTGCTAAACATCTGCAAGTTTGAATGATCAGACTCTCACAGCTGCTTAGTCTCAATCTTGTTGCTATTCAAAAATCTCTTTGCATGCAAATGCTTGTGAGACACACCCACACACACACACCTTCACAATAACAGTTCTACATGTTTGAGGTAGCTTGTAGAAAGAGGTGTTTATGCTTCTCCATCTGTGAGTTTGCATATGTCTCATTCCTCCCAATAGTTGCTCATTATCCAGCCTGCTGGTCTTGGAGTTTGATTGATGGTTCATAAAACATGCATGACCCTCGTGAATTACTGTGAGAGAATATCCAATAAATTGTTTTAGATGGCTTATTACAATAATGTTACTGGCCTGGCATATTAAATTATTTGCAATTCTGTAAATCACAGAGGTGATTTGAAAATAACCCATTGAACACATCATGGTGACATTTCTTCACTTCCTACAACATAACCGTCTCTGTCACAACTTGTTTTAATCACAGGGACTTTTTTCATCAGTCACATTCTAATTGGGCCTTTAATAAAATACAGACAGACTCTGAGGAGAGGAGGAATCTGCAGTGTTGGGAAGCGAGTTTTATGAATATTATGTGATTTATATTACTGGATTATAAATACACAGCTGTAAAATTCGTAACTTTCTCGTCTTTACTCATCTTTCAACCAAAATGCATGAATACAATTTAGTATAACAAGTTAAATGTAACATGCAAATGCAAAGTCAATAAATATTACATAAAAGTATGATCTGATTTTTACACAATATTGCACCGTAAAACAAATTGAGGTTCAGGGATTAATTTCCAACAATTCAAATTAAGTTACAGCCTTAATTCCTCATACAGCCTCTAAATACCTGTCTGCACTGAGAATCTAAGTTTATACTGAGTTTAGATTTTGATACAAACACAGCATTGGTCAGTGCAAACAGACATCCAGAGTTGCCCATGCGTTTTAAGTTGTGTGACCCCCTTTCATCCTCCCTGAGTCCCATGGGTGAAGGGAAGAGAGAATAGGAGGGAGGAGAGGTGGACGGGGGCAGAGGAGAAGGAAAGCAGAGTTCATCACGCCGCCTCCAACCTTTGGGCCCCAAAGGGACACAAGTCAAACTTGGAATACAGAGTAAAGTTGAAGGACTGTGTGACGTGGGCAGCAGAGCAGCAACATGGATTACCCGCAACTGACTTGAGTGACCACACCTTCCTTGAGTAGTAGGTTCTTCAACGTGTTGCCTCATCTAAAATCAAAGTGATGGCTGATGGGCATTTTTTTCCACTAAACCAGATTTGTGTGCTGCATTAGTGTTTTGATAACTTACAATTTGTTATGCGGATGAAATACTGTGAATAAATATTGTGTTGTGCATAGGAGGCTGTTTTTCTAAAGGTTGTCAGCTTTGAAGGTCCACAGATCCATTGAGGGTTTGTTTTTTTCACACTTTGTCCAGCTTAGTCCTTGAAATTAAATTATTTCTATGACCAAAGGCCCAGGGTCAAGTATCACTTTACAGGCGGGTTCCAACATCAGATTTATTTGAACCACATTTTCATTTGATTTGAACTAATTTATTCACATTAAGATTCAAGAGTTGTAGTGAATGTGGCTCCTGCAAGCACAGACATGAAAAGAGGCATAGATGAAGGGAGCGGAGCCATGGAGAGAGTTGTGTACATTCACCACCTACCTGCACCCACTGCGTTTGATCCGAACCCCACGCCTTTGAAGTATGTATGCCTTTGTGCTGGGCCAAATAGGGCTGTGTGTGAAAAACCTTGCATGCAAGAGTTTAAATGATGTCATCATTTATTCTCTAACACATACACACAAATTTGCACAGATTCACCTTCATGTGCACGTGCATCCACACAAAGTCACACCCACACAGATGGAAACTAAATGGGAAACGGTCTTATCACCTACAGGTATTTGCTTTCAAAATTGTACCTTGGACCTATTTCTGTTGCGACTCAGACTATCTTCAGAGACAATGGAAATGTTCATTTTATCAGACTGCACTTTTCAAGATGGGGAAATGTAGAAAGGCCTCAAAATATACTGTTCAGGTACAAACATGGTTTTGCTTTTTTTTTCTCAAACCGGACTCAAGGGCTGGGGTGATGAACGATCTCAGTATATCTTTCATTGATTGCAATTTTACAAGTCCAACATATTTTGAGTAGTGATCTACTTCAGTTATTTAAAATGTTTTGCTGTTAATCAAGTGTTTCAAAGCCAAGTTTAAAACCACAACCTTCACTCAGGAGCAAAAATCAGTCTTTACACTTAAAATAAATAATATCACGTGTATTGTGATAATTATCAATATTTACTGACATTTGATGAACATTTTTATCTTGATCAAGGTTTTGGAGATTTGCCCTAACAGCTATAATCAATATTTTATCATGAGGAGAGTATTTATTTGTGAAAGGCGTTGCTCATAGTAAGGTTGCCACGCAGATTTCTTTTTTTTAATCGACTTCACTCGGCTTTACAGAGCATTTTAGCATCTTTACAGTAGTTTTTTTTCAGGGGAAAAGCTCAGATAAACCCGCTACACACAACCTGCTCAGCACGGACAGACCCACAAAATTAGAGACTAGCTGGTGAACACAGTGGAACATTTAGCTAATAAAGAGCCAAATATTTCCCTTAGGAGTTGATGAAATGCAAAAAGGCCTTGCTGGCTAATGTGGCTTTTTGTTTGGGGTTTGATGCTATTGACATTTGTGCCGTTTTTGTATGTTGTACCTGCATGGCTGATGTGAAATGTGGACTCTTGTTTGCAGAATGAGGAGTTTGAAAGATGTTGGAAGCTGCAGAGTTGGGTTTGGTCGGGTCTAATTCGTTTTTCACACAAGTTACTGTTACTAAACAACATGATTCAACAAAACCACCCCTGCCACCACTGCCCATCTGCGCCCATAGCCTACTGCATTTCTACTGGTGGATGTTGGCATACATACAGACACATTCAGCAGGAAAGCTATCAGCAGTGGCTGCGAACGAGAGATGCAGCACAGAAAGCTGCCAGGACCGAGAGAAACCAGAGGGAGCTGCTCTCCACCGCAGGGTCAGTTAGCAGCAGCTGGAAGGAAGTGGCCGTGTCATGACAATAGAACTTCACTTTAACAGGGTTATCTGTTTGTTTCTCATTTACTGTGATAGATCTCCAGTCTCTCACACATCTCCTATTGTCATGAGAAGCTGTGATGTTCATCATAGAGCAACAGTAATTAGTGCTGCCTTTCATCGGGGGAGACATCACGTGTTATCAAACTGCATTGTGGTTACCTTGCATTGCTTTCAATGTGAATTGAGAGTTGAGCCAAGGTCAACTTTTCATACAGAAATAGAGGCATCACTCAATCAAATCACGTTGGGCATGCCTGACACACTACATGTACGTGTGAACTCAACATTACCTGTAAGATCTGCAGACTGCTGTTGAATGCACACAGCTCTTGTGAATTTCCAAACAGCCACCAGTTTTTATATTTCTGAATTGGATTTTCTAGAATCGCTGCATTGTGTTTTTACTTCTTAATGATATTTGTATATTTTAATGCAAAGACACTGGCTCACAGATAAAACTTGAGAGGAAACAAAGAAATGACTGACAGTGGCAACTGTTTTAGCAGAAAAGACACTAAATCTTTGCAACAATAGCTTGAACTTCTCTCGTAGTAAAAGACAGCTTGTGGATTGGTAATAGTGTTTTGCAGAAGCTTTACGTTCCCATAAGATTAAAAAAAAGACTTTTATAAAGTTTGTTTCTTAACTGATACTTTGATATTGACTGATCCTTGCTATAAATTAAGAAAATACAAATAGACTTGGTGGGTTATAAAGAACTGAAAAAGATTTAGTAGGTTTTATTCTCCATTATATTCCTGTCTGTGACCAGCTGTTACCGAATAAATCAAGCTCAATACAAATTACCAGATTTCCAAAATAAGATGCTATTTGTTCTGCTGGCGACAGAAAGTTTCACTGACAAATAGTAACTGACAAAAAAATATATAAAAGAACATAATTAGATTTTTAACTTCTCACAAAATGTTGACATGGGTTGAAAGAAGTAAGAGAAAAACAACAACTGGCAGATATGTTCAGACTATCCCTGGTTTTGATCTCTTCTGATCTAAAGCCCAGATCAGTCGGAATGGTTAGAAATGTGTTTTGCATGCCTGATTACTCATGTAAACACAGACGTGTTTTATGGAACTGAATACCAGAGCATTTTGACTGCTGAAAAAAATGCAGTTTAATCATAACCCCCTCAGAGGAACGCTTCCTGTTGTGCAGTTAACTGTCAGATGACAGAGTGCAGAGGGAAAAACAACAAGGGGAGAAGCTGAACTATGAAGACAAACAGGAAACAAGAGGAGTGGAGAAGCTGTCTGTCACACTCTGGCTTCTCAGGGTTTAATATCTCTTTCTCATGCACACATCTAAACCTCCTCCTCATCTGCTGTCAGCCAACACCAGCAAGACGTCACTTCAACTGTGGATTCCCAGCTCATGACGGAGGAACTGAAGGTCAGATCACTAACAGTGGGCTCAGTTTAATGGGACTGAACATAAACCCTTGATAGTCTTAAAATACACTGAGCCGATTCGTTTCAGGGGATTGATCACGTTTATCAGTGTCTGCTGCACGTCCTGCGATCAAATCCATCAAATTTTACATGTATAGCCCTTACTAGAGAGAAAATGCCTGACAGATGAGCCGAGCAGTAATGGCATATTGCAATGACAGAGGTATTACCAGTAAGAGTAGTATATGTGGACAGGAATATTATATTTATTGCAATCTAGTTGTAATCATAATCCACAATCAGACGGCTCCTTGATCCACGATGCTGCTGTGGCTGAGATCCTGGATCTGATAGGATGAAGCACAAGGACTCAGGGCAGGAAGCTTGTATTGATGAGACATTAATGTGATGAGGAGAGAGAAGAGGAAAGAGAATCTCCGTGTGTCACGTGTCCCCTGATTATCTAGGCCTAAAAAGATCGATTTTGGTAACAAAGTTCTTGAGCAGCAGATGAAATGGTCATCGGGTGGTTTTCAGTTTAAGCAACAGGATTAAACATGTGCCTCAAGTGGCTTTGGATTTTTTAATCTAAACAAATGCCACGAGCATCCGAACATGCTCATAAATAAAGTAATTAATGCTGGAGTAGCTGCGAGTGGACACTGAATTGCACGAGTGGATAATGGAGGGAAAACATCACAAATGTGGTGTTGAATGTTTTGAAGATAAAGTATGTTTTCTATTAACATTTTGTAACTTTGCAGGCAGGTGGATTCATTAAAAGCATTTCCTCATTATGTTGATAAAAGATCTAATCTGTTGAACATATTGGGTGTTGCAAATTACTAATGCATGAACTCAGTTTGTAGGAAACAGGAGCTGTTGTTGAGACTTGAGGAAAAAAAGCAGGAGGAAAAGTCAGACGAGGTAAGAGACATGAACACTTAGACAATCACACAGGATTTATACTTTCTCCCTGGGATACACTTATTTAAGAGAAGAAAATGAAGGCAAACAGCAAAGTTATCACCCAAACTGTCCTTTAAACACATTCATCACAGTTTAAAAACAAAGACAGCAGTTTTTTCAGTAAAAGAAAGGATTATTACTTTTATTGTGGGCTTTCAGTTTTACCTGTGGTTTAGATAATCTGCTTTAACAGTTGGCTTGTTTACAACCTATACTGTGTTTTTGAGCATTTGACTTGAGTGAGTACTATGTAATCATACGTAACAAAACACAACACCCAAGCTGCGATAAATCAGAACGCTGCTTTAAAGAGGGTAGATAGATGTATTGTTCCATTAAAAACTGGAATGGGACTCAATACAGCACATACACACCAAGGCCCAACAGTCCCCTTATGAAACCACATTTAAATTCACTACGTTTTTTGTTGGATCTGCATCAACTTGCAAATATCAGTCCCTTAAACCTACCTGATTATTATTTTCATGAATTATTCTCAGAGAAATCAAGGAAGAATACTGAAAAAGGCCCCATCTCGTATCTTCAGGAAGTGAGAAAAAGGGTTCTTGGCTCTGCCCCCTGATCTAGATCTGCAGTAAACTGTAACTGGTTCTTCCCCTTCATCCTCCCAAGTTTTGTGGTAATCCTTCCTGTAGTATTTGCTTTATCCCGCTAACAAACACAGATGAAAACGTAACCTCCTTGTCTGAGGTAGTGATCCATCTCCTTGCTCCCATCTCATCCCATTACGTGGTTTTCCTCCATCTCTACTCTGACCATCAAGTACAGCAACAGCAGTAAAGATCAATTCCTACTTTCTGCATCAACAGCAGTTTCATTTCATCCCAGCTGCTCTTTTACTTTGATCAAATAATACAAACTGTTGAACGAGACTATTACATAATAATAATCAGGATCATACACGTCAGCCATTTTTCATTGCTCCGGTCATTTATTAACTCTCAAACGATGCATTGATCGCTGATTTTGGTCCATTATGACCAATGACAGAATGAAACTAGTAATGGATTTTTGATTTAGACTAGAAGCTCACTGAGGACAAGCAGCATCTGACATGACAGGGATATATCTGTTTTCATCTGGGCCTGTGTGTGTGTGTGTGTCCGGTGTGTGTGTGTGTGTGTGTGTGTGTGTGTGTGTGTGTGTGTGTGTGTGTGTGTGTGTGTGTGTGTGTGTGTGTGTGTGTGTGTGTCTTGATTTTGAGTGGGTGAGTGAGTGTGTTTGTGAGTAAGGTCACACTTTGTGAGATATCAGAAAAGCAATATTCCTTCAAGTTCAGCGCTATGTGTTGGAGAGACGAAGACCACAGCAGGAAGAAATGGATTGTGGGATGTGGCACTGATAGTCATCTGTTCACTTGGACTACGTGTATTGCTGTTGGCGGGTGTGTGTGTGTGTGTGTGCTTCAAATGTATGTGTGTGTGTTTGGCCATAGTGTGGCAGCAGCATCTGAAACACTTGTGATGTGACTGCATTTTACTTATATAACTGATAGCTTTTAACATATGAAAATGAAACCAAGCCTAATTATAATTATTATTACCTTAATTAGAAAATGATGTTTTCTAAAGATTTGACCTTACCTCATTAGATTCTGGTGAATGTTGTTCTACACTTAGCACTTTGCTTTTACGAAGCTCAAGAGTTTCTTCAGCAGAGGAACAAATGGTGAAAACACACAGAGGAAGGTTAAATATTCTGCAAAATGGTGGATGACAGTGAGTTAATGAAACACTATGGATTAGATCGCGCTGGGATAATTTTTGTGGTCGATTTCATTAGAGATGCGATCACATCTCCCAATCAATGCAGTGATGCTATGAACACCAGAAAAACAAATGATCACAAAACTTGGCAGCAGGAAGAATTCAGACACAACAACTTGGCTCTATCACAAACTTTTATCAGCAGAGTGATCAAACAAACAATTACAGCTTCTTCACAATCTCATATTGTTTAATTCATTTTCACTGGATGTTCTCACCTTGCAGCACGGACGTAGCAGGCGTCCCCTGT
The DNA here is from genome assembly GCF_024713975.1 of Paralichthys olivaceus. Lineage (NCBI taxonomy): Eukaryota > Metazoa > Chordata > Actinopteri > Pleuronectiformes > Paralichthyidae > Paralichthys > Paralichthys olivaceus. The sequence goes on from NC_091093.1 coordinate 22,104,193, forward strand.
GTTTTAGGGGTGCTTTAATTGGTTGAACACACATCTACATCATCGCATCAGAAAATCAAAGCACCATTGTGAACAGAAAGAGGTTCCACTGCATCAAGTTTTAAACTGTTTCTGCTGCAGACTATGAAATACAATTTTGGATATTGTTGCAAAATGGGGGTCAACACATGATGCCAGGATAATGGACATTATCTGCCAGCCACTTGTTTGAGGACAGCAGGCCTCACTATCCAAGCAAATCTGTAAATACAGATGGGCTCATGCGTCTTCACCTCCTCACACTGTACAAAAATTATGCCTATATATTTCAGATACAGGTGGTGCCATCTTGGGCTAATGCAGACATGACTTGAGCCAGAGTCTACTTGGTTGTGATTGTGGAGCGGAGCCGAGGAATCACGGTCCTGCCAATTCATGAGCTTAACCAATCACAGGTCAGTCTCTTTTTTAACAGCACTAAATGAGTAATTTAAACCAAAACTATCCTAAAAGGTGAACACTTGAGTATGCATCGGTGTGTGAATAACCTTAAGTGGCAGAAAAAAATCATTTGACATTTTATCTTTTACTTTGGAACAGAGGAGGCAGGGTTTGTGACCTATACTGCAGTCAGCCAACAGGAGGTGATCAAGATGTTTGGCTTCACTTTATTGGAGCCATCATGTTTTCCAACTTACAGTCTATGATCCAAACCATGGATCCGTGGCATCTTCTGTCTTACCTCCATCCAGACCACGTTCCCACAGCTAAATTACAACAGGTGGCTTTAACACTGGCAAAGAGTAATTAAGAATAAGTGCAAAAATGTATTTTGAATTCTCTATTAGTTTTAATATTTTGCTGAATTAGCCTACATCATCATGTGGTGGAAATGAATAACATTATCAGTTGCTGTGATTTAAATCCTGATGATTTATTTGTATGAACGCTGAGAGCACAAAACTAAACACCAGCCGTATTTGAAAGTGGTACTGAAGAGGCAGTTTCATGTGTTACATGCAGAGGTGGCTGACGTTACATAAGGCTACGAAGTCATTACTGCCTGCGCTGTATTTTACTAAAGCTGCATAGCCAGAAAATCCCAGAACCTCTCGAGGACAGTTACGGTGACAGAGATGAAGACAAGGATGATAACGAAGAGAGTCAACTCCCACAGGGGAGGACCCTGTCCCAGAGTGAGTTTCCTCTCTGAGCCTAATTTACAGTTTTGCATTTTAGGCAAGTTACAGTGAACATATATTTAAAAAAACTGGTGATTCTACTGAACCATCACACAGAACAGTTTTACTAGGTATGCATTTTAAAGGCCTGCTCCTACGAAGACACATGAATACATAATTTACATTTGTCTTGTCATTTAATTTGTAGAAGCTCAATTTTTTAATATGCAGAACTCCTCCTGTAAACACAGGATCCTGATGCCATCTGAGGACACCCATCTCACCAATGTTCTGTCCAGCAGCGATGGTGTTGCAGCATGCAGAGTTTAATTGGGACACTTCAGGCTAAGGATTGCACAGCTGGGACATTGAAGGCCTCATCTCCATGCAGCAGAAAAGAGGGAAAACGTGGCAATGAGCATGTAGATGTACAACTGAAGTATGAGTAATACTTCATACTTTCTATATATGTCCCTTAGCTTAAATACAAATGCTCTTGCCTGTCTATTGGTTTATAGACACCAACTAACCCACCTACCTTCACATATCTTACAGCTGAATCACTTAAATGCCTGTCTCTTCCTACAGCCTGTTAAGAACAATTGACAGCTGTTTAGTAGGTGACCATCCCCCCTAAAAACAATCCAGTAAATGGGCACATATACAGTAACTCTGCATTTAAAGTTCATTTAAAGGCAGAGCTATAGCCCTCACCTAAAAAAACCTGTTTGTGTGCTGCAATCTCCTCTCTCACTTTCAGACTTCAGCACACGTACCACTACTTTTCAGACTCCTAGATGTTGCACACATGGAGGGAATGAGGCATTTATCTGCTGCTCTATATTCTCCCAATCTTCTTGGCTTGCTCTTAAAATGTGTTCACGCTCGTCATCTAATTGAACTAACAGTAAAGACTGTTCCTCTGTCCAGTTGGGTTTTATGGTTCTTTAACTCGTTTTCATTGCTGTTTGCTTGTTTGCTGGTGAATGGAAGATTTATATACCAACCAACTTTGCTACTTTTGTTGGCTGGCCAGAAATTGGTGAAACGAATATAAAACACATTTAGCATTAAAGTTACCGGCATGGTAAGTAAGCAAATACATAAAAAGACTATCAGTATGTGAATAGGGCACTGAGCAAGTAGGTAATGAGTTTTCATTTGTAAGGGTACTTTTAACATTCTACTGTTGTGCCCATTCTAAGCCTGACTTTTTGTTTTGTCTGTGGCGATGCTGGTTTCAGATTTCTTTCTGAAACTGCAAAAGTGACCTGCAGAACCTGAAGGTAACTTGTGTCCAATTGCACCAACTAAACTACACTGCACTTCCAGGGGACCTTTACAATACACATCCCAAGCGTGAAGCCTATAAGATGAAAAGTTCTCGAGATATGCCTTCCACATACAGACAGATCAATCAATTCCTCTGTCCATTCTACACTAATTATCACTATCTCCCACCCTGTAGAAGAATGCGTTACACCTAGCAAACTGCGTCAACAACACCCTGTCACTAAAGAAAAAGTTTCTGTCCCTCTCTTGTTGAGAATCCTAAATCAATCCTCAGCTCGAACTTCTTGCCAGACATTTTTAGGCTAATCGGAGCTTTCAGAGAGTTTTCTCCGAATGTTTTCTGAATACGGCCCCTGGTGTTTTGCCATTGTTCATTTCCCTGATGCTGTTACTTCTCCCGGGGTTATTGGCTGTTGTATTTTTCTTTTGTTTGTCAACTGTTTCAATATTACTGAAGAATACACCCATGTTTCAGGGCTTTCTTCTGTATTGAGTTTAGAGTAGTGTGGTTTAAAAAAGGTATTGATTTACTTGGTCATAGATCTGAAGGAAATATTGCAACTTAGATTGGTGTTTGAGGTGAAGGGCAAGCAGACGACTTTGATGCAACATTAATTCTTTTTGAGCTCAGTATAATTTGCTTCTCCATGGAGGGAAGATCAGGTTGAGAGTTGGAGTAGAATTCCCACTGGGTTTTACAAAGTAGTATTTGTCTTGTTCGATTTGTTTAAGCATATAAATGACTCAGTTGTTTAAGTAAGGAATGTATCATCTGACAGTAATAGTGGACTGAGTCTCCAGTGGGAGTTTTAACAGCTGACAGAATCGAACCTGAGGTTGAATAATAATAATAAAGTTGAACGGTCTGAAACGAGTAATATTGAATATAATAGGAGTGCATGAACTAGGGCTTTTTAGCTCTGATGTTTCCAACCTCTGTAGTCCTTATATAAATGATGTTGGTGAAGTGGCCATTTATCAGTGGTAACCTTGGGAGTTTGAGAAAGAATTAAATAATGTGTATCTACGTTATAGGTGGTAGAAGCACATTTATACATTTGGAATAACCAAAAGTTAGGGGTGTACACACATTCTAACACAACTGGTGTATGAGAGTTAAATTTGCTTATAGAAGTAAAGAAAATAACTGTTCCCTTTTAAAGTTAAATAACAGACTTTCCCACCCATGGCCACCTAAGCCTTGTGTGACCAGATACAGTTTTACATGCAGCTTTTTTCGTCATGCTATCTTTATAATTGTTCTCAGCCATGAATCCTACTTAGTAAAATCACTGGGAACATTTATATAATTTACCAAATATGTTTAATATATACCAAACCAGCGGCACTTCATCAAATACTGAAAACATGATATTTATATCAAAAGTGTAACCAATGTGTGAACCTCCCACATCCCATCCCCACCAAAAAAAAAACATAGAACAAGCTCAGCATCACGAGTCTGTTTAGTCAGTCTGCTAAAATGTCTAAATCTGGTGCCTGTTCTGTGGAAGTGAGCAGCAGGTGTACTTCACAGTCACATTGCTGAGGAACAAGCCAGTGTCAGAATGATCTAAACATAACATGCAGCAAAATGCTCACATACATGTTTAACCATATATTCATTGTAAATAAGTGCACCTCGGTTAACCATGGTGGTGAATTATGTACTATGATTACAACAAGACTTCTTCAAATGGGTTAAAAAGGGTAATTTTGTTTTTCCTCATCCTTGTGATGTCGCACCTTGTTGAGCCCTATGAGACTAATTGTGATTTGTGTTATGGGCAACAAAGAAAATTAGATTGATGAGTCCAATGTATAGAGCTGGCTATTGATTTTGATCATTCAGATTCCAAGTCTAAATCTGCTTATCAATACAAGGTCTTAACGATTACGATTCTCAGAGGGGCAGGGTCATAACAGGTCACGTATTTAAAAACCTCGATAAAGTTGTGTCACAGTCGTAATGAGTCAAACCCGTTGACATTACCATACAGCGATAAATAAAACGTTTTAATCAAGATCCATGCATTATTCCCTGGGAAACTGGTGAAAAGGTCCAAAAGGTGCTGTCTTGGCTCATGTCCCATTGTGACTCCAAGTTCTGTGGAAATCCGTTCTGTGGTTTTTGTGTAATTCTGCTGACAGTCGAACCAGCCAACCAAAAAACTAAGAAACAAAACGTTAGGGGTGAAAGCATAACCTCCTTGGCGGAGCTTTTAACTTAGTTTACATGCAGCTGCAGCCTGTGTGGGTGGTGACATGAGAGAAGTAAGAAGTTCTGTGTGGTGGTGGTAACATCCATCTAAAACCGGTTCAGTCTAACTGTTTCTATATAACATCATATCCTTACATCACATACTTATATTCTCATCCTCACTCTCCGCTCCTTCCTCATCCTCATGACTCTTCTCGGACTGCATTGTGACATAATTGTCTTTTCCACAACCATCCTGTGTTGACAGCGGACAACACACTTGGCATTTAGATCAAACAAATGACCAAGCAGTTGAAATGTCATTCATGCTGGCTTCCCTCAGTGTCCGTCAGCTTTGCAGGCAGAAACCTCCTTTTGATCCGGTCCCAGACAGTGGCACTGTTGTCCATCATTTGTCTGATGCATGGATCCAGTGCAGTGGTTACCTCGAGAAAGTTCCTTATATCATCTCTCTAACATAAACAAAAACAAATATACATATGTACTCCTCCTGTTTGTAGCCTCAGTCATTTACCTGAAACAGCTTGGACAGGTTTTTTCCAAATTGCTTCTTTAGGTTGGATACAAATAAAGAATCTCTCTCTTCAACAGTGAAAAATAAAAGCATCTCAAGCTCTTGGAGAATTGAAAGGATCTGACAGCATGTGATGTTATTTTCAGTAGAGACGCAGAGCGTGGACATGTTTAAAACTCTTCATCAGATTGATGAAGTCCCCTGACTTCCTGAAATCTTCATCAGTCAGCCAAACAAGTCTGTGAGGGAAAGAAAATACATTTTCTGAGTTTAATATATATTTTTTCTCTTTACGCAACAAACTGTGCAAGCTGACAAGGGAGTTTAGCTGCTCATCTTTATCCTTGCATTGATTTAACTTTTAATCACGTTACATTTTCTGTTTTGTCAGCTATGTTAGTCTTTTTATCCAAGCATATTATTATTGTTCACAGTAATCCCTCATTTCTGCAATGTTTTTACCTTTAAACCACACTACATGTACATACTTTAAACCAAACTATGTACATACATAGTGTGTGTCTGTCTCCATATGCTTTTTCAGCCATTGATCCAAGCTGCTGCACCAGTTCTCACGGCAACAGGGAGCGAGCACTGAGGCAGCTCTGACGCAAAGAAGACATTTACAAATGAGATTAAGTCAAAATAACATGAAATTTTTATATGTATGCATGTGTAGTTACATAGTGAGCGATTATTGTCATGTTGTTTATGAATGTCAACTCCTCAAACATAAAAAGAAACTCTGCTTTAACCATTATTGGAGAAATTAGTTTTATTTTTATCTTAATACTTTCTTTATGCACCCAGAACAACTTCCAAATGACATCAAGCTCTGTGTTGAGACTAACTCTTACATTAATTACCAGATACCTGTGCAAAACTATGGATCTACTTTCCGACCATTGGGAGGCTTTATTACTTGCATATGAATTCGATTAACCAGAACCCCAGACACAGATATCATGTTAGCAGAGGTGTGGAAGGGATTGGTCAAATGGATTCTGTCAGATTTGAGCACTGTAAATTACCCAAGACCTCAAGACTTCTGTCTCACTGTCACACAGACCCCTTGATTTGTCCAGCCCACAACATACTGTTTTTTAAACCCTCCATGATGCAATGGAACTGAATATTGACCATCATTCAGAACTGCCTTGTTGTGATGTCTGTCTGCACAGTGAATAAAACTAATCTGAAGACAGACCAAGCTGAAGGAATTGTATTCTTCCACACATTGCACAAGGGCAAAATGAAAGGAATTCGGTTATTCTTGCAAAAGCCTTTTGCTCTTTTGAGGACAGAGGACAACATAGATATGCAGAACATTGTGCTTCTCCTTCTTTCTACCTGTTCATACCAACACAACAAGTTCTCAAGGCCCAACTGAACTTTTTGCAGTTATTCATATAAGGTTCTTGTAAGACAGCATTTTAAAAGAACATTTAAGTCATCTGCACTAATTGGCATTGACCACACAATTCTCTCTTATCTGTTTATTGATCATTTCTGCTGCAGTAGTGGAAGTGGTGCTTGTCAATGTCAGTGGTAATGCAGAGATGAGCATGGGGCCGTAGGGGAAAAGATATTCCAGCTTTGTGAAGGTTATTCTTGATATCTTATCTTGAATGCTGCTTGTTGCTTGGCCAAACTTGATCCAACATAAGAGAAAAAAAACACTATCCAGTTGCTGTTGAACGGTTTGAGTGTGTGCTATGTTGAGCCAGGATGCACAAAAAGACAATGTTGTGAAAGCTGTGGAATCTTGTGATGATGGCCCAGGGACATTGGGTAGTTTTTTGGAGCTGGTGTTCTGTGAGCTCTGTCTAATTTCAGTGGTTTTGGGAAAATCTCACTTCCAACGACTTATTGGATGAGCTACGAGACAAATTCTGACAGCGAACTTCCTTCAGTCCCCGTGGTAATCCTACAGATCTCAGATTTGTCTGGGTTGATTTTCGAGGTGCTTTTAATGCTACAGCAATGTTTGCCTTTTCAAGCTGATCAATTCTAGATGTTAGCTTTGGCTATATGGACCATCACTGCTGTCGTTATCTTTTCTTGTCCATTTAGGTGTACTAGGAGGACAAAGTTGTAAAGAAGCATGTTTCTCCACTTCCTGCTGTGGGCTAGCAATTAGAAAATCCACTGTTTTCGCCACAGGAGCTGCTTGAGTTGCACACTCATACTTTACTTATTGTGGTTGTCTCAACATTTCTGGAGGAAGTCTTTGGAAGCTAAGTTGTGAAAACAAAATCTAGTTCGACATCAGTGATAAAAGTTCCCTAATTCTTGCTTTAATTTAACATTAAAATGAATCAAGTGGGTTTAAGAGTATTTGCTTAAATTACAAATTACCTTTAATGGATTTCTAAGTTTTGTTAAGTGTGACCTTCCTGTTGTAGTACTACTTAGCTTCTTACAGCCCAAATATGACCGGTCTTCCACACGTGCTAAATGCTCATTATAGCAGCTTTGATAGCTATTTCATGCTAATAAAAGTTTTTAATCAATGTTTAGTTATTTGCTGCAGCTGTGAATTTTGTATGTAAGTTAAGTAAGTATTAAAAACAGCCTCATTTCCAGGTTTCTATTTTGTTTTTAACATCTATTTCTGCAAGAGAGTTGCTTAAAAAGGTCAAACTCTGATATTTCAGTAACAGAAACTCGTATAACTGCAAATATTCCCTCTTAAGTGCGCAGCAGTCACTTAACTATTATGGTGCTAGAGGTGATTCCAGACAGCCAGCTGCACTGAGATGCTCCCCTCTCTTCGGGTCTAACTGTGCCTGCCCTACAGCCAAATCCCCATTATGGACAAAACATTGGCAGATTGAGAGGCCTTCAAAGAGCGGGACATCTCTACAAAGCCACAGTTCGAGCCTCAGAAGCTGCTACAAACAGGGACACTCATGGCCACAAGCCACAATGTGCCTTTTGACTGGATGGGAATGTGTGATAGGGATGAGGTCAGTCACTCTGATCAAAATAAGAGGCTTAATGTTGACTGAAAGTGCTCTCTTCAAAATTAGAATTCATTGGAGAACAGCGAAGGCAAACAAAATAAACATAACCAAGTGATTCAATAACATTGATGATGAATGAAACCAGGACATTTGCATAGTTACACACTGAATTATTATTTTTCACTGAGGAATATGAAGATCAAAATCAGTTGTCGTACTTGCCTGTGGCAGTGTCGAATGCTGAACGTTAAAAATGAACTTATCATCAGACTGAAAAGCAACGTTTGTCCTCTCTGTGAGAAGGTTTAAACTCTGTTTCACCTCTAACAACACCCTGTCAGAGGGAGACACACTAATATTGTACAATTCTGCAAAAAATAGCTTCAGTGGAGTTTTTACTAGAGTTTTAGAGCAGAGGAACTTTACTGTCACATCAGACCTAATGTTTTAGAGTCCTGTGCTCAGAGCATGAAGAGTCTAAACGTGTTGCTTTTTTACCAAACATGGGCCAAAGTATTGGTTTTTGCCTGTACACTAATAAATTATGTTATTTTAATAAAAACCAGCATGTCATCAACATCACTTTGTCCATCTAGTGCATATGGGATAGCACCAAAAACTATTTGTGACATGCTGTGAGCATGATTGCATTCATACACTGATCTTTTAGAAAGCAATGAAGGAAAAAACTAAATCGAATCTTCATCAATCTTGTTTACTCAATCTCATGATGCTTCAGAGGAAAGTATTGAAATCAGGATTCTTATTATTTATTCAATTATTGTTTTTGTTTATTTATTTAGTGATGAGCGACTTAGTCGGCCGAATGGCTTCTGGATGCATGTCTAGTCAATTGTAACAATAAATAGGACATTTTATTCTTTGGTAGCGTGTGATCCTTGCATAGAAAATCCTAATGTTGTTTACAGTAGGATGGAAAATATGTTTTTATTTAGTGTCCTACATTGACCTTGGTGTAAAGTCATCAACCCATTTCATCTCTTGGCTGCTACACCCGCAACGTTGCAGGCTGCAGAGGGGAAGTTGATTGTTTTTTATATTGTTTGATGATTGATTGCTGATTAATTAGACATACACGAACCTATCTTTGTGAAGTCATTAGAGACAGGACCTGTGATGATATACTTGCAGGCTATCATCATTATCTCACTGTCATGGATCTGCATTTTTTAATTGTCACCCATCTTTCTTCTTTCTCTGCACTTCCACAGTGGATTTGCTGTAGGACAAGCAGCCCAATCAAACATTGTGAGGGATCAAGATAAATTGTTCATTTTAAAATTAATATAAATAAATTGCATTATTTTTTTGATCCCCTTTATTTTAAAATTAGCACTGGCTTCATGTGAAAAGTAATAAGCTAATAAGAATAAAGACAATGTGAAAATTATATTTGCAAACCATACACATGGCTGTGAGCATGTTAGGATGCTTGCATCTCATTGTACCACTACAAAGGCTGCCATGCTCTGCAAAATTTTTTGTGTAGTGCAAGTCATCTTTTTCTGGCTCAGAATAACATGAGGACATATCAAAGACACCTCCCAAAGTTTCTGTTTGAAAGCATTACTGATAGTATGGGGTTCAGGGAGAAATGCAACAAGGAGGGATTGTATTTTTTGGCATTATTTTCAATCAAAGTTATATTGACCCTTAGAGAATTTCAATAAAGAACTTCTGGTTATGAGTGAAGCTGTAGCAGGCCTCAGAGACTCTAAAGAGTTGCGCATAAAGTAGATTTATCACAGCATCTTTCTAGTTCCCACAAGTTTTCACTTGCCTCTGAGAAACATTTTCCTAAAAATAGAAACTTAATTAAGCCTATCATTAAGGCTTTAATTTAACCATACAGAACACTTAAATGAATTACACTGCGTTCATTTGGCAGATGCTTTGGTCCAAAGCAATAAGCACACAACCTACAGGAAAAACAGTATTTACTACAATAAATCACGTTTAACAAATCCATCTAGTTAAAAATGAATTGACAGGGTGATTTAAAAAGAGCTAGAGTTTTCGTGTGAATAGATTAATGTGAAAGCTCAGTCGCTAGTGCAGAACTGCAACCGTATCATTATTGCAGGTTATAACTGGAGGAAATACTCAACGATTTTAGCAGGTGATTTAATAAGTGCAAAATCACCATAGTTACCATTCCACCTTGCCAGTAGGTATCAATTCCAAAACAGCACGTCACATGGAGGGGGTCGAGAGTTTTACCTGGCACCATCACACTAAGAGATCAAATGAAGAAGCATGTAAAGCTGTTTTTCTCAGGATGTCTGAGTGTGTGTGCACTTGTGATGACTCTAAGTGCAGCATTTCTGGAGGATCAGGAGCTTTTCTTTTTCATTTTACCAGGGACCGTCCCTCTTGTTCAACGATGCGCATGAGTACACACCAGCACCAAACTGTCTTCCCACACTACTTATCACTGGTCACAGATCATCATCTCCTGTTACTCGGATATTTCAGTCACTGTGCGGATGATAAAACTCATTACAGGGGGTTTTTAAAATACCAACTTAGAGTTTTAGTAGTTTTAATTTTAGCAAATTAATAGGAGGGAATGAGATGATGTAAGTAAAAGTAGTTTTTATTCAAGTCAACAGAAACCGTGTAGAGTAAAAGATGGTGCAGCATGTCTCGCCTCAGAGCAGCAGATGATATACAACTCCTTTATTTGATTTTACTGCTGCAGTTCCCTTCTTGTGAAAAAGTTAAATATATTTCTGCTGAATCATTTTGCACTTGGGGTGTGATATAAAACTGCACTACAACCTGTTATAGATGGGGTAACCATGAGTCAGAGGCATGTGTTTGGATGCCGCAGGAATGACTGCCTTTGTCTTTGTATCTCAGATTTGTAAATATTATAATTCTATTTTGAGAACGTACCTGTCATCAAAAACCCAAGTCCCTTAGGGTCATTTTGTCTCAAGTGTGTGTGTGTGTGTATAAGTGTCTATACAGGCAGATGTGTATCTATGAAATACATAACATGCATGTGTGTATACAGGATGAATTTGAGACTTCAAGCATGAGAATATAAAAGTCTACAGGCCCTGTATTTATTGCAGAGCTATTGTACTGAATGTCATTACGGGTATTATTGTGGGGAACCCCACTTAAATGTTTCCCTTTTCCTTAATTCCAATATACTACATTTTGACATTCATATTTCATAACCTTGAAAAATCCATCCTTTGTTTTTTGTTTTGCTGCTGAGGAGACAAGCAGTGCATCAGTGAGGGGAACCGTGAACCATTCTGTTTACAGAAGGCATTCCTGTTTACTTCCTTCTAATGCATGTTTGTGAAATATGACAGGGATGGGCGTGTGTGAGTGTGTTTGTGTATGTGCGTGTTTCTGTGTGTTATAACTGAGGGGAAGCAAGATGAACATGCTTTATGGCAGTAGTAAAATTCTCCATGGTCCGTCTGCTAGGGAAGAGCCAAGGGCAGAATGTTTATGGCTCCCAAACATTATAAACTACCTCTGTGCATTTACCTCAAGCTGCCGTGTTTGGCCAGCCATGTCCCTCCGCTGCAGAACAGGCGTCGCAGTGGCGTGTCACTTCATGAATACTAACTATACCTCTGTTTCACTATCATTAAATGTATCTTTACCCGCAGACGAGGTGAGGCTGGAAATAGTAAAGTCAGGAGCACTGAGGTGTGATTTCATGCTGTGAATATCAACCAGTTCTCTGTCTACACAGCCATATTGGTTGGATGCATGCATATCCCCGCTGTTATTACTATTTATGCAATGCAAATAGAAAAGACAGTCAATGTCTGAGAGTGGAATCCTGCTGGAGTGAAAATTCACAGGTACCATTGAACATCATAAGACATCTGTACAAACTAGCAAGGCCCCTGAAAACCAGCCTATTGATGCAGTCAACCAGTAGTTGATTATCAGGGGCAATGATTCAATATTTCAACATCCCTGCAGTGAAGAATGATAATAAATAATTAACTGTAGTGCAAAGATAGCAAATCATAAAAGCCACATGGTACTCACCGATGTGGGTGGAGTTTCTCTTGGTGCTGCTGATGGTCGAGCTGACTGTGACAAACAAGTCAAGTATGTTTGCGGCGGACTGAGGCGGAGCTATGAACAGAGCGCTGCCTTCATTTTTTCGATGCCTTTCGATTAAACATTTTTGGTTATCAGCATTAACTAGTTATAAGATGCTCACTTGCACACACAGATACTCTCTTTGCACGTGCATCTCTCTCATAGGGGGTGGGCTGTGGCTGAGAGGGGATGACAGAAATGACAGGTTATCAAGGAGGAAGTATTTTTGATTGTTTTGGTAAAACATTTTGGTAAAAAGGAGACGACATCCCTCCACCTATCGCCCAGTCGTCAACTCTCTCCATCGTCCAACATTTTCCCTTCAGGGCCATTCAGAGCCTCCCAGAAAATTATATTCAGTTCAGCTATTTACCTACATCAGCACATTATTGATAAGACATTACCAGACTACACCCTAGAGCTAAAACCTGTTGTGCCAGGTGAAAACAGGCAGCAAAATGACATCTCCACATGTACACCCAGCAGCCAGAACACACAGAAAATCTCCAACATCACTTTAACTATCTGTAGTCATGAATTATAGTAAGCTCCCATATGTTTCCCAAATTAAAAGCATTTTATATTTCTAATGGTCTGCAGCAGGTGGAGTGAGCAGCACCAGCTCCTGGTAAGAATAAAAGGACCTTCCTTCTTTCTGTGCAGAGTATATCATGCACGCCCAAGTCCTGGTGCACAGAGGCACTCCATCTGAATCTTAACACCATTTTACACTCAGACTGAAAGCCGCTGTCAAGGGATACAAGATTTATTTGCCTGTAATTGCCTAATTTTGCCTTTCCTGCCACCTCAGAGGGAGCCACAGCCCACCGATAGACAGCCTAACCTTGCCTACTGAGGAACAGTCCAAGGATATAATACTGTCAGCTTCACATGGTACTCGCTGGTGATTTATCATCGCTGCCTTCCTCCCTCTCTTCCACCCGCACTTCTCCCCACCTTCTGCCTGAGCAAACACTTAGTGAGTTGTTATGGCTCCGCTCATTGAAGGTAAACTCTGCTGAATGTTTGCCTTGCAACGCACAGGAGGGATCTGTTGATAGTGGCAACTTAGAAGTGAGACATGAGGGCAGATGTGTTGGAATGAGCGCAGCACACCCTGGGTGGGTTGTTTGTCAGGATCAATAGCCCGGTTTGAACAAGCAAGTGAAGGAAGTGTCTTTACCATTGAACTATATCCAGTCTGGCATAACAAAGGTTCAGTGATTATGAGAGTTTTCTGCTGAGAATGGCAGCTCAGGAAAAAACATGACAGCCTATTTTATTTCCAGTACCATTTTCATTTCATGAAATCTTGCCTCTGCATGTGCATTTGAAAAAGTATGGTGACGTATCAGCAGTTCAGTCAGACATCAATAAACCTGGTTTCAAACAAGACTCTGCCATTGTCCTACTTAAATCATTCGATGAAGAATTCAACGTTCCTATAATGAGATCTGTACCTGGGACATGTTAGAGTAACACATCGACCAGACAGTAGACTGCAGCACGATCACATAGCGATGATGTATAAGCTGGGGTACATGATGCGTGAAGCCTATAGCCTATTTTCCACAGTGCATGTGGCAGAGTATGCTCAATTTTACTGCTTATCTACAGCCCCTCACTGGCTGCAGCTGGGATAAGACGCCACTTGCTCTGTGTACCGCTTCGGCAGTTTTAAGACATTCTGAGACTTGTGGCTTGAGTGCAGAATTATTGCCAACAATTCAGTTATGTATCCAGACTGCGAATAACATTTTGTTTTAGCTAGTGAGACGAAAATATGCCTGATATCCCCTCTCATCTTGTAGAGGGATACAAAAATATTAAATATTCAATTTTTCATTGTTGGCACAGACATTTTTTTCTTGTAAAGAGACAGGGACAAAAAAGATGATTAAGTTTGATTATAATGGGCACTGTTGAAGAAATGTATTTATAGTCTCAATGTTAAGTGTCTTTGTTATTTGTAATGTTCACTTTCTATGACTGTTAGTTATATAGTCATGTTTTGCATGGTCTTGCGATCACGTGGAAAAATCGTTCTTTATCCTACAGTTTGTGGCTTTTAGCATTTTTACTCTAAAGTGCAGAAATTAATTCCACTAAACAAATAAGCTGCACCACAAACTGTGATAGGAAGCCACGGTGGGAGCACAGTCATTAGTCACCAGATAATGTATAGCAAGCTGGTTATTATCAGTGAATAAATCCTGACAGGCTGAATTTGAATCCGATTTCACAACAATAAACACCTGGTCCTCCTGTCATATTATCCTCAATGAAACATATTTACAAAACAGATTAATCTTTAAAACTGAGGCATCGTTTTTCAATGCCTGTTTTCTACGTACGTAAAGCAGCCTCAGGTAGAAGCATTCTTCAAGGCGGGGAGTGAAGCTCCTGATGGCAGGGCCTTCCTCACATTATACACTTAATTAAGGTGCAACCTGTGATATTAATGATGCCTCTGTTCTCTTTAAGTGTCCCAGTGAACCGAACCTGTGAGCAAACGTAAAAAAACCAGGTGTCTGGAACTGCTGCACCAAAAATGGGTTCATTAATTATTAATGTTGTTAATGACAGCAGCTGTTTCACATGTCACGCTGCCCGATGTGAGCATTTCAGAGACTGTGATTTTACTGTTTTATTACATGTGTTGTTGGACAGTGACTTTTAAGGCCTCCACACGCTCATGGCATCTGCACAGGAGTTTGAAGCCAACATGTCTGATTAGTTGTCATCTCAGGACAGTAACTGTCACCCCCTCATTTCCCTTGTAAAACCCTGTCTCCTAGTGAATGTTTTCATACAAACTGCAACAGCAGAAAGGTAATGCTGCTGGATTAAATTGTTTATTAACGTAATGAGAATATGTTGCTAATTATCATATTTGGCTAATACGTAACGTAGCAGTAAAACGTATTTGTTTTTGAACAAAATAGACAATAAGCCTTTGTTGTTACCACTGCATTATTGTACTATGGTTTTGTTTAGGTTGTGACAACACATTGTTAAAATTAACAAAAGGTTGTGACATTTGTTACAGTAAATGTTCACAGTGAATTCTGACACTGTGTGTTGTTCAGGCTTCCTGCAGGCAAATCCAGTTTGTTTCTCAAGATCGTATCTGGAGGATAGAGTGTCCGTCTTGTTTCTTGCCAGAGATCAGATTGGACTTGTGTGTCAAGACGTCACCAGCCTATCTGCGTGGGTTGCTGTGTAGGCGTGTCCACGCCGGTGATGCCACTTTCTAATGTGGAAGGATGGGAAGTGTTGGTCCTCCTCCATCACAAGGGACAACCTCGTATTGATGTACGTATTGATGTTCATTGCTGTGGAGGTCACTTTGTAGTGATGGTGTGATGCCATCTGCAGCATTGATTCTGTTCACGCCGTCACTATGGATGTGACATCACTGCGTCGTGTTGAGATGCAAAAGACCCGATGTGATGGACGGCTGTGGCTCAAGGGTTAGAGCTGTCGTCCTCTTACCAGAAGTTCGTCAGTTCGTCCGCATGCCAAAGTGTCCTTGGGCAAGATACTGAACCCCAAATTTCCCCTTCTCATAAACAATGTGCTGCCCAGAGATGTATGTGGATGTAAAACAAGTCTCTAGTATGACCACCACCAACACCTCCCTGTGACTATAGGCTCTGTTAATAGAGCTTCATTCATTTTAAAAAACAAAAAAAAGGGGAAAAACCAGTCTGGGCTTATTAGAAGATCTCAAGCTACTGCCTCGTGATTACCTGATTTTGAAATGACCATAATCAGTTATAATAATTACAAGGCCACAATCACACAATTCACTAATGGATGTGGTAAAAGTGAAGAGTACTTTCTTGTTCACATCTAGTGAACGTGGACCAACATTTGAAAACCATCAGGACTGCTGACATTTGATAGACTGGAGAGAACGTGAGAGGTGAACATATTAGCTTTGCTGTTTCATGTAATTCTACACAACCCATGCTCTCTTGAATGAGCAACGTAAACCTTCCAATCAATCAAGTTATTTCAGTCTTGATGGTTGTTGAGTATTTGACTTTTATTATGTGTGTTTTTATTTTCTTCTCCCCTTGTATTACACAAATATTAATAATATATATACACACGTTATTATCAGGTTCAAGCACCACCTGTTTCATAAATAAATTTCACCATGCAGCAGACTGTGTGCTGCAAAGTCACCTCATGTAATTCACAGCTAACAGTAGGTCAGCCAACTTTAACCAGAACAGAGGTCTAATTAGCCAGAATATCTAAAAAACAAATCTGTGTTGGTCTGCAGGGACTCGGATCCAATCTGTATTCACAATATGTCTGTTAAATACCTCAGTTGTTTTTTGTGTCGTATATTGTTTCATACCCACGCTACTGTAATGTGCCTATCACGCCCCCAGAGTGGTGTTGTGAGGTACTGCATGTACAACTCTCTCCATGAATATTAATCCCATCCAACAGGGGCTGTGGATATGAAACACTTTGTCCTGTGAAACAATGCTCCCCTTGACCTTTAATAATAAACTTTGGCATCATAAATAACTGCTGATGGAGGTGAGAAATCAAGCTCTGTCAAGTGTTGACACTTTTCCT
Source organism: Paralichthys olivaceus (assembly GCF_024713975.1). Taxonomy (NCBI): domain Eukaryota; kingdom Metazoa; phylum Chordata; class Actinopteri; order Pleuronectiformes; family Paralichthyidae; genus Paralichthys; species Paralichthys olivaceus. The sequence continues at coordinate 22,121,050 of NC_091093.1, forward strand.
TTATGGGAGGGTCCCGGTTCCCTGAGCTGCCACCTCAGTGTGACCTCTCAATTTACCATCACATTGATAATGGCGTCATTCATCAGTTTGAAATTGGCTGGGTTAATTTTTTTTCCTCACAGAACTAAATGGGAAGATTATCCTGGCAAATTACCGCTGATGAATGACCTATTATGAAAATCAAGCATCAAGTGCAATGATCATGTGCCGCTCTGAGCTGACCTGCCTGCATTAGCCTTAAAACGGTAATATTACTTATAATGTGAGTACTTTTACCGTGTGTATGTTATTATATTTCAAAATTATTTTTTAATATTTTGCTCAGTTTTGTCTTGTTTCATCAGCTAATTTTGTAAAGGGTAGGAATGTGTCTGTCATCCAGGTCATGGTATATACAAGTGCTAAAAACAGGTCAACTGGACTTGGTTAGGTTCCTTGACGTTCAAGATCAAGTTTAAGTTCTTGGAGTTTAAGAAACTCAACAAAGTCCAGTTGACCTGTTTTTAGCACATGGATAAAGAGAAGCAATGTTATCAAATGATGTATTCTGTATTTATTGAAGCATGAGGTTCATTCACAACAGAGGTCACTAATAGACGAACTGCAGTACGTGGGCCTGTAACCAAAAGCATGTAACTCGCTGTTCACTTGTTGAGAGGTAGTTAACAAAAAGAAGAAAATCAAAGAAATAAATAAATTCACACATTTAATGTGTTTTTTCTAAAATTAAGCACTTTTTAAATATGCATGTTTTTAGAAAAGCTTCCTTATATTTTATTATATTGACAAGAATGTTTTATTTTTTACTAGAGTAATCATTTATTATATATGTGTGACAAGGGAATGTGAAAACAGACAATACATATTAAACTATTTACATTATAGTCAGTTGTTGACTACACACAGACACTGCTCAATCTAACCTGTTGAGATATAAACTAAATGAACAACTCTTAGGCAGAACACAGCACAGGAGAAATAGAGTGCTTTTCTAAGATTTAATGAAAAACTGGTAACAGGAATATTGAATGTGCTGGCAAAGCAATAGTTCACAGTTCCCAGAGTCCAGAGGTATTAAAGCACCATCCACAGATCCAGGTCCAGGGTCTGACAGGTTGACTGACCGAGGGTCTGAGGTGTGAGAGCTGGCTGAGCGATGCAGGAACAGAGAGCAGGTAGATGATCCTATAGAGGACTGGCGGAGATGAGCTTAACCAAGGAGACATGGAAGGTTGGGTGAATTCTCATGGATCAGTGTGAAGTAAGTTTGAAGACTGAGGGATTGATTTTTTTTTTCAATGGGAAAAGGTCCAACAGAACATTCTCCTAGAGTCTGTTTTCAATGTTATATTTTTGGAGGAAAGCCCAGCACTCTGACCCAGAGAGCAGTCCGGAGCAGGTATCTGCTGTCAGAGGAACGGAGGCAAACAGCCCTGGTCCCTCTGCAGACTTTCCTTCATTGCGAAGGTGATGCTGGACTGAGGGTAGGGCGGTGTCACCTTCCTGAGACGGAAATAACGGCAGCTGGTTGTCCAGGGAGACCTGGAAAGGGGACAAACCTGTGGCGGAGCTGACAGGGGAGTTATGTATGTGTGCTCAATTCATGACTGTGACTCTAATCCAGATTGGTTTTCTCAATCCGTCAATTTGTCTGTGGGTGAAAACCTGACAACGGACTGAAGCGCATAACTAAGACTATAATTTGCAGTTGTACAGAGCTACTAGGACATTATTACATTTACTAATGTACACTGGATATCAACAGTTATAGCTCCTTCATGTTTTATTATTTCTACAACCATGTTTTCCAATAATTTCTGTTTATACCATAGACTATAATAAAGATGGACACTTCTCTACTTCACTCCAACTATCCAGAAATTAAAACAAATATCGCAGATGACATCATGTGGAGCCAGAGTCAGTCTGTCATATTTTATGCCATTTTTATAGGTTAAATAACTAATTTATACCAAACGTACTAAAAGTTGTACCTAACCATACATCAGTGCAAGAAGTACATACAATGACATAAACCATCTTTGAGAAAAATGTATTTCACGTGTACTTTGACTTTTTATCTTTGGTCCATGTCCAATCCACTAACATGGGTTTATGACTTTTACGGCAGCCAGCCACCAGTGGGTGATCAAGACGCTGGGGCTTTACTTTTGGGGAGCTGCCATGTTGTCTATTGTTATATAGCAGTCAACAGTCGATGGTTTATACACTGAACTCCACTTATGAGAAGCACAGTTGTTGACAAATACATGAATAAACACAGTACAGCTTTTAAATGTGTGAGAGTGTAACAGAATAACCCTGCATAATAATAATGGTAATTAAAAGTATAGTTATACCTAGAATACAAATGGCTAATGTCCTAAAATGTTACCGGATTCATCAACAGTTGTAATCATTGACTGCTTTTGAGATGATGAATGGAATCTGTCTCTAAATTGCTAAATATTTACTTGTTTATCTTTTGGACTTGAACAGAGCAGATGAAACGCCTACAAGACTCCTGTATCGTAACTATGGTAATGAGACGTTCATGTGTGCATTTCCTAAAACCTTTTGCATCCCTCCTCATCACAACTCTGGTGCAGAATTGCTCATAAATCATTTCTACAAAGAATAAAGCCTGCCCTTTTTTTTATAAACACTAAAGTTCATAATTGTATTCAAATGTTTGTGCTTTATGTCTACATTTAGCAGAGAGAGAGGTTTAAATGTCACTTTAGAATTAGAAACTGACTTCCACAACCTTTGGTGGTGCATCCATTTAAAAATGACATAATGTTTTACAACTCATGAGTTATTGACACAAACACAGGTCAAAAACAGGTTGTGTGTTTCAAAAGACAAAGCCAGAAAGTGTCTGCCTCAGAATGGATTCTATGGAAGTGTTTGTCTCACAGTGTCACTTTAGTTTCTCTGGCCTTGTTTTTAAAAATGTTCATCTGCTTAAAACTCCGAAAACAAAACGGCCAGACAATCTCAGATCAAATACAAGCTGTCAGTCTTCACCACCCACTGGCTGGCTCTAAACTGTGGGACCTGTCTTGTCTCTTTGTATTTGTCTGTTTTCCTCTCTCTCTTCCTCTCAACACAGAAAACTCTGGTATCAAAGAAGACATTGTGTATGATTAGGTTCTGCAGACTTAAAAAAAAAACGAACAAACTGTAACAGTAGGAATTTGTGTACCAACAATAATAAAGATTCGATAATGATTTTAATTGACTTCAGATTAAATAGTAATAAAATGGTAATCAAACTGATTCAGTGGATGCATGGAGGTCGTTATAATCAGATCAGGATGCATCCGTAGTAATGTTATGCTTCCACAGAGCCAGTGGCAGAAGACAATGTTTTCAGGTTGTCTGTCCGTCTTGTAATTATGATATCTCAAGAACTTGGACTTTTGGTCCAGATTTTGGTGGTTGAAGGTCAAAGGTAGAAGGCTCCATGAACTCAAATGTGTACAAATGGCTGAATATATGTTTTTACCTCTAATTATACACAATGCCTCTTTGAGCCACTGCTTATAGACTGAGGCAATGACTTTGGATAGTAGCAGGGATTGATAACATGCTAATACTCTTACTGATACTGCTGATCAATCTGCAGCTTAAATAGTATTATCGGTTTGTTTTTAGGATTTTGGGGGAAACTAATTAAGGAGAGATAAAACAAAATATATGAAGCTGAAACACTGAATTATATTTTGAAATTTAGAACATCAATAGACTGAGGATTATTAGAAAGTCTAAGTAACAGAGTGTAATTATTTGTACCGGAATTCCAATGTTTGCTGCAGGTTTTAGGTGTTGTTTTCACAAACAGCAGGAAAAGTTTGGAGTCAAAAGGTGTTAAGTTGATTGGTTTGCACCTAAATCCTGTGATTCACTAAATCAAATTAGATGAAGGTTCACGTTCATGAGTTATTTAAATCCTCCGTCTAATCTCTAGTCTCTGAGTTAACATATGTTCACTGTCACACAAGATTTGTTATCTGTCACACAACACATCTGAAAAAAGTTATTTGTCATCAGCTCAAGAAAATCTGTGTCGTTAACACATATCGTCTGTGGTCTCAATGCTTCTTCTCTTTATCCCTGTTTTAGCATCTGAACTAGTAACAAATCACACTGGTATCGCCTCCCATAGTTTATTATGAAGGTCTGGCTGTTGGAGCCTTCTGTGCGATCATCTGGTATCTGGTGTAAACATCCCTCCTCGGTGTGTCTGTCCTGAAAGCCGGTTGCGTGCTGTCACTGGAGGAAAAGGCCTGGAGTCATGCAGGAAGTAGCCAAGCTTTTGTGTTAATTCATTAGCTGTTGATCCGTTGCACCTCCTGTTCGATGGAGCGATGAGAAGAGCGTAAAGAGAGGTGTTTAAGACACGATGCATCACACATTACACCAGGCTTTGTTCTTAACACACCAAAAGAGAGAGAATATGAGAAAACATGGAAATCTTGTGTTTCAGTCTGAATCTTAGAATTAAATCAAAACGGTTTATTGTTTTAGGGGTTGTATACATTATCTCAGATTTTGCTGAATTAAGACGTGTTATAACGGCTCATTTGCTCCCAAAAGAGGAACAATAATTAAGCAGAGGAGAGTGGCTTGTTCAGTTACTGTCGTCATGCTTCTGGATAAAATAAAACTTGATGAATGATCTGTTAAAATAAAATCACATGTTTATGAACTTTTTCTTTTCATGATTCTTTTGCACTGAGATGAAAAACACAAAAACAGAAAACCACAACAAAAACATTCGTCAAAATGCAAGAACAGAAAAACAGACGTAATGAATGGAGTCTGGTTGATTTGTGGTTCCTGTTCACACTGCTGTTTTATTGGGGCTGATCCAAAGGAGTCAATGACACAGATCATCAGTTGAGGAGATCCTGAGTCGACTCTCATGTTGAATCGTGACAACATTTAATTTTTTTAAAAGATGCAGACAACAGTGCAGGTGCAGAGGCATGTCACTCTAACATAATAAACGTATTAAAGTTGTCTCTCACAATGAAAAAACACAGAACTGCTGCAGAAGCAGAGACGGGTGTGGGACACTGAGGGTTGAAAGATGTGTGATTGTTCTCATCTCTGAAACTGACGATTGGAGCCAGTCCTCCAACCTGAACAACCAGAGAGCTAATTCCTCTTTCCTCTCTCATTTGACTCATAGTGGCCATTTTCTGAAAGCCTGTTATTCATCAAACTTCATGGGAGGCAAACACAGTTATCAAAGTAACACAATAAAACAACACTTTAACTCACTTTAAACTATTTCTAAATGCCCTTTCTCATTCAAGACAGTTTATCATATACTTTGTGTCATATAGGTATGATTTATCCTTTCAGAGGAAATAAGGTTTACTTAACTAACCAAAGTACTTGCTCTCATTGTGCATCTCTTATTTTCATGGAGCCCGGGCCTCTGTCCTCAGTCCTCCAGAGTCGTCCGTCCATCCTGATCACTTGTCCTCAGACTAGTAAAATAAGTAATTGAGCCTCTTGGGTGCAGGAATGCTTCTTGCTCAAGGCGGACACCAGTGTTGTCTGGAAGCATTTGTCATGAAAAAGAAAACCCAACAACCTATGAGCTATGATCAGTCACTGTGGGATTTGGAAGTCAAATCCTTCGATACGTAGTACCTCACCCAGAGTGAAATATGACACATCTGTCGGACAGGAAGAAAGTGTTGTGTGATTTGCCACAGCATGTCTCTCCTCGTTCGCCGTGAAGCTCGGCTATTCAAAGTGGTTATAATGACAGCTCAAACAGGGGGCCTTGTCTGGGGATGAAGATAAGGCAGAGCAAGTGTGTGTGTGTGTCAGTGTGAGAGACTGTGTTGGGGTACAAGGAGGGGTTACAAGGGAACAGGCGGTAAGCCGAGGAGGAAAGACAGATGACAGAGGGGAGAGAAAGCGACGGAGAGACAGAGGAAGAGATAGAGAGAGGAAAATATCTGGATGACGGCCGTTATTACTCACAGCAGAATAATTTAAAGTGTGGCACTCATCAAAATTTATCTGTTGCCCTTTCTCTCTTTCATTAAACTTTTCTCTCATTGTCTGTCCTTCCTGTTTTGGAACTGAGGAAATCACATTTACTATCAGCACTCTTCCAAAAGCAGCGTCACATCATACAAATAAATACAACTGTTCCTCAAGAAGGTCAAGATTATAAACCTATAAATTAAACTTATAATAAAAGAACATCCTGCTGAAGCCTTTTTGTTTTACGTAAAGAAAACCACTTTCTCAGCAGCTTCTCACATAACAGATGCAGTGAAGAGGCGCGAGCTGAGTGAGAGCGCTGCGAGATTAAAGACGTCGCATTTTGTGGGAGAAAAGTTTTCTATTTATATCTGCCTGAGCTCGTACTCCGTATAAACTAATAAGAAGTACACTATCAAACACAGAGTCGAACAAGTTTCTCGGTCCACTCGGTAGGTTTATTGCAAACTGCGCAGGGAATACAGCCGAGCTTCACGACTACTTTGTACTACTTTTTTACGCGAGCTCCAGGAGTGCCTCACATGCGTCACAGTACCTGACATTTCACTCCTCTTCCTGCCTCGTGAGCCAATCTCCCTTTTTTATTTTGTATTTTACCTCTGGACTTTATCATTTGCTGTGTTTGACAGGTCAAATCCTGTTTTGACGATAAACTGCTCCCTATTTCCCAACTTGTGGCATCTGACTATTCTAATGGGAAAGCTTACAGGCATTTTGTCACACACATGCATCGGCTGTATGAGATTCGCAATACATCCTATTTCTCATGCCCTTGGGCCACTTTTTTCAGACTTGCATATTTCCACATTCTCAACGCTTTATCAGAAGGTTCTAGACTATTCATGCATTTGTTTGTCAGTATTTTTCATGCCGAGATGCTTTTCTATTATACCTGATTTAATCCTAGTACACTGCATGCATAAGTAAATTAAGTTATGATTTTACTGCCAGTGCTATAGTCTCCTACAATTACTCCTTTAGTGTCAAAAACATAATATTGTAACCATTTTTTATGTTAATTTAGTGGTTATCACTGCTGCCTCTTAGTAAGACGGTTCTTGGTCGAATCCCAGTTTCTCCAACTCTGTGTAGAGTGCCCCTCGACCTGAAAACTAACTGAGCCCAACTGACATGCTATTTTTTGTGCTCTTATCCGACCCAAGCCCTGATTTCTGATTTTCGTCTTTGGCACTATATTAAAAAAAAACAAAAAAGTTAAATGTGGTGATTCATTGAGATTTGCCATGTGAAATGCAGAAGAGGACATGTACCTTTAGTGTCGGGATTGCACTCACACAGTGGATCCGGAAAATGGTTGAGCTGGATGGATGAATATGTGAAGATATATATAAATATATAATTCTGATAATGAAATGTTTTAGCATTGATGAAGTAAAATTACATCTTTTTACATCACACCCATTAGATTTTGTTCTCCACTGTAGTGTGCTAAAGTGGCCAATGCAAACTCCATTATGACACTCATGTTACAATCTGGCACCAGATCCATTTATGCACATTGCTAATAAGTTGTGCACCCCCTGGAGCATTGGCACAATCCTGTGTTAATCTATGCAAATCTCTGAGGGAAGAGGTGTCTGTGGTACTTTGGCTGCATCTCACCGTTAGGGATCTCTGCACAGACAATACAGAGAGGAGGAATAATACAGTTGAGCAACAACTCTTTCACTGTGCATCGCTAAACTTTTACTTTATTAAACAACGAATATGTTGTGTTTTCCCCGTTCTATGTTTTTTTGTTGCTTTGTTAGTTTGCTTGTTTGTTTGTAAGCAGATTTACTCCAAACTAACTGAATGGATTTCTACAGAACTGGTGGAATGATGGGCCAAGAAAAACCTAGTACATTTTGGTGCAGATCTGGATCAGGGGGTTAATCTGTTAATTACTTTACACCTTCTTTAACATTGTGAGTTTGTCACATCATCACAAATCCCCAAGTGCATGGATCTTGATGGAAAATAAAATCAAGCATGTTCAAGGGACTCATATCTATAAATGTGTGCAATATGGTGTACAACCCCCAGAAAACAATCAGGATCTGGGGCCCCTGGCGGAGTTATGAGCTGAGTGCACTTGGTCCTGATTTTTATTTTAATCTACACCAAATCGACAAAAATATTATTCAAGAAAGAAGCAAAACCTGGATACTTGATTCATGTTCCACTCTTGCACTAAATGTCATGGAAATCAGTTGAGTTGTGTTTGTTCTGCAAACAAACACACAGCGCTGACAAAACTATCACCTCCATGACGGAGCTAATAAAACTGAAATGTGTATGTAGGTGTATATACTTTCATCCAAAAATCACTAAACCAACAGTAAAATGTTTTTATTTTGATCTAGTGACGAGGCAATGATTCAAACACTGCACAACCTGTCACACGTCACAACCAGGCGTTGGGCATTCCCTAAACTCTGAGCAGAGATACAGCAGCTGACTAAACAATCCAATTCAAATCCCAAATCTCTAATATTCTTTGTGGCAGCGGACTAAAATAAATCACATTTACATGAAGACTTGAGAATCATCCCCATTAAGTCCTCCATGATCCTTGTGCTTGTTTTTTGTATTCTCAAGTGTCCTGACTGGCCCAGGACTTCATCCCTCAGCAGGCACAGTAACACTGTGGTGCAAAGCTCCTGCTGGCCTCTTGCTAGGAGAAGGCTTTGCAAGGCCTGCCACAGTTTGGTCAGGCTAGAGGCTGGGGCTGGACCTATAGGTGGATATTATAATTCATGCAGCTTTGCACATGCAGCCAGGGATAAGCTCACCTCAAGGTCAGAGAGCTGTGAGTGGAATACTCATCGGGAAGTCTGGGCTTATTTTCACATCTCTGCAGATCCTTCTCCATCTCCTTGTAAATGAGGGAAGATTCTGCCATGTGTGTCAGAGCCAGTGTGTCAGAGCACTTGCCAAGGATGAAAACTTGGCCATCGCTGTTTTAGATGTAGGTTACGGTTTATCCTTTTCATACTAAACATACGTAACATGGAGGTGATGCGCCAGAATAAACCACAGTGACCTGATCTGCTATTGAATGCAACAACTTCCTGGTGAAGATTGCGGTTGTATCAGTAATAGATGAAGATCATTTCACTCTCCTTGAGCAATACAGATTTCTTAGAATGCAAATTGAACTTACTTTAGCAAATGCTTTCTACAAGTGTGGGAGTCTCGCATGCATTTTTTTTTCTACATGTATATTCAATAGATATCACCATGCATACATGATGTACACACTCTATAAAGCCACCACACCCCTGCCTACATATAAACACAGAAACTAAAAGAGAAATAAATCCTAGATAACTACACACACACCCTCACACACCAAAAGAGATCCCAGGGAACACTGACAAGTGTGTTTACCATAGCCCGAGGAAAAACAGCAAAACAGAAACAAAACAGAAACAGGCTGCTCTCTAGATATCCATGACAATAACAAATTGATGGAGTTTACTTCTCATATATTATTCATTTTGTTTGATAGGGTTGTAGGCAATCTACATGGGGGGGAAATCCTGGAGAGAATACAGAACATCTTGGATGTTTAAAAAGCGCTGCCCCCTCCAAGACGTGTGTTTTCATCAGTCACATTTACTGTACATGTGTGTGAGACACCTGATCTCATCCTATTCAGAACTGTAGCGTCGGGCCAAACATCATGATGCACTAAAGCACTGGTGTATATGACATAAGAAGTTGTGGGAAATAAATATATATATTTTTTGTAATCATATGTACCTGAAATATTTGTATCCCACATGGTTGATAAAAGAAAACAAATATTTTGGGGAGAAAACAGCAAGTAGATGAGATTATTTTTGAGGCTTTATGTGTTTAATATTATTCTACCTGCAGGCTACTGTTCCATAAGTGGTTCATTCAGATACTTGTTTCCTGGATACAAAGCAAAGTCTGTAACTAAAGAAAAGTTAAATGGTCATATTACTGGAAAATACCCTGTTTTAAATACATGTTATATAACTTTGATTTGTGCTTTAGTTGCAGTGATCTTGCTGAAATGTTCTCTGTTCTTGAGAAAAGAGACCAGGGGCCTGTGCTACAGAGCGAGTGCAACATAATTAGGATATGTTTTCTTTAACCGGCTTTACTTATCCTAACATCGGCTGTCCTGGTCATTTTTGGTAACAGCAACCAACTTTGTTTGTCACTTTACTGAACACTTAGTCCCTGTCAGGATCCTGAAGATCAGTGATTCAGTTTTCCAGGGGTGTGATTATTTAGTAGTCGGCCATTGACAGGTATTGATCTCTTATCAATAAATTAACCTGCTCCAGAGCAGGTGAGCGGTTCAGTTACCATGTTGACTTACCCCAGTAAGGACTGAACCAATTAATCCTGAAGTTACCTCGATAACCACTATTCCTGCTTACAGGCCCCAGAAGTGTTCAATGTCTTGAGCATATTTCGTATTTATCAACAAGCAAACTTTATTCATAGTATGTTTCAGAGTAGCAGTTACAAACTGCTTTCCAGGACTTAAATGTAACGAAAGCTTGGGACGAAAAGACATTTTTGACCCGGTGATGGTGCGAGATGAAAAATCACCAAAGTGATTACATTTCATCGTCTGGGGACTTTGGAGAACGATTCCATTCTATAGTTGTCAAAATATTTCAGTTTGAACCAAAGTGGTGGACCAACTGACAGACTGGTTTGAAGCTAGATCCATTCCACTGGCATTAATACAGTTCAGGAGACTGCAAAATACAATGTTTTTAATCCTCTGGAGTCAAATCACAGCAGTGTCATGTTTTGTTGACGTACTGGTCAATTTATACAATGTATTGTCAAAAGCTAGCAAATATCGGAAAGGTAAAAATAAATGTATGTGGTATATAAAGGCAAAATCCAAATAATTCGAAAAGGGTAAAATATTCCAGGTTCTTCTCAGGTTCAAAATAAAGGAAAAGTCTTAGAGAACAAGCAGGTTTGCATGTGCGCTGACTCACCACACCCCACTGTGCCGATAATGGTGTAGTCAATTCTGAATACATTACATTTTTAATGGAGCAAATGTGAAATAGAAACAGAACGCCATGCTCTTTTGTGTGTTTGTTATTCTCTCATCATCATGTGTGGTTTGTGTTGAATACAGAGACACACAATACCTCTGTTGAACACAAAAGGTTCATTCTATTTTGGGTGTATGTGAGTGGGTTTACGACAAAGACGATGGTAAACTGTTTGGGTCCACTGTATTTCTCGGAAATCAAATCCTGACTACTTGCAGGAACAAGTGTGTGAGTTTGTATTTGTGTGTGTTTGCCTACAAGCGGGACCACCTGCTGTTGTTATAGCAACTTGTTTTGTTTAAGGAAGTAATTTGGCCTGAATATCTTGTCCCAGTAATTATTTGTAATTTCCCTTCAACTATTTCACTGTGAAGATGAATGAGATGTATAAACCCTGAACCAAGGGAGTTTGTGTATCGTTATGAAAATTCAATTTTGGGGAGTGAATTGGCCACAAGGTTTTTCACACAGAAGTTGAAGATGAAGAAGTGTTTTCCTTAAGATGCTGTTAATGTTTGCATGTGTCTTTACAGGCAGTAACTCCTCTATCTCCTCCCTTAGCTCCTCCCTATAGTGATTATTTCCCTGCATGCAATTCTATGAAACACCGCTCATTCACTCTTAATGGGAGGCATGCGTTGCCAAACTGCATCGTGGTTCTGAGTATTCACGTTTTCATGCAGCAGTGGAGGCCCCCCAAATCACGTCAATTTGAAAAAGGCAGCAGAAGCAGCTGGTAAACCTGGTGTGAGTTCATTTTCCCTGTGTTCTTATTTTTAGCTTTGGATCAATAACTAACATTTCACATAAGCCCAAAAGCTGAATACGTTGTGTGTCCTGAGAATGAAACTGCAACATCGTGATGATCACAAGGCATCAAGTGACGACATGCTGTCGATTTGCCAGAGAAGCAAAGAATCATGTGTCTCTAGTAGAGTTTATTTTTTCATTTGATGAGGATCCAAGGAGAAAACCAGTTACTGTTTTTAATTTTGTGGCTGTCTGCCGTACAGATGATAAAGGCTGCTGAGACAGACCTTTTAATTTTTAGCACCCTCATTAAAAATTGGATGAACTTGAACTGACATGTAAGTGCATAAGAATAAACAATGCATCACAGTTGGGTTTGATTTCTGTCTATCGGCAAGGCAGCAGCACTGACCACTGAACAATGACACTGCCCAGAAACAATTACTCTGTACCTGCCCATAGAGAGAGAGAGAGAGAGAGAGAGGGGGACATTACCATCATCCAAACCCTAAACACCTACAAGCGCTGGCTCTATAAACTTGTGCGAGCTTGGTCGTAAACAGAAATCACACCTCTGAACTTAGGTTTTGACATTTTTACACAATTTATAAAAATGGGACAAGGGACCAAGGAGAAATAAAGTCAAATAGAGGGATTTGAGCATTCAATTAAAAAGGAGGTTGACAGGAATGGGAGAGTTCTTCCACAATCAATTAGACGACAGATCTGCAAAACAAGTCCTGTGGGTTCAATTTTCACTATTTCAGACTGATGTTATGTGTGAAGAGGGAAGATGATGAGATTAACAGCTGAAGATGCTGTTTATTACATCGTCCATGAATAAACCACACACACTTGCCATGATGACGTCTGAAAACATCGGAGAACTTAAAAAAACCTAAAGAACGAGTTATGATGGAGTTTCGGCTTCAAGCATGTTGTGACGTGGAGTGTGTTTGAACTCACATAAATTACATGCAATTACACTAATGATTATGTCTTGCATCATATAAAAATATGATATTGACATGTTAAGATTGTTAAAAACTTGATTTTCATTCATTCATCAGTTCTCACAGAACAATAATTGGATATTAATTGGATAATCAGCCCTAACCCTAGCTGCATAAAAACATTCTTTATACCTGAAGTTTAATACTTATGTGATTGTACGATACAAACAAAAAGATATTTCTAGTGAATAAACTATCTCTCATTTAGACTTATAGACGGGAACGGTAAGGAATGTAGGAGCAGAAAAGAAAAAGAGAAAAGATAGATCACATCTTTAGGTACATCGTGACTGGAGCCTTCCATCATACATGCACTGTCCACACATTGATTTCTCTAATATAAACAAATGAACTGTCTGAATCCTGCCCTGTACTGTACATCAATTCCTACATAACTTCACATCTGCTTAAGTCTCACAGTCGGTGTTACGCAGCAAGAGTAGGATTGGTGTGACAGTCACAACAGGTAAAGCTGTGATAGAGCAATGACTAACATCATAATTCACAGTTTCTCATAGGTTTTGAGTTTAGCAGTTCTCGTTTATTTGGCTCCATTTGTTCACAATGCTGACGGATCTAATGTAAGAGCATCCAGAGACCTGCACTGGTTTCACAGGAGACACAGGGGGTTTCCATTCTAATTACAATTTCTTTCCTTGATCTGATATTCAATAACCACTGTAGGCCAGGATAATCTGAAACAATGAATTATTTAACAGTAACACTTAGGTTGTGAAAGATATATAGGTCCTTAAGATCTGGGAGCTGGATACCTTGCTGAAAATGTTGGTGTATTGCAGCAGCAATGCACTTCTTGAAAACAGAGACCAGGGGCCTGTGCTACAGAGCGAGTGCAACATAATTAGGATATGTTTTCTTTAACCGGCTTTACTTATCCGAACATCGGCTGTCCTGGTCATTTTTGGTAACAGCAACCAACCTTGTTTGTCACTTTACCGTACACTTTGTCCCTGTCAGGAACCTGACAGAGACTGAATCAGTGATTCAGTTTTCAGGTATTGGTCTCTTATCAATAAGTTGCTCTGGAGTTCCCAGTAGATCTTCACAGACTCACTTACATTACGTTTCCATACAGTATATTTTTCATTGATTCAAGCAGCATTTATGTCGTAATGTTCAGATTCTGAGAATATTGGCTGAAAATAGCTTAAGGGTAGTGGTAAATTTTTCGGCTAGTTTTAGATTTAGTTTTAGTCCTGACTCCTGAAATAAAAAGTCCACGTTAGTTTTAGTTATAGTTCGTCAACACTTTATTTAACTCAGTCCATTAATGGTCACATTAATCAGAACTGAGCCAGAAAGAGGCTGATTTTATTCTCTAACTTAGGCCTCAGTTGTATAGTAAGTGTGAAAGTCTTAAAACACCACTTCACACAAAGTACCAGACAATAACTACAGGTTGTATTCAAGTCCATTATAATAAAGACCGTAATAATATAATAATAATAAATTTTGACACTGAATGAAACCTTGCAATAAAAATATGAACATGAACGATTTTAGTAAACCAAACGTTAGTTGGATTAGGAGATAAGGAGACACAAACACATCAATACAGCATATGTGAAACAAGGTTTGTTCAAGGTAAAACTCTACATTGTAAAAAGCAGATGCTGCAAATAGACTATTAAACAAGTTGTGCCATACACTTTATAGATTAAATACACAAAACAACCAATCTTTGTCTAAAACTAGCCAATAAAGCGGACTGAGCAACCGATTTACAGTGATGTAAATCAATGTGACAATAATCTGTCTTTAAAAATAAAGATGTGCAGCTACTAAAACACACTGTGTAACATGTGTGATTATACAGACAGACTACACATAGATGTGTATATATATAAACTGCTGTGATAAGTAGAGTGTGTATAGTGTGATCAGAGCTCAGATGTTCATACAATACAGATGTTATTGCTGCTGTTCAGCTGAGATACTGACTGAAGGACAGACTGACCCCTGACGTCCACTAGGGGACAGAATGTCTCCTGCAGAGGTTTGCTCTGTTGAATCAAGTCTTTCTCTCTCCCCCTCATTGTCTGTATTGTGACCCTCTCACAGTAAAGACATTCCCAGAAGCCTCACAGACAAGCTGTGCAGAAAACGCATATTAGATATGCTTAAGCAATGCATGCAAGCTGAGATTTGTGTAAAAAAAACAACTTTAATTGTGTCCATGGTTTTATTTTACAAGTGCACACATTCCCACTGTCTGAATCCAGAGGAAACAATGACAAATACACTGGGTGCCTCTTTCATTCCACTCATTTGTGCCTTTGTTGCACTTGTATCATTAACAAGCTCGGTATTTTCCAGCTGCACTTTGCACTTCTTCAGGGCCTGTTTTGAAATTCAATTCTAATTTAAACACCGAGATAACCACAAAGAGTATGCAGAGAAAGCTTCTGTTCTTGGCCCTAATGATGACTTTATATCAAGCAGTGATACAGGCAGAGAGACAGCATCCCATCTGTGGGCTCCGGGCTGCATAGCAGATATTTTCAGCATGGAACTCTCCACTTATTCTGGAGTTATAGGTACGACTGCAGGAATATAAAACACACTGTGTATTGCTTTGGTACAAGATGACCTCAAATCCTCTCATCTGATTTTGGTTCTCCACTATAATCCTTTTGAACAAATATAAATTAAACACAATTTCCTAATGTCGTTTGAACTTTTCAAAGATTGTTCAATATATTTTACTATTTCACAAAAGAAGAATTAATGAACCCAGGACTGAAAAACAGCGAGGCTCGATTTAATCTGCCCATCTTGACTTTATACATTTCAAATTAGCCAGACCAGGTCGGGGAGTAGTGATTCGGTGACGTCAGGTGTGAGTAATTTGTTTAAATGCACATTCACGTTTTTTCTTCAGCAGACCACAAGGTCAATTACAGATTTACTGATGCAGAAATGGAGACAAACGCATGTTGCATACTTTTCACCCGGTGAGCAACGGATGCTAATGAGAGCTTACGAGGAAACGAAGCATGTGATGTGTAAAGAATAAAGAAGAAAAACTGTGTGAGAACGAGTGAAAGTGTGAGAAACCTAAAAATAAACATTTACTAACCACAGCTCTTAATCAAAGCTGCAGTAATTAAACAGTTCAAGGAGTTAATTGTAATTTCCACAAATTAGCAGTTGTACACTTTGCCTAAAAAGTGAAAAATAGAAGATAATATTATTCAGGATATGAAGATTAATTACAACCACTAATCCTTAGTGCTAGAATATGGATTACAACCATGTATATTATGTGAAAACCTCTCTCTTTCATATGTAATTTCTATTGCTCTTCTTCTTACACCTCTTGTGGCAACAAGTCAACATTAAATATAAGAACAGTTTTGCATCTTTTCATATTTGTTTCGTCTTAACTGATTTTAGCAATGGCCTCCCAGCCCAGGAGACAGCCCCTGACTCTGTCCTCTTCATACAAGCTATTTAACACATAATACAAAATCTACCATTTACACTGTGTTGTGTTGACAGTCTGACATTGGCTTGCAGCGTCTGGCATCACAGTTGCTCTCTTGGAGCCACCAGACGATAACCTTAATCCGGTGAGTATAATTCATTAAAGGCATAGGCTTGGCACCTGTCAGCACCAGGTCAATACAGGTTCTATTGAATGTGGCACTTGAGGAGGCACTTCTGCTGTGAACGACATGGAGGCCGTGTCAGTGGACTTTCAGCAGGCCTGAGGTATCATGTCAGTGTTGTGAAAATACTTATTTAGTCAATAATGGATAAGAAGTGTGCAATGTGGTGTTTGTTGAAAAAAAAAAAAAAAGGTTTGTAACAGGATCCAGATGCTGTTTGGCCTGACAGCTTGACATCCATGCACCAAAATGTACAGTGATTGATATGTGTTTGTGTTTTACAGCACACATAAGACAAGTCTGAAGATAAATGGCAAATGGTTTTTCTGAGGTTGTCTCCTGTAGCTCTTTACTGTGCAGTTTTGCTATCCACCTATTCACACACACATTCATACAGCCAATCTATGTGAAGCACTTTCTCTAACATACATCAATATCCTTTGGGTTCCCAAGGACAAATTGGCATTCGGGATGAGGGAGACTAGGACCTAACGGCTGACGTTCTGGTTAATGGAGGACCCTTGAGCCACAGCCGCACAGCCAAGGACGCAGTCAGCACCACAGTCCAGCTGAAGCAATGTGATGTGTTAATGTCATTTAAAGGATTTCAAACCTCTATATCATCCTTACTTGAATACTGGTACCGTGGAAGGATTGATGAAATCCTCTTTTTAGTGGCAGTTTGTCTGAATGTGTGCACAAGTTTTTCAAACCTGTAGCCTAAATTATAATACCACTCATTTTTTTACAACATGTTCTTTGACTGTTTAGTTTGGTCCACGTCCCAAATATTAACATAGAAAGCTGGGAGTTATGATCTACACTGCTCCAGACGATCAATACGCTTTGGCTTCAGTTTTGGGGAGCTGTCATGTCGTCCATCTTCATTCTCAGTCTGTGTGAATCTCACTAACATCTCTACATCTGAACAGTGATTGAATGAACAGAGAGTTCCTCTGCGTTGTTTGTGTCACGCCCATCCAGCGCGTCCTCAACTGTCCACCACATAAATCAGTGTGTTCCTCTGCTTTGCAATGGTGCAACTACTTCCTTCCACAGGCCTCATGTTCTTCTTCCTCACGGGCCGCTTGTTGTCTCATTATCTTTCAATTTAAAACCCCTGTCTTGTTTGTCACTGCTGTTGTTTTAGATCCTCTGTTGCTCTGACACTAATTTCATCTTGAAGATCTTCACCTGTATGTTTTATCTGCAGCCTGTTGTCAGGTGTCTACGTTTGGGTCTTGCTACCCAAGTGTGACATGAATTTATTGTCATTGTACTGATACTTATTTTATTAATTAGACTCCTGTTTTTGATTAACAATAAATTTGACTCAACAAGTCTCCTGACAAGGAGTAATGGATTTAATAATTAAATTATAGTGAAGGTAACGTAATGGGATGCAATATCTGTTGCCATTCACTCTGACAAGGATGAAATGAATAACAATCTGCTCACAAATAAATTGTGTGAACATGAACATTTCTTGTTCAGCATATTCAGACCTAACATGTCTTTCAAGCGTCAGTCAGACACAGCACATCCCACATGTAGTAATTATGATGAGAACACGTGACGACAATGACAAATATCTGTTTATTGTTTTTCTTGGTGTGGTAAACAAAAACAATGTGCCACTTTCGCATACAGACGAGACGCCCCTATACACAAAGCACATACATGAGAGGAAGCACAATCATTCACCGGGAAACATGCTCTGAATCCAGAATCCACTCATCCTCAGGAGGGGGCGGTGCAGTGGCATCATGGAGGCACTGCGTTTCAAAAATGTATAGATGGGAAAACAACATGAGAAATTATTGAACATTTTTATTGACTATGTGGTATATGAATATCATTGAGCAGTTCAGCTGTTCCGTGACAGTATGAAAGCTTGGAGGAGAAAATGCTGTGGCTGTGCTGCCCGGACAGATGTGGAACAAAAGTTCATCACATCATTCATTGGCTTTTCGCTTCTTATAAAATCTCTCCGTAGGACTACAGGCAGATGACTAAAGACAATTAGTGTTATATACAATTACACTGGCAATAAAGGAATGAAAATCTTCTCAACGTTTCTTGATTTGTCTCTGTCACTGTTTTTACATCATGTCATTATCTCTGCCAAGAGGGTCTATTTTCGTCAGTGTGTTTGTCTATTATTTAGCAGGATGACACATAAAATGCTGGATGGATGACCATGAATGTTAGTGAAAGGATGTGATATAATGTACAGGTTTGGATCCAGGGGCAGATTAAACACTGTGAAAATAGTGCGTTTTTCTTTTTTTTTTTTTAAATCAGGCATATTTAGGGGACTGATATTTATAACTGTGAGCAATTTGGTGCAGATCCAAATAAAAATCTGTTTTTAGTTCATTTTAATGTGGTTTCATAAAGGGACTGTCGGGCCTTGGCAGGGGTATGTGTTCCACTGTGCCATGCTAGTTTGTAGTTGTCAGGTATAGGCTTTAATATACAGTATATTGATTCATTTGTACTATGCTGACTGATGCTGAGTGTGTGTGCACGTGTATGTGTGTGTGTTTGTGTGTGTGTGTGAGTGATGGACACATTAACAAACTTCTCTTTCTGTCTCCCTCCACATACATCTCCCGCTATCTCTCTCTGTAAATTGCGTAGAGCTTGGAGAGGGGATGCTGGGATTAGGAAGGCTTCAGAATCAAGTCTGACAAAGGTAATACCAGTAATTAGCATTCACTAAAAGAATGTGAAAATATGGACATGAGCAGAGACTTTCATACAGATGACTGAATAAATCAACAAGGCAATTGTAATTTCTCTGCAGTTGTTTAAAATGACTCATGTGTCCATTACGTGTTCCGTTTGGCAGAAGATCTACAAACCTACAGTTGTTGAATGAAATGAAACCTTTCTTGATAACCTGATGATTCTCGTTAAAGCAATGGCTTACAATTCATATTCAGCCAAATTTACACAACAAAATTGTGGACTTTCACTGATATTTTCATCATTAGAAACATTACTGCCGATGGCTAATTTAAAGAGATTGTAAAATCTTTGCAAAGCAGCAGAGTAATCAAATTGAATTTCATATTTAACCAAATGAGGTGAGCCATTAGTCTTCATTACAGCCTCATTTTCGTCACATTAACTGAGAACAATGGCTGGAATGAACAAAACTCAATTTTAGCAGATTTGTCTGGTGACACATATTTTCATCCGGGAAAAGCTGATAGATGAAAAAAAAATTGTTCGAAATGTGCATCCATAAAAAAACTGAAAAAAGCATGAATGAAGAAAAGGGAACAGTAAATCACGGAGTTGCAGAACGTGAGCTGGCTCCTAAGTTCTCCATCTACCAGCTTCGTGTTCGACGCATTGGTGGTGAAATTACATCAAGCTAATTGTATTGCCCAAACCCTCATTTGTTAATACGGTGTTTAGAGGTGTGATCCAATGACGCCACTTTGATTTTCAAGGCCACATTTCCAGGGCCATTTATGTTGATTTGTTGCACGAGTGCTGCAATTAACGGACGCCCTTCATTGGCAGGTTGACTTACATCCACTTAACAGCGCTGCTCTTCTGTCGACCCACTGTAGCTTTAGATTTGTCAAAGCAGGGGCCATCAGTGCCAGGGAGGGGGAAGGAGACGAGGTAGCGAGACCTATGAGTTAAGGGTGTATCCATCAATATCCAGAGGAGCGGCCTCGCCCTGAGCTGCACGGCCACATTCTCTCTATTGAACTCTGTTTGCACAGCACGCCATTGTTCGCCAGCTGGGCAGCCTCATGTTATTCTGACCATGACTGGGCAGGAAATGGCACCTTTCAGCTTTTACAATGACAAACAAGGTTCCTGCTTGGGTTGTGGGAAATTTCAGGATTATAAATCTATTCCTTTTTATTTAGTCATTCATTTTTTTAAAGCCCGGATTTGAGGTGAAAAATATAGGGAGGCACATTTAGGGGAGAGCGAAAAACCTAGACACTGCCAGTTCAATCAATAAGACTAAAGTACTTATGAGTACGTGACATCGATGTAAATGTCTGTCTATGCCTATGTAAATACCTCTGTATTGCTGTTTAACATTTCCCTTACTAATGCAACACTGGAAGCCTCGTCAGCCCCTGTTGGGCAGTCTGCTGAGGTCAGCATCACCAACACGATAGGTCCTGCTGCCCGTCTTCTTCTGGGGCACGGCATTACCATATAAACTTTGTTAATGACCTTGTCATTTACACAACTTAATTACCAGAGCTGTGTCCCCTGAACATCTTCCCATATGAATTATACATCAGGAAGGTGGCGTCAGATAAGGGTTTAGTAAAGGTACTGTTTGCCACCTCAATGCTTCAGTAAGCAAAATAAATAGCCAATTGGGAGCAACAATTTTAGGAGGGTACAGGGAACCGATTTATAATGGATTCGAAAAGCAGCCTGGGACAATGTGAGGTTGCTGTAGTTGCATTATTGTCTTGGCAGGTTGGCCAACCAAATGCTGATAAAGTAATACATTTTATTATCACTGACACTGATCTGTTGAGTCCTGGCATCAGTCTGCTTCAGATGAAGTGTGATGACAGAATTAGGGTTACTCTGCTGGATATATGATATATATCAATCTTGTAAAAGTGGAAAGGGATGCACCCTAAATGCACTTGTGACACGCACAGCAGACTCTGAAGTTAGTTGATAGAAAACAAGAGCCCTTACTGACCGATTGTCTTAATGGCTAACAAGAGTTCTGCAACAACTAGAACGTTACTTAGAGTGCATAACTCTTAGTATGCCTAAAGGCCTAGTCTCCTTATAAAACCACATATAATCCTGGTTGCTACAGAGAGTGAGAAAAAAATTATCTTGAACTTGCCCCTTGACCCAGATCCACACCAAAATTTGATTAGATCTTCTGGGGTTATACCATCCACAAAATGTCACTTCAGTGGTCCTTCTGTAGACAGACAAACAAAAAAGTCATAAAAAACATGAGCTTAGAGGTAATGAATATAAATATAACAGCCCATCAACACTTTCTACTAACATGGCTTTGTTGTGGCCCAAAAAATGAATATGTGAAATAAACAGATAAGGAAACAAATGTAATAACATCAGGTGAGAAATAATTATTTTCAGGTTTGAATTTTGATGATATTTTAGTATCTGAAAACATTTCAGGCAGAATTTTGTTTTCTATTCACCATCATAGGATGATCTTGGCTGTGATGTCCAGCTCTGCTTCAAGTATAAAAAACATGCATCAGTTTCAAGTTGATGTTGTAAATTTTACTGCTTAGCACCAGTATATAATTCACGTTGCTGTCGGAACATCACAATGTGCAATTCAATAAAACAAGAACATTTCAAAAGAAGACAGAGCATTCACTTTAATGTAACAATCATCACCTATCAATAAAGCATTTGAGCTCAGTGTAACGTGCAGTTAATGGCTGTGAATGCTGTCACAGGCTTAAACCCAAGGTCTCAAGTTTTTGTTTGAATTATGGAGTGACATGATTTAATGGTTTAAAGTAATGAGGAGAAAAAGCTGGAGCTAATATGTTCTTTTAATGAGCTAAAACTAAACAGTAATCCCTGGAAAGAATTAAAAG
The DNA here is from genome assembly GCF_024713975.1 of Paralichthys olivaceus. Taxonomy (NCBI): domain Eukaryota; kingdom Metazoa; phylum Chordata; class Actinopteri; order Pleuronectiformes; family Paralichthyidae; genus Paralichthys; species Paralichthys olivaceus. The sequence goes on from NC_091093.1 coordinate 22,143,141, forward strand.
GATTCCTGTTTTATTTAGTAACCACAAGGGCAGCCGATATGCAGCAGAGACGCTCACTTTCATCACGCTCGCACATGCACACATGCTACAGAGAAATACAATGAGCCCTAATATTTTAAAGCTATTTTTCTATTAGATTCACTCACACCTGCAGGGATGTTGTGAATTTTTCACCTATCATCTTTACAATTGATGTAAATGCTCCAACGTCTGTTTTCTGCTCTGCATATTAAATTTTGCACTTTTTGTATTGTCTTTGCAAAGCTGCTGTGTTTCTGCCTTTGGGTCTGCCCTTAATTCTCCAGGAGCCAGCTACACTTTTCACAGTGACAATATTAGAATGATCACATTTTCTAAATGGAGGATGTTTGGAAGACAAACTTTCTCCATATATTGGTCACTTGCTGGGCCCAACTCAACAAACAGGATCTAAGTACAATAAAAGAATCTGCTGCAGAAATCTCACAAGTGTCACTGAGCTTTGAAGCTGCAGCAGCTGAGCTGACGTGATAAACAATGCAGTACTTCTTCTTGGGTTCAGTATAGCCTAGAGTTTAGAACGGAGCATGGTAATGATACTCCTACTGCAGAGATTGAGGAGATGTGATTTGCATTCTCTGCTGTCTACTGACTCGCTATTCTTTGTTTATACATAATTTTCAAGTTTGACACCTTGTGTGAATTAAAGATATGTAACATATTGTATTTCTTTCATTTAGAGACAATATACACAAAGATAATAATAATAATAAAATTAGTAATAGTTCAGAAAGAAATAATAATAATAATAACAATAGTGTGGATTTTGTTTTGGTGGAGAAGAAATATCTCTCCTCTTTCAAAATGCACTAACAAAAGCCAATGCTAAGATTGCTGTTATATGCATGTTACTCTGTTTATATATCATAACAATGTGCAACTGTCTGCAGTCATGACATGACAATGTGATGGAACTATAGGTTATGGGCTCAGGAGTGTAGACGTCTCCAAAGGCGTGCTGGAGAAGAAGTAGAAGGATGTGTTGGAAGGTCAAGTCACGCATTAAGATATTCAGTCTGTCATATACAGGCTCACCTTCACTAAACACAAAACAACTTCTGAGTGTTTGCATCGTAGCCAGACTCATCATCCCATAGCTGGGGAAAGTTCTGACTGAGGTCAGTGAAGGTGTCAGGCTGTGTCTCCATCATATTGCAGGAGTGGTTGGTCAATGCTCTGGCCGATCGCAGCATATTGTTATATTTCCCTTTAGTGGGTCTCAGCATACTCGGCAACTGGACATCACCTCTTTATTGCTTCCAGTTTTTCCACAGCCCCCCCATGGATAATTTCTTACTCGCATCTTACCTTACCTGCTGTGGTGCATGATGGACGTTTTGATTGAGCTGCTGGAAAAAGAAACATTTTTTACAGATATTTGTTCATCAACAAATGTTTGAACTTTTTTCAACTGATTTTTCTATGGCCCGAATCAGAGAATCACAAAAATAATTTTGATTCATCCTCTTGGAACCATGAATGTCTGAACTAATTGTCCTTTGACTAATGAATCCTGTGGTTGGCAAAGCATTTCACTCACAAGAGAAATGGTGAAGTTCATGACACTAGGGGAAGCTGTAGGAGTCATTTAGAGACATCATCTGGGAAACATGCAAAATTTCATGTCGATCAAATAATGGATGAGATATTTTATTTTGGATGAAAATGATGGATCCACATAGAACAACAGTAATAACTGTTGTTATGGCTGTATGTGTACGGCTCTCCTCTAGCTCCACCCCGATTAACCGATCAGTCATCAGTGAGGTGCACCCTCTTTATATACAGTCTATGGGTGCACCTGGCCAGTGGACTGAGGTTCTTGAAAACTCCTGTGTCACGATCAGAAGGGAGACTTCCAGTGTGGGGACTGCCGGGCCTCAGCATGGGATTTGAACATTGTGTGTATTGTGTTGTTTGCTGATAATAAATCCCATGGTCCTGCTGTTTTAAATGCTTTCTAGTTGAAATTCGTATCAATGGTGGTCAATGTTGTTCTCCTCATAGGGTCACATAATCGTGGGGTGTAACACAGTAAATTGATACTATGGCTCAGCAATGGTGTCTATGTCTTTACGACTTTGGAAATAAAACCTGATTTATCAAGCTTCTATGTAGGTGTAACCTGTAAACCAATACATTTTATTTTCATCTTGTTTTAATTTATTAAATACAAAATACATTTTTCAAGACATTTTAATTTCTTTCAAGAGAAATTCACATTTCTGGCAGCCACACCAAGCCTCTAAACAATAGAAATCTCACATTTAAAATGTTTTCAAGTACATTTTTTGCAGTGCAGTTGAAAACACAATTTGTTTACAGTCACTTTTTGCACCAGGGTCTGCTGTGAACTTATCATAATTCCACAAATGTAAGAGCCTTTAAAGTTGCCGGAGAGAATTTGACAGCGCACCTGTGGCCTTGAGTGAAAGGAGGGCTACTCAACACATGCATAGACCTTATTGGTGAAAAGGTCATTCCACTCTAAATACTCAATGTTGCTGGAACCATTCCCATGATAGATCTGCTGATAACTCTCCAAAATGATATCTGTCTGCGGCTGTGTTGTGTTGCTGTTTCACCGCCAGCAGCGTTAACTAATTTCAGAAGAACCAGGTAGAGATTACAGCTTTGTATTCCTTGACAATGTCACACAGGCCTGCGCCATCCAGATAATTACGAGTCGAGAGCTGCGGCCTCAGAATGAGAAAGCTCTCTGAGCTCATCTCATTCTTCTGAATGGGCCTCTGTCAGACACTGACAATGACTGACCTTGTGCTTGGAAAATCGCACTGAATTAAGCATGCAACAGATATCACTTATACACCCTGGCTGCATTTCTCTTGAGGGGCCTGGAGTCATCTTTCAAAAATGCATCAACTCAACTGCCTGAATTGCATCCCCCTCCTGCCACACAACAGAGACAGGCTGATTTTTTTTGCACCATATCCTTTGGCTGTGTCTTTTAGAACCTCAAATGAATGTGACTGTCATCATTGCGGATGATTGTTTCTTAATTGTGATACTTATTAGTGAGTAGAAGGCAGTCTTTATTCTGAGCTTAGGAAACAGAAATTTTTATATCAGTGACTCATTTAATATGCAACATATGTCAGATTTTTCGTTGTAGTTTAAGTTCTGTCAAGTGTGAATTGGGAAAAACAACCAAACAAAAACAGTGCACTTGTTGAATATCAATAAGTTGCAGAGATAAATCCCTGCCAGCAGGGCTCTCAATACTCTGACCTTTCTGTCAAACATCATTGTGGGAGTAATCAGCCTTTATTGTATCTCCTGAGATTTGTCCTGGTGAAGAGGAATAAACCACAGATCTTACTATACAACATCATCCCTTGGAACCATTTTCTACTGACGGCAAAGGCATTAGCATGATACCACGGGGTGATTTGGAAAATTTATTTGGATGAATTGACATGAATCTTGCAATACCTGAATGTTACATTCATTCTCTGTCTCTGTCCGTCTGTCACCTGTTAAATTCACTTTGCTCAAATTGACAGCACACAATGTATTTCTTTCCCAGACACAAAGAAAAACACAACACAAAAACCTAATTTTTCCTTCCAGTCGCTCGCAACGCACCGTCACACTGTTGGGCCTCGGTGTAGGGTTGGTTAATTGGAGTTGTTGACTGAAACCTGTGTGCCCTTGCTGGTTTTTCTTGCGAGAGTGAGTAAAAGTGCAAATTGAGATATTATTACTGCTCAATTGAAAACGCAATAGGAGCTGTGGTTATTCATTTGTAGGTTCATTTGTTTGTTGGGTTTTGTGAGTGATATTTTTGAAGGTCTCTCAGTTAGTGAAGATAGGACTCTGCACACTGGCACATTTGAATAGTATTACTTTCTTTTCTTTTGTTGTGTATAGTTTTATTAACACTGCTAGATGTGCATTCTGTATTATTATAATCTTTGTTAAGTGAGTATACCTTAATTTATTAAATTCTATTACTATTTACTTTCAGTAATGCCCCCCCAAAAAGATCAAAGACATATTGGAACAAAACATATAAGCTAAAAATCACACACAGCTTAAAGATCTTACATTTCACACTATTTTACTGTTTTATTTGTATTTTTGTTTATGTAAAAATATATATTTGTGGTTTAAAGTACCAAAATCCATCTATATGCAGTTGTATGTCTCCTAACACTTTCCCTACAGCTCTAGCAATAACAGATCAGTCAGCCAATCAGAAGAACTTAGAGTAATATATTAATGATCTGTAGCCTGAGACCATAAAACAGACAGAAAAACTAAAACTCAGCTTGATGCCATTGCAAAGAACTTATTTCTTTGATCAGCTGTCCTGCTAAATTTGTCATTTTAAACACTAACATGCAAAATGTCATCTGTGAACCTACATATTTACTAAGGTTAGAATGTCAGTCCATCTATTTAAACAAGGCCCAAGGTTTTGGTATCGATGTCTCATGACTAAAGGTCATCAATCGACATATTCAAAGCTCATTTCATTTTTGCTTTTTAATGTCATTTTAATTTGATCACACAATTTCCCAAATTTTTACTTGTTTCAAACATCAGTGTTTGCTCTAACACCGTTTTGTTGTTGGTCAGAAGCGCAATCACTTCCTGCCTCCTCAAGGTCGCCACCAATGCACCTGATCAAAATCGTTTTGAGACAAAAACGGCCACGTCATATGGATGCTACGTCAATTGGAAACTATGACATGAATGCAGGGTGTGAGATGAGGCCCTTTGTCCTGCAAACACTTAAAATTCAGATATATTTGCAATGTGACATTCCCTGTTAAACACAGACGGTCGTACTCAATGAGATATTTATTGAGCCATGTCTGCTTTATTGATTTCAAGGTAACAATCTGAGAATGTAAAATGTGGCCACTTGAGAGCAAATGATCTCATAGCATATCATGTATCCAGATTCAACAGGTAAGTGGCAGTCTCACATCACTTACTTCCTGTCATCTCGGCATCCATCCCACACACCCCCAGCCTTGCCGCCATGGTAATACATATCTCTGCCTGGAGCACATATCATGTACGGTAATCCAACATTCAATAGTTAAGCATCCTCACACAGATTGAACAGACAAGAATCTGCTGTACACTGTAGGATTTTAGGCGAACGAACCACTCACACACTTTGTGCTCTGATCTAATTTTACCTGCTTTCGGCAGGCACAACTCATCCAACTCTGTTATTGCCGTCACCGGCACCACCCCCACACCTCTCATGTTTTCGAGAGACAGAAATCTGGTAACCAGCAAATTAGTTGCATTACAGCTCAAATTAGATTTACAGAATTTCAGAAATTGACAAGATGCAATGAATTTCTCTCTCTCTCTCTTACATTACAATATGAAGCAGTTAATAGTAAAACAGTCTATTTACACCAAGGAGACAAAACAATATTAAATCTATGACTTCATGGTTATTTTCACCCATTGCTGTTTAATATAAAGGATTCATGCTCACAGACTGTAACAACAAACAAATAAATTAATGATAAAATAAAGATCTGAAAATATTGCGTTTCCCTTTGGAAACAGGAGCACAACTGTTTTATATGTTCTGCGTCTTCATAGTACTTGTGTGTAAATTAAAACCTGAAATCTCGAAATGGACGATATGTTTATACTGAGCAAAATGTGAAATTGTGATGTATGAATATTCTTACCTGTCACATGATGCCCAGCTGTTATAATTTGCCATCTAATTTTAGAAGAAATAATCATGGCACTACATCAATAAAGGGTTGCTACCACCTCTCACATACCCAATTTCTATTTTGAGCCTGGGACACTTATATGTGCTTAGGTTGGGCGGTTCACACTCTCAGTGTAAAACACTTTTAATGATTATCCAAAATAGTAACAACTATTAAACTCAAGGGGAAAGGGGATTAAAAGGCCGCCGCTGGGAAGGAGTCATCTTTTCGTTCCCTGCTCGGTATATATACAGGCAGGTGGTGTCCTGTCAGAGCGCTGCTTATATGTCTAGCGGATTCAAATTCAGCATCAATAAACGAGCACACAAGTCTTTTAGCTTGTTATCAAAGTCAATTATTAGGTTCAGGATGTCAGCCTGCTTTATGTAAACAAAGATGTTCGATGCAATTGAGCACTGAGGGGATTTCATAAAGCCAGAACAAAGGCCAAGCAGTTCTCGACTGAATGAAAAATGGGATTGCTTTGTGTTTGTCCCTAGGCTTGTGTACCAATAACTTCAAAACATGAGAGATATGGTAAATATAGCCGCTCGCCAAACTGCCTTTTAGGGTAACGACAGAGGGAAGACCACAGAAAAACCCAGGAGCAAACGTGCTGTGTGATGTTTTATTCATTCATTAAAGTCATCGGCAGCTTAGTGTTGGACACAAACAAAATATACGAGATCAAATATAAAACTGTTGCATTTTGTGGTGGTAGTTCACTAAATGTTTTTTCTGCATATCAAGTTGTTTTGGTGAATTCTGTGCTGTGAATGACAGATTTCTGCCTTTGTTTCTTTAAAAGCCTCAGTCACCCCTGGCAAAACTGCAGGCGTGAGCTGCTGTAGCCGTGAACACAGACTTGCTGGAATCACACCCTACTGTGGCTGCAAACATTACACCAGGTTTCTCACCCCCAGTGTTGCAGCTCCATGCTGCTCATGCTTTGATATTTTACATAAACAGCAGAGAATAAAAAAAACTGTTTATGCAGGGTAGACGCTTAGATTAGCTTTAGTGGAAGTAATTAGGGAAGTTAAACTTAAGAATACAGTACAGAGTCAGTGGAACATTTTTAAAGCTCTTGTTTGCTCTCGATCAGTACGAGCACCACGGAGCAATGCTTTTAGGAGTAGGATCCTATTTAGTTTGTTTGTGGTACACGCACACACACACACACACACACACACACACACACACACACACACACACACACACACACATACACACACACACACACACATACACACACAAACATCGTATTGTTTTCACCTTTTGAGAGTGTCTGTGTCTGTGTGTCACAGCAAACTGCGGTCCTGGAGACACCTTCTGTAGCTGGAACCAACTCAGAGGTTGTTTTGAGGACTATGGCAGGTGTTCATTTCTGTTTGTCTGTGAATAGATTTTGTCAACATGAGTTACAACTGCCTGTACAGGTGTGTAGCTAAGATCAAAAGGAAGACAGAGTTCAAAGACACATGTGGTCTAACCTGGGTAGTCACATAATAATAATGCAGTGATAACTAATGAGCACTCATTGAGGTACAATGTCAACATGTTGACTACGGTGATCCAATAAAAAAAGTTTCTTTTAATTTTTAACAAATTGTACTGATGAATCATTAGTTATGTTAACGAGTAAAGCTCAAGGAGGCCGTCTAATCTGCCAAAGAGGAGAACTAAGTTGGTCTGAAGCCTGATTCTCAGACTAGCGATAAAGCAACTACACTCAGGATAATCACAAATTACCCCTGGAACTCATGCCTCTGCGTTTATTTCATCTGTATCTGTGCTCGTCGTCTGAAACCTTGCAGATTCATACAAAGCAGAAGAATCGGAGCAGCACTATAGTGGGGGACAGTGTAGCCAGTGATATAGCCATAGGGCATGAGGTAGAAATTTCAGTATTAGCATAATTTTTTGTGGAGGGACTTAGCCAGTTGGTAAGAAACTACAGGTACCTTACTTTGCCTGTGCACATGCACCAGGACTTTCTTAACAGGTACATTATCATAACCTCCTCTACTGCTGCCGTGTTTGTTGTTGTCAGAACTCTCAACCTTGCCCTGCCTTCTAGTGGATGTGTGTTAAAGGACACTTGAAAGTATGTGACAAGGTCAACTTTATTGTCTTTTAATTCGACCATATGTTCAGGACATAGACAGGATTGAAATGCTGTTTCTCTCTGATCCCCGATGTAAACAAGTAGACAGAACATATGTATGCAAAAAACAGAACAATGCAACACAATAAGTACTGCAAAACTTAGTACTCAGTATGACATAGTATGCAGTCATAAGGCACACAGTGGATAGGATGAGATTAGTGCAAAAATGGATTGAGATTGCAATAATAATTCATGGGAAGTAATGTAAGTAATGTGGGCAGTGACACAGACATATCTCTTGCCATGCGACTCTCACCTTTACTTAATCTTCGTCCTCTCCATCATGTTTTCCTATGCTGTGCAATCATGCCTATAAACAATGCAAATTTCAAAATGTTCAGGCAAAGTTTTATGCGTTTTAGACCCAAAATTCCCAAAAGTTAGAAATAAACATGTAAAACTTTTGTTTGTATCCAAGAAAACTCCACAGGGCACCTTTTAATTGAGTCTTTAGCGTCATGGCAGGTGACACAAGGCGATACATCAAAGCTGACGTGGCACATTGCATAAACTGAGCTTGGTAGATAAACTGCGACAGTGGCAGTGAACAGCGGCCCCTTGACGTTATCCGCGAGGACTAGTAAAGAATTTATTATTCAAGCCTGATGAGCAGCGCTGTGGTGCTTTACTTTCTGAAGAACATGGCACTCATACAATTTTTAAAATCAGTGGGAACAATTGGGCTTGATGTCGTGTGTGAGCAGAGAGGCAAACTGAATAAGAATAACATCACATTATGGATGCAATGTCCTCTGTAATAACATCAATAAGAGAAAATCAGATGAGGAAATTGGTGCTTCACTACCGTGCATCTAAATGGAAAGAACCACATAGATTCTAATATAATATAAGGCAGAAGGCATTGCTTTTATAAGTGCTTATTATATATTGTACAGTACATTTTACAGTCATATTCTATAGATTCCCATAAAAAAGAAGTTGCTGTATGTTTGTGGGTGCCTCCACTCTGCTTTTGTATCATTAACATTACTAGGATCCTTTATGCACTTTTTGTATGTCAGCGTGAGGCAGAAGAAGAGAGCTTTTGGGTACGTAGGTTAATTTAGTTTCCTTACAAAATGTGAGCACCTTAGCCTTTAACATTTAATACAAAGTTAGGTATTTTTCAAGAAGCCAAAAGGGTGTGTGAAGGGTAATAAATCCCCAGCTTGACTCTCCAGAGCCTTACTGAGGTTTCAACACATGCTAAAAACCTGGGCCCTGGGCTATATTGGGATCGAAGTAACGGGGATGCTGCTCACCTGAATAATGCACAAGGTTAAAAGGTCATGGTGGAATTTCCATTTCTATAAAATTTAAGAGAGAGGCAGGGCGGGAAAGAGGTCCACTGCAATTACTTTCATTTACAACACTTTGGAACCATGCTAATTACTTGATGTATTAATAACTTCCCTAGCTGCTGTAACTCAAGGCCTTCACTTCGTTTCCATCTTTAAAATCCAACCTAATAAAAATTTGATGAATTAGTCTTTTTTCCACCTGAGCAGAGCAGCTCTTTGGTAATCATGGTATTTCAAACTTGAAAGTCTGTCTGGCCAGTAGCTGTAAAGACATTTCCTTTCTGACCAAAACACTTTTAACACTCAGTGAACTCCAGATTTCTGAGTCAGGCTCTGTCCAGACATTCAAATGTTTTTTTCTTTGGCTGAATCTTTCAATTGCATGATAAAAAGAAAATTTCACAAGCTTTAAATTATGAATCATTTATGATGGAGCCTCCAGTCACATCATGTGCATAACGCAAACCCAATATAAACTGCAGAGAGATATAACTACATACACAATAAACACCCTACATGCATTGTGTTACACAGGCTATGCTTCTGGTAAGTCACATCCCTTCGGGACATTTAGTATATTCTATAACTGCGCTTCAGGTGCATATTAATCTAAATAATTTAAGTGAGTCCAAACCCCATTCCTCTGTGCCCGAGTTTCTGTTGGCTGTTCAAAGACTGCGTAAGCCAGGGACATGGAAAACACGACACAGGGGAGACGTTCTACATGAGCTTTCAGGCTTGGAAGGATAACAATATGTGTGACATGAGCAATGTGACTATCTGGTAGAAGGACATTTCCTATATCCTATATACTATACACACAGGTTATTTCCAGAGTCCGTCTCTGCTGTTATGTTAGATGCAGTGCCAGTCAACATGCTGTTGTATGAAGAGGATGAACAATTTCCATGCCATCTGTGCCTTGGGTTCGTTGATCTGACTTCCTGTATAAAATTTGTTTGCTAACATAGGAAACTGTTATATTTACTTTGCACAGAGGTGAAAAGTCCAAGGATAATCTGCCAATGAGTGATATTAATTATTCAATTGATGTAATTTCTCGCAAACTTTCTTCCTCATTTAGCCTCCACTGCTGTTTTTCAGTGCACTTGGACACAAATCCGACATTTTCTCAAGTTTATTATGTTATTAGGGCACACAGACTGACCTTGATGTTTCCTTGGAACATTTAACCAACCCCAAGGTGGCTATTATAGTGATGAATATTCAGCACTGCTGACAGCACCATGGCTTATTTATTTACCCAGTGAGAGGTAGCTCGCTACCTCGCCATGACCTCACGCTGTGTCTTCCTCCCTCATTTGTCAATTTGCTCCTCCTTTGGTGGCCGTGCAGCTCCCAACAAAGTGAGGGGAGAGAACGCAACATGAACGCAACAGAGCAAGGTAGTTGGAACTTACACAAACCCCCCCCGAACAAACAAAGAGGCTGATGCAGCAACCTACTCGCACACACCTTAATCTTGTTAAGTTTCTCATGCTTGCCAGTCTGTGGTGTTGAAAGTTTCACGTCCTCATATATGGATTTTCCTGCATGAAGAAAAAAAACCTTAAAAATAGAAGACTGCTTAGATACAAGCCTTCCTCATGGGAGTCTGGGTGTGAGCAACTAAGTTGAACTGTGATGTTGTGAGTTGTTCATATTCATACTATTAAGGATTTGTTTTAAAGTACTTATTTTTATAGAACCCTGATGAAAAGATTTAAATACTTAAAAAGGTATGTTTCACTTACTATTAAAAAAAAACTATTATTGACCCATCAAAGCGCAATTTGCATCCACTTCCATCGGTAGAAGAATTGGGGTCCAGTATCTTGCTCAAAGACACGTCGGAATGCAGACTGGAAGAGCCAGGAATCGAACCACTGACCTCCTTAGCCTTCGCTGCCCTAATCAACACTCCAGTCTCTCAACATAACTAGAAGTGTCAACTCTTGACCCTCCAAACAGCATGATCGGGAGATTTATTTAATATTTTTCAGTTAACACAGAACATTACTGTGGCAACGTCACATCTGAATTTCCAGCAGAAGTAAATCTTCAAAGTCAGAAGTGTCTGCCAACAATATAGCTTCTTTTCTATCCCTTAAAGAATTCACAGTACTGGCACACTTTGTCAAAGGATAAAAAAAATATGTGACACATCTTTAGGAAGTGAAACATGCTTTATTTTTTCCAGCAGAAATTGTTTTTCTTCTTTCCTCAGAAGATGTGCTACATTTTTTGATCTCTTGACAAAGTCTGCCATTACTTAATTAAGCAGAGAAGCTGCTTGTTGGTGTTTTCTGGCTCCTTCTTTGTGCTTTGATGCTGTTTACTTTTCACTTTTTATTCATATATATATATATATATATATATATGTATATATAGAATTATAAGAGGCTATAAACAACTCCTCCTGTGGGTGCCAATGAGTGAGGAGTGATGTAAATAACTAATTCTTGACAAATACTGTACGTTAACAAACAAAAAAGAAAGTTACTTGAAGCACTTATAGGAGAGGATCATGGTCTTATTTTGTCTCTTAATATTTAACGGGAACCACAATATTTCAATAACCTTTAACAAAGTGCTTTCTTTGCATTTAACCACCACAGGCGGAATTAAGGATTGAAGAAAGTCCCTTTTAAATCCCACCCACCATCCAGACCACCTCTCTCTGATTCAACTCTAGAAACCATGGAAAATAAGATACTGACAAACTAAACACCTTTTGAGTTTTCATGACAATTAAAGTCTACCACAGGTTCTTTTTAATGTTTGGAAGGAGAGGGTGAGGTGAGGGCTGTTCCGCTGCAACATGAAATTTCAACACTAGATGTCACTAAATTCTACACACTGTTATTTTCGCTTAATGGCCTCCAATTTTATAACAACTTGATCACATCAAACATTCTTTGATTCATTTATTCCTTGTTTGGTCTCTTCCTGCTGTGTTGATCTCGCTCACCAAATCAGATGAGAATGCTCATTAGAATTCACAGATTTGGCTGAGTTTCATCATGTGAGAGGATTTATAATGCATCCAATTATTCTGTGAGTTTCCTGGACCCCCAAGACAGTGTCCTGCAGTTCAAAATAAAAACTCTTTCGAAAATGCGACAGCAACAGAATAAACAATAGGGGACACAATAAGGTACTCCAGCACACTGAGAAATCTAAAGCTGAAATAACACAAAAAACATTGAATGCACCACGCTTCAGTAATTTAAATGTCAACCTGGAATCACTTACTTTACCAATAACACCAGAACTTTCAAAAGTTTTTTTTTAATTTCACCGATGGAAAAACTGAGAATTGATACTTTTCTCAAAGTGCTTGAAGCTGTCACATGTATAAATGCTGAGATACAGAAACACAAAAAGGTCAAACTGCAGATTCTCAATATAAAATTGTGTCCAATCAAGCAATCTAATGGTAAAACAAAAAAAGGACAAAGCACCTATGCTGTAAACACCTAATACTGTAGACGATACTTTGACAAAGCAACATTAGCCCACCCTGGTAAACATTTAATTCAAGTAGAGCAGTAAAATAAAACATTACATTATGGCAGAGAATTGACGACTGTAACTCTTAAACTATTTCTTTATATTCTAACACACAGACATATTAAATTCTTTGTCTTCGTGCTCTGAGAAGATAAAGGGCTGTTTCTTTTAACTTCTCCTTCAAAACGACTTCAGACATGCTCTTCATCTCAGACACAGATTTCTTTCACTTAACTCCTTTGCTGCTCCCATATGCAGCTCATTTTGGCCACTGACCTGTTAAATTTCTGGAGCTTTTTCATCACTCACAATAAAGACTTCGGCCCTATTCTGCACGTCAGAGACAACTCTTAATCTAAATGCTGGTCGGAAATGTTGAAGTTGGGAGTGTGCATTCACATGAAAGAGAGAAAGATCTGAAGGATGCCATAAGCTGGGCTCCAGGGCCTGAGCAGAGAGACCCTGAAGACATGCTGGGAATATTAGAGAATGATTGATACACACAGCTGGGGAATGGAGGAGTGTAAAGGAATATTGAGAAGTTTTTATCTGTCTCAGTTCCTTTGAAATATGGTTTACAATCCTTCCTTCATCCCCTTCTCCACTAAGAACCTATAGATTATAACACAGGATGGCCGAATGTATCCCTTAATTCTCATGAAAAGCCACATGAAATGCACACACACTTCCAGCTCTATACTCTGAACCTCACAGCCCAACTCAAACAGACATACAGTATCTCTTTCATGTACTTTCTCCCTCTATGCCTCTGTCTCTTAACATCAGTATATTCACATACAGACTTTAAAATGAATTTTTTGTTTTATCAAACTACACGATTACAGAGAAATCATCATTTTTCCATTTATTCTTTGGAATAGTTGCGTTTAAAAATATTTACCTGAATGAAATTTAAAAGAACAGAAATATCGCGACAACGCTGATGGACGAAGCTGGTATGGTGTCACAGGTTCACTTCACTATAATTGACTATCGAGAAGAACCTGGTCATTTAATTCTACGGTGTAACATCAATAATAATATTCTAGCGAAGACGACTGTAGTTTCTGACCAACATGGAAGGTCTCCCCCCAAAAAGTTCCACCATTGTTTCCTTATGTTCTATAGTCGTCTAGCTCTGACTATTGGCAACACGGCCCCCTTGACCTCCAGTGGAACTGCTCAGTTTAGTCTTTTGAAAGTATCTGTCAGCTTTCAGAAAACGTGCACAAAGATTAATGCAGTGTACAGTCAGTCGGCTCTATCCGTTTCCATATACAAATCTAACGTTGAGCATAAATTATTGCTTTCCCTGTCTAAATGTCCGCTGTCCAGAGAAGGATATAAGAGGACAGTTTCAAGTTGAATTTGAATGACGGGGCTTACGGAAACCACAGTTTTTTTTCCGTTGTTTTTTTCGTCTGAAGAAGTGGTCACCATTTACTTCAATTGTATTGGATTTGGCTGGAATGCTGTTTACCCCTGAAACTGCTAAAGAGTTTTGTGGATTTAAACACTTCACCCCTCCATCGGTATAGTGGAGTAGATAATGAGTGAATATTATTTTTCGGTGAACTATCCCTTTCATTTTTGCTTCAGTGGGTTGTGCTGTTTGTACAATCCTGGTCGCACACCAGCTGACGATCTCACACAGGGTAAAGCATTAACAACAGATTTGTACCGGCCCTGGCAGCCTGTTTGACTGACCTTTGTAACCTTGAGCTGATCTGGTCTCACTGAGGTACTCATTCATGATCAATAAGCAATCAGGGAACTTGTCTCTGCACACTTTGACCACTGAAAGTGTTTACGAAGCAAGCAATCACTTTTACAAATCACTGTTTTATTTGCTGTCATGTAACCTTACATTCTCCCGTATCAAGCTATCAGGCTGCCGGTGTAATATCCATTTGCTAATGCAGTAATTGACCTTACAGCACATTATGTGCTTTCACCGGGCTGAGGGAGGTTCATTGTGTTCGTGATTTGGCTTTAACACATGCCGCATCTGTTTTCCAGCAGACTGAGGTGTTGCATGTGGGTTCAGAGCAGCATAACAGCGCCGCAGTTAAATCAGGTCTTTCACGAACATGTTTTCACCTGCAGAATCGCAGAGGACACTAAGACCTGTCAGGCAATCTGATAATGATGAACCCCACCATAGATATCTTAATATTTGGCATTCACTCTGCAGCACATGACATTCTGCTCTCATTTTGATACCGCAGCGCAGGATTTGCAGTTTGTTGAATCAAAAAACTGTTTGAGATGAAACCAGACACAAAATGTCATGTTGCTTTAATAGAGCCCTAATAAGGGGATTCAGAGTTCTTCAAGGCTTCTGGGCGATAGATATTTTTTATGACTTCTATTATTGCCTTCAACTGAATTCTTAATGAAAACTTATTAAAATGTCTGATAATTTGGCTTCAGACCTTTTTAAGAATGAATTTTTTCGAATTTCTACTGGAAAGAAATGTTATTATATAATGATATTATTTGCTGTGTGGAACAACATTAACTACTAATGTTTCAAACAAATTAACTTTATTTGAAATGGTTGATAAGAGACAACGTTAACATTTATATAAGATGTTAACATTTAAATAAGGTGTTTTTATAAAGTTGACCTTTAATGTCTTATTAAAAGATATCCAGCAACATAAAGAGTGAAAGCAAAGTTTTTCACAAAAATATGCAGAAGTCGTCCCAAAGCAAAGCAGACAACTTCACACTGAACCAATTTAAATACTAACTAGACACAGCACAGACAGTTCCTTGTTAAGTCTGTCAATTGATTCTTCTATACAAGTCTAAACTCAGAGCCGGTCATGATCAATACTTCTTGTTGTTAACTGTTTGAAACCTGGACGTCCGTATGGCGAGAACATGTGGACACGTTTTGTCCAAATTACCCTTTGACTCACATTACACATAAACACATTTCATTAATTCTGTTGCAGTGGCTGAATTTATTCTGTTTAATGTTTTTGAGCTTGAACTTTCCTCTCAATCATAATGACCTAAATATTCTGTTTATTCGTGGCGCATACACCAACACATATATAAAACGGAGCGTGCTGATTCTTCCACATGTTCTGCAACCAATATCTGCGCTAAGATGAACTTTCCCTTTACTTTTTCTTCACATTCAGTAATTTTCTCGAGTTATTTGTGGTCCATAAATTGTTGCAAGTGACGACATAGCTCTGAAGAGAGTGGAAGTTTCTTTTTCGTAGCAAACAGTCACAACTGTTTCAAAAAACTAGATGAAGAGACAACGCTATCCCACCACTTCAGAATCTGTCACCATTAGATAACAAATTGAAGGATGTAGTTCAGATTTTTTGCTATATATTTTCTCAATTGGTATGACCCCCTTCTGATTTTTTGATAACAGTTCAGTGTGACTTGCTCCATTTATCAGAAACTCTTTACCAAGCTGAAGAAACTCAATAAATTATTCTGTAAGATTGCGGCAGCATTTGAATTGCAGCTCTTTCTTCTCGTTCCCCTTCAGATTCTCACTCTCACAGCTGAGATTTCACTCACTCCGCTCATTCTCTCGCCCCCACTTACTTATCCTCACTTTCACTCATTTTCCTGTTTCCCACAAACTTCTATTTCTCATGGTAGCGAGCAGGTAATATGCCAAGGTATTTTAACATAGTTTGATAGTTTGTGTGGCCATGCAATAGAGAAGGCATGAACGCTCAAACGTAGCATCAGAAAACCTTAGTAACGGTCGGCAGAGGCAGTCACGATGCCTAATGCCATTTCAAATTGAGCCAGTGTGGCAACTTATTGGCAAACACATTACTTTAAGTTTCTTTTTCTCAATCAATTCACAGGAAAGCTAAAAACCAATCTGGAGCACAGCAGCTCCCACAAGGCCTGATTGATGAGCCTGAGCGGGAATGTGCATATCCAAGCAAGGTTTGGTTTATGTGTCCTCAAATTCCATTGGGTGGAAAATGTGGATTGAGTGAGGCCGTCATGGATTTGGCATCACTAACTCTGGGGCAGATTGCGGCGAGTGGATTGATGCTCAGTGGGATGTGACAGTTCATCTGAAGGAAGAATGGGAGTAAGAAGGGAAAACAAACAGGCAGATCTATATAGAGATTGACAGCGCCACGAGGCTGACAGTGTGCAGGAGCACATAGGAAAGCACAAAAGGAAAAATAAAGTAACCCAGACAGAATAATTGGAAACTGCCACAGTTGCTAAATTAGTTGCTAAATTACTAATTCATTTTCCTAATAAACATTTCCTGATGTGCTCAATAGCTGTGAGCTAAAACAGATATTTCCTGCTGCACTTGATCCCCCCGCCTGTTCTCCATCATTTTTCACCGCTCCACAGATGAGCTGCTTGTGTCTGTCCTTCTCAGTCCAGACAAACCTTAATGGGTCTAAAGCTCAGATCCAGTGCTTCATTTGTCTGTCATGTTAAGGTGCTCATACGAAAAAGACTACAGAAGTAAAGTCGCAGTCAAACAGAAATCAATCCTGCAATTAAACCACAGGGTGTAAACACTGAAAGGTTGTTTATTGCTTGAGTTTCCCATTTCCCAGGTGCTGCAGAGGCTGGACTGCAGATAATCGGTGAATAAGGCTTCATCCATTCTACTACCATTTTGTTTGAAAATGCAACAACTCTGCAATGTATACGGCCGGCGTCCAAACTACTCTGGAGCTTTAGAGACGCTTAAATAGAGCAGTTTAAAAACGCTCCTGGCCGTGTTTCAGTGTGAAAACTTTGTGCGGTTTCAGTCACGATTAGAGATGTCTCTGACGTCATCCTAATCTGCATTTAAACTTGACTCATTCACCCATCACCCAAGGAAATATTTTCTCCAATGTACAAACCCACTCCTGTGAACATTCCAAAAAACAAAATAGCATCCACTCGCTTCAATGATGTGCAGAATGCACTTTTTGCAGGAAAGTACAAGATTCTCTCTTGAAAGTGCTGCAGCCGTGGGAATGAGCAGACTTTCTTCCAAAAGAAAGAAAATTGTCCTCAGATGGTTCGTCCAACTGGCCCATTTCACCCATCCAAACCCATCTGCTGTTAATCAGAAATGTACATTTTTAAGATCCTACCCACCTGACCTGTCAATCAACTGCGAGTCCGCGGGTATAACTGCAATCACAAGACCCGATATATCATCGCTGATTCGTCAGACTGCTATCACACGACTCCCTTTAGGAAGAAAACACCCAGCATCAGCCTCGACTAACGGTGTAGGACACAACATGGATAATCAATTACAAGCGTTGCTGACCCTGATGTCTTTGCAAACAGCTGTTGTGCTGTTACATTCTGCATTTTACAACAATACATCTGGTGCATAGGAGATGAGCTATTATTCAGGTAATTCCTGTTTACACCAGCACATGCCCAGTGTGTGTGAGTGGCCATGTTGTTATGATCAGCAGCTATCATCACATTACTGTCATTGTCTGGCTGGAGATCATCCATGTCAACACTATAGACTGTATATAAACACCCACATCACCACCTGTCAGAACTTCATCCATGGTGACATCCACACTCACAGGTATCTCCCACAATCCAATCATGACTGCACAACGACGCATGCAGCGCCCAGCTGACCGACCTCACTGAGTGGCTGACCGGCGGTACCGTGAATAGTGTCTGTGTACTTACAATATATATATGTTTGATTTAACTCAACTGTGAGAAGATGTTAAATGTTTGTTTGGTATTCTGCAGTAAAACCCAGAGCGTATCTTCGAGTTCAATTATTTCTTTTTTCATTTGAATTGGAATGAACTGTGCCTTGTGATATTGTGGAGCGGACTTTGGGGAATAGACTCTGAAAAGACTGCTCCATGCTCACAATCTTTGTAATATGCAGTAAACACAATAGTCAACAGTACACTGAAAGGTGTTGAACAAGATGTTAAGAAGATTAAAATAAAAGCAAGGTAGAAAGAGCTTACTATAAAATGGTCAAAAACAATGCAATAAAAAACCAAGACTATAAACATTCTCACAAACAAGCTTCATAAATGTTAATTTATGTGGTTGTCTGAATGTGCTGCATTGGAGATTATGTGTTACTGGTTTATTTATAATGTTTTGTGTGGGTTGACAGAGTGGATTCTTTATTATTAATACTTATTACTTGTCAGACTAGACTTTGACCCCTAAACAGAGGAAAAACTGTCGGGTTGGAAACTGATACGAAGCCTAAAAACTAATCTGTACAAAAAAAAACTTAACTTAGTACTGTGGATGTAGCCCAAGTGTAACTAAAGCAAAAGTCTGGTCCAAAATAACATGAATACATCAGGAAGTTATTTGTTTTAAACATTTGTCATTGCAGGGAACATTGTGATGATACAAGCGTGAATCAGTTGTAACAGCAGTGATGGGAATCACAGGTTTGCAGTAATTGTTTATTGAGTATATATTGGGTGGCTGCAGTAGATCTCCTCTCCTGGACCTGAGCCATGTTTGGGTTGGAACCTCGTGGCTCTAGAAGCCCCTGCACATTACCTGTGTTAACTGGGACCGGCGCCTGTGTTTGTACATCAGTATCTGAGCTTACAGCTGGCCCATCTCTTAGCAGTCTGTTGACAGTGCCAGTGGTGCTGCCACAGCGCTCACTGTAGCCAGTGAAACCCTGCCAAGTATCACGGCTGGCTGGCAGACTGGCAGATGCGGGCACAAAGAAAAAGGAACATGTCTGCTCGTGCTAACTGCTGTATCTATCTAAGCACTGGAGGTATAATAGAAGAGTAAAGGTTTGCTGAGCAACTTGCAGAAGACAAATGGAGCTGGACAGGAACATTATTTTAATTACTAACAATTTAGAAAAGGGGAGAAGAGAGTTCCAGACAGTGGAATATGGATGTCTCTCTTAATGAAGGTGTGGAATTTCTCAAAATCTCTAAATCCTCATGTATCCAAAAAGACCCAGTGCTTTTAAAAATCAACATTATGTAAGAGCTTGAAGAGCAAAATTGTAATGTTTTTAGGGTGACAGGTTATTAATACCTTATTTTGTTGCATTCAGCTTCACTTTTTTTGTTGAGTTTCCACCGATGTACTTTTGGCTGTGAGATTTTTCAATGTTTTAATTTTATTTTACATGTGTTATGTCTTTTAATTGAATGGAAACCATACTGTAACCTCTCTATTCCCCTGGACTGGTAGAATTTGTAGATCCATAGATAAATCGATACACAAATCCAATTGAAATCCTTCATTGAAGGCTTAATCCTGTGTTAATCACAAAATTCCTGCACCAACCTTTCGAAAAACATTGTAAATATTTGGGGCATTTCATTATTTTCCTTAAGAAATAGACCTTTTAGGAAATACTGTGGGGTCCTAACTTCAGAGACTACTTTCACATTGTGTAGTTGTTGGTATATAATATAATCTTTATGTGTTTTGAACAAATATCTCACTGTTCAAACTCTTTTCTTGGTGCTCTGCTTGGTGCAGTAACTTCACACAAAACAGCAAAGTCCATCTGTTTGCCCTTATGTTTTATGCTGAGTGACATGATCAATGATCGTGATCTATCTGTAGTCAAGAAAGCAAATGAACACATTTCCAAAAAACTGGTGAATGAAAAACAAATGTTTGTGGATAAAAACCTCCAGACTGAAAAAGCAGAAGTATCAGTGGTGCTCATCAGTATTATATTTCATAATTTAAGGATTTCACATTATATCCATCTCCAAAAAGGTCCCACAATTGAATTGCCCTGATTTACCCGTTAGTATTCTCTATTGTTGTGGCATTAGTAGAAGTACACATGTCCTATTTATTTTACATTTCTATAAAGAGAGTTGCACTGCTGAATAGCCTCAGTATAATGAATATTTTAAATGAGTGAGAAACAAAATATAATTGTGTGCAGGTAGGCTGGAGGTGAAGGCGGACAGGGGGAAGATGACTGCACTAATCAGTAGTCTGCCCTCAGGGATCAATCTGCAGAGGCAAGGACCTGTGAATGAGAGAAGGCAGTGAAAAAGAGGGCAGACTGGAGGGGGTGAGAAGAAAGGACTAATGCAATACATTAAAAAAAGACCAAAAAAAATACATTTCCTGTATGAAAACCTAAATAATTAAATGATAGTGCTACAGTGAGGGACGGGGACAGAGACAGAGCAAAACAGGAAGACAGAAAAGAGGTGGAGGCACGATTCATGCATTGCATCTTAAGTGAGAAGTGAGAGCGTGAGGACTGAATAATGAAACAAAGATTAGGTATTAGGTATGCCAGGTAAGTCTGTGTTGGAGAGCTCTTGGAAATATTTAAAAAGGTTAGTGTATGAATAAACATAGCTTATCAAGGTCCTTTAACGTAGAGAAAAGAAAGAGATCCTAATGAATAATAAAGAGCTGATGTGACAGGAGAGCCCCCCTCCCCCCAATGTAATGCAGTAATGAAATGTTTCCTTCAGGACTTTTCACCACAAAGGACAAAGGCATAATTATTAAAACGGGGGGGGGGAGGAGGAGTCAATATTCCAAAGAGCCGTTGTTATTCATTGAGCAGTCTACAGATGGACTGTATATTAGGAGCACGGTGTTCCCATTAGAGACTCCACTGACACATGTTCACACAGCTCCATTCAAGTGCTCCCAAGATCTCTGGTACAGTTCTGTCACACATGTAGGACACTGAAACAGTGAGCGGAACAAAGATGGGGATATAAAGAGTCTCGGCTGACACTAGGAAGTGGTTCTTGCATAATTTTTTATGAGCCATAGTTCATATAATGAAATGGATTGTGACATGCATGTTAACTGTGCACTGATGCACTGTACAATAAAACAGAAGTCATTTCCTCAGTGGCAATCAGCTTAAGATTGTGCGCCATGCAATATGCAATGTAATATATGAGATACAGTAACTTGGACTTCACTGTCTTCTATTGTTAGTTGACAAATTCTAGCCTCTGTTTTTTATTTGTTAAACCAATGGAAGGGAAATTTGACTGACTTACTGAAAGAATGACTCTTTAGTTTTTCTTCTTCGTTTGAAGACAACAAAGTGGCTTTAGAAACAGTTTGAATATGTAATCAGTAATGGATCCAATTAAAAGGCAGAAGTGCAGTTGAAATCTGGTAAAATGACATTGTAATCAAAATACAGTCAAACTATATGTCATTCTGCAGAGTGGCTACTTTCGCCAGGGCCCACCAGTCCCCTTAAGAAACCACCTTTCAATTCACTATTGATCTTGCTTTATTGGGCTCTGCACCAAATTGTACACACTCATAAATATCAGTCCCTTCAACATGCCTGTTTTTTCTTCATCAAGATCCATTAATTATTCTCTGAGAAAACATCCTAAAAATCTTAATCTCAAAATTTGAATTGGCTCTTCCTTGGGCCGTGCTCCATCCCTTCATAAGATTCCGTGGTAATCGACTCAATTATTTTTGCGTTATCATGCTTACAAATAAACACAAACAGACCAACCAACCAAAAAACAAATGAGGGAATTATATAACCCCCCTTGGAGGAGGTAATTAGACAAAATGTCTCATCACGTCAACAAAAGAGAATCAAAATAAAAAGCCCTGGCTGTCAACATACAGTACATATCCATTTCCTATTTAACTCTCAGATGTCGCTCTTGCAGTGATAATAAAACTCCTCACTCTGTTGCCATGAATGTGAACTGCGAGACTGCAATAGTAGAGAATACGTCTACCAGAGTTTTTCTCCTTTCTTTGTGGCTGATTTTTCACCTCACATTTGGATCAGGGATTGTGCCTTCAATTCATTCAGGAAATGTTAAATGTACCATCTGAGTACAAATGAAGTGACCTGCCTCCTTAGAGGCAGCAGAGTGCCACAGATGAAGCCATCTGACGCAGTGTAGAGGATAGCAGGTTTAAAGTCATCTGTTGGTTCAGTGCAGTCTATGAATCACTCGCAGGCCTGGAGGTCAAGCTTTCTGTTTGTGTGGTTGTTTATCCATCACAACACTTGGTGCCAGAGGTGTCCTTGACGGTCTCCACTGCTCGTACAGTATTTCTTCAGCGTCTCACCTGGTTGGTGTGTTAACCTTGCAACGCAGAGAGGGACTGAAGAGGCTGTAATGAGAGACGTGTACCAAACAATAACTTCTGATGTGGGATTCATGATGGCGGATAATGTGAAACAAAATGATGATTGGCAAAAGCAGTGAGCTTTCATTAGACACTGTATCAAAATCCAATGAGGACATGAGGTGCAGCACAATTCATATGTTGACTCTCTTAGGTACAGTGTGAGGCTACTGAGTGTCGTTGTTGTGTGCCTGCATCACTCTCATCGTGAAGCTCATCCCTTCCTGCACATATCTGAATTTTATGCAAAATGTTGTTATTCCACGCTAAGAAAGGTGTGTTCTCTAAGCGACCGGGTCAGGCAGGAGGAATCACATTAAGTGACTCAGATCCGTCACAAGTAGCTTATATAACTCTGTCCCTGTCACGGTTGATCAATTTGCAACACTCACAATTTTCTTTTTTTCTTTTCACACCTTCACACCACCTGCACAGTTATCACTTAGTAGAGAGGGTCATCCTGTTTTCTTATAGCAAATTAGAGCTAATTATTCAAGGACAATCGCATATATGGCATTTGTACCTGAATGCATCACCTGAGCAGCCTTCCATGTGTGATATTCATGCAGCAGAATTGCGAATCAACACATACTTGCTGTCACCGTGTTCCCTTTTCTACCTGGCTGCTAAAGGAGTTGTAGCAAAATCTCTGCTCCACAGGGAACATTTGAGTTATGTTTGTGACTTTTCAAATAAAAAGAATCAAATGCAGTGATTGTGTAGATTCTTTGCAGAAACAGCTTGCTCAAACTCACTTTAGCAGCAGAGACATGATGTAAACACAAAATAGACAAACGCTGACAGTGGGGGCTTAAAGAGACAGGAGCCAAAACCAAGCATTTCAGACAGAAGCTGAAAAGAGGAGCTGCAGCAATGGGCAGTACTATCACCTACTCAGGTGAGACAGACGCTGGTTTATGGTGCACAGCAGAAGGGTTCTGGTATCGAACCTGCCAGCAGACCAGGGCATTTCTGTGCACGTTCTCTCTGTGTCATCATGGGGTTTCTGCAGATGCTCCAGCTTCCTCCAGACTCCAAATTGCCTGTAGGTGTGAGTGTGGATGGTTGTTTCTCTATACAGTATATTTCAGCTCAGTAGTGGACTGGCCTCTCGCCCAGTCGACTGGGATCGGACCCCAGCTCCCCTTGCAACCCTCAAAGGATAGATAATGGAAGGATGGATGGATGGATGGATGGAGATAAGGTGACCACATCTATTCTAATGATTTCACACAAACAGAATGTCAGATAAATTACATTCAGGTTCTGTTGAATTGTTTAAATTGTAGATACTGAAGAGAACAGAGTGTTCGCTGATGAGAATCATTTGCAGTGTGTCTCGCAGTTATCGAGCACAGAAACCACAGAGTGGATAAAGAGTGATTTGTTAAGCATTCTGAGTGTGTCACTGTGGGAAGTCGGTGAAGTGCTGCAGAACAGTTTTGGTACAGTAGGCGTGCCATAGTGTCTTTTTAATTGTGCACATGTGTGTAAGCAGGTGAGGGGGAGGCGAGTGTGTGTGTTTGAGTGTGTGTGAGTGCATTATACTTTGATGAAGTGTGGATGTGTGGGCACATGTTTATGAGCTTTCGAATTGTCAATGCAGATTTACAGAGAGCGGCGATGTGATAGGTGGAAAGTCGATTCTTACTCTCAGGGAAAAATTAAATGTGCCTGGTGTTGCACACAGTTTATGTCTGATGCCAAAATGTGAATCCTCCTCTGTAGAAAACAGATGAATATCATTTCATGGACGACCTTGCTGGGAATTATCAAAAGATGCTACTGCGGTATGATTTTAAGAGACAGTGAACATCTTTAAATGTGTTCAAGGTGTTTTGCTGCTGAGGAGTTTCTCCTCTCGCCTTATTTACAATCAAAACAGGCTAAATTAATTCTTGAAGATTGAGAGCTCAGCTATGCCGGGGGCAAGATTAGCAGAAAATGTACATAAAAACAAGCATGCACACAAACAGGCCTCTCCCTCATTTAGAATAATGTGTTGTACCCCACAGACCAACTTGTGAGTGTAAATAATAAATGACATTAAACCCTGCTTCAAAATCAGTCAATCAATCAAAATAAATAATAATTATGAAAATAAATAAACCTCTTAGTGGGAAACACTAATTTAGGAATTTTTATTTATCTATATGGCCCATAGACTGTATATAAGGGAGATGGATGACGGGTCTGCACTTCCTCCTACTATCCAGAAATGATGCCAAAATGTCCCGGATATGAACACTACTAACTTCTTACCTGTCAGTCATGATGTTTCACCCTTTTTTCACAGCATTAAACAACTAACATTGAAAACTAACAACAGGCTAGTCCCTGGTGTTAGTTTTCATGTAATGATGTTCCTCGACTCTTAGTTCACTGTGTGGAGAGCTTTTTCTGGAACTTCAAGTAATGATCTTTCCAACTTACACACAGCGGGAAAGCAACACCAGCATCATGCTGTGTCCAAATCCTCCGTCTCCGCTGTTTTCCCCCCTTTTGCTTATTTCTCGACTGTGCGAGGCAGTATAGGTCACGATCGCAGAGAATATGTCCCATTCTATTTTTACCACTGTACAAATACATGGACAATGAGTGTTGATCTCTCAGGTAATTTGTGGGGTCTTCTTGACAGCTCTGCAACAATTGAAAATAAATACTTGTATATGTGTCAAGCATATGAGTATATGTATTTGCATGAGTTTAAGTATAGTTCCTCATCTAAAAAAATACATATAAGCCACAAATAGGTGTCATGAATGCACATCGTTTCCAAATATGGAAATATTTTAGAGGTTCTAATGTACAATAATTGAACACATGTCCAACTCTAAATGTCACTTTTCCCCCTTTAAGCTCAGAAGAGAAACAGTGAGGATCACTTGTGCTTCTCCATAAAAATAAAAAGAGGGAACACATAATTATTTGTTCTCATGCTTTTTGTTTGCTGTGGGAATATACTGCAGTCTTATTATTGTGTTTACTAATTTAGCATTAGCAAGGTCAATTGTTTCGCTTTGCTTCAGTCCCAGTAGGTCTGCTCCTGTGCTTGGCTAATACACTGACTTTGCAAAAAAAAAGACCATTTGACTCGTAGACACTGAATATTTTTCTCACAGCAGATTTGGAATTGCTTTAATTTTCATCAAGTTGAGGTAAAAAGTGTCTTGATGGCTATTAAAAGTTTTTTACATTTAGTATTCCCAAGAAACACTGTTTCTAGACAATTAAACTGCAGCATCAAATATTTTGCAACCAGATTACGTTTTCAAAGGGCACAACATAGATACAGAACATCTTGCGGTACAAAATCCACTTGTGGTGATTACAGGATTATGAAACTTTTTTATGGTTATGTTTCAGCCAAACATTTTAAGGGTGATCCAACTTATACAATGGACACTTGACAATAAAAAAAGATATAATTAAATTAGACATATTGGTCATTAATTATATATTATAACTAATTTAGATATTGCATTTTAAATTTTTTCCAACAATGTAGTTATTGGCATCAGACTTGTGTTTGTGTTGTTAGGAATTCTATTTTTGTTATTGTTAGTGAAAGAGAGGTTTACTGATGGTTCCTCAATGTCACCGACAAAGGACAGAGCTGCATTCAGCGAAATTATTATGTGATGCTCTCTGTCTTTTTCTTTCTCACATAAGGCTCTTTCACATAGTCTATTAAAAACGTGAATGTTACACCTTTATTCTGGTGGTGTGAGCTAAAGGTAAGAACACAGGATGGGGGCAATGTTGTTTCACCTTTATTCTAGCAGTGGAGGTAATGGCAAAGCCCAATCGATGTCTGTGTAAAACGAAGAGCCAGCATGGCGGGAAAGGACACCAGTGTTCTTTTATCACACGTATGACTGATTCTGGAACGCCAGCATGCTATTAAAATAACACAAAGGTGAGAATCAGCCAGCATGTGTAGTTTCGTGTAAAGAAACAAAGAAAAAGGTCTCCTCTTGAATGCATTATACTGGTATCTCTGTTTAAAAGGGGATTAGACACAGGGCTACTGCCTCTCTCTCTCTCTCTCTCAAACACACACACTTCACCACACTTTACCTCTGTGCTACGCTGCATGTCCTCTCTCTTCCGTCTGCAGCTGTCCCTCAGACCTGCAGGCCGCTTCGCCCTGGTTAATGTTATTTCTGATGTCCTCTCTTTGCTCTTCATACTGTCAGCGGAACAGAGATGTTAAGATGTGTGCGAACACTCCACACATTGAAAAGCACATTTTCATGGTTCCAACTGAAAGACTAATTTGACTGTTTTTCTCCTTTGGTTAAACACTAACTTGATGTTGTCCTTACCTCAAATTAAAGCGGCACGTTCATTTATTTCCTCATTTAGGAAAAAGGGAAGGTTATGGGTCCTAGCTGTGCAGTTTAGGTTGTGTTTGTTTTTGCTTTCAGAATCTCACACCACATGTATGAAGTGACTTTATTTAAAAAAAAAAAAGATCAGTCAACTTAAATAGATTGTTCCTGCTCACATCTTAACTGCCTGATCACATCAATTAATATGTTGCCACTTAGTTAGTGTTGAGTGACTTGTGCTAATTGGCAGCAAAATTTTACCAATTAAAAATTTAAACGCATTCAGGCAACTCTGCCACAACCTCATTTGATGATTTTGCTCTTGACAACGTAAGTGATAAGCGTGATTAAAAACTGGGTATCTGCTCAGAATTTACTATAATTTGACAGTGGATGGAAAAATGAGGGGGTTGTGTTTACAGCAATGTGCATGAAGGTGAAAAGGAGGAAAACAATGCAAAACCAATCAATTTGAATCACATTGTTCGCAAGTGGCTACTGGTCCATTAACATGCAAATTGAATTAAATTGTCTTTGTAGATCACATTTTTTTTAAATCTGTACTTGATCTTAAAATGAGCATGCACAAAATTTGCACCCACTATCATTCACTCTATACTGAAATGTCTTGTGATGCACTGATTTCAAAGTGATGTTTTACCGACTCAAACAGCTGGATCAGAAATTAGTGATCCCCCTATAGAGCCAAACTATTCAATTAAATTATATATAATTCTATATTTACATCTACTACCCCCATGTAGACAGAGTGAAAAAGTGGATGAGACCATAACATTGTTTTTTTTAACTCTGCCAGTCTCTGTTAATCAATATGCCATCATTCGTTGTAATCTCAATGTTTAAATATCTGATGAAGAGTTCATCATTATCATCGACCTAGTCACTAGTTTACCATTAGTTTGTGGCAAGAGCAGTTCAGTACAGGCCGGGAGCTTGTTAGTCCCTGACAACACTCAAACCTCTGTGGCAGCAGGTTCACAACCCCGCTGACACCAGCATTGGTTACTCTATGTGTTTATTATAAGATTAATTCTTTTCTTCGATGGTGTTCTTAAATATTAAATAAATTTTAAAAAATTGCTCTTCAAAATCTATCAGCTCCAAATTACAACATGATCCACTTACACTCGCCATTGTTCTAAAGTAAACAGAGATGCCAGATAATTTGTAAAGAGGAGGACCAGAACCTGAAAGAAACACTCAACACCAGCATAGAAACTCTACTGCCACTAGTGTTTCAGCAGTGTGATTGCAGCACGACTCACACAAACACTGACAAACAAATATGAATGCTCATCCTTCTGCTTAGGCTATGTGCGTACCGATGGCCTAGCTCCAACGCAGAAGCAGGAATTGTGCTCTACAGCAAGAGGGTTTCTTTATGTTGGCCCTGTGGAACACACCGGCGCCCTGTCCAGGGTGTATGTCGCCTTTCGCTCAATGTCAGCTAGGATTGGCTCCTGCCTTCATGTGACTCTTAAATGATAAGAGGTTTAGATAATGATGGATGGATGGATTCTACTTTTGGTGCTGTAGGTAAAGAAAGAACAGGGACAGAAATATTCAGATCTCAGTTTAAAAGGAGAGACTGCCTCTCTCCTCCTTCTGTCACAGACACTCTCACAGTCTTTATCACTGACTCTCTCTATCGCTCCTCATCTCTCAGTTCAGTTTTGGCAACAGGTCCTCTCTCCTTCCCTCTGCAGCTGTCCCTCAGACCTGCGGGCAGATTCATCCTGTCTGATGTTATTTCTGATGTCCTCTCTTTGCTCCTCAGCCCGATAGCTCAATAGGGATTTAATTTTGGCTGAAGTAAACTACTTTTGGGTTGTGGATAAAGAAAGAACAGGGACAGCTTCATCTATATATCTTGCTCCACTTAATTGTCCGCTTCAGTAGTTGTGCAACTGAGCTCTGACAAAACATTACTTTGGTTTATATCACTTGCCTGGTTTTGACCATCACGGACATAAAAGGCAAGATACACTAATCCATCCATTATCTATACCACTTATTCTTTGAGGGTCACAGGGTAGTTGACATTGGGCAAGAGGCGGGATACACCCTGTACAGGTTGCCAGGGTATCGCAGGACCAACTGTGGTTGGGTGGCTGTGGTTGAGGGGTAGAGCGGTCATCCTCCAACCAGAAGGTCGGAAGTTCAATCCCCAGTCTTCCCATCTGCATGCCAAAGTGTCCTTGGGCAAGATACTGAACCCCAAATTGCCCAATAGAACAACAAAAAAAGTGCTAGCTATAGAAGCACTGTATGTATGAATGTGTGTGTGAATGGGTGAATGGAAAACTGTAGTGTAAAGCGCTTTGAGTGGTCATCAAGACTAGAAAAGCGCTATATAAATACAACCATTTACCATTTACCAACATAGAGTCAATCATTCACTCTCACATTCACAGCTATGGTCAATGTATAGTCTCCAATTCACCTAACTCCAACCTGAATGTCTTTAGGCAGAGTACCCAGAGAAAACCCACTCACACAAACACGTGAAGAACAAAAAAAACTCCACACAAAAGATCTTTGCACTGTAAGTCGCAGCTTGGGCCCTATTTCACACCTGGTTTGCAAAGTGTCTTTGCTAGTTTCAGTTCAATGCAGTGATGAGGTAGAAATGCCCCTGGCTTTAAAGGGAATGGGAGATGGCATTCTTATTGGTTTATTCTTGTTCATGGTATGTCCAGAACACATCCATGATAAATCAAAACACTATAAGAATATCACTTTTGGACCTTTTTGCAGATTGTAGTGGATTTGGACACATAGCACTTTTCCAGTCTTATCGACCACTCAGTAGCGCTGTACAGTACAAGTTGCATTCACCCAAACAGAAACACCACTCCTATATGCTGGAGTCACATGCCCTTCATACACTGTCAGCACAGATGTCTTTTGGGGTTTATTTTGAGGACACTTCCGAATGCAGCCTGGGGAAGCCGGGACACAAGCCACTGACTTTGTGGTTAGTGGACGACCCTCTCAACCTCCTGATCCACAGCTGCCCCTTGTGTTTTCAATCATGTTCTTAGAAAATCTTGTCTTGGAAATGAAATCAAAGCCAAAACAACTTTTCCTTTTTTGCATTCCTTACATGCAACACCTCAAGAAAGCATACATCCATGCAGGGGTGTCATATGTCATTAAGGTAATATAGTATCAATGGGATGTCGACACTGCATGGTTCAGATTCAATGCTCTTCACCCGCTTACCTCTTCTTTCTGGTTGATTTATTAAATATTCACTGAATGTACAACTTACCTTTCTCCTCATACCACTTATTTTGATTAGATTCTCTTTCTCTCTCCCTTTAGATTTCTGTGCCTTTTACTGTGAAAACACTTTTCATTAAATCCAACCTTAATCTTATGGTAGAAAAAACCCCTGAAAACATCGAAAGTTAAAAGTTGCCAAGACGCTTGAGCTCATTGTCTCAACTAACTGTGTAAAGTGCTTTGAACTATGTGAACTCAAACCGTGGAAGGAAATCCATCTTGCAAGTTTTCCGTGCCTCAGATTTAATTGATCAAATACATCAAAGAAAGAAAACTGTGGGCTAATGTCGAAAATACACATAAAAGGACATTAGCAAAAATTGCTGTCCTGTCTGTCACAGCATTGAGCAAAATAATCTTTAAAGAGGAAGCAATTGTGAGTGAGTTCAGATACTATACAGCACAATGCAGACTAAATATAGCACAGGTTCGCTTCCACTAACATCAGCACAGGTTAAATGACTCTTAGAGCCAGTGGGTCCATCAGTCGCGAGCTGTGGGAACTGTGACCATATGGCAGTGATAGGTCACACTAGACAGAGGTCCAGAGAGAACACCTGAACAAACCTACACTGGCAGGTAAAATTAAAAACACCCTGTCAAAATGCTAACAAAATTAACTGCGTGCTTTAATCCCAAGGGTTGCTTACCTTGCAGGTGCATATCTGTTTGCGTTATGGCCTCTAACCCTGTTCTGGCAGAAGAGCCAAGCGTAAGGTAAATGAAGTGGAGAGCATGCTCAGGCCTGGTTGGTGGCAGGCACAGGGCACAGAGGTACCAGCCTGCCAGTCCCCTCCTTGGACTGAGAGGATTAGGGGGCAAGTGAGACAGAGTCTGAGCTGGATGAAACCTTCCTAGAGGTTGAACAGTGTGAGGTATTTCAAGGCTCATTAGGAAAGAGGCTGCAAGTATTTTAGGCGCCTCTTTATAACGTTGAATAGACATGCCATGTTCCCACGGTGAACTATAGCACTTATCTTTAGGGTATGAAATGTTAGAAACATAAAGGGAAGTGAGCCCACACAGATAAAAAGACACAATCCAATGCAACAACACTGTTCTATGAATGCTACCTTTGAGGGGCTCTGAATGTTCTTTTTGAGTTTTGTTCTGGAGGAGTGTTTATTCAACTCACTGTAGTATTTGGTTGCAATATACTGAAGTCTAAACTGCAGTAAAAGTTTTGCTACATGTCTGCCTACTATAGAATTATTTGAGAACTATTTTTTTAATCACTGTCTGACCGAAAAAAACCCAACAAATTATAATTCTGTGCACTTTATAAGACATGATTTAATGACTGCATAACAAAATATGCATAACATAATATTATATATATAAAATATCTACTTTGTTGTTCTTGATTTCTACTATGATGTTTTTCAGTGATGACATGCAACAGCTGCATATGTGTTTCATGTCACCCTGGAATCATCAACTATTTTATGTTTTTCTTTGCTGTCACTAGAATGTTTTGTATTTTTGAGTTGCTTGTTTGGAACTCATGAATTGTCTCATGGGCCAGATCAAATCAAAAGCAACATAAGCAACTGAAGGCCAGTTATCACCTTTCCTGCTTTAAATAATCCATTAGTTCTCTATAGTGTACCATTAAACATATAATATATAAGTTGGCCTCTATACACCACTGCACCAAAACAAAAAATAACTAGTTTTTTTTTTTTTTTTACATTTTTCACTGTATGGAACTGCTGAGGATTCATGTGTGCACTTAATATCTTCAAGGTTCTCTGTCTCTTATTTGTCTTATCCAGTTCTTATCTATCTGCATATGCAGCTCTTAGTTTTGTCTTTTATCTGGAAAATCCCCAAAAGTAAAAATCATCAAACAGTCAATCAAATATTAACGTCCTTATACAATGTAATGACTTTTCAATAAAGCAGAGAAAGACTTGTGCTATATTTTCCAACAGTGTTGAGGATTTATCACTAAATATGCTTGCAAACATTATACCAGGCAGAAAGTGTTTATCCACACTTAATTATTTTAGCAGCAGAGAATAATATAAATGTTTGGAGAAATGTCCCAGGGCCATTATGAATCTGATCTGGGTATACTGGGAAAGACCTAATGCTTGTTAAAATATCAAATTTTGCAGTCTATAAAATGAATTTTCTATTTAATAAAAAACCTAAATATTGGCTGCCTCCTCTTGAGTGTAATTTCCCATTTGAGAAAATTAAATGGAAATTTGCAACAAAGACCTAGGAGATCACTAATGGTCAGGAGTGTGCTAACAAGCCCTCCCTCCCATGTGAACAAATATCTTGTATCATACGATATGCCTCTTTTTACTTTGCTAAATGGACTGGAGCCAAACTGTGCCAAAACCAAGCACTCATTCTTCCTCCATTAACTTCCAGCCGCCCCTGGAAAAGAATTAGTGTACTTTTGTGAACATCAAAATACGCAAAATTTGTTGATATCAGTGTGTCTGTTTTACACAGTCTCTCTCCTGATAAGACTCCTGATGGCTGTGCTATTATCAAAATAAAGAGTAATTTCCCCTTTTGAATTATTGGCTATTAAATTTGAAATGTACAGTCTAATAACAGGTTTGAAACTACATCAACAGTGGTGATAACCACTGTTTTATTAATAGAACATGCCTTTCGCCAAGTCTGCACACAAAGCCAAGGCAAAGATGGATGTCTCGGCTTTAATTAACCAGAATTATTTACTGACTAGGGCTGGCTTATGGGAGCATCACTCATGTAATGGATATATTAGCGAAAGACTGAAGGGATTAGCTTCTGTGGAATTAACAGACTGAGGGCAGTTCATCATGTGCAGTGAAGGTACCATACAACATGGATACTTTATTTACAAGCAAGTGCTGAAACAAATTTGGTGTTCGCATGTATGCTTTTGCATGTGTGTGCATATGTGCTATTTATTTTTTTCCAGCAGAAAACACTTCCTGCATCCCTGACAAGACGGATAACGGAGCGATGCCATCTGTTGTTCATTAGGAAACTAATGCCAAGCATGTTTTTCTAAATCCTAAATGAACTATTTATACACTGCTGCTCACTGGAGTTGCACATCCATTGGGACTAAATGGCTGTTACGTTAACATGGCTTTCAAAACTTTTTGTGTCTTCTTTATTATTTCCTGTCACATTGCTGACTTTTTGATGACGGAGCAGTAATCCGAGCTCTTTCACTTGCCAACTCAACAGCTATACAGTGAGCTTCAGTCATGACCTCTGGTCTGCACTTTCTCCAGGGCTTTCTCCTTTTCTGACTATATACCTCTCACACTGTTTGGCCTTCAATCCCAGCACCGCATAAACTCCCTGCTGTGTTCAGTTCTTTCACATTGTGTTTTTCAATGGACTTCCTAGCAGCGAAATATACAGTGCATTGTTTGTGTTTTTTATATTTATATTCCTAACAGTCTAATATCAACTACTTCATCTCTGTTGTTAAGATACTTTTTCAGCACAGAAAATCTCATAGAAACATTCCTCTGGCCTGCCGATATTTCTTTAAAATCTTTGTTCATACAACCTTCTTTTTATAAAATATCGCCTTCCAGACTAGAACACACAAACATGCATGTCCGGTCCAATAGGTGGCGATCAAGTCTCCATCAAAGATCCTTCACATACCAGAGACAAAGGCTGTGCTCCAAATAATAGTGGAGGAGACAGATGTCTGTGCATACAGGTTATGGTTTAAATTTAGCTGCAAACTTGCAGTGCTAACCAAACCAGTACATAGCTTTAATTGTTGTTATTGCAAAATGTCTGCTTCAGTGTGAACAGAGCATCTGTGTGACAGTCAAAGTACAGATTGAAGCAAAGTGAGTAATTATTCTGTCTAAGAGAGAAGGTGGCACCTTGTAGTTACAACCACCAGGTGCTAGCTGTTTATTTGGTACGGTTTGTCCAGAGGCAGTTGGATCCTCCACTGGCTCAATGCTAGTCACAAAAACACCAGTCGTTGTATGTTCATGGACAAAATGTTTGGCTGTAAATATTCATGCTCATCCAATCCTTTAAGCCACTTTAAGCACATGGGTACAGTCAGAATCTTTACTTAAAGTGGAGGTAATTTTGAGCAGCATTAGTCTCGATTCAGCCTTAAGTTAATCTCCCTTTTGTTCTTTGTTGTGATGAAAAAACTCAATACCCACTGATGAAATGCATGAACACAGTGCTACATACAGATTTGTCTTCTGTGCACACAAACACACACACACACGCATGCACGCACACACACAGACACACACAAGTAATGTAAGTAATGTCTTCCTGAATAACCTGTGTTGTCTGAGAATGTCATGACAAACAGAATCACATTTGGATTCAGGTTTGAATTCCAATCAATAGTTTTGTTTATCTGAAACAAAAGCAATCTATACCGTTGACTATATGCTTGAATGCAGTCGATGGCCTGGCATACAGAAATGAAATGATAACTGACTGGAAAGGCGGCAGCAATGAAAGCAGACTTTGTGCTTACTTAGATCAGCCTCTGCCCCCAGTGCTGGTGGCCCATAGTAATGTGACCTGGTCATATTTTAACTTGTGGTAAATGTCAGATGTTGTTCCTATGATGAGTGTGATAAGCAAACAGCTAGAAATGGTAAACAAAAAATGGCAAAATCAGCAGGAGATCAGTCTGTGTTTGCAGTTGTGCCGCTGGTCACCACTGGGCCTCACTTGGCGTTTATTTAACATGACACATTTCAGCTGCACCTTGGGAACAAGGTCACAGCCACACACAATCGCATACACAGGCAGACGTATATTACCCAATAAACCTACATTCTCATAACCATTCATTTCATATTGGACACTGCTGTCTGAAAGAAAGCCACTTATTTTCAAATCCTGAAGGCCAGCATCTTTTTAATTATTGAAATTTAGGTGAGGATTAGCATTTCATGCTGTGTGACCCCGTAGACATGAATGGCAGTGGGCTGGTAAGGCAAGAGGACAGGAGGCTGGCAATTTTCAGGGACAAAGAGCCTACAGAGGAATGGGCCGGGGAGGTGGAGGTGCAGTGATTCACATGCAGTGCAGGAGGCCTCTCTGTATCACCCCAACCCCTCCCCCAAATCCCAGGAGGGCATGGGGGAATTGATGAAACGAGCAGGAAGGCCTAATTAAAGGCTCTCAGCTCAAACGCATTGATGTATTACATCTATTATGCCACAGTTCGATAGGTCTGCCAGGCCGGGGCTGCCGCGGCTACTGAGTCCCGCCAAACAAACTGAATAAATAATAGCAGCTGAGAGGGAGAGAGAGCGAGCGACAGAGAGACAGAGAAAAAGATAGAGACAGAGAGAAAGAGCGAAGGGGAGATGATTTCAACTGGCGAATGAATGTGATGAAGCCTGCTATGGCCATAGGCATGTCAAGCAGGCTCTGCGAATTTATAT
Organism: Paralichthys olivaceus; assembly: GCF_024713975.1. Taxonomy (NCBI): domain Eukaryota; kingdom Metazoa; phylum Chordata; class Actinopteri; order Pleuronectiformes; family Paralichthyidae; genus Paralichthys; species Paralichthys olivaceus. Next base: position 22,179,051 of record NC_091093.1, read on the forward strand.
TGTCCTTAAAGCTCCATTTACAATCTACACATTAAGAGTCGCAAACAGGGGATTAAAAACAGTGAAGTGCAAGTCATCAACACCTATGTGACATCACTTACAAGAGAGAGAGATTTCCTGATGATGAAAAGTTGGCAGAGAGTAGGGAAAACTACATCTTCCAACACAGAATTACAAAAATATTGGAGGCCATATTGAGTATTGATTAAGAGATTGCTTTATTCCATCGCGTTTCAAAGCTGCAGTGGATCTGGAAAAACTGACATTCAAACACAAGGCACATAATCTGAAGAAACCCTCTCTGGCTCCACGTACACTGATGCTATCTAATGCTATGATATAAAATATCAGGAAAATCAAGACAACCCATGTTTGCTAGTAAACTCCGCCATGGTTGTTCTGTAGCCTGGATGAGAAAGAACAGGGTTGGGCACAGGGTTAGCACTTCTAGTTCGAAAAAACTTCCCCTCACAGAACTTCAAACAAACTCCCACTAATTTTGCTAATAAGGCTACTTATATTTGCACTTCTTGCCTTGTTGATTAATATTCAACCCTGACTGTTAAGCTGAAATTTGAGGTCGCAGGTCAAATCCACCACAAACAAAACTGCGTATGTATAGGGGTTTGTCACTTAGGGTACATGGGTGGAGTGGAAGAGATAATGGGGTTGAGTTATGCATTCGAGTTCACAAGGGAGGAATGAATGCACTTTGATCTGGTGTGTGCAGGGGCTGTGCAGGAGAAAAATGTGCATATATAAAATGAGGAAAGGGGTGATGAAGAGAATGAAAAGCAGTGTATGAGACTATGTAAAAAATGTATGTAGTTGTATAGGGAGGGATGGAAATGAAATTGGCATGGGTACATAAAGGGACTTGACTTAGTAGCTCTCAAAATAGTCTACTTTCAGCAGTAGCCTCATGCTTTAAATTCTACTTTTAACCAAACTCAATTATTTTATATTATTGGATGTTGTTCACAATTAATCTTAACATGTCAAAACACTCTGATGGAATTTAACAACAACCTGACAGAAAGCTTGACTGCACACTCACTTTCCCCTGTGACCTGCACTAATTGGACGGTAGTAGCTGTCAGTCACACAGAATACATCCCTCATTTCATACCAGGCTCAACAGTTGAGTCCATACATTCTATATGAAAATGTTAACTGACAATATAAATCAAGTGACTCAGAATTCTTTAGAAACAGATATCATCTTGCAAAGAGAGGAGTCGTTCTTTGAGGGAGTACAGGTTTCTCTCACTTATGCATCTATATTGTTCTCACTAATTGCATGCACTAGCAATAATTCCCACTACAGATAGAGAGAAGAATGCCTTTAGGCAGTCGTTACAGGAAAATATTTGATTGAAGTATTTTGTGTGTGAAAAATGAAACAACAGAAATAATTAATTACTGACCAAATATCCCAAATGGCCCAAGAACAAGGTTCCATGCAGTAGTGTACATAAGGATATTTGTGGCATGGTGAGCACTAAATACTCAGAAAAAGACAGTAAGCCTTGGAAACATGAAGTCAGTGTAAATCCAGCAGTCAACTAAATACAGAGAGGGATATAAAAAGCAGGACAGTGACAAATACAGTCAGAGCTTTTTTGTCTTGGCAAAGTGATGTTGTTGTTGTTGTCTTGTATGTATGTATGTGTGATTGTGTGTGTCTGTGTGTGAGTGTGTTGTTTTGACGGTGCGTAAATATATGTCTTTGTTTGCGGAGCACATGGAGAAGCAGATTTGAGAGCCAAACTTGAGCAGTTGCCTTCACGGTCTTGGTGAGATTGGAGGCGAGTGGTTTCTGAGCCAGTGTGACTGATGGCGTCTGTTGGTAGCGACGGCTGCAGGGAGGACGTCTTGTACTGGTGCGAGGGTGAAACGGACGCTTCAAGAAACAACGCTGTCCTCTGAGAGTCTGCTGAAATGACAGGACAAGCAGAGCCAGTCTTTTCATTCACAGTCCTCTCAACCTCGAGACATTTTTCTCGCATCCACCTCTCACTTATTATGATGCCCCTTAACACTCCTCGCCTTCCATGTCTCCCTTTTCTATCACCTCCTTAACGTCCTGTTTCCCTCCCACCATAACTGAACAGCCTGTGCCACAAACAGGCCTTCACTGTCTAGTACTTACAAGTACTCGTTTCACTCGCTGGAAAGGTTAATAATATTGTATCCAGTTCTTTCTAACTGACTAATATGTACTAAGAGTTCCTACATCAGTACAACTGTAAAAAACATCTTCATTGACTTTGAAGGTCATCATTCATAATCTCCATGAGTGACAAATCTGTCTCCTAGAAATAATGTTGGATTCATTTGTATATAACGGTGTTTTTATTGCTTATATCTGGAATACATTGTCTATTGAAAATGTGTGATTTTGCCTGATCTCAAGTTAAGACTTGCCATTTTTTTGCAGTTTGCCCATTATGCAAATATTAAATGTTTAGTTGTTGAAAGATAGAATTGCAGAGGTCAGTAAAACAAACAGAGAAAAAACTATTAAGCAGAAACCTTATCATTAATTGTAGATAAGCAAGCATGTCTCACCTCTGCTACAGTGATGGTGGTGAAGACTGCAGAGCCTTGATCAATCCACCTGGGCCAACCACTGACTTTAACATCAATGAACTCAGTTGGAATGAAATTCAATCTGTTGTCAGGCCGCCAGAGCCACCTCAGCACCTAGACACAGTGGGGTGCCTTAAATGGTATTTTGAAAGGTGCCCCAAGTTCATGCACTGATTTTGCAAGATCCTGGTGGTGATCTGGAGGAGGGGCCAAGTATTTCAGAGATCTGGAGGAAGCATTTCAGTTTAGGACCACCTTGCTTGTCACTGTTGAGTGGGAGCTGTGTTTCAATAGTTGACTGAATACCTCCGAAAGAACCCGTACATTGACACCTCAAGAACAGGGAATCTCAGGGGTTCCTGAATGCTTGGAATCGGTTGTTTTGGCCACTGCTGGTGAACAGGAGGATAAGCTGTCATCTCTGTAGCTGGTTAGAATTACTAAGAAGCCTGAGTTCCATCCATCTATGGTTGCAGAAACGATCATCAACACCCTCAGCAATGAGTTTTTGGTTACTCAAGTAAGGGGGGATGCTGCCACATGGGAAATCCAGCAAGGAGTTTCCCAGGGTAGTATTTAGGCAAGGTCTGGTAGGAAGTGTGGGGCACAGGTCGTCCCTCAGGTTTATTAAGCATTTCAACAACCCACTACTACAAAGCCGATGGCAAAGAGCTACTGGTCTTGGTTAAGGAAGTGAGAGCTAGGGCCACAGAGCTACATGTTAGCAGAGATGGTTGCGATACAGCATCAGGGTTCATGGACAAAAGAGTAACAGGCAGTAGACTGTGTTAGATGTGGAGCAGCTACAACACCATGGAGCAGGAGAACATCCAAATCCTCAAAGGTGTCTTTGGAGCAGCAATGAGCAGATGAGGGTGGATGTAGGAAAGCAACTCAGGTTTCCCCAAAGATGAATACCCTTAGACCAGGCATCACGCCGGTCTTGGTAAACATTGACGCAACAGGTAATGCAGGAGGTTAAGGTCCCTAGGGAGGGCAGATGCAGGCCAAAGAGAGGAAACAAAGGAGCAAAAACTGGTAGAGCAACATTTTCTTCCTTTCTTCAATGCTGTCAGCAACACAGGCAACTCTTTCAGTCTTTCTTTAACCTGTGTAACGTCCCTGCCTTCAGGTGTGAATCACCACATGTTTACCTGTCAAATCAGTTCTGAGGGATCCTGATGAAGCGGAAGAGTGGCAGTTATGGAAAACATCAAAAACTATTTCCCATTGGGAAGCTAGTGCAGCTGGTGCCATAATACAACACATGGCACCTCACCGCCTGCTAAAGATTTGCTTCAGTGGAGTATCTGACATCTCTGCAACTATTTCCTTAATTGATGTAGTTAAGTATGCACCCTCAGTCTCTGAATTGTAAATACCTGCCGTAATGTAGTGTAAAATTATTATTCCGGCATCAAGAAACAGCTATAATTTGCAGCTGTCATTTCTGCTCCATATTAATTTCTCACATCTTCTGTTGTATAGGAGCAGTTAAATGGAAAGTGTTGCAGTGCTTTGCCACCATAAACTGTTCATTACCTCTCAGTTAAGTTGGCTGAATCAAGTATCAGTTCCTAATTTTTAATTGTTAAACGTCTCTTCTGTATTATTTATTATTCTATTGAAACCAAGGTTATAGTGTATGTGTTATAAAGGCCTCACAAAATTTCATAAGCGCTCAGTCATGTTCACTGCAGATTTAAAATGTTACAGCGTCAAGTCCTACAATAATTATGTGGACTTTATCCAATGTCAGTATATTAATAGTAGTTTAACCTTCAGAACAGCAGCTTTCTCCTATAGACAAAAGGTTTGGGAAGGGAATGATGGAGATGGACTATTAAAAATGGGTTAAGCTTGTCTCTGCACTATTTCTAACCAGCTCAGTTTGTTCCCTCTGGGTTCTCAGTGATTTGGAGTATAACCCTGACCCTATGCTTCTACACGAAGGTGGACACACACACACACACACTATACACAGAGACACACATACATGCACAGTTCTTTACCCTGATGATTGCTGTGCACGTTGCAGGAACTAAATCACAGAGAATGTACTTGTCGGTTTCACTGGCCCCTCACGAGTTGCATGTAACTGCTTGCGCCGCATTGTAAAGTGTAGGGCTAAATGCAATTTAGTCTCGGAGACACATTAGAGACATTTAAGGGAAAGACAGACATCACCTTTCTGATGAGATTCATGTGAGCTCGCTTTACAGGCTGTCTCACACACATGAAGACAGAAGTCACCACCACCACATTAAAGGTCATAATGTACTACATAGTTATGCATGTACACTTAACAAATAAAATGGCGCTAGTTTGGTAGCTTCAAGATTTTCTCTCTTGGCTTCACATTCTCTCAGCCAGTGTTAAAGCACAAACATTTAGAAAATAGATCTGATAGTTGTAATAGATGTAAACAGTCTCCTGCTAACCACACACACATGTTTTGGTCCTGTTCAAACCTCACTGGCTTTTGGCGCCAAATTTTTGATACACTTACAACAGTGTTTTATATGGATCTTAATCCTGAACCTTGCATGGTCCTGTTTGGCTTGCCCCCACTTATGACACCCAATCTCCCAGCGTCAAAATGTCGGGTATTGGCCTTTACAACCCTATTGGCTAGACGCATTATCTTATTTAAGTGGAAACATGTTCTCCCACCCTCACACAACAGCTGGCTTAAGGAGGTCCTAACGCATATCAGACTTGAGAAGATTAGATTCTCACTGGCGGGATCTGATAATGCCTTAATCAAAACATGGCAACCCTTTTTAGATTACTTAAACAGAGTTACTATTCACCCAGAAAGTGATTAGATGCCCCTCCCCTCCCCCTCCCCTTGTTTACTTATTTATTTAATTTCAATTATTTATTTACTTTACTTACGTACTTACTTACTTATTTATTTATCTAATTTACTTATTCAATTTTATTTTATTATACTGCTTGTATATGTAAGTGAAAAAATCCAATAAAAAGATTTATAAAAAAAAAAAAAAGAAGATAGATCTGTGACTTTTATTTGACCCTTTTAACAATTATCTCTAAACAACCTCATAAGAATAACATATTAGGTATTAATCCTACCATAGAGTCATCAGTTATGTCAACAGGAGGGGCATTAAGGATAAAAAAATGTGTTCTTTTCTGGAGACATGGGCATGCACCATTACTGATCACATCTAAGTGAATCTTGGCAGAGGTAACCTTGCTGCCATCAGACCCAGCTCACCATGGGCTATAAATCAGCCTCATTTAATATAAAAAAGGAACATTTTGAGAAAATTATCCCTTTTAAAGATGGTCCACTGCACCTCAAGCTGTAAGATCTAAGCACTGGACATCAGTGGTTTGAAATAACTTTGCACTGCACACATACTTTACTTTTTAACCCAAAGTATTAAAATATGGGTAGAGGTGATGTCACTCACTCATGCTTTACAAAAATGACGTGTTCAGATAAAATTATTTTTTAGATATCCGGCACAATTCATTTTATTATTCATGCAGTGGAACTCATTTGCTACAACTGTAATGAGTACTAATCTCTATAACCAGAGCTTATTCACATTCTAACACAAGTGTGAAAAGTGAAAAATAACAATTAGGTCGACTTTAATTAGAATTGTTTATGTTTTTTCCAAAGTAAATCAGTTTTCAACACTGATGATCACCTGTGGAGTTAAATGACATTTAAAGCCACACTCAAACTGAACCATATTCAACTAAATGTCAGAACAAGGATTACGCTAAAATTAACAATTACTTAAACAACACAATCTGTTTGACTAATATTTCTAATTAATTGAACAAACCTACTGTGCTGAAGTGTTTTTAAATATATATATATTCTTCTTGGTTTTCAGCTTTTTGCAGTGCACCAACACTGGCAGCTGCATGATGTGCCACAAATGAACTAGTGACCGTGGTTGAAAACAGCAATATATTTTCTGCACTTCCTAACACAATTCACTCCGTTATGCATCTAAAAATATGATTTTCCCTCATTAGGATTATGACAAACCACATCAGTAGAGCTGATGGTGGGTATAGCCTCAGACCTATTCCGGTATTAGACGTATTGATGCATAGACCCAAGACTGGTGGCAATCAGACAGGGTCTGGACCCAGACAGTCCTGGGTTGTGTCTCAATCACAAGGTATTGTATCTATCCATGATGACCACTAATCTATACTGCCTGACAGTTTGCTATGTTGTCTCCACCTCCTCTACATATGAATAGAATCTTTCTTCACCATATTAGTCTGACATCCAACAATCCTGTTTTATAGCAACATGTTAACCACATAAGCTACAACAATAACACAGACGTGTGATTCTCACTGATATTCATCGTGAACACATAAAAAGCTCTCTGAATTATGTCCTTTATAGTCCTTCACACGCAACCCTTAGATTTACCGAGCACATTAGTGCTACTACAATATTATCAGTGAGGATAGAGTTATTTATTTCATCTATCAACCCACAGTGGACATCTGATGAGACCGAAAATTAGTACAGTAAATTAGTTATGCAACAGTAAATTAGCTGCATACTGACCTTTTCAAAGGCTCGCACAAACCCCAAGACGCAACTGAAATATATCCTCCCTCAGACAGCAGCCTATAACACAGATCTGTGCATGAGGATCAGAATCAGCTGTAATTGGCTTAGGCTGTTATAACAATCTATTGACTGATGTACAGTTGCTGGGATGTAGCAATGGTTTATAAAATACTGCAGTATATAGAGGTTTCTGGAATCCACATCATCAAACAAGGAAACAAACAAGACAGAGAGAAGGATGCTCGTTTAAATGTCCGCCACGTCTCTCTTCCAAATGTTAAACAGAAGATGGAAATTACATTTGTGAGTTGAACAATAAACATCAGTCATGATCAATAACAATCAATTCATGCAATAGAAGTGGGTCTACAAGGGAAAGCTTGACATTTTGAATTTAAATGTTATTCTCCTATAGAGGAGAATAGTAACTCTGGAAAAACATGTTTCTATTCTTGTCCTTTAGTTATGGCTGCATGGCTTGAATTGTTAATGTGTCCTAAACAGCTAGCAAGCAAACAACCAAGCTAGTGTGTGGCAACAACATGGTAAATCATGGTGTTATCAAAAACAAAAGATCTGGAAGAGTTTTGGCTGTTGCAATAGCTTCCAAATGTTTCAAAAGGGAGTTGTGTAAAAAAAAAAAAAAAAAGTTGTGTTGCATCAACACATTTGTGTGTTTGTGCCAGGGTGTTCAAATGGCAAAGACAGTTACATCAGTTAAGACTGAGGGAAATTTCACCATCAGAAAAGACAGAGAGCAGATCAGTAGGCTGAAAGGGAGAGACAGATGGGAAACAAACAGGCACTCCGTCAGTGTTGCTCTGCTGTGTAACAGGCTCTTAGTGTGTGTGTGTGTGTGTGTGTGTGTGTGTTGGGCACATAGTCCCTGCATCATATGTAATCTGCTGCCAAATGTTATACACCCACTGATAGTCTGCTGAATTGGTGGAGGAAAAAGTAGAGCAAACATATAACATACAAATATATGCAAACCTCCAGTACCCTGGTTTGGATTTAGTTTTGGGATCACTCAAGTCTGTTGCATGTCATCACCCTGGTCACAGAAACCCAGGTCAAGTCTTCTTCTGGCTCTGGGAGACTAAACATGCTGGTTGGGCCAAAAGAGAATACTGTGGCAGCCTCTCCGAGACAAATGACTGGTGGGGATCTATGTGAACTCAATCATGTGTTTTGCCATACAGTACATTATCTGCAATATCTTTCATCTTGTATATAATTAAGTACATAATACAGTATGATACTAATTAAGTCTAAAAAGCTATTAAATTTTGTATTATATTCAATTAATCAATCTCTTTGATGTTATCGTCATGCTTATTGTAATTCTTGGCACATTCCTGCTGTAACACCACAGTTTAGTACTTTTCTCTTTTGGAAAACATTATAATGATGTACTGGAAACAGGGATATGGAAAACTATGTTATGTCACAGTATGTTATCTGTAAAACATCCCATCCCACATATGAACAAAAACAGTGCATACTTATTTTAAGTTCCTCAACATGTCACTAATAAGGAATATAACTCACCAAATAGATCAAGGTTCTGTTGTTACTGAAAGAAAGTGGGTGGCACTGTAGTGTGGTGGTCAACTCTGATTCAGAACTCTGGTTCGGTCAGGGCCCTCTGTGTGGAGTTTCCATGCTCTACCCATGTAAGCATTTGTTTTCTGCAGCTACTCTGGCTTCCGCCCACAGTCCATAGACATGCAGCTTATCAGCCATCCTCATATACCCGTAGGTGTGAATGTGAATGGTTCTTTGTCTCTCTATATGCCAGCCCTGCGATACGTTGGCGACCTGTCCAGGTTGAACCCCTTTGCTTGCCCAATGTCAGTTGGGATTGGCTCCAGTCTGTGACTCTCAAAGGATACGCAGTATAGATAACGGATGGATGGCTTCAACCTTCAATACAGATTAATTAAAGATATTATACAAAGTTAAATCAGATGACCATATTTTATTTTTATTCAGTGCATGGTTCAGTTGTTGTGGGTCAACCACTTGATTCAAGCTTTCAAGTCGTATACACTAAAATAATTGTGTCACTGGCAGGTAATATATATCTATATATCAGCTTCAGATTCAGAGTCCCACAAGCTCCACTAAACAGACTGAAGAACTCTTTTGTTCCTCAGTCTGTGAAGTAGTTAAATCAGAGTTTGAGCTCTTAGTAGTTTTTGCTTCATAATGTTTTGTACATGCATCACTAGGCTCAAACAATGAATACAATCTCACATCAAAGGTATACTCACATTGTATATCATCACATGAACAAGGATCACAGAGATCATGTGTGAGCTTAATTTGGCTCCTGATGAAGAAACCCGCTCACTTGTCTTTGGATATTGTTGGTTCGCCATGGCTGACATGTCTCATCAGTATTATGCGCATGTTAAGTACATTACCCTCACATGAGCTAACAGGCGTGGAGGCTCTCATTTTTAGAGATGAGGGCTGGAGGGTGTGTTCCACCCTTTAAATAGTATTGCTCAGCCTCTGCCTCTGTTCTGAAAAGAAAGGATACGGCAGATTATGGAAGAAATACATATGTTTCCATTGAATTACATTGTTTGCATTGGAGTTGCTCCTTGGTACCTCCCCAGTCGATGATACACATGGATAAGACATCACATCACAGCCGATATCTGAAAGGTTTCAGTATTTGGTGAATTAGCAATGGATACATACTGCTTGCAGATCACATTGTTCTTATAGCACAATAGAATGTTGATGAGTTATGAGCAGTGGAGAGGTTTGTGGCTGACGGTGACATGATCTCAATAAATATGAAACATACAAAACTTAAGGACAAGAATAACAAGATTCCAGAATAGTTCTTATCCCAAAGTTGTCTTTCTCCTGAACACTTGATCTAACACTGCAGGCCACTCAGTAGCTTTGAATAAAGTGCAGTAAAGCAGATGTTTGTTTTATTTTTAAGGCTCTTTATCTAGTAGGTTACTGCTGCTGCTGGTTATAGCCTTCCAGGTGCTAGTGTATTATCTATACATTTTATGTGTAGAGGTTTCATCTATTTCATCTGTTTTTGTTGTTTTAACATGAGTGCAGTGCCTGCTCTAAACATGCCATGGGCTGTTTGCTTGGCCTGTGGTGATGCTGGTTGCAGCTTTCTTTTTGAAACAGAAAAAGTGCCCTGCAGTACTTTAGTCGCAGCAACTTACGCCCAGCCGCTGGACTCATCTGCAGCGCCACCACTGCTGCAGAGTTGTTTATTCAAAGTTCAGTGAAGCTTGACTTCATATGCAGAACCTTTGAGTGTAGGTATTTTGTCCTGTCTATGTTTGGGTGAGCTTGCCAAGATAATTCCTGCTGTCCCAAGTGGAGTAGATGATACTGTGATACTGAGCATGCAGCGAAAAAATTAGGTTACAAATCCTTCAAAAGCTTCATAGGTGGTGCAGTAGCACTGTGGCCTAACAGCAAGGAGGTTTCCGAATCGGCCGGGGCCTTTCTGTGTTGTTTGCATGCTCTTCTCTGGCTGCGTGGGTTTCCTCCAGGGACTCCAGCTTCCTCCCACAGACATGCAGATTGGGGTTAGATTAATTGAAAAGGTCTAAAGGTGTGAATGAGAGTGTGCATGTTTTTTTGTCTCTGTATGTCAGCCTTGCAAAACGCTGGCGCTCCTCCCAGGGTTTACCCCACCTCTCGCCCAATGACAGCTAGGATTGGGTCCAGCTAACTCCCTGCAAGCCTCAAAGTAATATTAGTGTAGATAATGGATGAATGGGTAGTTTTAATATTTCATTTTGGTCTCTGTATTTTAAGGGTCAGAACTGCAAGTTGAATGTATGAGTGACTCTGGAAACAGTCCTGCGATTTAAAATGTTTAAGATGTTTTCTGCTATTCTACATTACACCACAGAATCTGAGATGACACAGTGGATTCCCCACTCGGATCAGGCTGCCATTCAAATTGACTTAGCTTGCAAAACTATGAGCTAATAGCTTTGCCTACTGCACAGTTTCATCTGACAGATTATTGCTGTAGCTGGGGGCTGATAAGTGACCTGCCAGACAAAAATGAGTAGTAACTTAGTTGTGAAAGTTATTGTAGCTTGTGTCCTTGTTTCTGTTTTTTGTGTTGCTCTCCATTTTAGTTCGGCCATCCACTGAGAGAGAGAGATTTCCCATTAACAAGATTTTCTCAACTAGAATTTAATCGTTGATCAAATCACTGAGGCAGTTAATAAATCATACTAGCTTATTCCAAAACACCATACTACCCCTTAAAATAACTGTCATATGATAAGTGAGAAATTGAGTAAGAAAATGCACACTGACTGTTCACATTTTCTTTCATCACAAATAAACTATCATTCATGGATAGACTGGGACCTTTTCTTTCCTCTGGTGCACGAAGCAAATCAAAATGGACAGTTAACAATTGGGGCACGAGGCAACGTGCCATAAAACAGATCATCGTTCACAGTTGCATTCACAACATGATTTGTTTCTTTCTTCTGAATGCAATATTTACTTGCTAAATGTGAACCACACTGTTTCAAACAATGCTGGGTGTGTTAAGAAAAGGGCAGAGAGGAAATAGGAGGCAAATGGTTTGGCATGCATTTTCCGAGCTTCCTTGAAACAACCTTCATGCGGAAGTTATGCTCACTCAACTTCAGTTATGGATGGCTGGTTGCTGACTTCCCTAAAACACATTTGTATATTTGATCCAGGATATATTGTCGGGCCGCCAGCCGGCAATATTTATAGCTGGCATTCCGCTGTCAGAGAAAAGGTTGCTGAGATAGACAGTGCATTGGAGGGTTCAGAAAAACCTTATTTAGGGAACAAGCCGAGATATTGACCATACACAGCTCTAGTAAGTACTGTATATGTACAGTACACATGGCCAACGTGTGCGGTATGTCTGTTCCTTAATCCAAATTTAGGTGTTCTATTTATTCTTTGCTGAGGCTTTTCTATTGACTGACACTCTCTGTTTATCCTTTATCGTAAATTTTTTAAGCAAGTATCCAAGTTCTCATTACACCGCTTTAACTGTCTCCTCAATACGACATCCTCACAACCTCTTTCCAATAATGGCTGCTCTGGGATGTACATTACAGCCACAGTCGGCCTATCTGTTGTGTAAGGGTTCTCTGAGGTATTGAAATGTGTGTCTGAGCCTTGTCCAGGGGCTGCTGATGAAAATGCATGAGGGTGGCTTTGCCCTTCACTTATCAAACTTAGTACATTAGAGTGCGTGCTGAATCACAGGGGTGCTAACTCAAGTGTTTATCAACTTTGGATTTAGTGCACCCACAGGAAGACGTGGTTTAGCTTTGTCCTCACTGAAACCCCACTGCTCTGATTGAGATAGTGACTTGATAACTTTTCTCTTTTGGTAGTAAGGCTCTATTGTACTGCAAAGCCTTTTAAACTAAAATCTGAAGCACTGGGAAATGTCTGGAAAATGGGGACAATGACTTTGTCTGGGGTATGCCTTCCTTCACAACAGGAAGTTGTGCAGAAAGGCATAATGTGTAAAATGAGCAGTGGACATAAAGTATTAATTCCCCTGTAGCGATCATGTGGTTTTTTTTGTTAACAGTACATCACCACCAAAACCTCTCGAACCTCTTTGTCTTTGACATCTTAATTGTTTTGTTCTTTAAATCTGTCACCGCAGATTTATTTTTTGGGGGTTTTGTACATTTTTGTGTCTGTTGCATAAAATACGTCATTAACATACATAAGGGGGTTGGCAGCTGAATCTCCAGCTAAGCTTTGTGTTTCGACATACAGCCCCTCCAGCGAGTTCAGTGAATGTCTGACAAAAAGCTACGTTGGTATATTCAATTTACAGCAATACATGTATTTTCCCAATAGTCATTGTTTACCTCCAAATTTTTTTTTTTGGACAAATACTTTCCAATTGCATGTCAGTCTTTTCTCCTTTTCTCCAAATGTCCCTATAGGTCTTGAGAAGGGACGAAATAATTCATCATACCATCACGATAATGATCTCCAATTAGCCTGAGTCCATTCAGGGTATTAAGTGGTGAAAGGGGGAAAAGATCAGCCTGTCCTTACGAGTGTGAAGCTATCAGACCACAGTGCTCAGCACTCTGAAGTCTTTGAAGTAAGTTCAAAAGACAAAGACTCTTTACAGATGAGTCCTCATGACTCCTACAATGATGGCACTCTGTGTTATGTGAGTTTGACCTTTGGAGGAAAAAATGTCTTTTCATTTTGGCAGAAACATTTGGGACAAATTGTTCTTCTCAATCAATCAAATGGTTCTTACAGATTTGGAACCTGGGATAAGCTTTTCCTTTCTCACTTGAAAATTATAGTCTTACCTAAGTGAGGCTTGTGCTGAAAGTAAATATGTACTTGTTACATTTTTCCTTTTAATTAGTCGTTAATCAAAATCTACAACATTGTTATTCACAAAACCCCTTTTAGGATTGTAATAATAGAAGTGTTATTAATTGTAAGCTTATGTACGATGTGAAGATAATCTTTAGTTGCGTCAATGTCTGTGGACGAACTGGGGAGGGGAACAATTACTTTAATTTCAAACTAGATATAACTGGTGTTTACTGTAGTGATAAACTGTAGTAGAGTTGAATAGATTCGTATTTATAGAGTCACCAGAGGAAAAAGCAACAGTAGCAGGAAAAAACAAAGTGATGGAGAGCTTTACAGAAATGTCAGTTGACTGGAATTAATTTCCCCAGCTGCAGGCGTTCAAAGAGCAGGATAACAAGCACGCTGATTACCATCAACAATTTAAATTGTCATATTTAAACCAAACAATGATAAAGCTAAGTAATAATACTTTTCAAAGGTTGGAGATTTAGCTATAGGAGCTAAAACCACTCACATATTTTCCATCGCTGATGCCCGAGCATGATGATCTTTGTGTTGACACAATTTAACTGTTGCTAATAAACATGTTAAAACTTGTGTATATAATCCATATTTTAAAAAACAGTGCTGAATCAACTGAGCAGAGACTCACAGAGACTTATTACCAAACTGCAGTTTCTCTCAGCTGTGCAAAGCTTTGTCTTGGAAATTATGTTTCTGCAACCCCAAAAGGTTTTTTGTATAGAAAATGTAATTTCTATCAACATAATGAGGATATTTTGTTCATGCAAACATGTTGATACAGAATATATAAGTAATATTTTCATAGGAAACATAACAACAAAAGTTTGTTTATCATTGGCATATCAGATCCACATTATTCACTTGCAGTGATTACATAATAATGATTTATTAGTTTTTTTTTCATTTTAGTCTTACTTGATTTTATATTACTATGTTTATACCTGCTTTTGCTCTTTCACCTCTTTCTCAGGGGCTCTGTAATGTTTGAATTTCCCTACGGGGATTAATAAAGTACTTCTGATTCTGATTCTGATTATTTTTTATCATTCTGCACTTATGGCACTTGTTTAATATTATGGAAAGATCATGGTCTGTCATAATAAATAAAAACTCCACAGTAACTTCAGACACAATCTGTTGTGATGACCATCATCATGTGTGCTGTAAGTAAAAGCTCTGCATTGATTAACTTCAAAAAGTCGCTTCTGAGCCAATATACGCTGTATTTAAAGATGGACAACATGACGACTCCTCAGAAGTGAAGTCAAACTGTCTTGTTTGCTCACTTGTGGTTGGCTGCAAAATAAGTCATAAGTCCCAACTCTTACCTGTTGGATAGGGTTAGGGGTTCGGGTTGGAACAACCAAGATGCCAAATTACACGTTGAATACATTTTTCTCAACGATAGTTTATGGCCACACTGACGTATGTTCAGGTGTGAAGGATGTTCACCACATGTGTCTTAACAAAAAGAAACATATTTCCCTCTTAATTTAAGATTAAGATTCTTTCATGTCACTTTATACATATATTATATATTGGCGAGGATCGTCCACTATTCAAAACTTACTTGGTTTGATAACTGGCACCTCCAGTCTCCTCATTACTAAGGGCAAGACACTGATCCCAAATTGCCTCTGACAACTGTGCTAACAGAGTATGGATGCGTATAGAAGAACGGGTCAATGCGACTTGTGCTTTGAGTGCTTGATTAGACTGGAAATGCGCTATACAGTTCATTTACATGCCCAACTGTGTTATTAAGCAGCTCAAACATGATCCTCATGATTAAATCATCCTATCTGTGAAAACATTAAGAAAAAACGTAACGTCTTTAGCAACAAATTGGCATGGAAACCAATAAATGTCAGTTAATATGCGTGGTTTACTCAAAACAATAACAACCTTCCTGGCATACTCCCTACCCACAAACAAAGGCTCCCCTCCAGTGCGACGGAGAGAAAGAAAGTATAAAATTGCATTAATCTAATCAGTGCTGTGCTGTATATAACTAGAATAGATGGGAAGAGACAAAGGGATTGCTGGAGACTGGGAGAATCCATGTTGAGCATCACCAACACTTAATGAAGTGCTTGGCTGCTAAACAATTAATATGAGCCTAGACTTTATTAAATATGCAATAAAGACTATTATGGCTAAGTGTGGAAATAACAGCCATTCTAGCAAGCATTAAAATGTCTGGCTCCATTTGAGGCTCATTCATGGAACCTCTCCCATTAAGGATGCATTAATACTGCAGGCACAGTTGAAGGGCATTGGAAAGTACTCTTCTAAATATTAAAGATGGCTGTCCCTGGAAAAATATGTTGTCAGCAAGCTGAAGAATTAGGGCTATGTAAATTTCATCACATCCCCTCACTTATGACAAAGCAGGGATCAAAATGTCACGAAGGACAAAAAGGCTCTCCATATCTGATTTAAACAAAGTCAGACACTAGATGATTATTTAATGACCACCCAGCATTCCAAGTATCGCACACACACACACACACTTTAGTTAGATTTAGCTTTTAACAAGGTAGGAGCTGATGTGAAACCAATCGTGACTCACTTTGTCTGGCATATTTTTTTCCAGAGTTTGCCTTTCACATCTGAAGAAGGTAGCAGGAGTTTGTCCTGTTCAGACATATTCACGACAACAGGACATTTTCAGGAACATTAAGGCGAGAGGATGCAGGAAAAGACATAAAAGCAGTTTTTTTTACAGCTCATACACACTGTCATTGGCCTTTATCGCAAAAAAGTTCTGTTTTGCCGACTACGTGCGTGGCATCTCCTTTTCAGCCTGAGATATTTGTTTTCTTTTGCTTTATCTTTACAGCCGCCAACGAGGTAATTCTTTTACCCCTGTCTATTTGTTATGTTGCTTGTCAGGAAGATTATGCAAAAACTATAAGACAGTTCACCACATTTTGTGGAAGGATGCAGTATGGGTAAGGAAAGAAGCGATGCAACTTTGGTAAATGTTTTATTCACTTTACTTTTTTTTTTACGTTTTTCCAAATATTTGTTGACTTCTCAGAGAACAACTAATGGATCATGATGGAAAAAATCAGGCAGACTTAAAAATCTGGATCCGGATCTGTTGAGTTATGAAAAAGTGGTTTAATAAATGTGGTTTCATTAGGGAACTGTTGGTCCTTGGTAAAGTTATGCGTTCTGTCGAGTGCTACTGTCTCATTTCAGAAACGTCATCCACACACCCACTTGCTCGCTGTGAATTTTCCAGATATTTTCCTTCTGTATTCTCACATGGGCTCACTCGGACATTTTACCAGGGGGCTGGCGGGAAAAGTTCTGACCACGGACTCTAACCTGCAGCCCCCCTGGAAAAGCCTCAAGGAAATGTCCAGACATGAGTGCAGGTCTGAAAGCAGCAAACATATCCTGACTCGAGCAAACATTAATTCCTTGTGTAACATGCTGGCTGCAATAGCAAAATAACTGGATATTTGCATAGGTAGTTTGTATAATCAAAGGCTGCAACCTCTTTAATGAGCCTGCAACGTATTTACAGTCAACATGAACAAGCAGTACAGTCACAGATGCTGTTAAATTCAAACAAGCGAACACAAGTTCAATGCTGGTTCAAGGCAAACCATGTGGGATTGTAAAGCATAAATAATGCATTATTGTTGTCATTAGGTTACGATCGGGTCAGATATATATGAAGTAAAACCCTTTTTTCTATGCTTTTTCCAACTAAATCAACATGTTGCCCTGAACAATGAAAAGCATTCAAGTGAACTTATAATAAAGCAACATGCTTTGTTCAGCCAGCCCACGCTACATCCTGCTTTAATACTTAATACAAATATGCTGTGGGTTGTTTTAAGCAGTTTCAAACACAGACCAACTTGAAAGCGTTTCCTTTATCTGGAATATGTGGTGGTGAACTCTGGAATAAAGCAGGTCAACTTTATTGTCTAATGTATATGATGTTTGATGCTCTTCATTGTCATGGTGCATCGGATTTAATCAAATAGATTTTCCTCCGTACAGTTTATACCAACACC
Source organism: Paralichthys olivaceus (assembly GCF_024713975.1). NCBI lineage: Eukaryota > Metazoa > Chordata > Actinopteri > Pleuronectiformes > Paralichthyidae > Paralichthys > Paralichthys olivaceus. The sequence continues at coordinate 22,196,652 of NC_091093.1, forward strand.
TTCTGGATAAAATTATGAGTGTTGATTTTTGGATGTCCTCAAAATTCAAAAGTTGGGTTTGGAGCTTGGATAGTTTTAAGACTACTGCTGGATATAGACATCAAGAGGATGTGAACATCAAAAGTTTTTTTGAAATTTGAGTGCGCCATCTCCTTTCAAGTTCACCAACGCTCTTTTCCTTTGGTCTGACATTATCGTTAAAATGTAACATGGACGTCATTATTATTAGAACCTCGTGTTCACCACAGCACTACACATGGAAATGAATCACAGGGACTGCAATAAGTAATGACTGCAAAGTGTAATTGAATTTGATCATATTCATCTTCATCACATTAGACTTTACCCCAGAGAAAGAGGAAATGTGGAGCCCCATCTTTCAATGTCAATCTGAGATTTCTTAAAAATAGGGGGTCCAATTTCACCTTCCTGACATTTGAAACTTAACAGCCTGAATGGAAATCCCTGCCATGGAGTTAAGATGTTTAAAAAAAGGGGAATTACACTTGGAACTGTATAATTTGGGAACCTGGAAATCAGCAGATGAAATGAGTAACAGTTTTTAATGAAATGATATGTCTGGTTTATGACAAAGGGCTTAAAGCATTAGCTGTAGTTTGCTGGAGTGAAACTGTCTGGACTAGTTTCAGGCTGATTACTTTAACTGCTGCTCATTGCTCAGTTGCTCAGAAGAAAAGAAAGAAAGGTATGAAAAGTAAGGGGTTGAATGGGTTGAAAAAGTTAAGTAGAATAAAATTATTGTAATTTTTATTAATGATATATACAAAAAGCATATACTGTATATAGCTTATAACATCTTAGGCATGTATGAGAAAAATAGGGCTACAGAATAATCAAGTTTATTGACATATTACAGGTAAAATGCCAAATAATAACTAGAACTCAGAGAGCAAATACTAAGGTCCATCAAATTTCACTAGATCTGTTTTATTCTGATCTGCAAATTGAAAAAACTCAGAAATATCCTTCCCCAAATCATTTTTTTGCATCTAATTCCATGAATTATTCTCTGAGAAATCAACAACAACCAAAAATCTGCAAATGCTGAAGAACGTAAATCTGCAGCACCCCTTAACAAAATTTCCAAAATAATAGTTTAATTGTTTTTTTAAAAATCAAAATTTTGCGTAATCCCCCTAACGCAGATGAAAACAGAACCTCTATGGTGGACATGAAAAGGTTGCAAAGGCCTCATTAAACTATATGTCCTGCTGACAGGTGGCTGAAATGCTTTGAGAAAACAAGGATATTGTTAATAGACAGTCTGCGCTGGTCTATGGAGATCCAGCAGAGGTTATAGATTTTATCAAACAATATTATCAAGAAAACAGAACAGGTACAGGTAACAGGTATCTGTTTAATGTGAACTAAAAGCTGAGTCACAGTGGGAGAATGAAGACGAAGTAAAAATAAGCTTCTGAGAGAGTGAAAATATCCCTGGCTGAGGAAGAACAAAGAAATCAGGTTAAACACTTGACCGCTGCAAGGGTAAATTTGAGGTAATCAGCGGAAGATAAAGTGGATTATCAACTCAGTGTTATGCCAGATAATGGAAATATCATTAGAGGCAATGTTAGCTCAGAAAATGTCTGATTTCTAATCTCGAGGTTGACGGTTAAAGCCCTGGCTGCTGCCGTCCAAATGTCAGTGAGCCCTTGGGCAAGACTCTGAACCTTAGTTGCTCCCGATGCACAAGCTGGCAGCTCTGTCGCAGTCTGGATGTGAGCATGTGTGTGACTGGGTGAATGAGAGGCAAACTTGTCAAGCATTTCATAACGGCTAAAATAAAAAGGTGTTTCATGCAACAGTCCACTATAGTTGATGAAGAAGCCCTGCGTTTCTCCAGCAGTATGACACTCTGGAAACAATTTAGTGTGAATGATTAAAGGTTCAGTGTGTAAGATTTAGGTGAAAGGGATCTATGGGCAGAAAGTGAATATAAAATAGTCCTAGTGATGTTTTCACTAGTGTGCTTCATCTAAATTGCACTAACTGTTGTTTTCTTTACCCTAGAATCAAACCTTTATATTTAAATACTTTATGTGTACATCTGAGTGGCTCCTCTCTATGGAGGGCACCATGTTTTTTTTACAGTAGCCCAGACTGGACAAACTGAACCCTTTTTAAGTTTTTATGTCAACTGAAGGTTTGCACAGGTTCTCCTTCATGTTTGGAGGGGGAGGGTGAGGTGAGGGGTATTCAGCTGCAAAATGAAACTTCACCACTAGATGTATTAAATTCTACACAGTGAACCTTTTGTACATTTTGATGTGGATCATCACCTATTTCCCCCAAATAATCAATAGATCTTGATGAAGTTATGTTTAAACTTGGCCTCCATATGCTGTGTTTTAGTATGGACGGGCAGAAATGCGGACCATTTGGAAATGATGATGTTGTTATTTAAATTCACTTTGTGATGATCGAGTCTGATCAGTCACAACTCCACTACCAGCAGTGAATAAAAAGTGTTTCTAACACTTACTGGCAGGGATAGTTTCACTTTGCTGTCATTTTAATGTTTTCCAAAACTAACCATCAGAGGAGACAACCTTAATCTGTTTACACCAACAAGCCCTGTGTATATGAAGTCTATGTTTTGTAGGTGTGTTAGTATAGATGGAAATTATATTCTGATGCAGAGCTAATACTCCTGTTTTAAAAGAGCATTATTAAACTAAACTGTATTAGTGTGGATGTAGCCTTCAGTCACATTTTTCAAATCTGATAAAATGCTTTTGCAGTTAATGTCAGTTTATTTTAGAATATGGTGGTTAATTGATTACATGCTTTTGACAGCTTCCATGTTTCATATAGTCAAACCCTCAGTGATGTTGAATCTCTGAGAGTGAGTTGGCCCAGTAAAAACATGTTCACGTAACCATAATTTATTCCAGCATGAGCTGTTTCACTGAGAAAGGATTATTATTCTACAAATTGGCTGGACTTCCTTATTTTACATTAAGAAGCTATCCACTTGTTGGCCTATTGTGACACTCCATGCAGCATCCACTTGTTACACAGCAAATGAACAACACAGTAGGCTCCTTGTTATAATAAAGTAACTGCTGTGTTTTTATGTTGCTGAGAACAAAGCCTTGGAAAAAAATATACAAAAAAGAAAGTGAATTATGTAACACTATGTTGAGCTTGGCTAGCAGTCAAACAAGAAAAACCTGATTGCCTTTGTTTCCAGAATAATAACTAAATATAAAAAGGAACTACAATGACTTCCAACACACAGAACCTCTACCTGAAAAACCTGCCTGTGTGTGTGTGTGAGTGTGTGTCTCAGCTACAAGGACAGATAAGGTTAGAGAGGGGACTGCAATGCCAGATGATCACCACCCCAGTTTAATCTCCAGGGACGAGGGTTTGAAATCGAGGCAGAAATGAGTTCCCTGAGAAGGATGCTAAATACCTGCCTCACCACGATGGAGCGGGATACAGACGGGACTGATCATCACAGGTTCAAATGTGAAAAACCCAAGAGCTGAAAAACTAAAAGGTCCCAGTGGGCGAAGCTGTTTAAAGGAATATGTGAGGTGGAGCAGAGAGAGCAGAGGTTCTCTGTTAGGACTGATGTATGAGGATGTATTAAGGTTAATTTTGTAATCCAGTAGATTGCATATGTTGATATTTGCTTTAGCATCAGGTCCTGCATCTTGCAGACTTTATTTTTGCAATTCTGCCTCCCTGCCTTTTAAATTTTGGAGTATTTAAAGCCCTTAACAGAAAATGAGGATGGAGAAATGATACACATCAGTTTTCCTGACAGATCTGAACTTCAGTCGATGCGTCTTAATCCCTAAACCACAGGGATTCTCCATGTTTCTGTTTTTTTTAATCAACTCAGTGAATCTTTGTAAGGATCCTCTTACACTCTTAACTTTCCTTTTTGCATCACAACACATGACTTTGTTCGATAGAACAACTTTCACAACTGCCAAACGTAGGTCGCAATACATCAGCAACTTGCAGTGACTTTTACCGAATGGAAAGAAAAGTCCCCAAAGTGGTGGTCGAACGATATAGGGAGTGAATGAAGCGAGGGAATAGTGGTAACGAGGACAAGGCAGTGAATCGGAGAAACAAATCAGCGTTTTCTGATTTCATTTGTTTATTTTTATTTATTATCAATCATTAATAAATACAATCACAGCTCCACCCAAATATTTTTTGCTTTGCAACGTTTTGTCTGATTGCAGCCGAAGCACACGTTCTTCTTGTCCCCTGTGGCCTCTCAGCTCAGTGTATGTGTGTGTGTGTGTGTGTGTGAGAGAGAGAGTGTAGCTTAGCCCCTCCCTTGGTCAAACAGACACACAGACCTGCAGCTCCTTATATATCTATGATACTGACAGAGAGCGAAGAGGGCGGGAGAGTCCTGCCTTCACACCCTGTGCACTGTAATTGGCTGGAGGAAGCTCACACTCACACTCACACACACACACACACACACACACACACACACTGCCCAAAGATTGTGGGACAGAGATGTGAAAATACAGACAGGAAGCAGTGTCTGTGCAGATGAAGCTGAAACATCGGTTCATAAGATGATCAAGATCATTTACTTTTGTGAGTCTATACGTTGTTTTCATTCCACATAAATCCTGCAGAATCCATCTTTGAGGCTTCGACTGCAGCCGCCCCTTGTCAGTCTGTCAACCTGAGTCCTGACAAGAGAGTGAGCGTGAAACTTTGAGAGGTGTTAGATATCCTTGCTGGTCGTCTGTGTGTTGTTTACCTCATTTTCACTTCCTCTGGTCATGTGAAGACACTGACACAGTTCACTGGTGTCTAGCCAGCTTTCTTCACTCACTTGACAGTCGGCCTCTCCTGCAGCTTATACCCCCAGCTGGTGTTCAGTAGACTCAAGCTTGCACTCCTCAGTTGCCTACAGTCTTTCCCAGCAGTGCGCCCACTGCGAGTCTTCAGCCCGTCGTCCTCGCTGTCTGCCGACCTCCTATCGCTGATGGCTCCTGTTACTTGTTTCCTAGGAAGTGACTTAGTGCCAGCAAACTGCATCCAGTTTTTGAGAAGCGCTTTTAAATGCTTCATGAAAACACATCAGTGTTGCCCTCAACATTATTATATTTATATATTATAAGAGGCTCAGAAAAATGAGATTTAACACTTCACCAGTAACAACAACCACAGCTTCCAAATTAAACATTAAGTAGAATTAAAGGGGATTTCTGGTATTTTTTAAACAGGACCCGATGTGCATAAATGTGAGTGTGTAAACGAACGATACTTTCGGAATTGGTTCGGTAGATCACCTCTGCGGGCAGCAGCGACACAATAGCAGTGGCTCCAATGTAATCTCATGGGGTAACTGCGACAGTCCATTCCAGTTAGTTCTTTTTTTTCGCCAACAAAAGGCTCAAGTTGTAATTCTGGGTCTTTGCTAAGAGTCTGGCAACATTACCCATGTCTGACTCGACGTTGTTGCTTACTTGTTGACTCTCTCTCTCCTCGTTCGCTCTTCAATTCGTCTGCATACTCGGCTCAAATAAACATGGATGTCCATCAAAGTCAAAGGCTTCATCCACATCAGAATAAGATCCAGCCAGATCTCTTGGTAAAATCCACTCTCCTCCGCTCTCACTCACATTTTTACCTTCCTCTTTGTGCAACAACCCAAGTTTCACAAGACTTGAGAATAAGACTTATCAGTCAGTGAGACATGTCAGCTGTAGCTGACAGAAAAGATACAGAATAACAATATGAGCCTTTTTATTGGACAGTTACAAGTACACTCCCTCATTTATAAACACTGAGCCCAGGCTGAAAGATACCTGGATTCTCATCCTCAAAAAGGGAGGATTTACTGCAGAGCTGGCGTAAGTGAAGCAGCATTAATTTTTAGATGTACCTAATAATAAACTGGCAACTTGGCAGCTGAGTGTATATTAATCATAACTGTGGTCATTATGGCTCCTTGTAATAAATGCAATAAGACAGCAAGGTGAAACGTTGGTGACTACCTAATGAATGTTAATTGGATTGGACGACCTGAAGAAGTCCCCAGAATGAAGGGGTCAGACATGGACTGGGGTCATTCTGATTAACAAAAACTTCAAAAAAATATTTTTAGCTTCAGACCTTGAACCCAAAGATCCTTTTTTATTCCATCAGATTTTCCAATTTTGCGAAGCAATGAAAAAAAGTCATAATGCCCTTTTTAAGTATAAGCTACATATCTTGCTTTAAACTTTTTGGAAGTCAGAAACCAACTGAGCCGGAGTGTTTTTCTCTTTTTTTTTTCATTTGTGTGCCCTCAGTCGTCAGTGTGATAAAAATAAGTTTAAGTTACAAAATGAATTGATGCATTTAGTTGAATCATTTGTGATTTGTTCAACAGTTTCTGTTCAGAGTGCTGTTAGAAACCAGTTTATCAATGAAGGGAACATACCATCACCCCAGTTTTACCTTTGCAACTGTCACATAATAGCGTAATCTGTCCAGAGGTGGAGAAAGTAATATGGCCACATATCTCAGGGGGTTTCAAAATACTGTTCCTCTGAAATCCCAGAATTGGACTGATTTCATGGCGCGTCACCCCAGATATGCCAATGGAGCGTGAAATTGAGTCACTCAATGTGAAAAACGAAGAAGAGAGAAAAAAAATCTTTTCTCTTCCCATTTCTCTGCAGAGAAGAGCAGGGACTTTTTGCCAGTGTGCTGGCACCGCTTTGGTCTTTCATTTCCAAAGCAACCAAGTGAAACAAACCTGTACATTTGAGACAAAAACAGCCATTTCACACATCGAGAAGTGGATGATTTTGCAACTAATCAGCGAGGAGATTGTGGTGACAAATGTCATCATTCGTGAAGTGTATGGGGAGAAGACGTTGCAGTTGATGGATAAATTTGACAATGGAGGAAGGATTTCTGCAACAGGTGTGATCGAATCTGCATTTTTATTGTATAATATGTTTTCATGAACCAGAAATGATCCTCATAATTTCAGTATCACTGCCAGGTGAAACAGTTTCATAGATGAAACCAGAGGATTTTACACTGTACTAATCTGTTACCTTCCACACCCTTCCACTTTTCACCTGGGACATGTGGGAGTGAGTCCCAAGAGGACCATTCATCTCTCTCTCTCTCTCTCTCTCTCTCTCTCTCCCTTTCTCCGTGTGTGTATTTGCATAGCACTCCCAGTGGCTGGTAGAAATAGGTATAACATGCATAAAGTTGCTAGAGGTATTTCGTGATGAACTTCTTCTTTACGTCATCCACTTACTGCCACAAAAATATCACATTACATTACTCCAGCAACACAATTACAGAAACAAATGAAAAAAAGAAAACATTAAACTTGAATTAATTTGGAATCTTTTTATTAAATTTGTATCATTTTTCAATCTAGTAAGTGAGCAATGGTTCAGATTTATTTTTAAGGAACCTTAGACCAATTTAAAAAAAACAAAAAAACTAGTGCACTAAAGCATAACTTAGAAATGGTAACGTCAGCTGCATTATCACAGCTGGTAGACAGAGAAACTCCTGTTATGCTATTGTTGCTAATGGCCAATCAACTGTGACAGTCAGTTGGATTTGTCAATAACTCTGCATGATGTCTTTTGTAAAGACAACTGTCTCCAGACACACACTCTGGGAAATATCTGTACAATTGAGTCTAGACATTCTCAGACTTTTCCTTTAACAGAAAAATATCAGAGGCATTCAGGTGCATGCAGGAGGCAGGACCCAATATATAACTTCTGCTAGGGAAATCACGTATTTTCATTTACACATTGGCAATCCCGTCGGCGTCTACATGTACGACACCGTGTTATGTTCAATGCATCCACTCGCTTGCGATGCATTCTCTGCACGTTTTCCTGCTGTATTCTCACACCACCCAGATGTTTTTACATTTTACTTGGGGGCTGACAGGGAAAAACTCTGGAGAATATCTGTAACAACTAACTCGGACATTTGTTCCCTCACACACAGCCCCTCCGGATAATTTGAGCTGAATGTCCAGAATTCAGTGAATGTCTGAAAGCAGCAATTCTCAGCTGTTGTTAACATATGTTTTGATCTACAGCTGGAAATCAAGACCTCTGCCAAGCAGCCACACGCCTTTACGTTTATCTGTCAAAATACAGGCATTTATTCAAAGGAACAAGATGCTGAAGAATGAAAACATCCAGAATTAATTTTCATTTTCCCAATAAATATCCTCATGCATCAACTATTTACACTAAGGTACACTTTAAATATTAGTTAAAAAGATAGTATTAGCGCATAGGAGCTGGGTTGATTACATCCTGCTTGGTGATGTAAAGAAGCGATTAAAAGTAACTTTAATATGATTTAAAACTGACGCATATCACAGTTGTGAGGATGATAGAAAGAAGTTCACACACGATTGAAGAGGAGGCAAAAAAAAACAGTGGCTCTGAGGATTCATCTTACCATCCATTGTCCCTCAGCCTCAGAGAAAACAGATGGTGTTGGTACTTTTGAAGCGTATGAAAGGATGGCTAAAAGCAGGAGGACAAATAACGTCAGTGAACATATAAAGCAGACGAGCTCTGGTAAATGCTTTTGTGGGTGTATTTTTGGAATAGTTTTAAAAAAGATGTGACAGTCTGATCTTTTTTTCGTATGAGGCACTTAATTAACAAAATAAACGAAACAGCAAGTACAGATCAGAGAGACAATAATGGTTTAATAAAGAGACAAAAAAAGGATAGAAATGTTTTTTCTGATGCAGTAGTTTGAGGAGCACAATGACCGGTGTTGAACCCTGGCACAACCAGCAACGAGGTTAGAAAAAGGTCTTATTAATCATTCATTTTTGCTCTGAGGGCACATTCAGACACAGTCAAATATAATACACACAAACACACTACATGTCCATGCACCACTGTAACCACTGCATCATGGCTGAGCGGTAATATGAAGGAGATACTTGTCTGAAATTGGTGCCATGTGTACAAGCATTGTGCAGGATTTACCTCAAAACACATTTCAATAAACCAGCTTTTAGAAATATGGATGATAAATAATAATAATAAAGATCGAAGACAAAGTTTAGTAAAAATACATCTTTGGAGCTAAAGAAAATATGTCATGAAAGCAAAATAGCCTATATCTCAAAATTGGCTTGTGCATGAAAAAACGTTTTTTGCCTGTAGTGTCTCAGGTAATTATCATCCTAAAATATTAAGCAGCAGGCGAAATAAAGCTGATCATTTATGAAATCAAGAGATGTCGAGAGTCTGCAGGCAACAATCAGCTGTGATATCCAAAGGCTAACAAGAACTGAGTCAGACTGACGAAGAAATGGCCTTCATTCTCATCTTGTCACATTGGGCTACTTTGCAAATTTGTTTTTTACATTCAGCCATTTATTTTTTGACAAGTATTTAATTCTATCATCAATTCCCCACCACATTCTTAACCCTCGTCCTTTGTCTGGGACTCTGATGGTATTTCTTCTTTTTGTGTCTTGAAAACTCTTCATGCAAGACGCTGTCCTCTTCGCGTCTGTGACTGACAACAGAAAAAAGTTGAGCGTCACTGATGAGACAGGCAGAGTGGTGAAAGCTCATGCCACTGCTCTGCAAAAGGACGATGGGGTGTCATTTGGTTCCTCTGAGCGTTGTCGAGTCGTCTTTGTCATCAAGAAGTGTCTTCGGAAGTACATTCATCACCGCTGTCATCTCTCACCTGAGAGATGCAGTCGGTGCAATACAATTTGTGTGCAATCCCAGCAGTGGTATTCTCGGCATAGATCACTGTGCCATGAGCTAAAAGTGATCCTTGACTGCCATTTTACTGTTCTGAAGAAGGGTGTATGAGGAGCACCACTCCTGCTGCCCTTTCATTCTGACAGCCTCTTTCATACTTATTCTTGTTGACTGAGCACATACAAGCAGATTTCATCCTCACACAGTGTAAAATGCACCTGTGAAAATACGATGCTCAATTCCAAGCTGAAACTTGTGAACAATAATGTTGGATAAGGTTAAACAACTAAAACTAAAGTATTGTTTGGTTATAGTGGCACCCAATTCCTGTCCAACCCCAAAGCTTGGTGTTACCAATCTCACAATGATCTACAGAGGGCCTCTTAAAATCACTCGATCCAGATTTTTATTTGGATCTACACCAAAGTGCACAGAATCATAAATATCAGTCCCCTGAACATGTCTGATTTTTTTTCATAAAGATTCAGGAATCAACGGAAATGTCGAAAAAGTGCTGTTTTACAGTGTTACAGAAAGTGAAAGCAAATTTCTGGATCCACACAAAATCCCAATCCAATTTTGCCTATGTCACTGTGAGCATCGAATCTCTTGCTCACCGCTGTGACCCTCAGAGACTGCACAGACAACTTGGCATCTCCTGGCTGAGAGGGAAAAAACAAGAAGTGGAAAATCATGAACATTTCATTACTGTGTCATTTGGCAAAGAAAAGATGACGATTAAAAAGACAAATGTTCCTGTGCCTGGTTTATGTTTTATGGGCCATGTATAGTTTAGTTCCGGGATGTTGATTATTGGCAACAACACACACATTTCTTTATTAGCATCTGCTAGGGCTGAAACGATTACCTATGACTCATTGAGCAACGGCAATGATTGTTCATTGAAAATGTAATACTTTGATAACTTGATGTATTAAGTTTGCTTGATGTTAGGGTCACAAACTGTTACCCATCTGTCTGTTGGCTTTAATGTCAATGTTACCACTGTGTGTTTGATATATATTGTTGTGAAACATGCTCCTACACAGCAAAGTAAATGTCATTACTCTGCTGTCAAGTATTTACAGCACATGCGTACATGTTTGTGGATCTTAACAACAATACTACTTTGATTCTCTGACAGGCCGACAGTGTAAATGAAACATTTTGTGTAAGTGGAGCGATGAAAAGCCCTTGACCACGAACCTTCATCTTTTGCCAGCGTATTAACTTGACTTTAAACATTATACGCAGCCTGTCACTGTTTCATTATAACTGTACTGTATAGAGGCTGAGATCCAGTGACAGTATTAAACATAATGAGATTCGCCTTCTGGATTTATTATAGCTGACACAAGTTTCTACTCTGGGCGGACACAGTTTGGTGACCTCCAGTTATAAATCCACTTAAAGCCACTTTAAAACTCCAAAAAGTACTGCACATACATTTTCGGCTTCACTGTTCCGCCTTATTCTCAGACGTTCATAAATAATTGGACACCAAAGAAAAGCGACATGAAACATCTTCTGCACTCACAAAGTGCTAGTTTGTTTTCTGGGCTGGTCTTTCCTCTGTTCAGACTCTGATACCTTGATGAGCAGTTGCCACAGATTTGTCGTCGACATTGCTTTTAACCCCAGTGAGAACATATTCATTTTGTTTTGATCACTGGTATTTCCCGTAATGAAGTAATTTCTCCTCACCTCTTTTAAAAGAATATTGACTTTTTAAGTCACGACGGCTTCTCGTCTTGTGTGGTGTGTTTATGGATTAACGTAGCTTGCAATTGTGTCGTTATTCAAATGACACGTTTTTGTCAGGAAAATGGAGGACTGAATGAAGGCAACAGAAAGTATAGTGTTCCATCGCTTATTTCTCTCGGGGGAAAGGCTTGTAAAGTCAACTTGAAATGAAACTCTGCTGGACTGTAGAAGTGGACTGAAAGACTCTTTGATATCTTTTCATTCAAGGCATTAAATTAAGTAAATAACTGATTAAATGCACTGTTTCTTAGTTTGTCAATGTAAAATTAAAAGTTGTCAAAACAGGCCTGATGATAAAAACAATCTATTTTAACGTTAATGTTGATCTCATGTGTTTCATTGTTCCCCTTGTGGACTTACAACAATGTCAAAATATGTCTATTGTCATAAAGTTACGTTTTTCACACACATTTTTAAATATGAAGGATAAAATCAGTTTGAATTTCAGTTTGAATGATATGGACCATTTTAGTAAGAAACTGGTTTGTGAATACTGAACCTAGTGTTGTGGTGAGGAAAGAAATGCTGTACACACAAACATCTACAACAAAATAAGGCAAACATTATGACTCCCCCTTCTATTTTTATTTTCTTTGTTATTGTTAATGTGCTAGCTCCCCCACTTGTGTTGTGTCATGTGTCCTTGTGCTTGTCACTAAACTGTTTTACAATTTTAACTACACTGTTCAGTTTTGTTTCCGCTGCTCATCTTTCACTGTTTTCTTGCAGAGGAGACTGACCTTTTGTGTTTTGTTTATTGAACAGTGTGATATGTGTTTAGTAAATTAATTCTGCACTAGTTCTGGATAACTGATTCATTATAGATTAAAACAAAGATGAAGATGGCATTTACCTCTCTTTTTGTTCTTTACTAACACATTTCCTGTCGAGTAAAAAAGAAATCAAGGTGTCGAGGTGAGGGGTTGGGAGAGCACCTTCACCTGCACCACAGAGGAGCAATCAGCGCAGGTGAGAGCTGTTAGCTGATTGGTCCCCAGGTTCAAAAGGCATCGGCGGAGCCTCGAGGACACTCAGGACAAAGACACGCACCCACAGGACGGTGACGGAGAGACTGGGCTGGAGCGAGACGTCCAGCTGTAACAGCTGGACACTTTGAGTTGTATTTGGAGAGTTTTGTTTAAAAGTTTAAATAAAATATGCTAAAACCCGAATGGTTCGTCTCTGGCTGTTGTGGTGAGAGCCCCGTGGCATGGTCTACTGCCACACAAGGTTTACACAATATGACACAAGCTACTATATTATCTCTAATGTATCAAAAATTCATTGCAAGTGGCTCTAATCAGTGATGAGCCTTTAGGTAAAAACCTCTTTTTTTCGAGAGCCTTATCAGATGAGGAGAGCTCTTATCTGTGTGACTCTATTGATCGCTCTTTGCTCTAACAAAGGTGTATATGGAATGGTGCTCGGGAGCAGGAAGGAGGTGCTTGTATCTACAGAACCCATACCAATGTGTCATCTGTGAAGCACAGATGGTTATCTGTTTTTTCTATCTCATACTTACACTACGTTATACTTCCTCTCTCCTTTGCACCGCATGCAGATATGGATACAGACCCGCGGGACTTTGACCATGTGCAAAGAAACGAAAAGTAGGAAATTCAGCATTGTACATTTTTGCACTCGGGGATGCTTTGCAGAATGGTTTAACTTTTGTGACTTACATCATCATGCTTAATAAAGGAAATGTCCGTCTCTGTCTGAATTGCAGATGACACATTCATTCTGTGAGTCTTAATCTTATAAGCGTATTACAGAGTATACGCCCAAAGCAATTATGTGTGATGAGAAAAGGAGTTCTGTGTTGTGTCTTGTTACATTACGAATCTAATTCTTCACACAAATCATTTACATGTGACCTGACAGGGACCTACAGCATGTGTCTTTTACGCGTCACTGTTCGAGAATTACTGTCACCTGGTGCTGGAAAAGTTGCTAAACTTATTACAGCTTCCACTTTACAAGTAAGTTTAGGGAAAACTTCATTTGTAGGTGTCGGTGATGCAAATTAAAGCATTAGGTAAGAGTTTGTTAATGATGTTTCCGTACAGGACTCAGTCAGGGCCACAGGGGTGCAGTGGTTAGCACTGCAACAAGAGGGTTCAAATCCCAGTTTGGCTGCGACGGTTTTCTCCCACAGTCCAAAGACATGTTTTTTGCTTGAGGTTAATTAAAGACTCTAAATTGACCGTAGCGAATGTGATTGGCTGTTTGTCTCTTCATGTTGGCCCTGTAATACCCTGGCGACCTGTCCATGGGGTTTCCTGCCTCTTGCCCGATGTCGGCTTGGATTGGCTCCATCCATCCCCCGGGACCCTCAAAGGATAAGTGGTATAGATAATGGATGGATGGATGGATGGATTACTGGCACTTTGTATTCTAATGCAGTGCATCACATTGTCAGGAGAGCAGAGTGTTTTTAACCTAACAGCAAACAAACACTCAAAAAGACGTGTTTTATAGTTAATAACATTTAATCATTTGTTTAAGTTTGATGAATCATTTCTATGTGTGCATTACTGACTCAAAAACTAGTTTCATTGACCCCTCACATCATCTTCACCAACTATTAAGTTCAATATGAATTGCTTTTTAGTCAGATCTGTGAAGAATAATTCCTTTTTCTAGTCCTAAAATGAACCGACTTCACAAGAATTAGTCAGATGTGGTTACTTAGTAGCGCCTTGTGTGAACTCTTTTTCATTTGTTTAATCAATCAAGAAGTACATTTAACACACTTGAAGAGAGCAAGATCCCAATGTTCACAAAGGCCCCTGCCCAACTTCTCTTGCTTAAATATTGTCAAGATAGCTGATATTGATCAAGCACTTCGCTCCAGCTCCCACAAGCCAGCCAAAGTTAACTCGACCTCTTTAAGAATTCAACGTGGATCAGCCCTTGTAACAGTTGTATAATGTGGACCAGGATTAGTGAGCTCAAATAACGAGCAGAAAAAAAAAGCAGACGGGGGTGGGAAAGAAACTTTTCCGCTCTGTTTAAGAGACACTTTTGAAGGAAAACTTTAAGGAGACAATTATACCTTGACGTTGCTGAATTGTTTAGCAGACTGATGTGAGATTTTGAACGCAGCGGAGCAAATCAAAACAATTATTTCCTCAGTCACGCCACACTTGACATGAAAATGCAGAAAGCCATAGTCATTTCAGTCCTTAGCCACCATAATTAATAATAGTCCCTCTAAAACAGACGCTTTGGAGCACTCTGCCCCACAGGGGACAGGCATATGTAATTATTCTTCTTAATTAGTGGTCTGAAAGTGTATCTGATTAAGTTGTACGACGGGTCTGTGACTAATTCAATTTAGACTGCAGTCTGCAGCAGTTTGAGTGCATCAGGCCATTGACTGAACATAACAATTCCGGCTTTGCACCAAAGGATAAAACACTAGGGCCATTATGTCCTACCTGTGAGATATTAAGTAGGTGATCAGACCGACGGAAGTGTTTGTCTCACCACAGTTGGTCAGCCAAATTACATTTTACCGTTTCTCAGATACGGCTTCAGATATTAGCTTATTAGTGTCACCACGCTGAGCTTGATTCAGACCTGCAATGGCCTCCAACATGAACACATTGTGTCACGGTTTGATCATTTAATTATCGTTTAACTGGTCCTATCCTTTGGATTGAATTAAATGGAGTAAAAAAAGGGGACACTTAATCAGTTTCAACATTTAAACTTATAAGGGCCAATGAGACATATTATACACTTAGACATATCCTTTTAGATAACCTTTTGAAATTCTAAATGTAAAAGATGTTAGAACCAGACAAACAACTACTCCAAATTACATAATGACAGTAAGAATGCCACATAGTGATGTTTTCTAATCTGATATGGGCAGGACAACGTCATTTTTGTGTTCCCCCAAAAAACAAATCACTCTTGAAAAATCTGTTTTAAGTTTTGGTTAGAATTAGGAAAACACACGACTGGTTAGCTTTAGAGAGAGGTTTTCCCAGTAAGTTAGGTTTGAATTTGAAAATTAGTTTTGAAAATTTCTTATGAAATTAGTTATTTCATGCTATAAAAATGAGGTGGAATGTCACGATTAACAGGCTGACTTACAATTGGGTGAGTGAACGTATCGTTCCACACCACGATCACTGCTGCAGAGACTCCGGCTCCAAATTGTATCAATAGCATAATATAGTGGCACCTGTGCATTTTTTTTTTCAGGAGGAAGTGGAGATGTGGTGTCCATCTTTATTTACAGTCTATTGTTTCATTAAACACAATATTAACAGGGAGATGGAATTATCAAGCAAATTGTTTAAATAAAACCAATGTTTTGAATTTAATTGAAATCAATTTATATCAATTTATACTATATAATATACTTTTTTTTCTCTCTACATTAGCTCACCCAATACTATCAAGCTTTAACCAAGTCACATGTTAATTATCTGAATTGTAACTTGTTTGAGGGTTTGGTGAACTGTAAAATGACACTATGCAAAATAAAAATAATAAAAAAGGTTAGAAGACAAGAGCCTTGAATTCACAAAAGATTCCTGATGTGAGTTTGTCATTGGACTTGTCACCTGGACGCAGATTCACAAGCTGGGCAGCATCATAAAACAGCAGGGCTCAGGAGACAGACACAGAGGCTGACAGTGTTGGTGGTGCAGGGTACAGGGTCAAGCATCAACAAACTGCAATGACTGCTGCAACATGTCAGGCGGGGTGTTAAACGCACGAAGCGGTGAGAAGGAAGGTCTACCCCACAGAGAATCATAATCAAAGCACCGGGATAAGTAGGTGGACTCAGGTGGGCTAATCATCATTACAAAGCCATGTATGCAAAAGGCAGACGCTGGAGCACAGGTTCTCCTCTAATCCTCTCGCTGTGTTTATTATCAGTGCATGATTCATAATGTAAACTGGAGTCATCCTGAAATCATGCGCACTTGAAAGAGTTTAATGTCTACATGCTGCCAGCTCCCACAGTAGAACCACAAATTGAAATGTACAGCCCCTTAAATAAACCACAGAGGGCAGATGATGTAAAAATTAGTGTGGGAGAGGATTTCACACTAGGTCATCATTTTGCATTTCTTGTAGGAGACCGGCTCTCAAATGTGAGACAAAAGTGATCAGGTGAAGAGCTAAACAGAATGATGCAGAGACAATTTAGATGGATAACAATAACAACGGGTCCCTGACATCTATAGTACAGAGGAAGTGACCCTCTCCAACCTTAGCATCCTGAAACACAACAGTTCTTATTAGATGGATGGATTTTATTAATATTTATATATATAGGGTTAAACTAACCAACATAAAAACATTAAAAGAAATTGGCTTTATCATAGAACTTGCATGGTGGAAACCTTTGAGACACATATTTCTCTGATCTAGTCAGAGCGAAAAAAAATCCTAATAATACTGTAACAAATTTGCACTGCGATGCTTAAGGCATCTCGTTCTGCCACTTTGATGCAGTGATGATTATGCTAAACAAGGTGAGAACAAAATCTTTTCTCCCATTATAAAGTGTGATGCACACATTAAAAGGGGCATCATATGTCAAACACTTGGGTTTAATGCGGAACGCACCAGATGCATCTCATACTATATTTGCACATTTAGTCTACAGTGAAGTAAAGACAGAACTATTTGTGTGTGTGCATGTGTGTGATTGTTTTTGTTGCCAAAGCCTGTCCTTCAATATTTGTATTTCACTCATAATACGATTTATTTATTCTTAGGCTTAATCTATTGATTTATTCACTGTATACATAATATATATTGTTCAGAATTTCCTTTGGGATTTTTAATGTCTTAACTTATCTTTTCTTTTATCTTATCTCATCTTATCTTAATGAAGCAAAACATTTCTGAGGTCAAGGTTAGGGATAAGGTTTCGGTTGGGCCAACAACAATGAATGAAAAGCTTCAGGACATTCATCCCTCAGTTTTCAAAAGAGCTGTTTGAGACTTGGTTTTAGGTTTAGCAGAGGATCTGTTGTCCTCACTAAGATATACAAGGTCATGTGTGAGTGTGTGTTGTGTCTGTGTGTGTGCGGTTGAGTGTGGAACAAGCCGCCCCTCTGAGTGAAACTTACTTTCACAACTCAAGTGCCATACCTGCCAATACTTTATTAGTTCAGGTTTGAAAAATGTAGCTTCATTTATATGATTGCTTAAGGGGCTCACAGTTGACACGCTTTCAATATGCTCATAATATCCTCCTGTTCCGTATGGTCAGCAGTGTTTATTTGATGAGTGGTAATCATTATAAATCTTTGGCTTCTCTTATCATCCTCATATGTCCTAGAGCCTTGTGTCAGCTCACACAATTAGCAATACCAGATTATGCATATTGTGTTTTTAAATTGACCTTGTTGATTTCTATGACCAGTGGAGAGTCGTGGCCTCTATTAACAATGAATAAACAAAAATGAAAAGAGACAATGAGGAAAGGCTTTTTCATGAAAGGTGATATCAACAGAGGCAGGGTTCATGAGGGTGCTTGACTGTAATGGAGATGGACTGCAGATAGCTTCAGGGGGCTCTGATTTTATTGAAGCCATTGCGACACTCCAATATCACCTCTTCTTAGATATGAATTATTGCACCGTGGAGAGAAAAGGGATGAGAAACATTTAAAATCTAGATAACAGCTTCAGCAACTCTGACCAGTTGTTTATATCCACGTGTTCTCCAAGGAGTCTTTGTCTACGTTTAAAGTCTTTGATTTTGGGATTGTCTACCCCTTTGAAAATTGCTGGAATATACACCAAGGTCTTTGGGTGGGTGCTGGGTGTTTTCCCGTCATTGTTAATTAATTAGGTGGTTGGGAAAGGGCCAGTCAGGCTTTGCCCTGTGATCTTCCAGACGGACACCATTTAGAGCCAAACGCCCTTATACCCTCTATTCATTTGTGTGCTGAAATTCCACCATACCCCGGCCACCCGCAGAGGTCAAAGGTTATGGACTCGATGATGGGTTATGCTCGCCATCTTTCAGTGCAGCATGTTGAGATGGGACAGGCAGAAAAAATGGCTGTGGGGGGGGATTGTTGGAATAGACCATGTGACTGTGTGGAAAGCATCACAAGGTCAAGTGTTGTTGCCTGCACTGTCCTTGCCAACACCTTTTAAAAAAACGGTTGTTTTTCACGCTGTCATGTTGTTGATATTGATCGTATGTCTCCTCAGAATGCTGCACACAGAGTGATAAATATGTAATCCAGTATTTAGCATGTCTGTTGACAAGTGATGGATGCATGTGTCACTCCTGAGTCAATCAAGCAGTGACCAGTAGCTTAACCGAGGTCAATAAATGCAGATAAATAGCATGCAGCTCTCTTTTCTACAGCAATAGAGATGAGGTAATAATAGAAACAAGGTATTAGATTTCTTCAGTACGTCTCCAAAACATTTTAAACCCAGAAATATTGCATAAAAAATACAACTAAGTCAAAAAATATAAATAGCTCACCTGGTAGTGCTGGCGCCCCCCCCCCGGGACAGAGGCTTGAGCCTTCCTTCAGCGGCCACTTGTCTTCCTCACTCTTTCTCCCCATAGTTAATCAAAGGAAAATCAAAGGCGAAATGCCCCAAAAAGTATTTAAAAGATATAATGTGCCATTTTGGAGAGTAACCATGAGCTTTGACATGTTGGATTTACGCCATGATGATTTTATGCTGAAGACATTTGACAATACATTATTTCTGTAGGCAACTCTGAATTTTTACCAAAGCGATGTCACGATGTCAGTTCTTATCGGTTGAACGTGTTACACAACACAGAACATTTTTTTTCCTATCTGTGAATATTTCAGACAGTGAACTACTGTTCAACTTTCTGCTCTGAAAAGGAGTGGAGTAGAACAAGAATTAAAAACACTGAGGTTAACTGAAGTTTTTTTTAATTTTTTAAATAGCCTTAGGGATTATGCAAATATTTTGACAGTCGATTTCATTCAATACTGTATCTATAGTCCGTGATCCAAATTTGCTGAGGAAACTAAGTTAGATGCTATTCTCTATAAGGGCTCATGTGTTGTGGAGATGACTACATTTTCTCAAACTTTTAAAAAATATCTGTTTTTCCCTTTTGTGTCACAACTCTATCCTGTGATGTGACAGCACCAAATTTGTAATACCATTTTCATCAGCGCGTAAAGGCTTGACCTCATACAATACATTTCCAATTAATAGTAATGGTCTAGTAGGATTGCTTTCCATTTCCATAAAACAAATGAAAGAGCACTGGGATATTATCATTCTGGCTTTCAAGGTTTAATGTTTGTGAAGCTCGCTCAGAGTGACCTTGGCTTTTCCTTTTCTTTTCATGGTCGACCTGGAAAGGGGGAAATACAAAGAATGAAGCGCTACAGAGTCGCAGGCTTTATCTTCCACTCATCTGTCACAGGCTGTTTCTCCTCCACCTCACTGGCAAGGCAAAACAAGGCCTGTGGTTCTCCATTCCCTCGACAGGGGCCCTCACTGACCCCCCAGCAGTAATTTTAGACTCCATGTCGGCTGTGCCAGAGAGTCAGCCCCAGCTAATTCAAGGTCATTCCAGTTTTTAATATTTTATTTTGGAGAATAGAAGACAACCTGGTATCTGCTTCCGTGCCACAAGACTTCTGAACCAGTGCATTGTATATCTCTAATCATTTTGCCAGTGTCTGTAGGAATCTCTCATCCATATGTCCATTTTTTTGTTCTTTTTTAATAGAATATTTGAGTGTCAATTTCACAAAGTTTGCTTGTTTTACAAAGTAATTAACTAGTCAAAGTCTCAGCTGAATTTCAAATGTGTGTAAATAAAACCCTGTTATGAGCAGAAAGGAGGAGGAATAACGCTCCTCGTGACAGAGGCTGCCTTGGAGAGAGATCAGACAAACATGCGTGACACATGAGAATTGCAAAAGTTGGACAGGACTTGCTCCCATGCTGATGAGCAAATTGCTGGGCACTGTTATTGGAAAGAATAATAAAGTAAAAAAGCAGGGGTGAGTGCCTGCAGGGAGTTGGGCTTGCAAGAGCAGTGGCAGTTATTATTCTTGTATGTGGTCGTGTTCGACATTTACAGTAAAAATGTTGGAGAGAAGTCAGACGTCCCTCATTGTCATGCTATGTCAGAGGAGTTAAAGCGTGACCGTGAAATGTGTTTGGACAGCTTTGGTGTTACTAACCATTCCAGGGGACATCATCCTTCTACAGGCAGTGCGGTCAGAGGGGTCTTTCGTAAGGACTGACATCTACATAGAATCACATCCGTGGTTTAGAGCGACAGGTCACTTTTTATACACTAACACTTGCCACTGGCCGCAGCAAACCAACCGGCACTTTCCAAATGAAGTTCTGTAGACTGCAAATACTAAACTCCCACAGTCCGATTAAAATTGAAATTACATCATAGTTTTTACACGTATTTTGATATGTTGTCTATTTCATATAAAACATTTATAAATTATGAATACTGTTTGACAGCTTATGATGTTTATTTTTGCTTACGCTGTTAGCAGACAATTTTTATTAGGTTGCATTCTCTTGTGAGGCTGCACAGCAGACCGTTTTTATTTATATGTGTAGAGTAGAAAAATGTTGCTTCTGAATGACTGATGCAGACCCTGTGGCTCTGGTAAAGCCAAGTACTGTTAAACTTCACTCACAACTTTCCCAGATCGATTTCCTCCTCCTCACTTCCACGGGATCACATCATTAGATTTGCCTGGTTAGGTGACACCTACACGTCTGATCTGTGATGGATGTTTCATATATAAAGATCGAATGAACTACCCCCACCACAACTCCCGTACCCTCCCCCCCACTTCCACACAGCGCCTAGTCATACACACTCACGCACAATTCTGATGTTCCTCCTATCATCTTCTATCAGAGACGCAAGATAACCTCAGAGCCAATGACAAACTTTGACAAATGGCGTGTCTCCAAGCACCTGCGAGAAGATGGAACTGACAGCCTCCTTCACCTTTCCTCTTCCTCCAAGCCTTGGGCTGTGCCAAGCAGGTATAAGTGATATACTGTAGGACATGGCTGGGTGTAAGTCATGCTCCTTCCGTTTCCTCCAGATTGTGAGGGTCTCCATCTATCATTGTCAGTCACCTCTCCCTCTCTCTTTGCCTCTGCTGCTTTCACGCGCTCTGTCTCTTTACTCATTCACCCAAAGGTCACTCTTCCATTCTTCCATCCCCAATGTTTCCCCCCTCTGCCACTGGAGCGCTCTGCAGATATCTATAGCACTATGCAGATGGCTGGTAATCTGGCCTGGGGACTTTATGAATCCTAGCCAGGGTCCTGACCGACGGCTACTCTCCCCTTCTGTCAGTCCATCTCCACAAACATGACCTAAAATGAGCCATTCATCTAAATTTCCAGACATTTTGCCTCTTTTGGCAAATATAGCTCAGCTATTCTGCCCCGAGAATCTGAATCTGTACGCTTTATTTAAACAGACTAAGATGGATATGCGCTTGAGTTGAGAATTAACTATAGATGCACTCACACTCACACACACACACACACACACTCACTCACGCACACATATCGGTGATTACCCCACAGTACCATTTTGTGAGCTTGTTTATCATAAGGTTCTAATTAAGCAGTGCAGCATTAAAAGACTGAACGTTAAAGATTTTACACGCCACCTGGCAAAATTGTTATGTAGTTTCTGTCTTTTTAATATTATTCCTGATATATGGAACTGACAGGCGAAAAGTAACATCCAGACTCGTGTGAATTATTTATTTTGATTATAAAAATCTCTGATAATGTCAGATGTCGTATATTTCAGCGCTTGTGACTTGCCATGAGTCCTCAGCCCTGCTCTCTGTCCCTCTCTGTCTTCACACTGGATCTGCTTTTCATAATCTCAGCACCCTCCATGCATCATTCACGCTGTTGCCTCCTGTTTCTCCCCTCTTCTCCTCATTATCCTGCCAATGTGCTGTGTCCCTCCGCCAACCTCGCTCTTCGTTCAGCATAGTCACCTGACAGCTTCCCGTATAGTCTCCGCCCTCCTTCCTCTTAGTGTTCATCACCGTGTGACATTACTGACCTTCAGTGGACATTGTTTCCATTAGTTTGACAAATCTGGTGCGTCAGAGAAGCTTTGTTGACATGCAGGTGCAGAATAACCTCTGAATGGATTCCTCATAATGAAAATGCCAGAGGATGTGATGGTGGTTTTTTTAGGGGCTGGCAATAAGGTTCAGTCAAGGGCCACGGTTTCAACACTATTTAGACAGAACAACACAATTTTCAATACAATTTGTCTTGCAACTGATTTTGCTGAAGGCCTAACGTGTGGTTATTCGGCACAGTGGTACAGGGGTTAGTGCTGTCACTGATTCGAATCCCAGGTTCACCTATGTCAATGTGGTTTTCTTTGGTACTCCGCCTTCCTCCCACATTCTGAAGACATGCACATGGGGGTTAGGGTAATTGGAGACTCTTAACTCAGCATAAATGTGGATGTGAATGGCTGTTTGTCTCTGTATGATGGCTGCAATACACTTGCAACCTATCCAGGGTTCACCTCTTGCCCATTGTTAGCTGGGACTGGCTCTAGCCATGGAAGGACAAGTGTTATGGATATATTTCTGAAGGAAACTTAACGTACCTCAATTATAGATTGATTTCTTGTTTTAATGAAGATTGTTGTCAACCATTGTAATCAACCCAGATATCACAAGTTCTGGTTTTTCAGAGTTGTATCTGTTTGTTTATCTTTCATTTTCATATAAATTACCATGAAATATTATATAAAATGTTACCAAACAATAGATGGCTATCCGTATGAAAGGATATTCCATTTACAGACAACTGACGCACAGAATTGGTGTAGAAATCACATTTACACATTGCATAAATATTCAACCAACATCTTTGCATTGCACACCATTTTTTAAACTCTCGCCACCTCTGATAGACATCTGACAACTCTGGCACCTACATATTCCTGTGAGATACGGCTGTGCATGAAAGTGATGCTACACAAAGCTGTTGACAGAGAGATATGAAGAGTGTGTCCCAAAACAACAACTGACAGCAATTAAACTAACATTGTCACACTGTTGGCCTCCTGCAATAGTAACTTGTGTGCTCTCTGTACTTGTTATACATTTGTAACATTAGCATGTAAAATGTAAAAATCAGTGGTGTAAAATGAATGGAAAGTCTCAAATTGGAGGTGACTGCAGTGTAAACATGCAGCATGTTATTGATCAGCCTGGCAGGGGCATGAAAAGAGACTGCACGCCTACACACAACAACATTGCAACACATTTCCCATCTGAAGCCATCAGTCTGCTCTGATCAGCTGTCACCGGTTCCCTAACTGAAACTCTAGCCCCATGTCAAACACAGAATATTCATTAATCAGCCCTAAACACACAGTAACAGTGGGAAGCCGTCTTACTATAAAACTGGTGTTTATCCCCAAAGTTTCAGCGTAAAACCATCCACAGTCTTCATAAAACCCAGAGATCTGGCCGGATCGCTTGAGCTAACAGCTAATTCTGCTCTTGGAGCTAAAAGGCAGGTTTCCCTCTTGGGATAATACATATTTTCAACTCATTGCTTTTGCAAATCATGCAGTTTTAGGCACGAAAAACAACTTTTCATGTTGATCTCTTCATAAGCTTGCAGTCATTTCAGGACAATTTCTGTCCACTGAGCTCACATCTCACTGATGACGTTGCTCTGAGTCTGCATGGATTTGTAATTAAGATTCATCTGGACATTTTCTTCTAAGGAGGGAAGGAATGTGATGTTTTGTAGCAGAAAAAAACATTAAAGTTTATAACTTTTTAATTTCATACCATAATTATAATGTTTCCCTTCCATTAACAGTAAGTACACAGTGTTGCTTCATATGACCATATAAACTTTATATTACCATAATATATGTTTTTATACTTAACTTATTTGCAGTTACTGTCAATAATTCAACATTATGTTGATAAGGAATGTAAACAAAATCAATTTATTACGTTTATTTGTTTAGGAATCTATTTAACAGGAGACACCGTTGAGTTGGTATCTGTAGTGTGTGTGTGTATGTGTGTGTGTGTGTGTGTGTGTGTGTGTGTGTGTGCAGCAGTGGCTATGTCATTCCCAATGTGGATGGGAGAGAATGTATGTCTGCCCAGGGAAATGGTATAGTCCCATGAACAGATGACTCAATGATAACGCACTTTATGTATTTCTCTGAGTATCTGTGTGTGTGTGCCTGCTGCTGCACTCTCTAATGGGACTATGAGATTACATTTTATTTAGTGTCTCGTGGTTTGCTGCCGTTGCAGAATCACAGCTTTAATCCTGCCGTGGCCATAAGTAATTTTCTATTCTATTAAGTTTTTTTAAATGCCCAGAAATCTAATTCAGATGCTTTACAAAAAAAAAAACTCTATTGCAGGGAACAATGTTTAGGTGAAATACGAATGCAGCTCTATAGGCTCCACATGTGAGTGGTTAAACCATATAGGTACATTCATCAGCAGTAAGTAAGTTGAAGTAAAGAAAGCTCTGGGCCTTTTGAAAACTGTTTGTTTGTGTGTGTGTGTCAGGGAGAGTGTGAAAGAGTGAAACTGATTTTTGCAGTTTTTCTCAGTCCTCGGGGCACTCTGCTTTTGAGGTTTGCATCTCCCAAGTGTCTTACAATATGCCCTTTTTTTAAAGTCGGTGAAGAAGCTTTTCTCATGATCAGTCCACAAACTGCAAAGGGCAAGGTTGCAACCTCTGTATCCCGTTGCCTATCTCTCCTCCGAGCGTGCACTTGATCTTAACGCAGAAAGACAGTGCAAATCTCAGATCTGAGCCAGGATGTGCAAGCAAGCCTGCCCTTCCTCTGCTGTTTCAAACCACTTGATTTTTTTGTGTGTGAGTGTTCTCAGACCAAAGCCTCCAAAGCACATTGCAAACCCACTCTCAGGTTTCTTGAAGGACGATGCGCATTTGCTCTTTCACAATAGATATGCTTCTCAAAACAGCAGTCAGTGGAACAACAGTGAAGTGTGCCCTTTCCATGACAGAACCCTCATCCATCATGAGGACAAGCATCCAAGTTTATTTCGTCTCTGCTTCTTAGGTTTACGTGAGACAATTGCACCTTAAAGTTGGTCCATACACTCTTATAAACCTTTACCAAATCTCTGGAGTTTTTATTGCTTCAAATTTACAATCACGAGCTACAGCATCAGTCATTGAGCCATTTCATTCAAGTGCAGTCTTAAGATCCCTACACTTCAAGTAAATATATTGTGCTTAACCCCTTAAGATGCTGGTTTGAAATATGACTAGAACAATGGCTTTTATACCAGGACCACTAACATAACAAATCAATGTTTGAGTCTCACTCTAACCTAACCCTAAATTAACCTTAAAACACTTTCTTTTGGTCCCCCCCCTTTAGGTCTGACAACATTACCTCATCTATACAGAGATGCCATGTAGTGTGTTGGGGATTTTATGAGAAGGGCGTTGCTGTAGGAACCAAGGTTAGCATGATGATGGAGGATGCCTCACTGGCTAACGGCTGTGCACATGGTAATATTTCCTCCACACAGTCCAGGGACATGCACTATGACATGGTGGCCAATAGTGTTCTGTCCTCATCCCATTCTTTTGGATAGGGTACAGTTTCCTTTTCTTTTTTTCAAGGGCACATGCAGAATACCACGCACTTCTGTACACTAGGTCTTAAATTTGTATATAAAGTTACATTTGCCATTCGTACCATGATCCAGCTGAAACATTTTTCTCCAGAACCTTTTCATTACAACAACACTGATTTTAAGTGAACAACTAAGCAACTAGTGTTCACACCAGTCAGGAGTGGGTGTTGCCAATTGGTGTTTCCAGTTTGTAAATAACAGCTTGTCTGTGTGATTGCTTTCCAAAGGAAGAAATGATTTTCATTTTGAATGTTACGCTGCATGTGCTCAATGTGTTTAGTGTTTTGCAAGTGTGATTAGGAATTGAAAAAGAGTGTAAAACAGAGACTGTGATTTTGCAGATTTGGTTTAAGGATCTGATGCGTGAGCTTCAGGTTTCAGTGATTGTGTCTCAAGTTGCAATTTTAGCGTGTAAACACTAAACTGTAATGAGTACAATGGCACCTCTGCCTCTACCAAGGCCCAACAGTCCCCTTATGAAACCACATTTAAATTATTTTGATCTGCACCAAATTGCATACTCATAAATATCTAAATTTACTTGATTGTTTTCATTAGGATCAATGAATTGTTCTATGAAAAATTCATAAATTGTTGAAAACACCCTGTTTTACAATATTAAAGAAAGTGAAATAAAAAGTCTGGATCCATCCCTGCATAAAATTTCATGGAAATTTCTTCTCACTAATTTAGACCGTTTAATTTTCAGTTCTGTTTGTCGCTATATGCAACATCTGGCTTGTTTCACTGAAAACAAAATTTGACAAGTAGCCTTTCACAGAGAGTTATACATCATTTGGTGTGTGCGAGAGTCGGGGGGCGTATGTCTATATATTTTGTTCTGCACAGCCTGTGATAGCAGTAAAATACACAGTGATGTTATTTTACACAGCCGTGATCTTCGGGCTGAATCTGTGAAATGACGAAGCATCGGTAAAGTCTGCATGCACACACACATGCACACACACACACACACACACACACACTATCGTCGACATCACACCTAATTTCTGAATGCTTTATAGCCTCACAGCGACTGTGTTTATCTATTCAGTGTGTGTTGCTGATAGATGACAACAGCCAAGCTGAGAATGGTGATGAGGTTTTGTTCATGGCATAATGCAGAGCTAGGCATCAACAAATACAAGGGACCTGTCATTATCTAAAACACCACACTCCCCCTGAGGTTCTCTGAAAGGTGCAGCACACTTGCAGACACTGTTTTTCTCTCTCTCTCTCTCTCTCTCTCTCACTCTTCCTCTCTCCGTCTACCGCTCTCGCTCATATGCTCCTTCATTACACACAATAATTCATTTTTCAGGAACAGTGATGCATTAGTTGTAAAGTTATTTTGTGTTCTGAACTGAATGAACAGTGCATTTCACATCTCCAGGGACCTTGTTTGTTCTCTGTATACATAGTTAGAATCGCTCGTAAGGCTATTATAACTCAAAGCATGTGTGTGCAGTGTGGATTTCCTGTGCATGCTCTTGTGCATCTTGATATACGTACCTGCTATAAGGGATATTTTTAATTCAGTCCTCTGATTCTACTATATGATTTGGTTAAAATATGGACTCTTGTCTTGACATGAGAGCCGAAAAAATAGCTCCTGTCGGCAATGTTTAAAAACAAAATCTGGCACGTCACATTACGGGGATTGTTAAAGGTTCAGCAGACCAGTTATTTTCTGTGCTGCCTGTAATACGGTTCTATTTAGGATGCTGTTTTTCTTTCCCCCTCCCCGCATCCCCTTCCCCTCTCCCTCTGTGATCCATATCATTGTTCCCCGGAGAGGGAAGAAAGGTGACAAACAAACCTATTTATCATCAGCAGGTTCTCCTGGCTAAACTGTTATCCGAGCTGAACTCTCTAAACTTTTCCCAGCGGCCTATTGTTTACGGCTGCATCCTCTAAATTTACACCCGCTGTTTGTTTTATGAAGTGTCCATGGAGGGTAAGAAAGGTAGATAGAGGCCTGATGTCAGCATATTTCCCTGTCCTGCATCCATACGGTGATGTATGGTTGAACAGAGCCTCTGTAAGGGCCCTCCTTTTCCAGTTTTTTAAAAGCATGGAGCTATTGTTTTATACCACCTAGTTTTAGACATACAGCATCATCATATTACTAAGCACTCTGAGGAGGGCTTATTGTAAAGGATTGGAGGATAGTCACAGAACCAAAAGGGAGGCAGTGGAGTTGGATGATTTGGAGGAGTTGAGGAGAAAAGAAATCTGGGAGCGTTTTTCCTACGTTGGCTTCAGAGATAAACAGAGGTATTATATGAGCTCCGCCTATTGTCCAACTTCTGCATTCAGCCTAATGAACTCAAGCTGCTGTGTAACAGCTTTGATTTAGGATGAGTTCATTATCTGTAATTGTCCCTTTTATTTGTTGAGTTTTTGTTTCTCAGACACACAAAAAAACCTAATGCACATCATTTTGAATATTTCTGCTGAAATACAACTCGCATCATCAGCGGCCTGTGGTTGTTCACTGAAAAGTCCTGCAGAGATGTTGCAGAGACTGAATTATACTCAATAAAAGCAGACTCGCTGACAACCACAGAGACTCGTCAGTTTTTACTTTACACTCAAACAATACGCATTAGCACCAAAGCCATCTTCCGCGAGCCCTTTTTCATCAAAGTCCAAATTGTCACTGTGACAAATTGAATTAATTCCAGTCTCGCTCCCGCTGACTGACAATATTCCATTATGCTCACGGGCAGGCTGTCTCCAAATTGTATTATGACCTGATGTCTCCATGTGTATTTCCAAAGTCCCCTTTAAACCATAGGAAGAGGTATAATTGGATGATTCATTGTGGTGGAGGAAACAATGAGTTGTATTGTTAATACTATCTCAAACATTCCACCGTACTCCCAAATGAAGGGTTAATTATCTTGCATTTGCATGTTTTGTGCCACACATACAGTGAGTTATTATTGACTCGTCATATTTAATTACTTAATATCAAGTAATTAAACTTAAAGCAAACAAAGCAACATGATAAAAATGATGTGTCAAAGAGCTGTGTAGTATTTCATGAAGATTATTTTCAACTTTTACAGTTTTCTTCTGACTTTAACCCAGCTGCCATTGTAGTGTTGGATCAATAAATGACCTAATCCAGGGGAAAATCTCTGGCCAGAGATATCTAAAGACTGCTGAAGAATTAAAGAATTCTTTCTCTCTCTCTTTTTTCACCCTTTCCATCTGTCTTTCGCTCTTTCTCTCCTTCAAACCACTGGAGCACTTCATACCAAGCTATCTAAAATGATCCATCATTGTAAATCTGCCAGCTGGTATTACAATAAGTGCTCTTGGTACCTCTTTATGACATCTCTCCAGATGTCTTTCAGACATAGCGAGCGCACAGCGCATTCTGAAATCTTCAGCTTCTTAATTACAACAAAAATAAATAATTATTTGCTAAGTATGTATCCTTTAGTTTATCCAAACCATAAAACAAAGACAGAATCAAATTATAAGTGTGGCCTAAATCTCTATAAAATGTTTTTGTTCTTTCATTTAAAAACCCTTAAACATGTTTACATGTAGATAACATGTTGAGTTGTCGACCCGCCTCTACACTCACTGCCTCAAGGCTCTCAGCTGTCTTTGAAAAACTCTTCTGCATATACAATTGCTTTGCTGGACATACTTTATACCTTGTGGCAAGCTTTCTGCTGATGTAGTTGTATTGCAGACACACTCAGGGGTTGCTCTTCTCAAACAGGGTCAACATCTTCCCTATGGTCCTTTAGCGTACAGCTATTGGGAACAGTGTATGTGTGTGTGTGCACGTAACAAATCTAGGTAAGGCCTTGACGGCATGGCTCTGTTACTTCTCAAAGCGCAGGCATTTACTGCATGTATGGAGTATTTTCAAATATATGTGACTGCATTACTTTTTACATACATGGCTGAAATATATGTGCATGTCCCTCAAGTGTGTGAGTGCCAGTTGGTGTTGTAGGACCACTGACCTTTTGGTGACAGGCCAGGAGAAAAAAACATGTGTAGTCCCCAGCTGCTACGAAACAGTATGTCCAAAAGGCCTGCGTGAGGGCTATTCAGCCTGTGGGAACCAGCGGGGGCAGGGCAAGGGGGCAGGGCAAGGGGGTCCAGATGTGTGAACACCCCTGAGCAATGCATCAACCATGGCCTTGGATGACATGACCTACCCTTGGGGCAGGACACTAGTTTGGTACAGTATACTGGCACACAGGGAGTGTGCTGGTGGCTTCGGGTGTGTATGGGTCTCAGTGTAGCTGAGCAGTCATATATGAGACATATCACATACACTGCAGAAGCCTAATCACACAAAGGATTTCCCCCAATGCAGCTGCAAACCTTGAGCTTTATTCAGGATGAATCGGAATGAGCCAGGCTTCAAGACGAAAGTTCATGAGCATAAAATACTGTGAGCGGAATGAGTGAGTGCCCGTTTGACTATTTTGGGTCTACTGTACCTTATGAACTACAGCACACAGGATGCCATTAGAGAAGGAGATTGCTTTTTAAGTGCTATCACTACAGAGTACTCTGTTTAATCTGAGGAGATTTATGGAAGGAAATCACCCAAGTAAAAATTCTAGATGCCATTTATCAGGCAGAATGGAAATTACAGCCATAATTTTCACAACCGGACACAGATGAGACCCTATAACTACATAAACCCTGAGGTCCCTGGGCTCGTTTTTAATGTTCCATCTCTGTGTTAGTGTGACCTGGAGGACCAGCTGACTAGCTACCAACACCCCCGCACCCCCCCAGGTCCACTTGGTACTCAGTCCTCCCTTCAAAGTGTCACAACATGAGAGGGACTAGTTTATGAACAGCAAGAGAGGCTGTCTGGGGCTGCTGTGATTTAATCAAGCAAGAGATGGCACGGCTGATCATTTTTCCTCTACCTGTTTTTTTTTC
This sequence comes from Paralichthys olivaceus, assembly GCF_024713975.1. Taxonomy (NCBI): domain Eukaryota; kingdom Metazoa; phylum Chordata; class Actinopteri; order Pleuronectiformes; family Paralichthyidae; genus Paralichthys; species Paralichthys olivaceus. The sequence continues at coordinate 22,227,783 of NC_091093.1, forward strand.
CAATTGACAAATGTTGAGTGTTTGTTGTTTGTCTATCCCATAATGTCTCCCCGGTGTGCCATCGGCAAGGTTAAGACTGGAGAATGTGAGGTTACTGCTGCCGGAGCCAAATGCAGTACTTCTGTAAGTACTTGCATATTTTAAGTGATTTAGGAGGATAAGATAAGAATAACAGAGTGAGGGGTGTGGCGGGACCAATACCTCTGTCCCCCACCTTCCTCCTAGCCGAAGTGCCTTTGAGTCTCCTTGCTGATGAATAACCATGTCACACAAAAATGGATGTTTCAAGTAAAAGCACCCTGAAAATACAGTTTAGAACAGCACAGCAGATGAAATAGGCTGTAAAATGGACCATCCATCATATTGTCTAACAAAAAGTGACACATGGGGAAGGGGTTTAAGGCCCTTTTATTAGGCTTCTGCAGCACCGGCTATCCAGATCACAAGACTAAATAATGACCTCTGCACCAAAAGTGTTTTCCAACGAATGGGAGACAGAAGACTTCTGTACTCCATACTCCTTCCATCTTGGTCTGTCGCTCTCTTTCTTACACACACACACACACACACAATCTCGCTCCCTGCAGGAAATAAAATGCCATCTATTTTTTTCCCTGCCTGTCTGCCTGTTCTTTATATAAATCCCTGCTCTCTGGCCGCAGACAGTGAATGATATAGATTGTTCTTGGAAACGTACAGCAGCTCGGCCCTGGAAGAGAATTTCCACAATAAGTGTCCTTGACTTGAAATCTTTTGAGACCGGTTGGTTTCAAACGATAAAATTATTTTAGGGGTCTGGCAAAGGCCTTACAGGATTACACTCGATACATCTTCCAGTACACTGCAGGCATCCGGGCTGATGAATGCATTGATTTGTAAGTGTTCTCCAGATGTGTAATTATGACAAAGTGACAGAGGATTAAACATGCATGTTCAGAATCTTTGTTTAAAAGATTGGTGTAGTGTGACTGTTCTGCAGCTTCAGTAGTTAGCTGAATAACATCCACCTGTTACTTTAGGCAAACAAGTGACAAGTTGAAGGACAAACAAACGTAAAGTGTCTGACAAGGTATTGAACCAACCATGAGCCTGCAGAACAGCTCCAGTGGGCCTTGACACTGATTCTCTGAAGGTGTGAAGACCACTCCTCCAAAACAAATGTAATCATTTGGGGTTTTGATGGTGGTGACTGCCGAACACCTCAGTACAAGGAATTTATATCTGGTCGTGAGGGCCAAAGCGTATGATTCACTTTATTTTCTTACCCAAAACCTTTAGTGACCCTTCACGGCCTATGGACTGCCATGGACTATGTAAAGATCTTGTAAGATCTCGTAGAAATTAAACCAAATTACATCAGTGTTATAAGACACTATCTAGGAGAAAAAATTATTTGATGTGCACTTTGACCGATTTGTTAGTTTTGGACCAAGTCCAATCAACATGGATCACGAGGCTGCGATCAAAACGCTTTGGTTTACTTTTGGGGAACTGCTATATTGTCTATCTTTATAAACAGTCTATTGTCAGGTGTAATGGGAATTTGTGAATGTTTAATTGCATTAGCAGACATGTATGTGGAAGACTTACCAAATGGTTCACCAAATTGTTTATCTGAAAGGGCAACCTTAAGGTTTACGATGGTGGCTTAAGAGACTTGAGTTTTATGGCTTCTCATGGTATCTCTGATTGGGGTCAAATAACTGGGGTCTCACAGAGGGGTCATCCACAGAACATGTAAACAAATGGACAGGATGTCTCCTCCATTGAGTGAAACTACAGGAGGGTAATAAAAACGTTTGCATGCTTAGTGGGAGGGGGCTGAGAGTTATAAGAACACAGATTCTCCTATGTTCTTTGCTCATTTGTGCATGTCAATCAGGTGATGTGTACTGATGAGTCCATCTGCAGATGCTGAATTAAACTTTCAGAAAGAAGTGTTTGACTTTGTGCTTATTTCACAGAAATTGCCACCACACAGGCTAGAAGAGAATATTCTCATCAGGATATAAATACTTCATCATAAAAAAACACCTGATCAATCGGCACAACTTGCATTTATGTTTCCCTCTAACACGACAAGTGGATCCAAACCATGGCAGCAAAAGGCCCATGACATCACAACAGAGCCACCAGATCCCCTCACTGTCAGGGTCAATCAATCAGGCCTGAACCGTTCTCAGCCACACGTCAAGAACATTTTGACCAATGATTCATCTGACCAGTATAGTTTTTAATCACCAAATTCTCAAAAGTGCATTCATCTTCGTAATGAGGGGTTCATGAAATGCGACCCTATAAATATAATTGTAATAATAATATCCTTCACAATGTAAGCGTTGCTGGGCTGTTCACGCTGACTCAATGTGATCGTCCTCCTCGAAAATTCCCCTGAAGAAGAGTTTTGCTGGCATATCGCACCAATGCACGAACAGCACGAGCATCACAGTCGTCAAATGTGAACATTTAACCACAGTTTCTTTCCTTATTTATCTATCAATGAATCTAAATGCAGATGTCTTTTGAGTCAATGTTCCAATTCGAACATTCGAGAGTTGCATTTTCATACGTAACACGCAACGTGACATGCTTCTCCACTCATTTTTACAGTTTTTTTTTCTGTCTTCATCTCTGTTTGTGCAGATTAAACACATTTGTAGATAAACCTCATTTGACAGCTTCAGCAGCTCTCTCCTCTTAGCCCTCAAGATGTTAGGTGAATAATTAAGCATAACCTTTTACCTCACTTGCATGAATTATACAAACAGGCATAATGAGTTTGAAGGGAATTATTTGAATTTCTCCAGGGTCTGCCTCTGTTTATGAAGTTCATTCGCTCTGAATTACCCATCAAAATTAAAAGGCTAAAACTGAGGACATGATCTGTTGATTTTAAGAGGCCAAGAACAACTGAGATGTTTTGGAGCCACTGTCGTTTTTTAGTAACATGTAGATCAAACACACGGGCTGTAGTTTACAATACTTTGGCTCGTAAAGGTATATATTTAAACTTTGTTTCTTTCACTTTATGATGGTTTTATATGAGCAATTATTTTCTTTGTCTTACAGCCATTGTTAATTGCATCAAGGGATATTCATCACAGTGTAAAATGGAGGAATATTAGAGTAGGTGAAAGTAATGAAGCCATATCATGTCTAGATATCATTTCTCTTAATTAGCAACAAATGATTTCATGGGATTCAGTGACAAAGACGTCAGTGTGGTGGACCCGGTCTGCTTTAGTTAAAAGGCTTCCAGGTACCTCCACTACTTTGAAAATATTATACAGTACAGTCATCGAAAATTATAATTATTAAACTGAATATTATTCAGATATTAACCTTGGTAATATTTCAAAATGTATCATTTTCCCCCACTGCAATCTCATAAAACTTTCATTTCTGTAAAACAAGAACTTGAAGTCGTCAAAGACCAGTGGAAAATTTTTAGTCATTGATTTATGAAATAGAATAGACTAATTACATACTGAATAAATGAACCATGCAAGAAGCGGAACATTTGCATTAAGCTATGAAAAGAGACAGCGTGTGCATGTCTGTCTGTCTGAAGGGGGTGTGGGGGAATATGCATGCTACTTCTTGCTTCCTCTTTGTCTCACCCTGATCCATTTCAGGTCCATTGTATTGTCAGTTTGATTTATGTGGCACCACAGTTGCATCTCCCTACAATGTCAACCCCATGAAAAATATGCAGCTGTTCATATAATGTGTGATGATATCAGCGCTCTGATGAATGCCTTCAGCTCGATCTCCCTAAATAAGATGATCCCCATCCAACCCATAGTGCCAGCCATTAGCAAGCCATTCGGCATGCCTGGAATGTTAATAGGATTAGCATTAGCATTTCATTCAGGTCCCCTACCTGTCTAGCATTAATGCTTTGATCTGCTCACAGAGAGAATAGATACTAGGCCTGTAACAAGGGCTAACACGTGTCCTTTCTTCTTTTGGTGCTAAGTACAGCGAGAAAGGAGGACAGGTGGAAATGTGTACTATTAGGATTAATTCATGCCCATTAGAACAATATTAGTGATGTGTGTAAAAAAGGGGCTGGATAAAAGGTCAGTAGTCGTTGTCTGTGTGAAGTCGCCTGTGGATGGCTGCACACACACACACACACAACCGCTGCTTCATTGGCTCTTTCCCTTCAAAGCAGATAGCAGCTTAACATGAGCAATGAGAAGTTGGTTTTGAAGTTTGGTGAGCGTTCACATGGTCTCTGTGATGAAGCACATCTCCCACAGATGAACATCAGCCTCTGAAGAGCCTGACAGTCATTTCAGGTTTAAATATTGTGGGAATACTCGGCCCACTCCGGGGAATGACGGGAGGAGAGAATGGCTGGCGTAAAGTCTTTTATTATCGTTGCCTTCCTTGGCAACCCACCCACACATGTATGTCTGTCTCTGCTCTTTCACTTCGTCTCGGTGGGTCTTCAATCCCGCTCACACACGCACACGTCCGCCGCTCTCGGGGTCTCGGGACGCCAGCCTACTACAAGAGGCAGAACCAGGTTACAAGCATGCTTTTATTGATTGCCCTGATTACCTGATTCTGCCCAGCTGTCGGATCACCGGCTGAGCCACTCCTCCCTGTTGTCCAGCAGTTGGCGCCCTAACCATACCCCACCGCCACATACCCCCACCGCCCGACTCAGGCCGGGATCCCGCCGGCCGCAAGCCCACCCCCCCCCTCCGCCGAGCGGGAGAGGAAGTCGGCCACGACCATCCGGGTACCCGGCCTGTGGATCACCTTGAAGTTGAATGGCTGCAAAGCCAGATACCAGCGAGTGATCCGCGCGTTGGCATCCTTCATGCGGTGGAGCCACTGGAGCGGGGCATGGTCCGACCAGAGGGTGAAAGGGCGCCCCAGGAGGTAATAGCGGAGGGCCCCGACCGCCCACCGAATGGCGAGGCACTCCTTTTCCACCGTACTGTAACTCTTCTCCCGCTGAACCAGCTTCCTGCTAATATACAGTACGGGGCGGTCGGTCCCCTCCACCTCCTGGGACAAAACGGCCCCCAGCCCACTGTTCGAGGCGTCTGTCTGCAGGACAAAAGGGAGAGAAAAGTTAGGAGTATACAGCAGTGGCTTACCACAGAGGGCTAGCTTAACCCTCTCAAACGCCAGCTGACACTGCTCCGTCCACTGGACCGGATCTGAGGCACCCTTTCGGGTCAGGTCGGTCAGGGGGCTGGCCAGCTCTGAAAAGGCTGGAATAAAGCGTCTGTAGTAACCGGCCAGACCCAAAAACCTCCTGACCTCTTTTTTCGTCTTGGGCGCTGGGCAGGCCGCAACCGCTGCGGTCTTCTCTACCTGCGGCCGCACCTGTCCGCCCCCCAAGTGGTACCCCAGATACCGTACCTCCCTCCGTCCCACCGCACACTTCTTCGGGTTGGCCGTGAGCCCCGCCCGCCTCAGGGACTCGAGCACCGCCCCCACCTGCCGCATATGCTGCTCCCAGGTCTCACTATAAATGATCACATCATCTAAGTAGGCTGCAGCATATGCGAAGTGTGGCCGCAGAACCCGGTCCATGAGGCGTTGAAATGTGGCTGGGGCCCCGAACAACCCGAACGGAAGTGCGACAAACTGGTACAAACCGTACGGAGTGGAGAAGGCCGTTTTTTCCTTGGACTCTGGAGACAAGGGGATCTGCCAGTAGCCCTTGGTCAAATCCAGTGTCGTGAAAAAGCGAGCCGTGCCTAGCCGGTCCAGGAGTTCGTCGACCCGGGGCATTGGATAGGCATCAAACTTGGACACCGCATTCACCCTCCGATAATCCACACAGAACCGTGTTGACCCATCGGTCTTGCGCGCAAGCACCACGGGGCAACACCAGTCACTGTGGGATTCTTCTATTACCCCCATCTCCAGCATGGCCTGAAGCTCCGTCTGCACAATTTTCCGCTTGTGCTCCGGCAAACGATAGGGCCGTGAACGCACCGTCACGCCCGGGGGGGTCTCTATGTGGTGGTGTATGAGCGTAGTGCGTCCTGGCAAGGGGGAGAACACATCGGCAAACCGCCGCTGCACTTTCGCAACCTCTGCTCTCTGGCTTGGCGAGAGATGGTCGTCATAACTGACCGGGGCAGAATAATCCGGTTTTGATACCTCCGGTCCCAACTCATCTCTCTCGATCACCGTGGTAGCCAGAGAAACAGAGGCCACCTCTCTCCACTTTTTAAGGAGGTTGAGGTGGTAGATCTGTGTGGCCCCACCCCTGTCAGACCGCACTACTTCATAGTCTACCTCCCCCACTCGTCGTGTGACCACGAAGGGCCCTTGCCACTTGGCGAGTAATTTGGAGCTAGAGGAGGGGAGCAATACAAGGACTTTATCTCCCGGATCAAATGTTCTTAGTTTCGTCTTGTTAAACCGCTCCACCAGCCCGTCGGTCTGTGGGTGGTAAACACTAGTCCGGATTGAATGGACGCCCAGCAATTCATACAGCTCGCGTAGTGTACGTGACATAAAGGAGGTGCCCTGATCCGTCAGGATTTCTTTCGGAATCCCGACACGGGAGATAACCTGAAACAGTGCCTGCGCCACGCTCTTCGCGGAGATGGTCCGCAGCGGCACTGCCTCGGGATATCGCGTTGCGTAATCCACTAGAACCAACACAAAGCGATGTCCCCGTGCACTCCGGTCTAATGGCCCGATGAGGTCCATGCCAATTCTCTCGAAAGGTACCTCAATCAGTGGAAGAGGGCGCAACGGCGCTTTTGGTGTGGCCGGCGGGTTAACCAGCTGACATTCGCGACAAGACGCGCACCACCGACTCACGTCCGCGCGAATGCCCGGCCAATAAAAGCGGGCCATTATCCGGTTCAGTGACTTCTCATACCCTAGGTGCCCGGACATGGGGTTATAGTGAGCCGCCTGGAAAACCATTTCCCGACGGCTTTTCGGCACCAACAACTGGGTGATTTCTTCTCCTGTCTGTGTGTCACGGCTCACACGATACAACCTGTCCCTAATGATCGAAAAGTGTGGGTGAGAGTGTGCTGCGTTCGGAGAAACAGCGGAGCCGTCAATACTCACCACCTGATCGAAAGCGTGGCGGAGGGTCTCGTCCCGAGACTGTTCGAGTGGAAAATCGTCCATGGGGCTCACCGGGGGGATTAGAGGAGCCTCCGGGCGAGGCTCCGCTAGTCCCGCCGCCCCCCCGACAGTCTCGGGCTCTGTTTCCCCGGTGAGCACCGCACACAACTCACATTTCCCTACCGCACGTGAACGCACCCCCACCGCCGCTCTCGCCTGTCCCCGGAACCCCGGCCAATCTGTGCCCAAAATCAGGGGGTGCGTGAGACGGGGACTAACCCCTGCCTCGACTCTATGTTTTTTTCCCTTATATGAAATTAGCAGAGTCACCACTGGGTATTCGTGAATATCCCCATGCACACACCTCACCTTCACCCACGATGCCTCCATCAATGCCCCCGTTCGAACCAAGCGCTGGTGGATCATCGTCTGATTACAGCCCGTGTCCAGCAGAGCTTGGTGTGTACCCCCCTGTATACATACCGGTATATGGTACGTCTCTCCCGGGCCGTGGGAAGAGGCTGGCGGCCCGGCCACCCTGACCAGCTGCCCCACCTCCATCAGCGGGCACTCCCGCCTGAAGTGGCCCGACTGGCCGCACCGCCAGCACTCCTGCCCCGGCGTTTGAGGAGCCCCCCATGGTGCCGGTCGACCCGGCGCGTAGGCTGGGCCCCGAGGAGCAGCCTCTGCTCTCGCATTCCCCGGTCCCGCGGGCGGAGCCGTCCCGCCGGGTAGGGGTGGGGGAACGCGTTTCCTTGGGGCCGGTATGGGACGCCCCGCCGGGACGCCCTGCTGCCGGGCTTCCTCCTTCTGACTCCTCCGGGGAAGGGAGAGGTGGTCCTCTGCCAGGATGATGGCCTGTTGCATGTCAGCGGGGCGGTGGCACTGGACCCAGTTGGCCGTGGAGGTGGGCAAGCCGGCGATGAATTGCTCCAGCGCCACCTGCCCCACGACGTCCTCCGCCGAGTTGTGCCCTGGCTGGAGCCATCTCCCCGCCGCATCGAGGAGCTGCTGCGCGTAGGCGAAGGGGCGGCCGGCTTCCCCGAAGGTGAGGTCCCTGAACCGGCGTCGGTGTCCCTCCGGTGTGCAACCCAGCCGGTCCAGGATTGCCTTCCTCAGCCGCTGGTAGTCCTGCCGAGAGGAAGCCGGCAGACTGTGGGCGGCCAGCTGCGCCGCACCGGTGAGCAGCGGCAGCAAACGAACCGCCCTCTCCTCCTCCGGCCACCCGCAGGCCTCCGCCGTGCCCTCAAAGAGGTCCAAATACGCCTCGGTGTCGTCCTCCGGTGTCATCCTCTGGAGGGACACCGCCGGCGGCCGCCGGGAGCTAGTCCCCGGCTCTGGCGGCGGGGTGGCCGGACGCTGGATCCACTCCCGCAGGAGAGCCCGGTCCTCCCGCTGTTCTGCCGCGATGGTTGTGAGTGCCTGGGTCTGCTGCTGCTGCATCGCCAACAGGCACTGTATTGCCTGTTCCCAGCCGCTCTGTCCCTCCATTCTCCTCTCTCCGTCCCTGTTCAGGCGCCAGTGTGGCGTTCGACCACGCCACCGGGTTCCCCCCGCGACAGCCAGAGACGAACCAGTTCAACCATTGCGGGTTCAGAAACATCTTTCTTTATTAATATCAACTGAAACTTTACAAATCATGGAACTTAAATGGTCCAGCACTATTTGCTGGACCTTCAGCTTCAGTCTCTTTTACCCCGTGTCTCTCGAGTGTCCTTCTGAGCGTTTCTCAGTGTTCTCTCAGTGTGTCCCCCGTGTTCTCAGAGCCTTCTAGTGTTCTGAGTCTAGTGCGTTCTTCTGAGTGTTCTCAGAGCGTTCTCGGAGTTCTCTTTGTGCCTTCTCGAGTCTCAGTGTTCTCAGAGCCTCTCGAGTGTCTGGTGCCTTCCCAGTGTTCTCCGTGTTCTCTGGCTGTGTGAGGTCCCTGTTCAGGCGCCACTTGTGGGAATACTCGGCCCACTCCGGGGAATGACGGGAGGAGAGAATGGCTGGCGTAAAGTCTTTTATTATCGTTGCCTTCCTTGGCAACCCACCCACACATGTATGTCTGTCTCTGCTCTTTCACTTCGTCTCGGTGGGTCTTCAATCCCGCTCACACACGCACACGTCCGCCGCTCTCGGGGTCTCGGGACGCCAGCCTACTACAAGAGGCAGAACCAGGTTACAAGCATGCTTTTATTGATTGCCCTGATTACCTGATTCTGCCCAGCTGTCGGATCACCGGCTGAGCCACTCCTCCCTGTTGTCCAGCAGTTGGCGCCCTAACCATACCCCACCGCCACAAATATATTTATAGATAACAGAAGAAAAGGCACTCGCAGGTTGAAGAAGCTGTCAAATTTAAATAACGGACGCTTCCTGATCTGCGTGTGGACCACTGATGCCGCCCTGACCAGTGGCTGAGACCATACATCAGTCACGAGATTAACTGCAGCCCTCTGCCAATCTGCTTAGCTGAAGAGAATTCAGATCTATCGGAGTGGCTCCCAGGGGTTGTGTTAAGACAAACAGCTTGGAGCTGTTGAAACTTGTGCACAGTGTCTCTTGTCAGGCATTTTTGAGCGTCGGCTGGCCTCCATGGCACTTGTCTAAATAGGGCGATGTGAGCAGTACCAAGGTGAATTTTTAGGTCACTTGTCAGTTGGAATGACAGTGGAGAAGGAGATGGGGCCACACCAGAGGAGGCTAGTTGACTGTGTGTACAGAGGGCAACTTATGTTAAATGACAGCTAGTCACCCTCTCAGCCTCGTCAGTTTGTCTCAGTGCAGAGGAAAAGAATGAGGCAACGAAAAAAAGAATATACCTGAAGATTTTGGTACAAAACAGACAAGATGAATTCAATTCATACAAAGGAAGTGGTCCAGAAACTTTCCAGGTTAATGCTAATCATGAAATGTAATCAAGTTAGATCTCATTTGGACTAGATTCATTTGTTCAAAATAAAAAATGGGTGGAAGAGGTTTATTTAAAATCTTTGGATCCACTATATTTTGTGTCCCTGCTCAGTTGTTTTTGTATAATCTTGCTTATGACTGCCTGTGGAGCCAATGTCTGATATAACGTATTCACCTGTGCTATAAACCTCAATTATTTTCCCAAAAACTATTAAAAACACATTAATGAGTCACACTGCTGTACTGTCTGGCCTGTCCCTTCATCACAACAAATATGAGTACATTTTTAAATCAATCCTCCATCCCCCCTACTGCTGCCATAAAAACTCACTTGACCAAAAATAGTCCCCAACAAATGTGTTCTTACTTGTGTAATTTGCTAAAAGCTACAGTGAGCGTTTATTTTAGACAATTGTTTATAAAGATTGAGGTATTTGTAACCCACTTTCACAGATTAATGACTAAAAACAACTGGATTTGAGTGAAAGGGTGGGACACGGGTTGGGAAGTCAGAAAGTATTAATGGGAAGACTGGTGCAAAGCTAGTTTTGATGTTGACATCACATTTGAAACATTGAAAATACTAAATATGTTCAGCCTTTATCCTTTAAGAAAATGAGTGAAGTGACTGTTATAGAAATGAATAAAAATAACCACAAATTTCATATCAGGCTACATCGTGTTTCACTTTGTCCTGTAAATGCCACATATATCTCTTTTACATTAGGCAGTAAAACTATTTGAGGTAAAAAGGTTAAATCCTATTAATTTGTGGTTCCACCCCCACTCTTCTTGCTTTTGTCTTTCTCCCCTTTTACTCCTGCCATGCACTTGAAGAATACAGTACACCCATCCACTCCATATATTACTCGTGCATATTCACCATCTTGCTCTCCCTCTTGTTGCTGCGACTCCCACATAGAGAACACACCTCTTATTCTCTCCCCCTGATCTCATGCCTGCTGATGAGGGTAAAAGGGGACTGTGGAAGGGTAGAGGATGGGAGGGGATGGTTTGACCTGCAGGTGTTTCCCTGTGCACACAAAGACCTCTCCACAGGTCGATAATGCACACACTAATGGCTGTGGAGTGACTGGCCAGGAATGAGAAATAGCCCTCATCAGTTAGGGTAATGGTGTCCCTGGGCTCTCTCAGCCCATTCAAGGGGAATACTGTCAGATCTGTGGGCTTTCTGTGTGTACCTGCTCATGTTAATTACAGACAGTGGCAGACAATCTTGTGTTTCATCGGGCCGACCCCTCGGTCGTATATCATCCTTATGAGGGCAGCAGCAGAGGATGACAATTATTAAAAGAAGAAGAGACTCTTGAAAGTGAAGTGCGTAGAAAAACACAATCACTATGTGTGTGACTTATTTATGCACTGAGCCTCTTGAATATGCTCTTGTGTTCCGAGTAAAATTTGAAAAGTGGTGGGTTGATGCACCATGGTTAAGATGCACAAAATAGGAAATAACAGCCAAGAACACTATCACTCATTCTGTGTCTGATATTCAGTCTTTAATTTCAGTCAGTGCTTTCAAGCTGACACACACAGGACTCCATAGCAGGTCTGTCATTCATAACAACAAACAGTTTGTCCATGAAGATAAACAAAGAACAATAAGTAACAACTGAAGGACACGAAGAAAGCTGCTATCATTTTCACCCAGTGCAGCCGACTTGAGCAACAAACCTACAACTCAGTTCTGGTCCATTGTGCTGAGACAGACTTAAAGCCAATCAAACATCCAATACTCTTTACTCTGTTACTTCGATCATTGTACTAATAATGGCTGTAAAGTAAAAGCTTTTAAAAAATTCGGACATCAGCTTGACACTCTCACGATCGGACTTGACATCCTTCTCGTAACTGAAAGAGAAATCTCATTAAGTCTGTCTTTATTTCAATTTTCTCGTCAAGTATTCCAGTAATCACTGGTGTATTGTTAAGGACCCAAGAAAGTGCAGTGTTGATTGTGAAGGTTATTTTTTATTTCCTTTGGATGAATGGGAGTGAGATTCCTCCATTTATTTTAAACTTCTAATGAATTCAATTCAGTTTTATTTGTATAATGCTAAATTGCATCATACATTTTCTCAGAAAAAAGATTAAGACCTCACAATATAATAAAGAGACACCCAACAGTGCCCACAATGAGCAAGAATTTGGTGAAAGTGAAGAGAAAAAACCCCTCTCCCTCCTAAAAGAAAGAAACCTTTATTAGAGGTAATGGCTCTTTCTTTCTTTCTTTCTTTTGACCAAGGTTCCTTCCAGCAGAACTGGAGGCCAAGGCAACAGCATTTAAAGTAACTGTATGATCAGATAATGTGTTTGGACCAAGTACAATAAATTCAGAATGTAATACATAAGTTAAAAAAACATCTGGTCATCCAGGCCTTTATGTGTTTAATACATTATAATTGCTGAATATAGCTGTCATCTGCATAGCAAAACAAAATGAATGTTTCGCTTCCTGATAATATATAGGGTGAAAAGTATCATTCCCATCCCAGAACCCAGAGGAACTCCATGATTAACTTCTGTGTTCAAGGTCCAGTGTGTAAGATTTAGGTGAAACAGATCTATTGGCAGAAATTGAATGTAGAATAATCTTCATGATGTTTTCACTAGTTCATTTCATCTAAATTGTATGAATTGTAGTTTTCTTTACCACAGAAAAGACCCTTTATATTTAAATACTTTATATTTACATCGAGGGGACCCTCTCTACAGAGGCCGGCATGTTTTTTACATTAGTCCAGACTGGACAAATTAAACACCTTTTGAGTTTTATGACAACTGAAGTCTACCACAGTTTCTCTTTCATGTTTGGAAGGAGAGGGTGAGGTGAGGGGTGTTCAGCTGCAACATGCAATATCAACACTAGATATCACAAAATTCTACACACTGTACCTTTAACAGAAGAGTCATTGTTTACATAAACACTCTGGAATCTATGACTGATTGGTGTCAATTACCTCAGTAAAGCAAGCAAGTACAGCAATAAGTCCACTGGTTGTTCACCAGTAATGTTAGTTTTCTATTATTTCCAATAATTCCAATAATTAATTAGAACTGGATTGATGTTTGGATATTGGACTGGATGGCAAAAACATCTGGTTCCATTGGCTTCAATAGGCTTTTTAAGTCAAGGTTTGATTACTGCAACCTTTCAAGTCTGAGGTATGAAGCCTGCTGACAAATATAGATTGATCAAATCTAAATGGAGGTGTGAATAAACAGTAAACTGCACTTGCTGTTACCATGATAACCACGTGTAATATGGAATGTTTTGATGAGGTCACAGATGAAATCATCAGAGGTCATGTTCCGGCTTGATGGGCAGTGCATTATTTGGTTTTATTTCATCTTTTATAACTGAAGATCCATATGTCCATGGCCGGACTGAGAAAATGAAAATAGCCAAATGAATGATTTCAACAAAATGGCTCACCACATTCACCTCCAGTTTGACACTGAGAGTTGGCACAAAGCAGGACAGCTTAATATTATTCTAAAAATTGCATCGCAGGTTGTACGTCCTTGTGACATTGCTCCTACAAGTCTGTGTGTCTGAGTGTGCGTGCACCATGTGTGTCTCGCTGCAGCAGGGTGTTGTGGGCATGTGAACCGTCATATTAACTATTTTTGGGTACAGAAACAGACGCCTTGTATATACAAAAATAACATCATGCATAATTTCCACTATATATTTATTTTATACACATTATGTAGAGGGATACATATATATATATACATACACATAAATGTATTGACAAATATATAAACTGTGTAATGTGATGCCTTGAGCACAGTTTGAAGGGATTGGTGAGTCATATAATTGAGTGAGTCAACCTAAACAAGGCAAGAAAATGGGCTGAAGGAGTAGGAGCTATGAGTATGTCACCTTGCATAAAAGGAAGATGGGAAATGGACACAAATACTTGGATATCTTTTATGTTACAAGAATTAGAGCAGTGATACATTATTTTGAAATCAGCTGTTATTGTCTTACTGTAACGTGAAGCTTTTAGGGCTGTAGTATGATTATTTTTCACCAGCAACAAACAAACAGTCGCTGATGTCACTGATAATCACTGGTAAACATCCCAGATCAGTCAAGAAGAATTATTACTAGTTTATGAATGTCAATAGATTGTGTCGTGTTGGAAGGTTAAGGGAATCTGAGGCACAGGGTAGACAGAATGTTACACTCATATACTGATAGCCTTGAAACAAATGAGGATTCAGATCAATACATTAATTTCTTTGGTTTAATTGCACTTACTTAACTTGCATGACTTTGCTTCTTTAATTATGCCTGCCTTTAAACATCCAATATGTACTTGAATTTAATTAGTGAGGAACAGTTAATTTTAACTGCATATCCGATTTAACACCAAAATTACATATTCAGATCAGATGACCCTTGGGCTTAAAGAACAATTAGTCAGTTGGTCCTTCCTTCCTGCTGGCAACCTGCGGACAAACAAAGGGAAACAAAAAACAAGAATAACCATGCTGTGATGCTGCAGCGGTTTCTCTTTCCTCATGAAAAGCAGTTTTAAATATACGTTCCGACCTCCATGTGCCCTCATTTGATTTCCATCAGGGTGAATTGGGAGTGCGTTACAGGAGCAGTTGAGCAGTAGGGGTCCTGTGTTTTTTGAAAAAAGAGAAATTCAAAGCCATATGATGGAAGTGCTTCAATTACAAGTCTGTTTACCTGTATCAAAAAGTGAGGAAGAGCGGTCAACTTCAAATCAAACAAATAAAATATTAACCAAGAACATCCATGAGAGAGAAAGTGCTGTTGGCACTCTTTTTGATGCCCGCTGAGCTCAAAGCTGCTGAGAGAGTTGTTTTTTCAGGACTTGATAACCCAGTTTGCAAAGACAAAGTCAAGGAGAACTCGTCAATGTAAGAAATATTGTGTGTATGTCCACTTTCCCAGTATTGTTTGAAGTGATCCTCTATGTGCTGATCAAACAAGATCACAGCTGTCTGTACTTTATCCTCTGTGGAATTTCTTGATGCAAAACAAAGCTGCTGGATGGATTCTGCAGTTATGTGTTTTTCATTATCAGAGCCCTGGCCATGTTGTCCAATCGCCAGATGGTATTGTCATTTTGTGCATTGTGTGTAAGTTGTAGCGTGACGATACTCTAGATTTTTCTTCAGCTTATTGTTATTATACATGAACATAAACATCGTTGCACCAATTGTTTTAATGAATCAGTTCATCATTTGATAATTAGCTGGTTAACATGTGCGGAGCAATTAGCAGATTAATTAGCAAATATGTCTCTGGAGATGGTCGAGATCAAAACATGGCTAAAGGCTACAAAGGGACAAAGTAAACATGAGACTGACAATTCATCAGGTGGATAAAAATATGTCTACAAATGCTTGCTCATAATGCTACATCTTGATGTGTAAATGGACATGTGTTTGTTTCAATGCAAATCATATCTTTCAAGCAACAACATTACATGCAAAGTCAATGCAAAAATGCAAATAAATGGAAATGAATAATATATAATATTTGACGGGTTGAGTTTGCTCATGTAGTAAAATTATGCTGTGTCCAAACATGCAACACAAAATGTGCTTTGTTTTTGGTTTGAACGCAGCATTATAGTGCTGCTCTCAAGTTGGTAAATATAAATTATTAATGCTTTCAGGAAACCTGAGCCTCTATTCAACAGTTTTCAATAGTACATAAGTACTTTCCAACGTCAGTTAAATCTGAATCACTGTACTAGTACATGTAACAAATGTCTATTGTCACTAAATGCAGTTTACAGTTTCAGGCATTTTCTTTCATTCAGTGGTAACCTGCTTTGCAGACCTACACTTATGATTTTACTGCAATTACACAATACATGCTAGAGTGTATGTATGTGAATGGATAAGAGCCAATTTGTGTGGGAGCCCTTGAGCGTATAGATCCATTATATGGGATAAAGTCAACCTGTTGGCTGGAAAACCTCAAGAATACATTAGCTGGTGACTTGAGAAAAAAAACAAAGGTCCAAGACATATATTACAAAAACAATGCAACACATCCAAACAGAGTTCATAGTCTATATTACAATCCAGAGAGTGGTAGGCAGTGCAGTCTATGTCATACAGGGCCATCAGTCATGTTACAGAGCCGGCTGAAAAGCAAGAGGGAATATCTGAAAACACATTTTAAAATGTGTTTCCAGCCTTTGAAATCTTGAAAAGTTTCATTTAAAAAAGCGTATGTGCCTTATGGACTTTATTTGTACCTGTTATAGTCCTCTACCTTCCACACACGCTTGAGCCTGTAGTACCTTTATTTGTCAAGATGCCAATTGCTGTTGTTAAAGTGCAGACTTTGATGGAAAAAGGTTCCCAGGCATTACCTGAAGTAACTCCATTCAACTCACAGCATTTTGATTGATTAAGATGATAATATAATACCATTACAAGGAGCGATGGAAGATTTGATGACCTGACATAATAGTTAATGTAGCCTCCTTTACTTGTGAGATGGATAACTGTGAACAGCGTGACTCTGAGCATGCTGTGAGCCGTTCTCCCTGTGGAAATTTCTTCTCAAGCTAAAGAGAAATTATCGGACGCTCAACATGATCCTGCGAGTTATGCCACTTGTCCTAGGAAATACTTCTCAAAGTCAGTTTCTCTGTTTACATTCCTTCTCTATGAATGAATACACTTTCATTATTTCACACAAAGCCAACACAATATGATCCATTCTGGTGTGTCTAATCCACATTTGAGTTTATTAGAAATACAGTCTTTTTCCTTCAGCTCAAAAGCAGCCCAATGATGGAGAATGATCACCCAGACATTTTTAGAGTGATACATCCATGAAATTGGATCCGCTTCTCACACTTTCATCCCAATCCGTTATTAATATTCTATATCATTCACACACATCCTGTGCTGCAACCAACACATTTAGTGGCCTTGGAGGAAACATTTGGCTTTTGATTAGCCATGCAATTAAAGTGTGTTTTACCCTACAATAATAAAAATGTTCTGAAAAAAAGAACTGTTTCAAAGACAGGTCTTAAAGGCAGGATTTCCCCCTTTGAAAGCATAAATGCATCCATAAAATTCAATCATTGCATATGGCCCATTGGTATTCATGTACATCAGCGTCTGTCTCTGAGGAAATTGTGCCTTCTGCATATATTGAATTTGCTGCCAATATTTTATTTATGGAGTTATTTTATTATTATTATTATTATAATTACAAGTTTGAATATGTTTCAGGGTCTCAGCTTTTCCACAGTTAGTTTATTGCAGGACACCTTTTAATTGTCTGGATCATGATTCTTTGGAAAAAATAAATACTGAATATGCACTCAAACCTTTGCATTCACCATTACAACCTTATTTTAGGTACCACTACTGCTTTAGATATTATCATCTATCTATAGAGATGGATGACATGACCACTCCCCAAAAGTGAAGCCAAAGTGTCTCAATCACCACCTGGTGGTTAGCTGCAATATAGGTCGTAAACCCCACCTCCTCCATGATATCAGATGGGACATTGGCCGTTAAAATACCTTAATACCTTAAAAGTCCTTGATACCGCAGCTACTTCCCCCGATCACTACTATATTCTGGCTGCCGTCATCAGTACAAGATGGTATGTTTCGTATCCATTATATTTTTGGCTTCTTTTTTCCATAGTGGGAGAAAGTCGAGATGAGCTGCCATCTTTATATACAGTCTATGATTTATACAGTCACCCTCAGTTCAATTTACTTTTTCTAGTGTCTTTCAGCTCATTGCTCTGTTTGTTTTAGGTTTTAATTTGCTTCAGTTGTATTGTATTAAATCAATTTGACTGCTGTCAAGTTGTAATACTTCCACATATTGATTTTTTACCCAAGTTCATAGAGGTGTTGTCAATGGTTGTGCCACAACTCCTTAATTGTTTTCCCCCGCTCCCAGGAAAACAAATACTTGTGCCTCCTGTTTACACCATTTTGGTTCCCAGCCAATCTAAAGAATCAGTTTGAAAATAACTGGATGAAACTTAATGAAACTTAATAAAGAGAATGTCTCGGTAATAAAATTGTGTGCTTCTATATGAGTAGACATGAAAGCCTCTAGTCTCCCATCCCCATCCCTATTATTTACTTGGTGACTGAACAGACCAGGCAGCCAATTACAGGGCCTGTCAAACTGTCAATCATCGTGAAGCAATTCATAGAAATCAAACAGTAAACTGTCACAGCGACATTATCAGGTGCTTAGGAGAGAGAAGAGAGGATCCTCAAGCACCAATTAAAGGAGCAGGATGTGTTGCTAAGGCGGAATACAATCGATGTTGACTCTGAAAATTACGAAGATGGAAACGACAACTGACCTATAACCATATGACATTTTCCACACATGTTGGCTGCTTATCTCCTGTTCCCCAATTTATTCAGAAAGCATGCAGTAAAGTAGTTTAACATTAAAATGTGCCACCACTTGTTCTGTACAAGACGATACCACCTGTTGTGAGCGAATATCAGTAAATCATAACTGCATCCTCTCAAAGCTGCTGTTCATGGTTTCCTCCATGTTCAAACGTAAAAATACAATTTTGAATTCTAATGGTGGACACAATAACCAATGCCATCAACTGAGAGGAAGGCACGAGGATGGACACATTGCAGGACAAGGCAGCTTGGGATTGTTCCCAGAAATGAGGAGGTCTGGTCCTGTCCTGTTTGGTCCCTGGAAGAGCAGATAACCCAAGCTGAGGTGCATAAATACCTTAGTCAATGATAACGTCTGCCAATGAAGAATACATGTTGATTTTTTTACGTTGTCTCTTTGGAGGAAATTATGAATGATTCAGGGTAGAAATGTGATTCTCATACTGTCAAAGCTGCTTTCAGACATGCACTGAACTCTGGATAATTTACAGGAGATTATCCGTAGATGTATGTGATGTTGCAAAGGGGAGACACACGTAGACAAAGATGTCAACTTGGAAACACAAGATTTGAGAGCCTGTGGTGATACGGTCTGACGGTGGTCTCGTTGTGCTACAAACGAAAACACAGGATCTCTGCAACAGGAGTTATACATCATGTCCTGCATCCTGCGTCCTGCAGGCTCGACTCAAACACAACCCCTCACCTGAATACTAAGAAGATGTTCCAGTTGTTGTGAAGGTGTCTGACTGGAGAATCTCCTGCTGCGTTCTTCACGTCAATGACAAAGTCCGGAGAAAGTCTGATCCAGTTGTGTTGACATTTTCTAAAGTTCGTGGCTGGAAACGGCTCAAATCTTTTTTGATTTTAATCCGTGAATCTGCCTGAATCCCACAGGTCCATCACCAGCCTCTGCTCGGCTTTGTCTCTGTCTCTCTTTGAGTCTTCCATGTGTTTTTGTTGACAAGCAGAGTGATCTGTCTGTTTTCCCATGTGCTATCGACAGTTTGTTCTAGCACCCGCAGTTCTGTGACTGATCGCCTCTTGTGTTTTTACGTTCTGTTTACAGATACTCTTTATTGCTAGACCGTCAAATGTACCTGTCTGACATTATGCCCCTGATCTATACTGGTTGGTTTATGTTCCTATCAGTTTGTGATCCTCTGTAAATCTACTGATCTCGTGACCAGCTGTTGTCTGCTGTCTGCACTTGGGTTCTTCAGGAATGTTACAAATGCATTCACAGGTTGACAGGTGTGCTTATAATTGCAATCGGAGCCGTTTGCTGTCATCCACACGTCTAGCGATCACTCATCAGCCCGGGTGGCTTGCAGCTTTCCAGTTGTCCTGAACATCCTTTGAATCAGACTCAATTTCACTATGGCTCATGTGTTCTTGACAGACAGCTGAGTTGTGTACTTTAAAAGATAAAGAAGTTAAGGATCAATGACTGTGGCTTTTAGAATCAGCAGTGCAGCAATATTAAATCTCTACTTTTAGGTCTATAAGAGAAGATACGAGAGCCGGAAGGGTGAAACAAATGACTTGATATGAGAACTTGTTTGTTTGGAAGGAGTGTGTGTGTGTATACACGTATGTGTGTGACTTTATGTGTGCGTTTGTGGGTGTATGAGCTAATACAGCTCAGGCGTCACAGTTCTCTCCAGTGTATGTACCCTGTTTACTTTGTTCTCCATCTTCCCTGTGCTGTGTTGGCTGCTTCTCAACTGGCAGTTTTCCAAAAAGAGCAGCTTCCAATATTAGTGGAGCGCACTTGAATGCACACAGACACACACATACGCCGTACAGACACATACACACGTGCTTTGAAAATGATCTTTAGACAATATTACTAAGTCTGGTTAAAGAAATTGGCTTGGACACAGCCATCTCGAAATTGTGGCTCTGCCAATGAATGTTTTATCATTCTTTTCCAAACTTTTTCTTTTTTTTGCTTAAGTGGAAAAGATACAGTGGCCCTGATTTTGTGAGTAGCACTACATTTACTGCAAGATCATTTAATCCAAGGACAAACCTGCCACAGTTTGTATAACATCAGTAAATCTGCTCCTGGTTCAGAGCATTGTTCAAAACCACTCCTGCTTACATGACCAGTGCAACCATTTGCAATCGTAGTTCCTGCTCACGTTACTGCACAATGTCCTGAAATGTGTAAATATAGCAGTTTTCAAACATGTGATGTCTGAAGAATTGGATACAGTTTACCCGCAGTTTGCTGTTCATGCACAACACAGCGTTCTCTGCACAGATGCGTTCACAACAGCATCAAATCCTCCACATTATTCAGACGAGAGGTAGAGCAGCCAGGTGCAGCCGGCAGAGGCAGGGAGCCAGGTATTAACTCTGCTGCAGAGATCACGTGATTTTCTTGACACTGACACTCTCTTATCTTCAGCTCTTATCTTCACAAACTGTATTGACATCTTCATTGGTGTGCGTCACCGCTTTTTCACTGAGAGATATTTTGTTTTCGGGTGAGAGATATTTGCACCCCCCCCCCTCACAGTGAATACAGTGGTGGATCCCCTGCTGTGTTCTCATATCAAATTCTGCTGACTTTCTACAGACTTTATACTAGGAGGTCAGGCGGAGAAAGTTGACAGATAATCCAGAGCATCTCACTCTGACTTTTGCGTTCACACATGCGTAGAAATTATGGAGGATCTGCAGAGTTCAGTGCATATCTGAAAGCAGTTTATGTGGCCCAAATTAACCACAACTAACTGGGATTAATCATTTGCCCATTATTTTTGGATTTATTGCCATCACCTTGATACAAACGTGTCATAAATGGAGAAGACTCTAATAGATACAGTCCCTGGTGACCAAGCAACAGATGTCTGGGATCCAGAGGTTATTTCCAGGCAGGGCTGAGCTCTTGCTGTTGGTTGTTCTTGCAGCAGAAGTGTCATGGCTGTTAAGGCATTCACACTTCCTTATTTTTTGGTCTCTCCCAGTTCTTTCCCTGGAGTTTTCCCCACATGCAATTCTGCATTCACCTGTCACCACTGCATCTAATCAGCTTCCATCCCCAGTGTATTTATGCCTTGTTTATAGTTAGACACAAGGAAGTTGGAAGTGGGAGACATCAATACCAAAGTTTGTGCATTCCAGCAACTGGGCAGGTGAAACATTGGATGCCCATTGCAGTTTTTACTTGGCTTCTCATGAACACCAGAAAGAGGCAGATCCAGTAGATAAAGGAATCTGCAAATCAAAGGTTCGTCGATAATGCTATTGGCAATTAAATAAATAAATGAAGCGTAGAACCAGGTATGAACAGGCCTCTGACACAGGAGTTGTTCCCTGGACCTCAGGATGCTCTGACTATGTAAGTAAGAATGTACTACAGGACGATGCCTGAACAAACACAGGCACAGCCTGGACTCATCTGTCCAATGTTCAATGCCACAACACCAATAAGCTGCATCTTTAAACCTTTTCCCTTGACTGGCTTTTAGTACAGAGGCTGTTTTTGGAAGTGCACGTTATTCATGTGGTGTGTTTGCATCTCCGCCAGTCTGACCTGTGACATCTCAAGCATATGGACACGCGGCATGTGTGCATGAATATCGACATCTACAGCAGGAATCTTGGCATTCATGAGCTTGTGGAAACAGGTTGGTAGATTAATGTAAAAGGCAGTTTGTTTACTGTAGATACCATTTTATTTCTTAAAAAATAAATTCATACTGCATTTTCAGAGAAGCATTAAACATTAACTGTGCCAAAGCCCTTGGCTCGCTGCAACAATAAGGAAAACTGCCATCACAATGTTAGACAAACTAATGTCCAATCCATTAATGCAGACAATCTTTTCCTCTTGCACAATCCATGCCAAAACCTCCCTCAGTCCCTGTGCAATAGCCTCTCCAGTGTGCTCCTGGGAGGGAAAAATGCAGTTTGCGGACTTCTCATTGTTAAGTCACTGCTGATATAATGAACTGTACGGCTCATATAAGACCCAGATGTAGCAACATTTTCTGCTTTCTTCAGTTCCTTTGGAATTTTTCCTCTACATTTGCTATCCTACAGCACAGCTTTTGAGAGGCAATTGCAAGAGGGGATTATATAACATTTGTTAAGGGTATTAATCATTTTCTTTAAACCCCCGTTGAGCATGGCATTGATGGGATCCCTGTCTTTTGCCAAGTAATAAGTGATGGCCTCTGTACTCGCCTTGTGCTTCTGGGAGCTGCGTAGACACAGGGATACATTAAACAGTGTCTGCTCGGCTGTAATGGGAAGTAATGACAGGAGTGTGTGTGTAAAGAAAAGAGACACCAGTTTGCTTAGTCTTATACACCTAAATGCCTTGTGTTGAATGGTCGTGCGCATGAATATTTTATGCTATAATATTCTAAATATTCCCATTTCCCTCCATCTGTCCATCCATTATTTTTAATGCTTATCCTTGTGAGGGTCTTGGGGTTGAGCTGGAGCCAATCCCAGCTGACACTGGGTGAGAAGCTGGGTCCCTGGACAGGTGATGGACACAAACAACCTATCACTCTCACTTTCATACCTACAGTGCTTAACCAAAAACCCAATCTGCATGAAAACCCATGCAAACATAAAGAAAATATGCAAACTCTGAACCGGGATTGGAATCGCTGACCTTTTTGCTGTAAATTATAGGTGTCACACATTTTTAATTTCCTTTCTACATTGTTAACTTCTTACTTATTGATGTGGCAGTACGCAGTGATTTGGTCCTAGTGACTTTCAGCTGGGTTCCGATCCCAGCCAATCGTTGCATGAGAATGCTCTATAAAGGCGGGCAGAGAGCACCTGTCTGCCTCTTGCTTGCCAGAGGCTGGGTTACGTCACGTTCCGGCGTCTTCCACTTCCGCTTCCATGTGGTGACAGAAGCCCGCTTGGGTGTTGCTGCTGGCTGCATGCTGCTCACCGCTCCTTATGCGTCTCGCTGTTCGCTGCTGGTAGTTCGCGCGCAGCGTCGCTCCCTTCGCTCCAAGCTGTGTTGTCCGGGACTGCCTGACTGGGTAAAGATAGCCTAGCAGCGGCGTAGCGCAGGCTAACCTGCAAGAAACCACTGCTGCTTTGCTTCGCCTTGCGTTGCTTTGATTCGGCTTGCTAGTGCCCTTCCTGTCTTTTTTGGGGGTTTATTATATTTAGAATATTTCCCTGGGTAAAACTCCCAGGGTGGTGTCGTCTGGCAACAAAATTTTAATTCTTTACACTGCCCTAACCCATACATTAGGCCTTGTGTCGCCAAATTAACATATTTAGAGCAGATGAAGGTAAATGACAGTGTGACTTCTTTTTTATGTAGGGGTGATTTTTGAAAAAAAACAGCACAGGTTATAACATGGCAATATGAGCATGAGTGAATGCCCCTTAACAAGATTTATAACAAGCTCTGTTGCCACATTTGCATGTTCTTTCCAATTCATATCAAAGCCACCAGTGCCCCACACAGTGCTCCCTGGAATCATGTCTGATCAGCATCTTCAAAGCATGTCACTCTTTGAGGTGAGAGGGATTTGTCTGTTCTCATAGAACGAGGGTTTCAATGCATAACCTTCAACAGGTTTCACACTGTTTTCCTCTAATGGATCCCGTCGTGAACCCCTGTTGAGGCACTGGCGCAGCATGAAACGACCATGAACCTGAATACACAAGAACTGGCCAGCCTTCGAGGACCCCCGCCATATACCATGGATGAAAAGACAGATGGGGGCACGCACTCCACGCAGTCTGACTCAGCGTGCGCAGTAAGTACATAACGCTCAGCTGTCACCGCGGAGGAAAGGGGAGGGGTAGCCAACATACATAAAAGCCCCTCAGAGACACACAGGGATAAATTTCCCCGCTTGGTCCTCAGCTTTCAATACCACTCATTCACTGTGAAGTAAGGAGGTAGAGGAAAGCCACCTGTGACTTCACTAAGGTTTAGCACTGCCGTCAACAATGTTCAACATTATGCACCCAACCTCATTTACCAGTGTAGACATAGGTGGGAGACAGAGAAAACCCATGTAGCCCCAACTCCCACCTGTCTGCCACACTGGTAACAACCATGCCAGGGTAGACATCTGCGACACCACAGAAAACCACCAATGCAACCACTGTCATGCAAAGAAGCAGGACAGCAGCCTGGTGTTTACACCTTCACCCAGCTAATGGACAACAGCTACTGGTACAGCGGCATGGACCACAAGAAACCTACAGTGGGTGAGCAGAGCACACGCTTCAGTGAGGAATTTAAGGCTTTAAATGAACCTTCAAAAAATCCCAGACTTGTAGAAAAAGCGGTTCAGGCAAAATGTAGCGCATTTAAATGTCTTAACTGACAGAGTGCATTTATCACTCACTCGCATTGTCAACGTCCGTGCAAGAAATAAGGTCTCAAAGAAAAAAAACCCTTTCTACTGTGTTTGAAAAGGGTTTACAAAAAAATGGTTGATGATAGATAGATAGATAGATAGACAGACAGATAGATAGAAGCTATATTAAAAACAAACAAATTGTATTCAATAAGTATTTTAGTTGTCTTTATGTTAAGATATATATGTTTTCTTGGATTGAAAACTATTTGGATATTATTACGGAATATTACTATGGTATTATTATGATACATTATCATTTTTGTTTTATTGTAATTTTGCTATTGTTATTGTGGATGCATTGACAATATCTACTATGGATTTATTTATGTTAACAAATGATTATTACTTCTGATCCATGTCTCTATAGGTGTTTCTTATTCATAAGCAATAAAAAAAACGGATTCATGAGTTTTATCTTGTATTGTTAATAACTGGATATTAAAACTAAAGGAATGTCTCACACATCTAAACCTGAAAATGGGTCAACTTTGACTTGAACACATCAAATGGCTCACAAGAGAGACCTGAGCACCACAGAAAGCTCTCGCCTGAGGTGAAATGGGCAAGGAGTCAATTCATTGAAGGCAGAAAACATGTTAGGAAAAGGGTGACAGAACAATGTGCTCTGACCAAAACTGAAATGACAGAAGGAAATTGCTGATATCTGTGCTTTAAAGGTGGAAAAAGAAATGTCTCTGTCAACAGAAGTTGTTTGAAAGGCAAAATCTAAGTGCGGAAACAGGACAGTGGCCTGAGCCCTTTTACCCCAGAACGTCTGATTCCACCTGTGACCTTGCAATTTCTTCATCAGCATTGAAGACGCCATACAACTCTCAAAATCTCTTTCAATCTCAATACTTTAAAACTTTTTTATACTTAACAATAGGTAATAACAGAGGATGAACTCAGTTATAACTTGTGTAAATGATATAAAATATTTTTTTACCCTCCTTCAAATCTTTATTTATAAAATGACCCCAAATCTAATCAGTACATAAAGTAATAGAACATAGTAAGACAATACAGTTAACAAAGCAAAGGACGGTCGGACAGATGGATATATAGCCGTTATCTATTTATTTTTCAAGTTCAAAATAAGGATATGCAATAAACCACCTGACTCCAGTTATATTGGGCATGAAACATTGACAGCCTACGATATAGGGGCTACACTGGAACTTTATCACCACCTGCACCTTAAGCTGAAATGAATGAAATCCCTTGGTTGTGGCCTGAGGGCCTGAAAAACAATCTGGATCTCAGAGGTGACAACCCGTGGATAAATAATGTAAATACAAAGAGACAACCTTTTATTGAAGTTTGTGTGTGTGTGTGTGTGTGTGTGTGTGTGTGTGTGTGCGTGTATGTGTGTGTATGTGTGTGTGTATATATGTGTGTGTGTGTATATGTGTGTGAATGTGTGTGTGTGTGTGTGTGAGGAGACCATGAAGGACTACAGCAGAGACACAATATCAGAGAGCGACAATACTGAGTAGAAAACTCCATAGTATCAAAGTTGCAGTTGTATGAGGCAACCCCCCCCCCCCAATAAGCGTCTGCTTCATAACACCTGAATCAAACCAATCACGATGTCACACTCTTGACTGTGCACTGCCAACTTTTCTGATTTCCACATAAATGGTATGTTCACAGTTTATATGAAATCACATGTAGGTAAGTACACTTCCCCTCTGACTTGGCTCCTGTGTCTATAATGTAAGGCATTTGCTTAAGTGCTCATGTGGAATTAGTTGACGCTGTCATGTCACAGCACTCAGGAAGGAAATGTAAAAGGAGCTGGAGTCACCAGACCGTTCACATGTGTAGTAAGCGCGTATCCTCGGAAAAAACATTTCAAACCGCATTCTGTGTAAAAGTCAGCAAAGCTCTTGTATAGTTGTTCATCAGATTTGACTTGTGTTTCCATATGTTCATTTTAATGGGACCAGTCAATGTGCAGTTGTGGCTCTCTCCCTATTCATTCAGATAGAAGCCTGGTCTAATTAACCTGACTGGTCACTTCACTGTCAAGACTTGCCTGTGCTGACTTTGACTACAGGTAGCCTCCCTGAGCCAGGCTAAATGTATGAATGGCCTCAAGTGACATCTGTCACCAGGGTCAGATTACATTATACATTATGCATATAACCTTTATAGAATGACAAATCAATCATATATAATCAATTCTTTCTACACAAAACCTCTAAACAACAACATGAAACTGTAAAAATTTATATTTAAAGGCACGGTGCTTGTGCCAGCTAACTCTATTTTGCCTCGGTATCTACCTAATATTTTTCTGGCCCCTGTAGGAACATATTTCACACAATCTTTGTTACTCTCATCCACACGTGATTTAATTTGATGCAGATTAACAGATTGATTTTCTTTCAGAGATTCACAAATGATGCACAAGTAAAACCTACAAAGCACAAGAATATTCCCAGTTTTAATTGTGATAGATAAAACACAGCAACCAAACTCACTGTGTTTAAGGCCTTCGACTGCTCCAAGTTAACATTTAATGAGAGAATAACGACACCCACAGCACAAATAGCCTCTATGGACACTGGGCTTGGCAAGTTGGATGAAAAGAAACAGGTTAAGAGAGGTGAGATATCAATTGTTGCAACTATTTAATATGAACATTTGTTCAAACATGCTTTATAACAGCCGTAACGTGCAAACCACATTTCTATCTAAAGCTCATTTAATGTGTGATTTGATGGTTTGGTTTAAACTCACCAAAGTAAAAACACATAGACCATGTGGTGTTCATACAGTGCACAGATACATAATACATAACCAAATTCACTACCCAACATAACCTTCGAACAGCTCTCTTCATTAAGACTTGATATTTTGTCAGTGGGCTCCAGAAGCCACTAATCATTAACTTTATCTAAATAAACATTGCTATGCAAATGCAACTGTACATTTTGTGAAGGAGCCTGCACAGATTGAAGATTCATGAAGATGAAGCACAAATGTTTTAAATCATTTTGCATATGATGCACGGGCAGATTTACATGATCAAAGCACTGAGCTTAAAATTCCTCTCCATTAACTTTAACCATAAGAGAAATGATGACCTGATTTAATTTATCCTGAGCGTTTAAAACTGGCTACTTCCTCAACAATATACTGGTTGCATCAAGTCCTTTAATATTTCAGCTCATCGTTACCGCGATAGCTGAAAAATATTATTCTCGGTGCTGAGTCTAATCAACATCGCTCCTCTCTTCCTTGTCCCTAGACGTTCCCCAACAAAATCCTCAAAATGCTCAGGTTCAAACAAGAAAGGACGTACCATTCTTCGGCAGTTTATTACCGCCAAAGATTCCATTCATGCATCAATTCCGGGAGTCACCTTCAATACTTCAAATAAGCCTCCAGTGAAAATGATTCTGTGCACAATTGAAAAAAAGACATATCACATGAAACACTATAGAATAACAAACAAAGCATCCATCTTGATAAATTGACTTTCAGGTCAATTATTCTGCAAGTAATTATAGCAGAGCACTTGTTGTTATATACTGACATCACAAAAAGATGCCATCCTGTGGAAATGCTGTCTTTCATTCCTTTAGCCCAAGGCCGCTCTGATGATTCTGAGGTCACATGTGGCCATTACACTTTTATTTAGTCAAATAGAACACACTGAGAAGTAATGGCGATTCATCTTTAAATATTTATATATTGTCAGTGTGACTGATTTTACAGCTCAAGACGAGCATGCAGGCTAAATAATTCATACACTTTGCAGGCTGTGAATGCCCACACAGACTAATAACAGCCTTGCTCTTAGTGTAATGAGACAGATGCTTTCTTCTGTGGATGCAACAGGTTTTGATGCCTGATTTAGAATAAATGAAGAATTATTTAAAAAACAAAGAAGAAATCATAATTAGCTGTCTTAATGACCTGGCTGCCTGTGTTACACTTTATTAATGACAGCAGTGTTCAGGTAAATGTGTGGGAGACACTCATTTAAAAAAGGACAGAAACTAAAAACTAATTCAGAAAACAGAGTAACTTGATACAAAAGTCAGATGAATAAATTAACTTTGACTACCTTTGACAAACAGCCAGCTTTTAATAGCGTCTCTTCTAAAGAAGCTTCCAATGTATCTCATCATTATCTTAATATGAAATAAAATATAATTCATGATTTTCAGGAACAAACAATGACCAACACAAAAGGTGTAAGTGGCTCCAGGACGAACAGAAAGAAAACATTGGAAAGTCTTTCCGGTACCAGAGTGGGGACAAAGTGTTTTAATGTCCAGATAAATGGAAGCTTTCTGGGGCCCCCGAGAAAAAAGAAGGTTCAACTTCTCAGAGTCGCTGACAATGAGGGATTTTGCTCAGGGTGGGCTGGTAGCTACCTGGAAACAAAAGTACACTTAACAAAGAAGAGCTTTGGGCTAAAGCTCAAAAACTGGGGGTAGCAGGTTCAGTCCGTACTAGCTTCTGTTAAAGAAAACACATTGTACTTGTTCAGCTTTTCCTTCCTTGATTGTGTTAAATTATTATTTTTTGTGCAAAGTTAAAAAGTTAAAAAGAGGCTTGTACAGAGCAAGCTGGGGTTTATCGGGGAGGGGGGCAGAAAATAGAAGGGAGGAAAGTGTTTCTGAACATTAGAGCATGTGAACCTTTTTAATTAATAACCAACATTGAAATTATGAACCTAAATATGAGCATTATGTCCTTTAAAGAACAAATCTCTTAAGTCTCTGGAATATATGCCTTTCCCTCCCTGTGTGTCCCTGAACTCTCATATTTAGGTGTAAGGAATAGATGGCTGTAAATGATTAATGCATTCAGACACATGATAAGCTTTTTGCTCTCAGCTGACTGTGGTGTCTGTTTAGTTTCTGTAAGTTGTCCTCTCTCATCTATGCTAGCTACACTATGAAGGTGTCAGACTCTGTGTTGCCTTGTAATGGGACCCCTGTAGCACTCTTGTTCTCCGTGACACTTACCATTTGATTATGAAAAAGAAACATGTCTGATCCAACCCTCACTGGTTTACAATTGTGTTCAGTCACAAAAATGAAACCCTTTTTCTAACTGATTAGATGATATGAAGAGAGCTTTACTTTCACAGTGATAATGGAGAACAAGAACAAGACACTCTGCTTATTTGAGAGTGCAAGAACACGACACTGTGGGTTTAATTAGTGAGATTTATATGTTGTTGAGACAACTGTGACACGAAACCTTGGTGAGAACGTTTATATAGATTATGCAGGGAAAAGTAGTGCCTTAATATACTGGAGATAAATTCCCTATAAGCAACCAGTAAAATATTGCTCCATCCTTAAGCCTCGAGAGGTCACTGTTTTATGTCTACTTACGACCACAATCTCTCATGCCACGAGTGAAACATCAGAACGCCTTTGAATTGTAGCTGACCATAAACTGTGGTTGGTTCGTAGCCACAAGGGAGGTCCTGCTTTCCTTCGAGAGGCGCTTGGCAGCATCAACTCAGGCTGGTACTGCACGATGCCAATGTTATAAAATCCATACTTTTCATTAAACACCTTCTACGACCAATCAAAGAGTCATTTAGAAATTCAGAGTCCGTAAATTTGACACTGTCATTATACTCCATTTTGTCAATGTAAGAAAAATGCTTTTCCACATGTGAAACTTTTAAAAGGGGAACATGTAGAGAAGTGTTTCAAAATACAGATTGTGCATGAAAGACGAAAAGGTCACACAGTAAACAGGAAACGGGTGTAACTGGAGATTTCTTTCTCTACTCGTTTCTGTCCACTCTCACATTCTCTATCAGTCTCATTTTGAGTCTAACTTGTACAGATGGATTTGAGAAGTTGCCATTTACAGTTAATTAAATTCTATTTCTTAGTTTTACCATTAGTTGAATGTCGTGAATACAATACAAACTTTAAACAGAGGCAAGACACTTGAATATTATTTTGCGTTCAAGTAAATTACACATTAGCGTTAAAGGAATGTTTAAGTTCTCATTTTTATATAACTCTTAAACATCACATTGATATAATCATTTACATGCTTTACTCATTTATATCATGCTAAAAGATAAACACCATTACACAGTATCAGCACTATAAATCAGCCCCACTTAAAAAACCCATATGGGTTGATCACCATTTCAAATGGAAATGTTGTGTTGTGCCTCACTGACACTGATCAGCCAATTACACTGCAAATTTTGTTTTTCTTAAAAGTACACTGTTTGTGTCCCACACATAAATACTGCAGGATTTCTGTAGAAGGCAATTAATAATAACAACTACCAAAACTTCAGCAGCACTAAATGAGAATAAATAATCTGTGTTCTGTTTCTTCTCAGACCTAAAGAGAGATGTGTTCTGCTGCACAAGACTCTGTGAAAAAGTTTAGTCTGAAAACAATTATATCAACAGCAGGGGGAGTTTAGGATGATGGATAGGCAGCATAGATTTTATCTCATAAGCTGACATTTTTTCAGAAACAATATACCCTCTTCAAAACAATATAAATGATTTGTATTGTACTGTAATGAGAGCACTCTGGAGCACCAGAGGCCAAATTATCAGGATTTAATATGATCTTAAATAGGTCAGCCACTGCCTTGTAGGTCAGATTCAATCTGTCAAAACTCACCTTTTCATAAAATAGAGCATAACTCAGTTTATACAGTTTGACTTCTGCTCATCAGGCTCTCGCCATTTATTTGCCTTTATCAATATCCTCTACCTAAGTTATACTGCATTGGCTTATTTGAATTTCATAACCAAACACTAATATTCCTCCTCATAAGATCCCCAGAATATAATGTAAAAGGCTCCAGGGACCACATTGCAGTGCAAGTTGCTTTCCTTGAAATGGCAGGAATCTTGGAAAGTGCAAATTTTCTTTCCCCACAGTTCATCCTTTACCTTCATTATACAGCAGATGCAGTGATGAACTCTTTGTCTTAGAGGCAAGTCATTTACCTCCTCCTACCCCAGACATACCGTTTGTCAGCGTACAGTCATGCCATGGCGATGCCAGAGGTGAGCTTGGGGGGATGAATGTCATATGAAAGGCAATGGACAGTAAGGAATTAAGATGGCAGTTCAAGATGAATTTACCACAATGGAGCTTATGATTAGAAGGCATTATAACGCACGTGGCCACTGGGGACTTAATCACATGGAAAATACATGAGAAGATGATGAAGATAAAATGGCATCGAAGAAAAGAGAGAGAGAAAAAAACAAGAGGAAATTGCACGGGCAGACTTCATGACACAATTTATGGAAATTGAGCTGAACACTTACAAAACAAACATCTGGATTCTGGGTCATATACACAAGACAATATGATTCGATCCATAAGGCAATTCAAGAATACAAAAAAAGTCATGACAGAAATTCTATTTGCTGCAATAAAAGAAAATAATTACTTTTTAATTTCTTTCACTTTAAGTCATTACATTTGTGTGATATGTAAATTAAGGGAACTTTACAATCGCCTAGAAACTTGGGGCTATTTTTTTTCTGGCATTTATCCATTTTATTTTTAAGTGAAAATACACATACAAAGAACAAGTGAATGGAAATGCACTTTGTATTATAATAATATGAATCCACGTGAATGCTCTGTGGTGCTTTAGGTGAGCCTTCAGCTTGCATACAGTGCTGCTTTTAACACTTTTAGCAAAGTCATTGTGTTTTCTTGTGCTTTAAGCAATCTATTTATGTCTTATGTTTGAATTCTGTTGAAGGAGACTGCTAATATTTCAGAATTACACACGGAACAAAAGAAAACACCAGGAAAGGGGAATATAAGATTTTTTGCTCTGAGTATGAGATGTATTTTTAAATCTTGTTCTCACTTTCTTTTTTTTTCTTTTTTTTATGAAGACCAGAGGCTCTTTGTCAATTGGATTGTACATCTAAACATTTTGAGATTTGGAAAAGGGCAGTATCAGCAACAAGCAATTATCAGTGCACTCAGTCAGTGAGAGTAGATGTGAGAGAATAGACACATTAATCATTGTTATCATGACTGGTAGTAGTATCAGTCCACTACAGTATGTGGGCTGCATTAATGTGAGTGGGACGGTGCATGCATGTTTAAAAAGGGCTGCAGAATGTATGAAACAATGAGGTGCACATAGAAGAGGTGCATCTTTGTAGGTGTGCATTAGCAGGTTATCACCAAACTGTGTGAGAGAGGGAGGGAGAGAGAGTGGGCAGGGGGGGTTATATCGATACAAAGAAAACTGTTCGATTATTTTCTGTGATGATGATGATGCAAGAGGGTGAGCTGGGAAACCCTGGGGAGGAAAACGCTGTGGCTGAGGACCTCAGCCCACTCAGCTCACATCCTGAAACACCAGATGACAGGAACGGGATCAGTGTTTACCTGAAAGAGTTAAGGAGGTGCCCGAGGCTACGCTTTAAAGAGAAGCCAAAGCATCAGGAGTCATTCCAAACATGTAGCGTGCTTTGATATTTACTGTTCTGAGTGTCTTTACTTTGTTATCATCAATCTTTCCTGAGTATTTTTTTTTTTACAATGCATTTATGATATTTTTTTAACTGGAATGACTGTTCACTTATCAAAACTCACTCGCCTACAAGACAATGAATCATTTTCTAAAAATCGCAAAAGCAAATGAGATAGTTTATGCTCGGATGTTGTGTTTCTCATCAATAACTTACAAAACAGCCATGATAACCTTTGTATGTCTCATTTTCAAGAGCAGGCAGCATCGTTTTCTGAGTATTGAGCGCCAACACGTCATGTTTGGATGCACTTCAAAGCAGTTGAGTCTGTAGCATCTCTTGAGTTTTGCTTTGCATATTTTATAACCTCCATCATGAAATAAAAACGATGAAGGGCAGTGACTAGAAAAAAACAAAAAACAAAACACGGATATAGCCGCTGTGTGGGTTCTTCTAATTAACTTATTAACGAGTAACAACGGAGAACAAAACCCACACTGGAGTTTTAGGTAACGTTAGTTTCACAAACAACCTCGGAGTAACAAACCTGCCCGATGATACACTGAGCATCGTGTTTAGTCAGGTACAGAGAAAGAGAGAAGTGTGGGAGGTAAAGATTGATCCTTACTGGAAGAAATGAATGCTCACTATGTCACTCTTTAAAACACTATTTTCACATTAATAGCAGAATAATAAAAATAGCAGCAGCCGCAGCAGCAGCAGTGAGAATACACAAGCAAAAAGAAAACTAACACTAAAAACATCAGGTTTGTGATACCTATGGCTAAAGCTTATCTGGTAGAACCATAGTATGAAAATCCTAGGTGTGAATATTTCTGCATGTCGGTTCGGCACCAGTTTTTTTCATATTAGTACACCACACTTCTAATTCTGCCTTGACAATTCAAAATGAATGCAGCAAAAAACAAATCTGTCTGCACAGGCTTCATATTATTTGAATTCAATGTTCCTTTCAGTGCTGGAAAGAATTTAGAGAACACAAAACCTCCAACAGTTTTCCTTTAAATATAACATTTTGCATTTTCTGATGTTATTACCAAGGGAATAATTCATGGATCTTGATGGAAAAACATATGATACATGTCCCATTCTCTCTTCACTAATTATATGTCCTGTACTGATAATTTTGTACATTTTGTATTTTTATCTTACTTACATGTGGTTTTGATATAAGCCATTACTGGTTACTACCCTACACACACTCTTTCATGTATGTATCTTGTTTGTTGTTATAACGTAAACCAAACTAAACACAAATCACAGTAGTTTTTCACTGAGGTTAATATTTTATTGTAAAACCTTTATCACACAATAGTCTTTATTTATCTGATTTTATAAACTCTGGTTCCATGAAAACAAGAAGAAACTGGGGCAACTCAGTGAATCTGATTTGAGGAACATCAACCTTGAATCAAAATGCAAAGTAGAACCCACACATTACAAAAAAAACATCAGTACACTTTAATTATACAAAAACATGTAGATGAAGATTATACAGTTCTTCAGGCTGTTGCTGTGACGCCAGATCCATCTGCCAAATCCATCATCTGGGAGACAAAACAAATCCTGTCACAACCATCGGAAGATGGAGGGGAGAAAAAACACTATTTCTACACTTCTCCAAAATGTATAAATGGATAGATGACATCTAACAATATTCAACATTTTATCACACTTGCTTGAGGGTTAACCATCCTGAATGCTGGAAATGCTTTTCACAAACACAAACAAGAACACAGGTAGGTATGGGATTTTAACTGTGAGAAATTGTTTTAAATAAATAGATAAAATAAAGAAGAGCAATTCAAGCAACAGTTACAAGTGGCAGTTGCATTAAAAAAAAATGTCTCAGTGAGATATTTTTTAAATTAAATAACTCACGCAGCCTAGCTGGATTGATTAAGCAGCCCTGATGCCATAGCTCACCATGGCCTGCAATACAATTTCAACATTTATTGTGTCATTAAAATGTATTTGCTCAGGGGAAGGTCACTCCTTTTTAAAATTCTTCAGGAGGGGTCATGAAAAGCCCTCAGTTAAGGTGCGGCCATTAAAATGTAATCAGGCCTCAGTTCCTGCAGGTACAGCAAACATTTTATTAACAACCCCATACAGTCAGATGTTTTATATCACAAACAACAGCAAATGGCCTCTGGAAACGTGATGCCATATCTGCATCGAGCCATATGTACTGTGTCTGCTGTTGAGGGAGCTTTCTGTAAATACTTCACTTACATGAAAACCCATGCAGGGCTGTGCCTCTGTAATGAGCATGTGGTCACCAGGAAAAAAAATGATAGAACATTGCTCGTTCATCTAAATGCTTAAAATGACAAGCAACCTTTAGCAGCCTTGTGAATAATGATTTTCTGTTGCATGGGATGAAGTTGCACGGCATTGTTCTGTTGCTACATGCTCAGGGAGGAGGTTTGGCTGGATGGTTGCGTGCACTAGGTGTGTGTGGTTTTTACTCTTGAGACAGTGGTTTGTGTTTGGTCAGATGAAACACGTCACTGTCTCACCACAAACACGATTCTTCTCTAACCTTAAGAGTGCAGTGTTGTTTGCAAACTTTGTGACGCAGGCAGAAAGTGCACCGTGGGTTTATCAGTGCTTTTTCTGGGAACAGATTCTGTGAAGTTGAGGCTGAAAACGATGATTTAAGTGGCAAGAGTGAAGGAAAAAGGAAAATGCAGTTTGTCAAGTGAAGACATGAGTTGAAACTGTTTGTTTGCACCTGAGGAACAGTTGAGTATGGTGATAATTAGTGTGGCGGTCTTTTTTGTCAGCAGAATTACTCAAAGAAACAATTCACATCAAATTATGCAGAGTGGGACTTGACCCAACAAAGAAGCAATACAATTTAGGTTTGAATCCAAACGAATGGGAAAAAAATCTGTAACATGGCTGTTTTTTTTATTTTCTTGAATCTCATAAGATGTTTGTATTTCTGAAGTGGGACCTGATCTCAATAGGCTACATTTAACATAATGATAAAGTGGCCACTCAGCCTGAACCGAGCAGCCTCCTGGTTCTCTTTGGGTTTATGACGTGAAGTGAATCCTCTCATATCACACAAAGCAATTTGTTTCATTGTTATTATAAAATATTGATCATTGCAGATTCAACCAATCCTTAACAATAAGATGACAGGTCAGAGAATCACTACCTGTTCGTAGGATGATTCATTAGCAGAATACAGCAATAATGTTAACCGGTATCTCTGAGTGTGAGCAATTTAGTGCATCTTGATTGAATTGAAAGGGGAGTGTTGGCTCCTCTACTGAGTGCCATTCTGGTTTAATACTGGTGTCAGCTAACATGCATGACATCTTCATCAAGTAGTACAGATACTGTTTTTATTTACTGGTAGTATCTGTATTTTTTGAGTATGTATACTTGTGTGTCACAATATTGAGTTTGGAATGCTGACCTTTAAAAACTTTAATCATAAGACGCTGGTCTTTAGAGGATAACCATCCCTTCCAATCCCTGCGAATCCCTTCGCACAAACAGGAACAAGACCACGAGAGAAATAAATAGAGAAAATAAAGACAAGCAATTCAAGCAAAAATTACAAGCCGCAGAGGAGGGCTAAAGAACAATTGCACACAACAAATTCAATTAAAAATCTTGCACACAAAATAATTTGTCTCACGATATTGATTTTAGAAGACAAAAAAAAATCTTGACATGTTGTGTCGCTGATCAGGCTGAAAAATAACTGTCTGCGTGATATTCACAGGTGAGACGCTTGAGCTCACATTTGAATGTTTTTTGCTCGAGCCTAATTGGGTTGATTAATCTCGCTGCAGATCCAGGGCATAATGAGATTAAACATTATCAATGGCAGTGGACTTTTCCAGCCCATCAGATTTACACTCCGGTCCCTGGCAACTGTTCTGTTTCAATTAGGTTCTGAGAATGAGGAATGTTCCGGCAGAGTGCGGAGGAGGAACAGCATCACCTCTCTGAAAACCTGCCGTTACCTGCTGCTCATGTTCACACCTTCCTCATCTTCTGTGGCAACTCCTATAGGCCTCGGTCCTAAACCAACACATGAACATGTGAGCGCCGCACACGCACTCTCTCTCTCTCACACACACACACACAAATCATTTTATTCTTGAAAATAGGCCCATAGGGCTACTATGTGAAGGTTTTTTAATTATATGGAGCACTGCATGGCAGGAATGTGTGTATTAACAAATAAACAACCACATACAGCAGTGTATTGTCTATATGCTATGTAGTACCATAGAACAGTTTATTTTAATAACAACACAGTTTAGACTGCATGTGCTGTATAAGTTCACAAGTCTATGAAGGCCACAGACAGAAAGAGCATAAACCTTGTCTGAGCTTCATACTGTGGCTGAGAGGTCAACGAGTGTCATGAATATTTATGACTTGAATAAACATCCACACTTATACAACATAGCAACACTGCAATTCACAACTGAGTCGAGATGTTAATGTTCACACAGCTCCTGGACTTGGTCGTCTTTTTCCCGTACAATAACAAATAGTGATTCAAATAAATGTTATCTACCAAATATCTCAGGACACCTTACAAAGTCTAAGGATTAAGAGACAGAACATCTATAATGTGTGACACAAGAAAAGTTAAAAATCAAAACTGTTCTCCAGAGTGCATGCTGCTGGCTGGGCGTGGTCTCCGGCTCCTCCTCCTGCCACTTCACCTGTGCAGCTCATCTCCTGTCATCAGCTGTTCCTGTATTTACGCACCAAGCTCGATCATCACATCTTTATCCAATGTCACTGTCACTTCAGCCGAACTTTGCTCTCGCTCTGCTTGTTCTTTTGATGAGCTGCCTGTTATGCCTGCCTGTCTGCACCCGTTCTCCATCTGCCCAGGATCAACTGCTCCCAAGCCACACTACACCTGAAACAGAACTGTCTGGTTTCCATATCTCTGCACCCCAGACTCCACTCATCTTTTCTAACCTTCATTATAACATTTTCTTTTGCATAAATACTTTAAACATTGACACACTTTTCCATGATGTTACAAACAGATTCTTCCAAAGAATGTTGGAAATACTTTTTTTTCACTGATGTTCCCTGTTACACGCAGCATCTGTTGCACTTCTTCTGTCCGTCCTGGGAGATGGATCCTTCACATGTTTCTCTCTGAGGTTTCTAGGTTTC
This sequence comes from Paralichthys olivaceus, assembly GCF_024713975.1. Classification (NCBI taxonomy): domain Eukaryota; kingdom Metazoa; phylum Chordata; class Actinopteri; order Pleuronectiformes; family Paralichthyidae; genus Paralichthys; species Paralichthys olivaceus. Next base: position 22,266,213 of record NC_091093.1, read on the forward strand.
CCCCCCTGTTAATGGATTGTTTGGTAGTTTCTTCTTACTCTTGTTGAGGGTTAAGAACAGAGGATGTCACACCTTGTTACACCCTATGATACAAATTGTGATCTGTGATCTGAATATGATTGATGATTGCATTTGATTGGTTGATGTTTGTTGTTCTATCTCTTGTCTCTGTGTTCATATAAATCAGAGAATTAGGAATAAAATAATCCTAAAATAAACATATCAACCTCATTATTAGCTTGGTTATGTTTGGCTTTTAATAAGTGACACTGACTATTCAGGCTATTTAAGGATTGTGACTAATACCGAATAATAATATGTAATAATTTAATGTCACATTTACAATCACCCAGGTTTGCTCCTCTGATTGTGGACAGATGCACCTCTCACTGGACCTGCTTCTGAATTAGCTGCTAAAACCAGAGTGTTTGAGAAACAGGCCATGCAGTTGAGTCATGCATCAGACAGGATGATGACTCTTGCTCCATTTTTATAATATCTGTCACACCAGTGGTAATGGTGTTATACTTGTGGCTACGATTCAGAAGGAACCATATTTAATTTGTGACTGAAACTGATCAGGTCTCAGTGGTTGACCCAAATCACTGTTGTGGCAACGAATCTTGTGAAATCTTGTGAAATCAATCAAATTTTATTTGTATAAACCCATATTCACAAATCACAGTTTGTTTCATAGGACTTCACAAAGTGTGACATCCTCTGTTCTCAACAAGAGTAAAAGAAACTCCCCAAAAAACCTGATTAACAGGGGAAAAAGAATGTAGAAATCTCAGAGAGAAGACAGAAGTGCAAAAGATGCCATGCCTAACAGAGAACATCAGACAAATAAGAGTATTTACAACATTGATTCGAATAAACAGTTAGTTCTGGCTTTTCAAGGCTTTTATCACGGTAACTTAGCAATCTAACAAATTCACTACATCGTCTTTTCCATCACTGAAGACACTAAAGATCCCTGAAGGTTGCAAAATAGTCCACATCCGAGAGGTTGCTTGGATCCTGAAACATCAGCATGTCCAAATGTTATTTTAGAGTCAAATTAATTCACTATAATTTACTGAACAGGTTCAGTTTAGTTGTGTGAGTTAACTTTCACCTAATGAATTCACAAAATAAAATAGAATTGAAAGCTTTTCTCGTTCAACTTCATTATTTCATTAGTTGTCAGCAGTGGGAGTAAAATCCAAAGAAAAACTCGGAGCCTTGACGTTGATGGGAACAGTCATGATATAAATTATGTGTTGCCAATGTTTTTTTTTCAGTTTTGAAAATTGACCATCACTGGTCTCTTTTTCTCCTCCATTGTGTGACAAGGCCTCTTTTTCAACTGTGATAAATTTGAACTATGACAAACTATTAACTCTGTGTCTGTCCTGTCTGTCTAATCCTCTCCTCTTCTTCACCTCTTCAGCAGCCCCATCAATTGATGTCTCATCTGTCCATCGCACTACTCATCTCCTCCTCCTCCTCCTCTCTCCTCCTTCCATAAAAAGGATGCAAACAGAAAATGGGAAACACAATCTTACCAATCGATCTTATCTTGATATGATAATTAGATCATAAGCGTAGTCATTTGAACACACTCACCAGTATCAGATTATAGAAAAACCAATGAATACATATTTCATCTCATAGGGGCTAAAGAGTCATCATTGCTTATTTTTCCATATGGGCTGTCGGTCATGTGACACCTAGTGGATGCCATCCACAGGCCGACATTCAATGCAGCACCAGATGTACATCAATCAGGATTATATTGCTATTTATTACCACTGCAGTGTAATCAGTGGACTCTGTGCTCTTATAACATCTGTCTGCCATAACATCTTCTCACCTCATCCCTCCCTCTGTCGTGCTCTTTCAACTTCTCTCTCTCTCTCTCTACTGTAACCGTTAACAGTGTTGGTCTGAGTCTGTGTGTGCTGGTGACTTTTGGAATTAATCTTATCTATGGAGATTTACACAGCTATAATCACATGCAAATGTGTGCCTTGGAAATACTTCCATGCTTTTGTAGACGGTTTGCCTTGTGGCAAAAACATTTTAAGAGCCACTGAGCCCGACTGGCTGCAGCCAGGGAGCCGTCTCCTCCACCAACCTCTCTTGTCCTGACTCATCTGCTGCTACAGCAACAGGAAAGGACTCCTCCTCCACCTCCCCTAGCTTTGCCTGTGCCTCGTTGACTCCATCCTTTTTATTTTTGAAGCCTCTTATATCCGTAGCCTTCAAGTCTTGCCTCAGTGAATTAGCTCGCTGGCGACCACCAGATGCCAACGATGATAACTAACTGATGTTCTCCCTCTCTCTCTCTCTTTCTCTCTTGAAAATGGAGTGTGAAGTAGATCTACTACTTGAATGACACTCAGATGACACAAAACAAATCAGCATGTCACATTACTTTGTACGGCTTTAACGCATGAATGACAGATGAATAATTTATTTTCTCATAGTTTTTGTGTATATTCATACATATATACTATATGTTCATGTTAGATGGACAAGAATAACAATAATTAATTCAAATAACATGTCAAAGACATCGCTCTTGAAACACACACACACACACATAGGTACATATATATCATTTTACTTTTCTGTTTTTCAAATAGCCTCAAATATCGCACAGAAACTTGCCAGACTGCTTGCATAAATTTGCTTGTGCGCATGCAACTGTATCCAAAAGAAGGAGGAAATCATTGAAAGCATGATGCTTGGCTCTGCTCAACTTCTATTGATTTGCTCCCTCGTTGAGGGCAAGAGGAAGGACACAGTCATCAAATGGATATGAGGTAACCTGGAGGAAGAAGTAGAGGAGATGATCAGAGATGGGGCAGGAGGTGCAGCGAAGAGAGGAGAGGATCTGCAGCAGATTGACAAAAAATGGATTTGCCAAATAAGTATTAAAATATTAAGAGAGGAAGTGTTTACAAGGATTGGCCCTTTTTAGGTTGAAGTGGAAGCAGACAGAGCACAATCGAAAGTATAAATCACAGATGTCCTTCTGCTGTCTGAGAAGGGAAAGCAATACTGGAACAGACTTTCCAGATATAAATAATAATGTCTCCTGACCACCTCTTCGCTTAAATCTCAAAACACACACACATCGACCTCTACAGTATGTCTACACCAACAAAAGTGTGTTTTATTGATGGTAAAAGCTCATCTCTACTATCCAAAATGTCAGGGCACCAGTGAAAATATATCACAGAGAGGAAGCAGTCAACTCCAGCCTCCACACTGACAATAAATCTGGTGTTGAGAGGGCCTTGTAGGATATGTGAGGAAACTCGTTCTCGCTGATGAGAAAGGTACGTGATGCAAAAGGACACTCCATCCACAGCGTGCCTCTGTCAACACAGATGGAGGTAGATGGAGGAAGAGAAGGGGTAGAGGGACATGAGCTGTGGATATGCAAAGGACAGCCGCTATATAAGCACTTGTCTCTGAAGCAAATTCATATTCTCCGAGCCTGTCAACAATCCACTTGGAGAATACAGTTGATCCCACTGAAGGGATTTAAACAACAGGGAGTAGGCAATTGAGAAACGGGCTGAGGTGTAAAAGAGCATAAAATTGGAAGAAAAGAGGTGTTTTAGGAGAAATAACAGCTGCGGTTGCAGACTAGGCCAGAGCGAGCGAGCACTAAAAATCTGCTGGAGGAGGATTTTCTGCTGCAGGCATGCAGTCCCAGACTCACCTGACCTCTGTGTGTCTTAGCATTTTACTTACCCGTCATGTTGGTGACAGAAATGTGTGCCATTTCTATTTTCTGTTGCACGGCATCAGTAGAAACATAATGTAAACTGAAAAAAGTCCAAATCCGATATTATTTGCCCATAATATAACACATGTCAAGTGTGAAGCCAATCAAATGAAGGTTCTCGAGGTAGGGATAAAATAACAGACTACAGTATAACAGCAAAAAAAGAAAAGAAAAGCACAAAACAATTTTGCTTCATCACATTCCTCAGATATACACATGTACTCTTTAATCATGGCTATTGACCACTACATTTATATTCTCACTTTCTTCCACACCAGAAAACTATGGTATCACAATATTACAGCATATTATGAATAGCACATACATAGATACATTGTCTGGTCCTGAAACCATAGAACCAGATTTATGTTTGAACCAATTTTCTTCTATTGACCTTCCTGAACTGACCTCATTAGTTTCATCATGTAAACCAACAACTTGTCAATTAGACTCGGTCCCAACTGGACTTTTTAAAGAACATTTCCCCCTGATTGACAGTTCCATATTAAATCAGATTAACATGTCTTTGTTAACCGGCTATGTACCTCAAGCTTTTAAGGTAGCTGTTATTAAACCTCTGCTTAAAAAACCTACACTTGATCCAGAGGTTTTAGTTAATTAAAGACCCATATCAAACCTGCCCTTCATTTCAAAAATCTTAGAAAAAGCCGTTGCTAACCAGCTGTGTGATTACTTAGATAGTAACGGTTTGCTGGACAAATTTCAGTCAGGATTTAGAATCCATCACAGCACAGAAACAGCACTATTGAAAGTCACTAATGACCTTTTCATGGCCTCAGATGATGGACTTGTCTCTGTACTCGTCCTGTTGGATCTTGCAGCCTTTGACACCATAGATCATAAGATCCTGTTACAGAGACTAGAACAACATATAGGGATCAGAGGAACTGCACTTGACTGGTTTAAATCATATTTATCAGATAGATTTCAATTTGTTAACGTCAACAATGACCCCTCCATGCACATGCAAGTTAATCATGGAGTTCCACAAGGTTCTGTCCTTGGACCGATACTGTTCACCTTATATATGCTCCCCTTAGGCAACATCATGAGAAAGCACCACATACACTACTATTGTTGTGCAGATGACACCCAGCTGTACATTTCTCTGAAGCATGATGAATCTAATCACTTAGTTCAACTTCAGGAATGTCTCCAGAACATCAAGGCCTGGATGACCCAAAACTTCTTACTTCTAAATTCAGACAAAACTGAGGTCGTTGTAATTGGCCCTAAACATCTTAGCGAATCACTGTCTGAACAGAGAGTTACATTGGATGGTGTCAGCTTGGCCTCCAGCTCAACTGTGAGGAACCTTGGAGTTATGTTTGACCAGGACATGTCATTTGACCAACACATAAAACAAGTTTCTAGGACAGCTTTCTTCCACCTGTGCAATATTAACAAAATTAGAAACATCCTGTCTCAGAAGGATGCTGAAAAACTAGTCCACGCATTCGTTACCTCACTAGATTACTGCAAATTCTTATTATCAGGATGCTCCAGGAAATCTAGAAGGAGAGATCATATTACTCTTGTCTTAGCTTCTCTACATTGGCTCCCTGTAAAATTCAGAATAGATTTCAAGATCCTGCTCCTCACATTTAAAGCCCTTAACAATCAAGCCCCTTCATATATCAAAGAGCTGATAACACCGTATTATCCAAATAGATCACTTCGTTCACAAAACACAGGCTCTCTTGTGGTTCCAAGAGTCTGTAAGAGTAGAACAGGAGGTGGAGCTTTCAGCTACCAGGCTCCTCTCCTGTGGAACCAGCTCCCACTCTGGGTTCGGGAGGCAGACGCCATCTCTGCATTTAAAGTTAAACTTAAAACGTTCCTTTTTGATAAAGCCTATAGTTAGTTCTGGATCAGGTGAGTCCTGAACCATCCCTTAGTTATGCTGCTACAGGTCTAGACCGCTGGGGGAACTCCCATCATGCACTGAGCACCTCTCCACTTCTCTCTGTCTCTCTGCCCCCCCACATTCATTCATTTATTTATTTAAATACATGTCAATGACTATTTCACTTTGTACTCCCATAGTCTCTCTCTCTCTTTTTCTCTCTCATTTCAGATATCTCTGACCCCGGAATATCTCTGACCCCGGAACCCCACTATCCCTCTCTCTTCTCTCCCCTCTTTTCCACCCATCTCTCATTTCCTTCCCCCTTTTTCTTTGCTCACCCCAACCTGTCGAGGCAGATGACCGCCCACATTGAGCCTGGTTCTAGAGGTTTCTCTCTGTTCATGAGGGAGTTTTTTCTCTCCACAGTCGCCAAAGTGCTTGTTCATTGTGGGAACTGTTGGGTTTCTCCATATTTTGATTTTAAGGTCCTGACCTTCTATGTAAAGTGCCTTGAGATAATGTATATTATGATTTGGCGCTACACAAATAACATTTAATTGAATTGAATTATCATTCTCATTTAGGCCACATCTAATTTAATTAATCGGAGCAAAAGACTTAGGAAGTGAAGTCCATAAATTATGAGACTCAAAACGGCTCAAAGGCGATTCTTTTCGGGAGCGGATCCAGTGCCTTGGAACCATTTTACAGCAGCCGTGTCACAGAGCTCCCTTGGCATACTACGATTTGTAATTTGTAATTACAAGGATTGATTAAAATGACCTCAGTGGGTTACAATTTATTTAAAAAAAAATGAAATTATTAGATTGTTGAGGCCTTCAGCTGACAGATTGCGATTTGGCAATGAATTTATAGGGGAAAAGACGCACAGCCATCTCTTTCCAGGGGTCAAATGTTACGAAAACACTGTCAGCTCGCAAAGAAAACCATCATCGCTTTTGTGCATCTCTGAAATCAGCATTGATATAGTTTGCAAACATGCTACGAGCCATACAAATAGGACTTTCACCTTTTCCAGAGGTGGGTATCTGTCACTGGCAGACATCACATCTGTCACCACTCATCAATAACGCTCCAAATGTCCCTCTCCCCTCGCTTTTAATCAGAGCCTGCCGTGACGCCACTCAATTTGTCTCTTGGTTTGTTTCTGACAGACTCTTAGTTTGTCTCGACAAGCTGGCATAGTGTGAATTATGTAACAGACCCCATTTGAGAGCTGTGATAACTAATATACATGCATCAAAATTCATATCTCTTTCAAGGCCCTAAATTATTTGTGTAGCTTTTACAGTGCAAATTAAATTTCACAAAGATGTGTGTTTTGCTACGGGGCTCCATCTATCTTAGTCTGCAGCAGTAATTAGATTATCACTCAGCTGATGAGCCTTCATCAGTCGGCCACCCACTTACTGAACTTTACGGTATGTACACACAAACACACACACACACACACACACACACCGCACCATTCTGACTTTTCTAATCAGTGCACACATAATGTTGAAAAGACTCAGTTAAGCAAGTGTCAAGATGATCAGTGGTAAATTATAGTTTTACTTTCACCAGAAGCAAACAGCCAACAACAGTTAAATAAATAAAAAAGGCAAATAGTCATGTTTTTCTGGTCTTGATGACCATTTACATTCAGTCCAGCTTTTCACCCATACAGTGCCTATGTGAGGAACTTTCTCAATCACACACCACTAACACACTGCCTGCACAGCCGTCAGGGGCAGTTTGGGGTTCAGTATTTTGATTCTGCTGACTTGCTCTACCTCCAGAGACACAACATCCAGAAAAAAAAGTAAAACATTTTTATCTGCATAGGCAAATAATTGCAGTATGTAGCTTGTGTTCACTAATTAATGAATCATTGGATCATTAACCCAGAACCAAACTTATTTGTAGCCTTTAGCTGCAGAGTATACAGTCTACATGGTATAGCCTGTGTGCACTGAATAGTGACTGTAGGGGGAGAGAGGAAAAAGAAAAACAGAGAAAGAGAGAGAGAGGGTGCAGTGAATAACATAAAGATGAGATGGAAGCACAGAACTGATCTTTCATGAGGCCTTTGAGGGTTATTAAGTTATTGATGATGGGTGATTATTGATGATGCATTCTGTTTACACCATTTTGATCACCCTTCAAACCAGGTATAAACATACCAAGCCAAATCAATATTTAAAATATCAGCAAGGAGTAAGATGATATTTTTCACCCTGTGTTGTGATCTATTACCACAAAAGCAAAACTTCATAACTGGACAAAGTTGAAGTTTAAAGCAGACAACTGGAACCTCCTCTGGCTGCAGCACCAGGGTGACACAACCACAGTAATTTATCAGCATGATGAGAAACTTAAAAATACTTCTAAGTGTTCAGAAGCTTGTTTGAAAAGAAAGCTTTGGTTTATTATACATAAACATCATCGCACATGTCTAGTTAACATTTAATTCCAGTGGCAGCAAACATGGCAACATGGCTCTGGCCGCACATAAAGTTAGCGTGATAATTAACTAGTAGCTAAAGGGATGAAAGTGGAGCTGTATCTCATATGAAAGTATTCCAACAACGGGACGTGCAGCATATGTTTTAAATCAATTTCGAACACAGGATGAATGTAAAAGCAGAGGAATGCACCATGTTCTATTGCTTGCGTGACCCCATGATTAGCACATAAGTCAGCAGTGTTTTGCGTCCATGGCCGTGATGGTGGGAAAACAATTGCTGACAACTTTGGCACATTGGAGTATTTTGCTGTATAAGGCATTGAAACTGTTATTAAGGGTTGAATTAGTTTACCTTTTATTTATTGTGTGATTTGTCATGTAAATTTCAAAAAGGGTTTTGCACTAACATTAGTATATATTTAAGTTAAGTATAGTTAAACAGTTAACGTGCTGAATTTCAACTTCCAGTTTGCCTCAGCAATGAAAAAGTTGCTCTTATCGTTGAATGTTGTTTTGGGCGTATCGGTTCTGGCTCTTTTGAGGCAGCTGTACTGTTTGTAAAAGTATTGATGTAATAACCAGTGTAAGAAAAAATCCAAGAAAATGAAGAAGGTGTAGAGTTACATTGAAGCTATTTGAAGTGATGACAAACCTTTCAATATGTAATTTTGAAGAAGTGTAATAATCTGCTGGGGTCGTCAACGTCTGAAAACACACTGAAGACACGGGCCACGGTGAGGGATGATGAACAACATCTGCATTTCAAGAAATATCTGTGGCGTAAAGGTCGAGGTCTGCAGATAAAACTTTTGTAAGATTTTGTTTAAAGAAAAGAAAAGCGAGAGCAGCACTCAATACCAAGAAACCCTATAATCTAATATTTTTTGGAACAGAGAGAAAAAGCACATCCTTTTGGCAAGCTGTGGGGTCTGATCTATGTATGTGACCTGTGCAGGACATCATCCGAGTTTCACAGCTGGCTTCCAAAACAATCCATCTTGCCTTTTCATGCTTTTCTGTTCACACAAGAAGAAAAACGCAGGGGGGGGGGGGGGGATTAGAGAGAAGATATCTACATCTGTGCCCACCCCTATCCAAACTATTAATCAAAGATTCATTTTCCCCTTCATCATGAGGACTGATAATTCCTTTAGGAGATGAGAGCATTACAACATCCTTACCTCTGTAAGCTCTTCATTTCTGCAGATTTAAAACAGCATAGTGTCAAAGCTCACAACAGACCAGCAGCTCCACTTTGTTCTAAAAGCATTAGTCTCTTAATCTCCTCTTCTTTGTGTTGCAACAGGAGTGGTGCAACTAAGCCACAACCGCTCGCAAGTTAAGATGGTGAATAAATCAAATCCGCTCAAGCGGCTTATAGATGTGGCAAGATTGCAGCGAATGCCATATCTGAAAGAGTTTACCTTTGCTTGTTTATCAAGTGCGCGTCCCATCAAGGATCAAGTTTTATAGATACAGTGCATAATTTGTTTTGAACGACCAGAACAACTGTCATTGTTTTGCGATTGCGAGGTGGCTTGTGTCACGATAAACTACACGAGGCAAACAACAGGGCAGACTTTCTACTTTTTGCTATCATCAAAGTGAATAAAATAAAAAACGAATCCAAAGAGGCTGTTCCTTTTATTACATTTTTTTATTGTTAACTTCAATTTAGCTGGCGGGAATCCATAATCATGACTATGTTGTTTCTATCAGAGAGCGGTTTGTTAATAACTGCATCATTCTGTGTATTCAACCAATAATTGCCAATGGGATTATATTGGTTGGGAGCACCTTGGAATTGATTGTGTTAGTCACGAACTCTGATATGACTCTGTTAACATGTCAATGCTACACACAAGGACAATTATTTCTATTGGCCATGCACATATGGAGTAGTTAGGCTGCCAATTACAGGCGAGCGCCACTGTCCTAGATCTTGAAGGATAATAGAGGCGGTAATTATGATGTGTTCATTTTAATGGGGTTTTATTGACAAGTATGGAGGTGGCTCAGCGTTTGCCCCCTTATTGTAACTGTTTGTGAAAACAGCTTTGCAACTCAATTAGATCTGACTTTGTGTTTGACTCCGCAACCACAAATACAGGTAGAAGTGCCTTAAGGAATTAATCTGTTTAAAATATATCGTAATGGAGGAGTTCAAGTAATATGAACTCAACTGAAAAGGGATATATTCCCTATTCCTTTGTCCTTTATATCTGTTTAATTATCATTCTGCTTTCATTAATCCATACTGTTAATGCTTTTGTTGAAAAGATGAGATTTTTAAGGCCTATGTGCAACATTCCTGTCATATTCATATATATGAAAAACAATCTTCAAATGAGTCTGAGTGGAGAAAGACCAACAACAAAGCAAACACACAGTCATCCGTCTTTTCATTTACCTTCCCCTGCCCTTGCTCATGCTCTCTATTAACCTCTTTATATACCATATCATCAAGTTGACAGTCTCGCTTTATCACTGAACCTCACTCTGAACAGTATGTCTTTAAAATCCTTTTATATCACACTTTTACATTCTCTCATTTCTGTCCTTTTCTGGTCCTCAATATGCTTATATATTCATTACTTTTTATTTCTTGTTCCTCTCTATCTGCTTTCCTCTCTTTTTTGCTTTTTCCTTCTCTTCCCTCGAGAGTTTAAGGTCATGGTCAGCCATTTATAACCATGTGCTTTAAATGCTGTTTAACCTTATCTCTGCATGCTTCATGGATGCTTCATGACTGATGGCATAAAGCCTCAGTTCTCTATTCCAGTTGCTGCAACCAGACAACAGCCCTCTCCTTCTCTTTTTGTCTGTGTGCCGGTGTCTTTCATTCTCTCTCTGGACGGTACTTGTTGTACGCAGCTCTCATGCATCAACCCCTCCTCCTCTTAGTACACAGCGCCACAGCCGACACTCTGACAAATAGAGATACGGATGGCCAATCACATGATTCTGCTTGCCCACATCCTGTGCGCTCCCTGACGAAGGACACTGACGTCATGTGCAGAACTGGAGCTGGTGCAATGACTGTGTCAATGTCACCTTATGTTCTGCTTAGCTGTTAGCATAGTGTGCTGGGCGCCGCTGCTCTCGTCGTTACTGGCCTGGCAGCCTTGAGTGTAGCAAGGTGGAGGCAGTAGAGTGAGTGACAAGTCATCCTAAACTGCCACTTTAAAACCTGCTGTGGCTAATGATGTGCATCTAAAAGCCGCACGAGTGTGCTGGGTTATATGTGCGTGCGTGCACATGTTGAGTGCTTGTGCACCATTACATCTGTGGGTGTCATTTTTAATGTGCTTTCATTTAGTTTAGCAATGAAGACATTGTCCATTAACCCCCTAATATAAATTTAATCTATTTTAACCCTTTGGTAAAGGTCAGAACACAAGAATAATCTAAATAATGACCAAATAATGTTGTTTAGCACAAATTCCTTCTTGCGTTTCATGAAGATCCATTTATATTTCAAATTAGATGACATGTTCATGAAGAACAAGCAGCACTCTTTAGCCCAAATGAGTTGTGTGTATGCTGAGGTACAGTTATCATGAAAACTTAAGAATTCCAATTGTCTCTCATTGTGAAGTACAACAGTAAATAGTGAAAAGGCTTTTATAGTTGTTTTTGTGTCTTCTTCATCTCACCTCTAACGTTACCGAATCAACTCTGGAATAGATCCAAATGACAATTTCTGAGTGTGTCAGCGGGCATGTGTCCATGTTTTATTGTACTCTACAGGCATATGTGTTTACTAAACCTGTGGCTGCACAGCAAAATCAAAATGGTAGCTTAAAGTGTGCAGCCTTAATTATGTTTCATTGTCAGGGGCACACTCCACATCAGAAAGAAACCAATATGTTCTCCTGCAAAGCACAGAGAGATGATAGGTGGTGTGTCACCGTGAGTCTGTGGGCTTGAGTATTTGTTTGTGGCATTATTGTATCGTGTGTGTGTAAGAGAGAGAAATAGAAAGAAATGGAGGCTGCACGTGCACATGCACACGCACTTAGTAAGTGTATGTGTTGGGAATACCAAATAACAGTTGTGGAAAGCCCTCCAGCCACTGTCAAAATTATCTTCTGTAGCAAGTCCCTGTAGCGCTGCTTGGCTCCATCAAGAGCCTGTGGGTTGGACACACAGTCGCTGCTCTGCTTGCAACTTGGAAAAATCCACTCTCGGTTTAACCCCAATTTTACTATGTCCATGTGTTATTGCGGATGTGATCAATACAAGACAAATAAGTAGATCAACAGTTATGAAGTATAATTTAACACATCAGGCATCTTTCTCTGTCTCTGTCTATTTCTGCATTGCCATACCCAGTTGCCAGGATACCACTTCTGTAATGCACGGTCCTAATTGTTTTGAGTAACAAGCTGTTTAATAAAGGCACCTTGTACAATGTTGTGATTCAGGTCATGCACAAGCTCAGTGGATTCATTTGAGGAGGGGCTTGTTGGTGGAGGGGCTGCTAAAAATGTCTGTTTTTTGAAAGCAGTTGCAAAAAAAAAATGCTACAGTAGATACTCATGTAAAATCAAACACTGGTGCCAAGAGTAACTGTAAAAGTTCTCATTGAAATAAAGGAAAAACATTTTCGATTTCTTTCCTATAATGAAATATTATATATATATTTAAAAAACCACGTCCCAGCATGGAGCAGAAGGTGTTGAATGTAGGTGTGTATGTGAAAGTTACCACCGCTTCTCAGCTTCTGTATGCCAACGATGGCTGTGAGCCAAAAGCAAAATTGTGCCAGTGTTAAGCCTTAATACCTCCATGGACCTTTGTGCTGCTGCGTTTTGTGGTATCTTCCACCTCAACCCACTTTCCAATTAACAATACATTGCTCTTTCCAAGAACCCTGTAAAGAGTTAACATACAGTGAACTGCCAGGAAGATATACAATTCAGGGTTTGGAAACATTTCTCTCTGTTTTATTCCATCACTGGTCAGCTTGTTTTTTTTTATTATCCAATAGTTACTCTAAAGAATCATTCAGAAATACATTTATGACAGTGGTAAGGATGTATAAAGTATTGCTTTGCCGGAGATTTACACCAATTACATTAATTCACACCTAAGTTTATGGCCAATGTGTCTCCTGAAAATTTGAAAAAGGTCATTTGTTTGCTAGAACTATACCATCTCAGCTGTCTAGCTATAAGCGACGACTCCAGAAGCAGCACACACAATATTACGCAACAATGGCGTACAAAGTGTAGAGGGCTCCTTTACTCTACAGTTTTCTGAGGGCCAAGACTACGGTCATCCTGAACTGTTAGAGCCACTGACGCAGGCGGTTGCCAGGAAACTCTGGAGTAGCCATTGTGTAGTACATCGAAATTCAGGAGAGGATGGGGGACATCTCTGAATAGTATGATGTGGTTAAGTGGTTTTAGTTTCGGCATTGATTTGAAAAGGAGCGTGGCTTTCCAGATTCCCACTCATGAGCGGTCACTGGTGGGTGGAACACCTTTGATTGGTGGGTTATAATCTTTTCATGTATGTAAATGTCATGACATAAAGACATTCCAAGCACTTGGCTCCATGTAAGTATTGACCCTACTAAGAAGGTTTGAAACACAAGGTGGTGTTATGAGCCATAATCATCCCATAAAACCAGCATTAATACATTTCATTAAAGAACAGTCATATCATTTATTTTACATCTTAAATAACACATATAATTATGCAGTATCTCTTCAAGGTGCACTGTGTGAATGCAGGAGACCGAGTAGCTGCTCCAGTCAATAACTGAATGCTGTGTGCAACGTAGACACAGAGCCACTGAGGGGATTTGAAGTAAATTTGTACACAATGTTGTACTGAAAGAAAATGACTTCCTGTTTATATTTGTCAGTCAGTTTGAGCACAGGGAGGCTAGTGTGAGCGCAGCATGCAGATGACCAGGACGTCTCTGGCCGGCCTCCACGGAGGATGCTAATGCATGCGTCGAGATTTTCTTTGGAATGCAACTCAGACTTGAGATGAGTGCACACAAACATGAACTCGTACCCGATGAGGTGAGCGCTGTCATTCGCATGCATCCCAACCAATCAGCATGTGACAGGATTCCTCCTATGCCCAGGCAGAGTCAGGTCGTCTTTATCAAAGGTATAGCTTCAGGAAACCACTGATTTTCTCATTCGACTCTGATAGACAGCTCCTATGTATTCCTCATTGTTTTCCTTCCACAGCTACACATTTGATTGTCTTAAACCTTTACACTTTGCTGGTTGCATCAGTCGGAGGCCTACTGGCTATTTCTTTTACTCGATTCTTTTAAAGGGAGAGACTTAAATGAGTTGGATTTGATATATCAGCATAACTCAACATTACTCTTTTACTTGTCTAATTAGCTAAATATTCGTAAAGAGATTATCTTTATAAAGTTTGTATCCACATATCAATTTCACTTTCACAAAACTAATTTAATGTCGCTAATTATCGCTGCTGCTGGTTATTGCTGTGATGACTTATATTTTACACAGACGAGAGCAGTTTTAGTTTCCTAAAATCTTGGGCTGTTAAGGTCCATGATATGAGCCATAGCTGATTCAAGCCAGGTGCTATGACAGAATGCTTTATTGTTAGATACACTCTGGGGATTACATTTTCCTGTCATAATTCTCTGTCTCATTTCTGTCTAATAAAATGTCTCCACCCACGGTGAGACACATTACATGGACTGTGACTGCACTGTACGAAGTGAGTCAGACATCACATGTTCTTTTCTTTTCAAATCATGTTTCTGTAGCTTTTGAGAGTCAGATCAAATGTTCTTCAAGCTGAAATGGTTTTTGATTTCGTTGGCCATTAAATATAATTATAACACTGGAGAATTAAGTTTTCTGCAACAAGGGGCAGAGGGTTTAAATCAATGTTTTTAATTTTCAACACCGAATATGCCTTTATGAACATATCGAAAAGAAACAATATAACTAAATCTAATTATTAATTGTCAAAGTTACTGTTTTACTCAAAGTCAACCCTAAGCAGTTTTATGCTCGGACTCAACTTTCACACAAACTTTATCCAGCATCAGACTTGGTACAAGTGGATCCAGATGACTGCAACTCCCACCATGAAGTAAAGTTAAGATATAATATGGAACAATTCACATCCTTTTTTCAATTCTTCGTTAAAATGTGTGAAAACAAACGTCCAGTAGTATATTTTGTTGAGTTATGTACTTATCTATCAAAAATGTTTTCAATAAAGTTAAAACCCAGAGATTTCCCCAGTTTTGGTCGCCTTTTAATTGCATCACATCCTCTTTACCCATGGCATTGCCCGTCTCTGGAAAAACACAAAAACACACTACTTGCCAGTCAGCTCTTTTTCTTTGGGCTCATGATCATGATTATTCATCGCTATTTGCTGCGTAACATTTTATGACATCACCTCATCCATGAACTATACTTGCGCCTGACTCGCGTCAGGTAGATTTTCATCAACAACGGTGGTGAAGACAACAACTCCCATGATCCCACGCTGCTTTACGATGTCAACATACAAGGGCCACAGTCTCAAGTACAACTCAGGCCAGGAATTCTACTTCATGCTTGGACCAACCTGTTCATTAAAACCACAACATCATTTTTTAGTCTGCCCCTTTTTGTTGGTGTTGCAGGTAAAATAGTTGTACATTTTGCCACAATAATAATTTTGTAGGATAGTTAATGAGTTTATTAATATCTGTGGATATTCTCAGTTGCCTATGTACACTTAAACAACTCCTGAAGACATTTATAACTATATTTCCTGATATATTGCTTCTGAATTCTTATAATAATTTATCATTTGGCTTTTTTTTCACTCTTCTACCAAAGCAAATCAATACTACAGCATCAATTTAATTTTATTATTAACATAAATCAAATGTTTCCAATCATAAAGCTTCCTTATTAATATTTGAAAGTGAAATCAAACATTGCATTCCATCTACCTTTAAACTCTAAAAGTAGGATGGCTATTAAATCCTTGAATTTATGTAAACTGTATGATAATGTGACAACTCGATCGCCGTTTGCTATATTATCGCTGGACAAGTTGACTATTTACGACAAAACGACCCTATAAGACCAACGGTAAACGTCCATGCTCCTGAATAGGCTGTCTGCATGTGATCTATGGAAAGGGTGGGCCAAAATAAAGATTTCACTGAGATCAGTTTCTAGTGATGTTGCTACTCAAGAAATAACTCTTTGTATGATCCAAGTCATTTAACAACAGAATTGGACATGTTTTTAAAGTCTGAATTTATTTTTGTTAAAAAACACCAATACATCAAAATGTCCACAAAATTTTTTTGAGGTATACTAGAGTGACAGCATATGAGCAAATTAGCTGCATTTCTTTATCTTGCAATTTATTTGACATGTATATAATTTCATCGAACCAGTCTTTTTAAAGAATCTGGATATTATGTGGTAAAAGTCTGAGAAAAACAAAAAGGCTCCGCTGTGTCCATGTTCCATTTCATAAAACAATGTCTTGGACATATTGAGGAGAAATTCTCAATAAGTCCTTTATCGACTTTATTCTATTCTCTGAAAATCACCAGGGAGTATTTTATGTGTCAACCTACAATTTGAAAGCACTGACAGCCCATGGAGCAAGTCAATTTCAGTTCAGAGTCTCTGGTAAGACAAAGAATAAAGCAAAAAATTGTCACAGGTACAAGAAAATGAATCACTAACCAACGCCGGCAAAGAACTTAATAACACCAGTAATTCTTTTTAAAAGCAAAGATAATCCACCAGAGGCCTAGTTGGGCTAAGAGGCCATCTTTGAAGCAGAGCTCCTGTGCTTTTGGCAGATAGAGAGACACAGAGACAAGGATTAGTGCCATCTAAACACCTGGCGTCTCATTGTGAGAAGAGAAGCTATAAATCAGCTGAGGTCCCCATTTACCCTGCACACTTGTTTTCATTCCTATCATATAAACCCATTCACTTCAGATTGGGGTATTGAGTTTTGCACTTGTATTGAACCTCTTAAAATACGGACTAGTAATGGAGAGAGAGAGTGTGTGTGTTTGTGTGCTCTATTCTCTCCTGTTGTGGACTGACTGCGTGCTCAGAAATGGTGGTGAATAGTGTCTTGACTTCCATAAACATAAACCACCTGAAATGGCAGCTGGATAAAGTGGGGCCAAAATCTCTATACAAGAGTCCAATAACTGAGGATTTGAGCATTTGAGTTTAAAACATGATATCGGCTTCAGTTTTTCAACTTACTGCCTTTATGGTGTTCGAGTAGTGAAGTTTCTAGCACCAACTTTCTAGTGAAGCTTATTCTTAAATTCTGGTGAATTGACAGACAAAACATTTTTTGGGTTTGAAACCGTATTAGGAAGAGTTGACAGTTGTAAGCATTATGATTATGGTAATATTAGTTTATTACCAAAAACTTAAATGTACTCACGTGGTTGTTTTATGCATTTTTACAGTTTATTCTTTCATAGTCATTCACAGTTTAATGTTTAGCTTAATATGTTTATACAACAGTTGTTTATGCAGCTTTCATATTGTTGTCATGGTTACAATAGTGAACACAGTTTGTTTTTTTTCAAATGGAAAACTACAGCGGTCTCCCATGTCAAAGTCTGTGGAACCATCAATCTAACCCAACCTCCTCCTAATATCATAAACTGTACAGGACCCTCCTCTGTCCTCTTTCGCTCAAGTTACTGCTCAGTACTACGGCTGCTAGAGGCTTTCACAGAAAACCTCAGAGCTTCTAATTTAAAGGTTCTGTGTGTAGAATTTAGTGACATCTAGGGGAGAAGTTGCATGTTGCAAACATGACGGCCTCCGTCGAGAGGACCTGCTGCTGATGTAAATATAGTATTTTAATGTAAAGGGCTCATTCTAGGGTAAAGAAACCAACAATTTGTACAATTTAGATAAAACACACTAGTGAATACATCAATAGGATTATTTTATATTCAATTTCCACTCAGATTTATCTTACGTGATTCATTGGTGCCCCGCTGCTCTAAAGAAATAAGAGAGTGAGATCAAGAAATGTGTATCAGAGTGGTCATGCAGCTTTAAATCAATATGTTTTGCTCAATAACTGGAATTCTAAATGTAATGATTAGTTTAATCAAGTATAATATGTATTCAGAATATACAGCAGACTGCAAACTATCAGTTGTTTGGGTGAAAGCTATAGGCTTTGCACTATATGATCATGATATAATTCTTCTGGCACCAACCTGAGGCTGCTTCACTGTGATTGTTTTTTGAGACCATCTGTGCACAGTATTTCTGGATTTGTGCTCAGAAGCATCTGTGGTCCCGATGAATCGAGCAATGGGAAACGCAAAAAGGCACTTTAGCTACGTCTCTTTAACCCAGATTATTATCTCAATCAACTGCAGTTTTATCCTGTAGACATGTTCACATTGACGATCTCGGCCTAACCCAACTTTTCTTCTCTGTGCAGGTTTTATGTTATGTTTGGGATTGCCAGTCTCACTTCAGGAATATTAATTAGAAAAGAGGAAAGAATAAGAGATGGGATAATGACTACCCAAGACTTGTAGCCAGAGACCCTGAAGGACTGACTCACACTAATGGGAAGTGCCCTTTAATGAGAAGTGCTAGTGATTGTAGGTGGTAGTATTAAGCAAGGCAAAGGGGGATTGAAAAAAAAATCAAGGGTCACACGTGTTCACCTCCTTGGGCTTTGTTCTGTAAAACCACAGTGGTATACGGCGGTCACGCGGCTGCTTGCATTTCGCTTCAACATCAAGGAGGAGACTTAATTTCTGCCTCTTTTGCTGAAGATGTGGTGAAACCGAGGTGCCGTGGAGTTAAGGGTTAGGGAATGGTGCTATGGAGGGATAAAATGTGTTTGCGGTTGCTAAGGAACTGTCTGGCAGACCATCAGAGTAGACAGAAGCAGAGAAAAGATCAACATAAAAACAAAAGAAGAACCTTTAAGGATTTTTGAAGAGTCAACAAGGAAACCTTTAAATGCTTCACAAGAGTCTGCTAAACACAAGAGGGGAGTGAAACCTGAATTTTGGATATGGATCTAATATTTAAAGATTTTGAGGTTATTTAAATTCTGATCGATCACAAAAAAAAAAAAAACCTGTTTGGAAATTTTTAGTGAATTAAAAAATAAGTGTAATTATCATTATGTGGTCATTACATTGTTTGATAAAACAATGTAATTTTTATTTGCCATTTATACATCAAATTCTTACTCCGGATATAATGTTGACTTTTGCTTATCAGGACTGCATCTCTCATAAATCTACCATCTGCTATAAAGAGCATGTTTGTTTTGTTCCATCCTCACTCTGCCATTGTATGCATTCACCTTAAAGAGTGAAAAGGAAAAAAACACTGAGAGAATATACGTTATCCAACCAGAGATAACTCAAACATAAAACTATCCTGCTAGAAAAAAAGGAAATGGACTGAAATGGAAAAAAAACAATTTCTGTTTTGTCCTCAAAAGTCCTTTGGCCTTTGACTTTATTGTGCTGTAAAATTGTTGTATTCATTCTGTTGACACTCAAAAATATGTCATGTTATAACAAATCAAAGACTCACATCCACAGAGAACTCCTAAAAGCACAGTAAGATCATTTTTAAGAAAGTGTGAATCCAACTAATTGTTGTAGAAATCAAAGCTACTACCTGGTTGCTATAATATGTTACAGAGCAGTGCTGGTGAGAATCTTGATTGGGAATCCATTGCCTAAATTTACCTCCGACAGCGAGGTTACTGTATATTATTATTCCTTTCTGTTTGTTTGTCAGCAGGTTTACGCAAAAACTACTGAACTAATTTCCATGAAACTTGGTGAAAAGATGAAAATTAGGCCAAGAGAAAATCCATTAAAATGTGATCTTCCTTTAACAATATGAGAGGCGCTATTTTGATATGTTCACCTTTTTCTCATAATATTGATGAATCCTGATGAAAGAAACTTGGCATATTTTGGGGACTGATATCTATGAATATATGTAATTTGGTGCAGATCCAAATAAAAATCTGATGGAAGTATGTGCTCTACTGAGTGCATGGTGTTAAACATTCAGAGCTTGAGGCCATAGTTAAATCTTGGTCTTATAACCCTGAGCTGTTAAAGAAACTCCAATGCTCAGAGTCTCTCCTTTCCCCGCCTCTCATTATCATTCTCTGTCAGTACCGCTGGTGCAGTGTTAATTAACAGCTTACCTTATTAATTTCATTTTATCATCAACATTCATCATGACTCCAATCCAGGGAACAGAAACTCAAACGCACAACTGAAAATTGAATACAGTTTTTTTTTTTTTCTTGCCCAAGTACCAATGCTGACCTGAAGACGTTTTGTGATGCCTCATATGCATTTTCTCCCAAGAGAGACAAATTGTGATAACATCATGATAAGATGTCACAAAAATATAAACACTTCTAAAGCTTCTGTCTGGTGAGGAAATTGTTGACTGAAACCTCTTATATTCAGTTTAAGAGTCACACCTTTCATGGAAATGCAGTAAGGAACCCAGTGCAGATATAAGGGGCAGGAGGCTGCACAATCAACACATTCATTACCTTGGCAAAACATAAACACTTCATCCAACATGAATTCTTAACATAGCCTGGGGAATCAGTGGAATGAGAGATGAATGTAACACTCAGCAGCTAGGAAACATTAAGGGAAGTATTTCTGTGTCCAGCAACAGGTGAAGACAATGTTTAGTTATAAGTTATTGAGTGGAACTTCTCGCCGGTGAAAAACCAGACCAGTGGTGTGGGCAGCAGAGTGGATCTGCCCCCCCCAGCCAGTTCAAACCTCAAGATCACCACCACGAAGAGAGCCACAGTGCACAAGTATAACAATATGTCACAGTAACTGTTAAAAATAAACACAGACATAATGTGGGGATAATAATTAGAATGTGGATAAATAAATTAACTGAAAGAATTGTGGTTTAAGAAAGGAAGGTTGACCCTGATCCATGCCCTCATTACACCTAGAATCGACAATTCCGATTCACATTCTCTAAGGTGAACCTTCCAAAGTCCTCAATAAACTTCAGTCCATCCAGAAATGTGCTGCTCGTATGCTCACCCATGCTCCCGGGACTTCATCACCCTTGTCCTTCCAAACCTCCACTGGCTCCTGCTCCCTCAGTGCATTCAATTCAAATTCCATACCACACAGGACCAAGCATCAGACGTGGGGTGACAGAGCCGTCTCCTCTGCCCCCTTCCTCTGGAACACTCTTCTTTTCAAATTCCTTAACTCACCTCTTCGGAGGGGCTCTCACTGTATGACGGTGTTCTTTTGACGTAAAGTGTCTTTGAGTACCCTCCTTTGAATTTTTATTATCATATGTCTCTCTTAGCTAGTATTGAATCATATAAATATATATATAGTATCTCTTTATTAAACAAGGACAATGCACAAGAACATTTATTTCAAAATGAGAAACGCTTCCCCTTTCTCTGTCAAATTTAGAAAACAGATGCAAAAGTCTATTTGAAGGTTGCTTTTGTTTCTTATCCACCAAGACACCATTTATTCCTACTATTTTTGTGTTGCAGTAAGCTGAAGCAAAAAAAAAAAATACTATTCAAGGCATGAAACTACAGCATAATACATTTCCAGCTATTGATACACATGGTCATTCTCTTTGTTGCCTACATTTTGCTTGTGGTTGTGTCGAAGGTTTCTACTCTGGCAGAAAACAACAACTACACACAGTCTCTATAAATGACTACTAACTGTTAAAGCTTGACCTTCACCAAGAAAAACTGAAAGAAAAAAAAAACTATGACATTTCTAAACATATTGTCATGTTTTCATCTTCTTTCTGTTTTTTTCAGCCTTTGTTAATTTTATTTGTTTGTTTTGTAGCAGGATGAGGAGAAAACCACCAGAAAGATATTGATGAATATGTGCAATTTTGCAAAAAAAAGTTTCCTTTTTTTTTTTGCGAGGGGGTTCAGTTCTTCTCTAACTGACATACCACCTTATTACATCCATTCACCTCTCATATTTAGTTAGATTCCCATTTTAGGCATGAAAAAACATCTCCATCATTATTTGTGACACAAATGAGAAAACCTGCACAGATCAGAGGGCGAGAACATCGTGGCATAGAGCTGCCTGTCTAATGCACACTGATGTCTTTGATTTATATGGTTTGCCGTTGGGTTAGTGACTTTTATAAGAAAAGCCTATTTGTGGTCTCTTAAATATGCTGGTCAATGGACTGATGGATAGATAGATAGATAGATAGATAGATAGATAGATAGATAGATAGATAGATAGCAAAACGCTGTCAGTCATCATGTAGTGGGACAGAAAGGTTCGTCTGAACTTACCACTAGATGGTGCTAATGTGTCTCCCTCCCTAATCCTAACAGACTGTCTGTGAAGCTTGTTTTAAGTTTACTTAAATCAAACACATTCATTATAAAAGTCTTGGATAAATTTCCCGCTGTAGCAGAAAAGAAGGAAACATTCATATGACTCAGCTTAGTGTGAGCTGTGTTCATCCTCTGCAAGGACAGGAGAAAACGTGTGGTTGCCATGGACAACCTGACAGTAAGTATGGTATAAAGAAAACAGTGGAAATTGATGATGGAAATGGTGTAATTTGAATGCAACATATCACTATAAGTAAGCCAGTAGTCCTCAGCCAATTCCTCTTCGGGGAGTGCAAAGCAGCTTTGACTGCGGCAAATGACACCGTAAATAACTCTGATGATTCTGGGAAATGTTGTGAATGCAGGCGCCTCTGTCTGTGTTACTTTGCATGTAAAACACCATTGTGAGTAACACCTGTAGGCACTCCAGAGTCAGAAGGCTGTCTCCTGCTGTTGTGTACATCCACTGATGATGAACGCAACCCATATGCATACTTCAAGGCCCCCGAGAGTCTACAAAGACTCGCTGCAGCTCCGAGGGAATCAGGTGCTGCTCTCTCACTTCGGAGTGACGCACATCTAAGCGGAGGCATGGGGGATGGGTTGGAGTCTTTGTTTTGCATTCAACCCCTTTGATATCTCCTGGGGGGGAAAGGTAATGGTGTTGGGGGAGGGTGGCATGTGTTTGCATGTAGAGTTTGGAGAGAAAAAAAAAGGTGCAGAGGTGAGAGTGAACGAGAGACAAGATGGGCGGAGGGTGGGAGCTTGATGGAAAGCAAAAAAGTGTACCTCCTGTTTCACCAGGGCGTGAAGCCTCTGTGGATTACTCAGTACATATGTTAGCCTGCTGTTATTTATATACTCTTCTGAGGATAGGAAGAAGGGCAGGGTGGCATTATGAATGATCCGGATGCCTGTATCTTCTTTATGATTTCCTTTTGCTCTGATCTACAGTATCTATGTTTCCATTAGTTATATTGTAAGTGTACTGCATGCTACAATACTTTAAAGCTGCTGGAATCGGTATTTTTATAATGAGAATGGATTAAATGACAATGTGCAATGTATATGCTTGTTTTCATGGACCCACGAAAAAATTATCACCATCACCTTTCCTGTTTAATATAACGATGTATAAAGTATTAAAGGTTCAGTGGGTAGAATTTAGTGGTGAATTTGCATGTTTCAGCTGAATACCCCTCACCTCACCCTCCCCTTCCAAACATAAAAACTTGTGGTAGCCTTAAATTGTTATGAAAACTCAAAAGGTGTTTAGTTTGTCCAGTCTGGATGACTAAAAAACATGGCTGCCTCCGTAGAGAAGCCAATGTAAATATAAAGTATTAAATATAAATGGGCAGTTCTAGGGTAAAGAAACAACAATTTGTACAATTCAGATGAAACACATTAGTGAGAACATTGCTAGGATTAATTTATATTCAAATTCTGCCAATAGATCTATTTCACCTAAATCTTAGTCATTAGTAAGATTTTAACTATATTGACATTATAATAATTTCATAAATTCTCTGAGATCAGCATCAGGAACTACGTAGCAGTGGACAGATGCAGAAATCTCATCTATTACATCTCCTGGTAATTCAAATGAGCTTTGTAATTTTCTCTAAGTGACCCTCATGTCCTTGAACTGCAGGATCGCCTCACGTTTGCCTGTTTGCTCCGCTCTCCGCCTGCCTCGCTCGTCACACAACCCACGTCTCCATAACCAGCTCATCTCTGGCTCCCCTCTACCCCCGCCCCCCACCTCATCAGTCTGCTCCCCTCAGCTCATTCCCCTGCCGCCTGACCAGACATCCAGCCCCGCTCACAGCTCAGCCCTCCTTGGCTCCATCCTGCACACCGCCACTCCCTCTTTGCCCTCAGCCTTCGCCTGCCAGTACCCTCACATCCCCAATAAATCTTCACTTTATCACTTGTACCTGGGTTGTGCATTTATTGTCGGTTCTCCCATTCAAACATAACTGGACTAAAGGCGTAAGTATTTCCTTACAGTTAAATCATCCACTGCAGGTGGTTGCTTCACAAAAACATTATTTTTATTGTTTATTTCTCATAAATATTTGACTTTAGTGTCAGAAATTGTGCGATTTTACTCACAATATTAACCCCCACAATCCATCCATTCTTTATCTATACTGCTTATTCTTTAGAGGGGCACTGGGGGAGCTGGAGCCAACCAATGGGTGAGAGGCAGGGGACACCCTGGACAGGTTGCCAGTCCATCACCAGGCCAACATACAACCGTTTACACTCACTTTCACTCAATTTAGAGTCTCCTGTTAACCTAACATGGAATCTGCTTGACTGTTGTACCTGAAGGAAACCAACACAAACACGGGGAGGACACGCAAACACACATAGAAAGACCTCTGGCCGCATCAGGATTCTAATCGGGGGAACCTTCTTCCTGTGAGGACACGACCACTGCACCACTGTGCTGCCTCCTGCACCCATCACAATCAACCGCTTCATCTCTCAAACTGCAAACAAGCTTGTAAACACAGTGATGTATTTAGCAGCTAAAGATGCAGATATTTCCCTCAAGACTGGAGGCCAGACTAGAGCTGGTCTCCAAATGAATGCTCATCTGGCTTCATATAGTATTTGCTGTGTTCCATGCATTATTTCTTGTTTAGGACATTTAAGTCTTTATGAAAGCTTGAGAGCGAACAAAGAATTCACTCGTTTATATTCAGTCGACTTCTTCCTGATTCCTCTTGAGAGCACAGCAGCTTGATGTGTTGGAGGAACCACGCTGAGTCACTCTGAATTAATCTACATACGAGTTCACTGAAACAAAATTGTGTCTTGAGATGTTCCCGGGGTCTGAGGAGCTGGTCACAGTGGTGCCACGCAGCAGTGTCACACCCGTCACCTTTAATGGGAGGGAGAAGGTTACTCTGTGTGGGTGTTTGTCTGTCTGTGTGTCTACCCCCTGTCACACAGGCTGACCGAAGTGACTGCGGACCAGATGGACCTTGATGTGGATGGCTTGATCAAGTGGAGCGTTATCAGACCACCCACTCTGACTGACATAAGCCGCGAGGGCTAAGCGTATTAGGAGGCGGGGGGTCCGGGGGGACGGCGGAGACACTTCAGAGTAATAAACTCATCAGGAGAGAGACAGATACACCTGTTCGCAACAGGGTGATGGAGGCAGAGGGCACAGAGAGGGGAGAGGACGAGGAGGACAGAAGGAGTGGTGGGTGTAGTGCACGGTGAGAGGAAGAGATAGCACCTGAGGAGAGGAGGGGAGAGAAAGATAAAGAGGACAGAGATGCTCAGCTGCAGTGGCCGAGACTGTAACTGTCCCCAGGGTAAAAATCACCTCGGACAAGACAAAGTGATCTGGCCGAGTTAAGTCCAATTCAAGCCCAACGCCGAAAGAGGATATTTCAAATCCTGTTTTCTCATTCTCGATATGTGTTGTTGAACGAAATGCAACAATTAAGAATTAATGTGGGAGTTAATTAAGATTAGTTGTTTGATATGAGACATGACAGAAACTCATTAAACCCAAATGTCTAAAACAAGATCAACTAAATACGAGGCAAGTTAATGCAGATTAAAACTTGCCAGATATGTGTAGCTAACGCAGACACAGCAGGGAGCAAATGAAGTCCAGATGAGGTGAGATGAGGTGTTACAAAGAGTGTAAGAGATAGAAACCTGCTGCCTCCATGTTAAATAAACCCAATGTTAAGACAAATATAGACACTCTACTAGGTCACCTATATAAAATTTGTAGGTAATTTTCAACAATCCTACAACACTTGTAGATTTTCCAGAAATAATGCAGTGACCCATATGATTCTATCTCCTCTGTAGAAAATCACTTGACCTATTTCGATGCAAAGTAGTCCATGTTCTTATTTCTGTCTTTTATTGTACAAATGAATTAACTGGATGAATCCGAGGAGCAAGTTTGGACATAGAAAGCTTGTTAAAAAAAAAGATATTCGAATGAAAAAGTGTGGTGAGTCAATGCTATACTAAATTTCACATATTTAGACTTGGTTGTTAAAGGTTGCTTCAAGAAAAGTTTGCGCTGCATCTTCATGTGTGAAAAGGCAACAAGGTCCTGGATGATCTTCAACATTGGCAGTTTTATTAGTATGTTAAATGATACATTTCAGTCACATACTACAATCTATCACTCAACTTATACAAACAACAGAGCACGAGCTGGTTGGCTTGTGGTGCTGCTGCTCATCTTTCAGTGATACTGAAAACTATAGGACACTCACATGTGGTGGAAGTAAAGATAAAATTGTTCTATGGTATTTTATATATGATTTAGATGTCAACAATCTTAAATTAGTATTTTATTTTTTTATTTGTTTCTTGGAATGCTTACACTTGTTGATCACACCTCTGTCCTTACCTGAGCAGATGGTTCCAGATTGAGATGATATGTTGCTTTTCCACCTTTTTGCACTGACTTCTACCAACACCTGTTGCATTGCTCAACATCCCACGAATTGGCTGTCAGCATACATACAAATACAAACATATATAAATATATATTTTTTAAGAATTCGTTTTTTAAATATGTCAAAGAATATGGTCATAGTTATTTTTATCTGAAACATTTTTTAGTCAGTTATACTATGTAAAATGAAATTGTTATTTGTCAAGAGTGCAAATTTAAATGGGGTTTCACTATCAATATCTGTATTGTCACGCTGATGAAATTGTATGAAGCAATAACTTGCTTGCATTACTTAAATTGCACAATAAACTTTGGCAAATGTACTGTTATCAGACTGAGCAGTTTTACATTGCCAGGCTAATAGGAAAAAGAAGACAAGATAAGTGTTGATGAAAAGCTATTGTGTTTGTTTTGTTTCTCAGGAGGCTCCGCTGTCACTTTGGTGAACCCTCTACGCTGCCTGATAAACAGTCCTATTTGCTGCTTTAATTAATCTCTCTAATATTAAAGGTCCAGTGTGTAAGATTTGGGTGAAAGTTATCTTTTGGGAGAAATTAAATATAAAACAATCCTAGCGATGTTTTCATAAGTGTCTTTCAACGAATTGCTGTTTTCTTTACCTGAGAAAGTGCCCTTTATATTTACCAACTTTATATTTAAATCAGGAGTGGCACCTTTCTACGGAGGCTGCCATGTTTTTAACAGTAGCCCAGACTGGACAAACTAGCAGCATGCAATTTCACCACTAGATGTCACTAATTCTTACACACTGAACAATAAACAGAAGCATCACAGGGCGAAGGCGTAAATTATTCATTTGTTGTACAGGTTTTGAAACTTTATGAGAATTAAAAGCTCTCCATTACTATTACTGCATGGAACGTGGTGCAAGAGCAGGACAAAATGTATTTATCATGGGTGTGTTTAGGGAGAAACATGCAACAAGCCATGTCCTATTCGCTTTAAAAGCCTTGAGTGATTTTAAACTTTGGCATATTGCTTATAGAATGGGAAACTTTCCAGGTGGTAATAATGCTTCTCTATAAAGGAAACAGAGCAGAGTCGAGACCCACTGCGCAGCTGCCTTTTCTACTGCCTCGAGATAGCATCAACCATCAATACATCACACCACACCTCATTTTAAGACAAAACACCCTTGTGCATTTGCTATTTAATCAATAAATTTGGAGACGAACAAAGATACTTGACATCACGCTTTGAACTGCTCTGCACTGGGTGTTAGCTCAGGCCCAACGTTTTATGGGACTTTAGTTAGGCAAATATATAAAAGGGGAGATGTTGGTCTCATTGCCTCGTCTCAGCATGCAGGTGAGAGCAGAGGTAATTATTTGTATTTCAAGGTGACAAGACGAAATTCTGTAGGTATAATCATTGGCATGCTTTTCATCACCATATCAATTTCTTGTGTTCAGTCTCAGTTGGCCAAGCGTGATTTGGCTCTTTATGAGCACTAGGTGATGCTAAGATGCTATAAGGGATGGTTGCAATTCATCTCTCGTTCATGTCCTATCAGAGGCGAAGACTCTTGCACTAAGAGCATCCTGAGAGCACTAATGTATGCATCCAGCTCAATGACTCCTATTTAAGGCATCCATACAGCCCATCCATGCAATATGCTTGTGGAACACTGCGCCAGACAAAATTACATTATAAATCTCTCACAGAAATAAACAAGTCTTTTCACTGAGGAAATACATGATCATGCCCTCCACCTGCAGAAGTCCATTATGGCTCAGAGTCCAACAGTGCAAGCTGTGCTGAGGCAGAATCAGTTACACAGTGAGCGCTGATCAGGAAATATTTCTTGGAAGGTGCAAACAGTGAACATTTGGTTGTTACAAACACACACAGGCAAACAAACAGAAACAGGGATGCAGACAGATGCAGGTGGTGCTTGACCATTTAACACATTCATCCTGTCCAATAACCTCCATAAAAGACACATTCATTACCTGCAGCCAATGTAAGAGACATCAGCATAGAGGTGCATTTAAAAAGACAGATAGACACTATAAGAAAAGACTGAAAGGCTGCATAGTGAAGGTATAGATAGATTCCAATTGCTCAAACTGTAAATCCTGGCCATGCGCATCGTTATTTATCTCCATTAAACCACTTTCAGACTGACAAAGTGAAGCAGGTTAAAAATGCATTGGCTCTCCACCTGAACAGGCCAAAGCATTAACTGACTCCGATTTCTAGCCATTCTCCATTATTGTTTAAAGGTTATATATATATATATATATATATATATATATATATACAAACACAATTTTAACCCATAGACTCTATATAAAAATGGGCAGACGGTAGGTCCAGAAAGTTAAGCCAATACGGAAGTGCCTAAAAACCTGTGCTATTTCTCGAATGACCAGCAGAGGGTGATTCCATTTGTTGCAAAAGTTGCCAGTTTTATAGAAAATTATCCAAAAATGAATTTTCTCAGCACTTCTGTCAAACTAGTTTATTCGAACCACATTGAAACTTTAATGTACTGTTGGACATCTTGTAAAAACCTGAAATTAATATAGAGCAAGAGAAGACAAAAACAGGAAGAGAAAGGGAAATAAAACTGCTTTATCTGAGTCTTATGTCTTTCTTTGCAATTCTGTTAAATTCTGCAGTTTGGCATTAAATTGTGGGAAGCGCAGAACAATAGTTTATTTTACACTCTCACTGATAAACCTTATAATACAAAGTCAATGAAGGTTGAGCTGTCTTACAGTTGGTAGTGTCATACCCAGGTCACCTGTAGGAAAGAGATAATAATAGCTTAGTGCAGTGAGCATCATGTACGTGTAATGCAACTTATTTGAGGTTAGGACTGAGGGTCTTTCAAGAATGAAAGAGACACATCTCCTCAAATATCATCAGTGCTACCATCTCAGCTTTTATTCCATCAAATGCAAAGACTACCAAGCTGTGTTGGGAACTAGCTTTTTCCTGCTGCTCTATACTACTGAGCAACAGCAAAGTGAGGTAAACAAGAAGATCCTAACACCCCCCCCTCTCCATCTAACACAGAGAGCAGCTGTGAAGAAGTCGAGGCACAGATTCAGAAGACAACATAGAATAGTATATGTGGGAGACGACAACCCTGCTGTAACAGGGGTGACAGTTTGCTCTGCCTGTAAAAGTGTGCTTCACCTTTGAGGTTGTGGAGAAAAAAGCTCACTCTTAAGTTTATGCTTCTGCGTCACGTCAGCGTGGACCCCTACGCTGTAGCCTGACGCGCACCTCCCAAAAATCCTAACTACGTGTTGCGTTGACGCGGACCGCAAGCGCTGTGATTGGTCCGCTCAGAACGTAAGTTCCGGCAGTTGCTTTATCCGGTCTTTCTTCCTCGTCGTACAGACCCCCTTCGCAAATGTCTTCTCTGTCGCTTGCGCTTCAACATTTGCAATATAAGCATTTGTTCTTCAATATTGATGAGCTCCAACTCCAAATACAGAAGCTCCACCTCGGTCGCCATTGTTAACTGTTGTTTACTTTACGGAAGAAAAAGCAAGGATTCGGCTGTAAACCCTGAAACCACACAAACACACAGCCACACCCCCCTAGCGGCATGGTGGTGAATTGCAGAGCAACGCATTCCCTCGACGCAGAACTTCGAATGCTCAACGACGGCGTAGGTACGGCATCGACGTGACGCAGAAGCATAAACTAGGCTTTAGGGAGCGATCACACAAACGTGAATGCAGGCAAAGTCACAGGTCAAAGTTCACCACAGCTGAATGCCACGCTGAGCCATGCTACAGGATGCAAATGTTTTATTTGCCCCCTCTATCGCACAGATTGGAAGTGAAAGGATCACCACTGCTACATATGTGTGACCGTGCTCTGAAGACGTTCTCAGACATGAACTCCATAAACTGTCCCAAAACTCGGGTGTGGACAATTTCCACACCATCATTTCCTAAACTCATTTCACTCATGAGGAATGTAGCAGGAGATTTTTCATGTGTTCGCAAAAAAAGGAAAATGTACGGAGCATTCAGAGGAGGGGTGGCTGTGTTGTTGAGGGTTGTCTGTGTCAACTTCCACACAAAGCTCTTAAATCGTTGTTAATATCTTCGTCAACGTCTTTGACGTGTATGGCACCTCTTTTTCAACCTGAGATGTTTGACTTTTTTTTTTCTTTTCACTTTTACATCCATCACATTTTAGAAAGGTCATAGACATGACAAAAATCTTCTGAATATTTTACTTGCGGTCTAGCGGGAAAACTTGAGGTACAGTAGCAACTGATTTGGACATTTGTGTTCTCATATACAGCCCCCTCTGGAAAATGTCTGGACTTCAGTGTATGTCAGAAAGCAGCTTTAGATGCCATCTTCACGGGCTCGACAAAGTAGATAATTAATCAACGAGTGTAAGAAAAGGAGGAAAAATAATTCAAAAATGGGTTAAATAGTGTATACAGGAGGAGGCTCTTATTACCATCTGAAGAAAGGCCATCGCCATTAGATTGAAATTTAATTTACGAAATTGTGTTTTAATGCAGCTGTTCACCAGCAGCCCATTCCAAATACGCTTCCTGTCAGTGCATTTCCTGAGGGCCATTTAATTGGGCTAATGAAGAAAGCTGCTAATGGCTGGGTTTATCTCTGGCAGCGCTGGTGACATTTCATCAAGGCAGGTGATTTTGCAGGCATTGTTTAAGCTCAGTGTGTAGCATTTCATTGCTGGAGAGGAGAGAAAATAGAGACACAAACATGTTATTTGGACAAATTATAAAAACCTGTGGTGGGAACAATGCGGTTCTGAGAAAATGGATAATTCAGCCTCACACAAAAGCAGACTGAATTAAATTCTAATTATTTTCCAGACATGCTGCTAATCACATTTGGAAAATCACTTTGAAAAAAAAAAACTGGCTTATTGCTACTCAGCAATTTGTCTTCAGCTTTACAATTCTGGGAATGTCCACAAATTACACTGAAAACTGGGAAAAGGACACAGTGAGCAAATATGCACCACATTTGAACAGAAGTTGGAGCACGCACACTGCAGGCACACAAACACACACACACACACACACACACACACACACACACACACACACACACACACACACACACACACACACACACACACACACACACACACACACACACACACACACACTCTCACAGCATGCAGATAGGAACAGTGATGTGACATTTACCTTCATCGGTTATCAACATCTTGACATTAGTACATCAAACCTGCTGTTTCATAATGAGCTTCAGTCGCCATTGAGCTAACGAATGATTCTGACACTTCTTGTCATTCCCTCCTGTCAGAGAAAGGTCAGTGGCAAAGTCAGTGGGGTTGAGACCCATGTTTATACATGGATGGACTACAAGATTAAAATGAACAAAGCTGACATGTTGAAATAGCAATAGCAAATGAAGGGCATGAAACTGCAGCTCTATGACAGAGTCAGTGTCAAGTGAAAGAGGGGTGGTGATCAGCTCTTTAATGGATATTAAAGAAGTCATATTTTTAAAAGCTGATTAATACAAATCTATGTGAACTGAGGCTCAATAATAAGCAATACTGTTATGGTCGGGGGGGTCATTCTATTGTTTTATTTCTTTCTTTATTCTTTTTCATGCACAAGATGTCCGTCCAGTGTGTATTCCTGCACACTCTTTTCTGTTTCTCTGTTAAAGTGGTAAAGTGTGAATGGTGGTTGTGTGTGTGATCTGTTCAGGTTGTGTACCCCACCTCTCACCCGGTGTCATTTTTTATTGTATACGAACATAAATTATGCTAATTATCATAAATTATATACTTTAAATACTAATGTCCCATGTGATTGTTTCTGCTTCTCATAGTTTTTTTATATAGAATTACGGTTTATTTTTCAAAAAGCTATGAGATGTAGGCACAGGAATGGAGGATTTTTCTTACTATGAAACTACACACTGTGTAAAGTACACTCCAGCTGAGGAAATGAACGCGTGGAACATTAATACAAATATAGTCAGATGGATAGTTGGATAGATGGATAGATAGATAGATGGATAGATAGATAGATAGATAGATAGATAGCCTGGTTCTGCTACAGGTTTCTCGCTGTTAACGAGGGAGTATAAAAGAAGTCTATTCAAGGTGCTTTCTTTTATATTACACCCATTATTTCTCTTTTGTGAATACACTTACGCGCACACACACACACACACACACACACTAAAGTCAGTTAATTCTTCTGACTGTGTGTGTGTGTGTGTGTGTGTCCTTTAGATAAATTACTAAACCGACATTTTTTTGAATCACCCCTGCCTGGCCCCTTCCTTCTCTCTCTCTCCCTCTCTCTCCCTTTAACTCCCCCCCCCCCTCTCTCTCTCTCTCCACGTCTCCTCGTGGTGCACGGTATTCAACGCACGGTTTCCGTTTTTTTTTCTGTAAACAACAATGAAGTGTGATATTTGAAAAAAACAGACTCAGCCACCGGGCTTGAACCGCGAGCCACCAATCATCTCCGGCGCGTGTTCCAAAAAAAAAGAAAAAAAAAGAAGCGGCGTTTGAATCCCTCCCTCTCTGCCCTCCTCCTCGCGCCCATTGGCTGCCAGAGGAGCAGCGACAATGTTTAATGCACCATGCGGTGTCCGGAGTTGAGTCAGTGAGAGGAAGCGCTCAATGTGCTCAGGGCCTGTGTGATGCGCAGAGAATACTAACCAGCGACCTGTGCGTAACGCAGCCAAGAACATCCACCTTTTTACCCGCGCGTTGACAGCTGGATGGAGACTTGTGGCAGACTGCGGCTCTGACCACCACCTTCTCCTCTTCCTCAGCAGCTGTCTCTATATCTCTCTGTGTGTGTGTGCGTGTGTGTGGACTTTGATGGGGACGGCGCACAAGGACAAAATGCCACTAAGGGGAACAGTCCCTCAGCTACGTTTGGCACCGGTTGGCTTTTAAACACTTTGGATCTCGCTGCACATCTGGATTTCCCCTCATCTTCTTCTCATTCAGTATTTCTCCGAACACTTTTCCTTCCTGGAGAGCGGTGAGTCACTGCAGGCGCAGGGCGATCCGCTGCATCCTAATCACACAGCGGAGAGGACTTCAGCTCATTGACATTACAGTCATACTTTTCTGGAGCACTTTTCTTTTTTTTTCATTTTCTCTCTGCGCCGCCTGCACTGTAGCCTGCGTGTGGATTCTCCTCTTCTCTCTCCTCTGCTCAGAGAAGGTGGAAGGAGGATCCGGGTGGGAACCTACAGTGAAGTGTTCAGGGGATGAAACTCTCCGTGAACCCTGCTGGAACTGACTGTTTTCATTTTTGATTTTTGTTTTTATATCTTATATATTTTCCGGGACTATTGCATCAGTTTGCTTTTTGGGGGTAAGTTTAAATCATGTTCTTTTATTCTAATCTCCCCATTTATCTGTTGCTCTTTTCTCCAAATTATTTTTTTTTCTTTATTTCTCAACCACCCATATTCATACGGATGCAACAGCTTCCTCCGGGGAGACAGGAGAGATTTAGACGACTGTGCTGAGATGTTGGCAGCTCATTTCTCTATTTTTCTTTATAAGGCTCATTTCAAATATCCGGATTATGCGCATTTGTTAATGCTTGTAAGAGGCTCATTTTATACACACTTATTCAAATTGCCACCACAATAGGCCTTCATTTGAACGCCTGCAGTGTTACCATATTATTAAAGTTGTCCTATTACAGTGTCAGTCAGCGTTCCCCTAAGGAGTGAATGGTCCATTGTCAGGTCAGGGTCAGGTCCTTGCATTGCATTGCACATTTGAGATAGATTACAAAAACCCTGTATTCTTGTGTTTACAATAATACATGTGGTGAATAAGCTACATGGGGAATCATTATTTCCCCTTGCATCAGGGCTGCGCCCCGTGTCTTCCCAAGGTTAACTAATTGACAAGCTTCTCCCATAATTGTAGAGATGAATTACACATGAGCCGTGTTTCATTTTTGGCTCAGTGGTGGATAGGATTTCTTTTTGGCAGAAGGGCTCATGTAGCTTTGTTTTTATTGGGGTGACTAATTGACAGGTATACATTATCATAACAATTTTTTTTCTGTTTTCCTTCTTAGGTGGTATGAGTGATCACTGACAATGACTATTCTGTTTGGAGACTGGATCGCGATTACTGCTCAGATGAGTCTGGACGCTCAGCTGAATATAAATTAGGTGTTCAGCACCGCAGATTGCTCTAGGAGGCAGAGGAAGAGAGAGACAGAGCATAGACAATCCACAAAGACAAATGCCAAGGTCTCGCATGATGAACAGAACTCTTTTTTTCATCCTGGATAACAGAAATACCAAATTTGAACAAAATATCAACAGGTCAAAGGAAGCTTAAACACAGCACATTTTAGCGTATCGCAGCATTTACAGTATAGGGATGTATCTTTCTATTTTCTTTTTCCTCCTCTTATGGGCTCAAGCCCTGACATTGAAAAACTTGAATTACTCTGTGCCAGAAGAACAGGGTCCGGGGACAGTGATTGGGAACATTGCCAAAGATGCCAGACTCGGACTCGAACAGACTGGACAGGGAGGACAGGGTAAAAAAGCCAACTTTCGGGTGCTGGAGAATTCAGCCCCACATCTCATTGACGTGGACCCCCAAAGTGGACTGCTGTACACAAAGCAGCGCATCGACAGGGAAACATTGTGTAAGAGAAACCCCAAGTGCCAGCTATCAATGGAGGTTTTTGCCAATGACAAAGAGATCTGCATGATCAAAATAGATATTCAGGACATTAACGACAACTCACCCAATTTCCCCTCCGATCAGATAGATATTGACATCTCAGAAAATGCTGTGCCAGGCACACGCTTTCCCCTGACCAGCGCGCATGATCCAGATGCAGGCGAAAATGGTCTGAAAACCTATCAAATAACCCGTGATGACTACAATCTTTTTTCCTTGGAGGTAAAATCCCGCGGGGATGGGACAAAATTCCCAGAATTAGTTATTCAACGACCATTGGACAGAGAAGAACGAAGCCATCACACCCTAATTTTGTCAGCCACTGATGGGGGGGAATATCCTAGATCAGGTACCATGCAGATTAATGTTAAAGTAATTGATTCAAATGATAACAGTCCTGTGTTTGATCAGCCCTCATATGTCGTGGAAATTCCTGAAAATTCACCTCCTGGTAAAGTCCTTATCGATTTAAATGCCACAGATCCTGATGAGGGCAACAATGGACAAGTAGTCTATTCTTTTAGTGGCTATGCCCCAGAGAGAATCCGGGAGCTCTTCTCCATAGATTCTAGAACAGGGGTCATAAAGATTCAGGGTGAAATTGACTACGAAGAGAGCCCAGTTATCGAGATTGACATTCAGGCAAAGGATCTAGGTCCCAATCCAATCCCAGGCCATTGTAAAGTCACTGTTAAAGTGCTTGACAGGAATGATAACTGGCCATCTATAGGCTTTGTGTCTGTGAGACAGGGAGCCATCAGCGAGGCAGCACCTCCAGGCACTGTCATTGCTCTGGTCCGTGTCACAGACAAGGACTCAGGCAGGAATGGGCAGCTTCAATGCAGAGTCCTGGGTAATGTCCCTTTTAAACTTGAGGAGAACTATGATAACTTCTATACAGTGGTGACAGATAGGCCCTTGGACAGAGAGATGCAGGATGAGTACAATGTCACCATTGTTGCAAAAGACAATGGCATCCCTCCTTTAAACTCTACAAAGTCCTTCACTGTAAAGATTCTGGATGAGAATGACAATGTCCCTCGCTTTACCAAGTCAGTTTACCTTCTTCAGATTCCTGAGAACAACATCCCTGGGGAGTACTTAGGCTCAGTCCTGGCACATGACCCAGACCTTGGCCAGAATGGCACCGTGTACTATAGCATAATCAACTCCAATGTGAGTGGGGGTGATGTCAACACGTATGTTAATGTGAATGCTGCCAATGGAGCCATCTATGCTGTGAGATCTTTTAACTATGAGCAGATCAAATATTTTGACTTTAAGGTTCTTGCTAAAGATGCAGGATCTCCGCATCTGGAGAGTAACGCAACAGTGCGCATCAGTGTTCTGGATGTCAATGACAACATCCCTGTCATAGTCCTGCCTTTACTCCTAAACGACACCGCTGAAATCCATGTGCCACGTAATGTTGGTGTTGGCTACATAGTCACCACAGTGAGGGCAGTGGATAATGACTATGGCGAGAGCGGGAGGCTAACCTATGAGATCTCAGATGGCAACGAGGAGCACCTCTTTGAGATCGATCCAGTGACTGGGGAGGTGCGAACAGCCCACCCATTTTGGGATGATGTCAGCCCAATAGTGGAGCTGATCATCCGAGTATCAGACCACGGCAAGCCAACTCTCACTGCTGCCGCCAGACTCATCGTCAAGGCTTCCAATGGACGCCCTCCTGATGGACTGCCTCGCACAAAGGACAATCAGAATTGGGACATGTCTCTGCCTCTTATAGTAACTCTAAGTATTGTATCCATCATGCTTCTGGCTGCCATGGTGACCATAGCTATCAAGTGCAAACGGGAAAACAAGGAGATCCGTACCTATAATTGTCGCATTGCAGAATACTCGCACCCTCAACTGGGGAAAGGCAAGAAGAAGAAGATAAACAAGAACGACATCATGCTGGTGCAGAGCGAGGTGGAGGAGCGGGATGCCATGAATGTGATGAATGTGGTAAGCAGCCCTTCCTTGGCCACCTCACCCATGTACTTTGACTACCAGACACGCCTGCCACTCAGCTCACCACGGTCAGAGGTCATGTACCTCAAGCCCACTGCCAATAACCTCAGCGTGCCCCAAGGCCACGTGGGATGCCACACCAGCTTCACAGGCCCAGTCACCAGCACTACAGACACACCTACTAACCGCATGTCCATCATACAGGTAAGAGAAATTGCAGTGTTCTCCTTCACCGTTTTCACCGTCACAACCTTCAGAAAGGTCCCATTTCCCTTTATCAACATTTGCCCCCCTTCCCCTCTTTTAATGAAAAAAAAGAAGACAAGGACAGACAGAGACGGAGAAGCCCAGGAGCATAGAGAGAAGTGAAGGAGGGGAGGGGGGGGGCATTAGAAGGATTAAACATTCAAGTCATTCTAGTGCTCTCATAGAACACAGCCAGTGACATCAACACGAATCAGTTGGGTTTGAAATATGTCACAACAGGCTCTTTTAAATCAGTTTTCCTGTAGAAATCTTTCATAAATCACTCAATCACTGTCATTTAATTCCTCTGGAAGAAAGATTTTTGAGCAGTTGCATTTGAAACTACCCAATTATCCCATGTTGCATGTTCTATTCCAATAATAAGTTTGTCTTTGAAAATGTACTTACCTGCATTTTGTGTTAAACTACCTGTACATACTAATTGTTACAGCTATAATGTCATATCACGCCAGTAAAGTCACTCCAGGGATACCTGCTTTCTTTGTTGTTCAGCCGCTGTTTTTAACATCACATCAGTCGTTATAGTCTACAGTTCTTTGGTTAATTCTACAGGTTTTAATTCCTAGAGATTAACAGTCTACTCATTTTCACGGCTACGTTATATGCCTTTATGAGAAGTACTTGGGTGTATAAGCCTCTAACGTGATAACTTCTCTGTGTCTTTGGCCTTAAGCCCATTAAAAGTCTGTCGTGTCAGACGAGGATTAAGGCCTGCTTAAGACGGTGGTATGAACACTGGGGACAATGGGCAGTTGTAGCAAAGGGGCCTCTTTTTCTGATTTTTACCGGTTGACAAATAAAGAAATTAAGATTCCTTATATTATTTGATAGAAGCAATAGTTTCTATGAGTTTTATTGCTATTACCATTTGCCAATGGCCTTGTACTATTTTTAGTGCTATTTGATGATTCTTTTATTTGCATTTGGGTGCAGGGTAACTGTTAGTTTCTCTAGTGAGCTCTGTCGTTTCTATTCTACTTTTTGCACTGGCTGTGAATGTGACAATGACTGTGATCAGATGTGATGTGTTCCCACCAGGGAGGAAGGCCACTGTCTGTTGTTCCCACTCTCAGTCTCAGCCCTGTTTCTATTATGAGCCAGCTGCATAGGGCAAGGGTTAGCACAAAAACCGTTAAGGCTTCCTAATCAAGGGGACAGAATAATTGCTGGTCCATTATGCGGACTGTTTCTCTGCTAATGTAGTGATGATGAATTAGACTGTGTGAGGTTGTTGCACACCCATTTTGTGCACTTATTTCCTCTCCCCCTTCAGACTGTCAAAGGGAAAACAAGCAGGAGCAGCAACAACACATTCCTTAGTGTCTTGTTTACAGAGGGTCCCCTCGACGCATCAGGCGTGCAGGGTGCTCTATTGTATTATTCAACAGAAACCTGTGTAGAGGAAGATGGCCTGAGGCATTAAGTTTCTTCAGAAGCAGTACAGAAGCGTATCACTTTTCTCCCTCGTCCCTGCCTCTGCCTCCTCTCCGCATTTGTGTGGACAGTAAGTAACCTGAGTCAGAGGAGAGCAGCTATGGGAAAAATGTCAGGAAACAAAGACAGAATTCCCCTTCCATCGATCCCAAGGCCTACCAGCCCATCTGTCACTACAGGTGCCACAGGGAGAGAGGTTGAATGGGAAAAATAAATAAAGAGATGGATAAAGCAGGAGAGCATATCACCTGCTCATTCACTTTCAGAAGGGTACCTTAGTGCTGCTGTCTTCATCTGTACCTGGTAGTGCTACTGTAGCTGCCTGCAACTCCCAGTCTCTCTCCACACTGCTCCTGGCCTCTAATGATGTTTTATAGTGGTACACTGGCAGACAGACTGGGCTTGGTCTCTAGGTGGGAGAGGGGAATAATATGAACATATCAGCCGAGCTCTGCTGGCCTTATCATTGTCACCACCGTGCCAGCACCCGGCCCAGTGGAGAGTTTCATTTCATTTGTAAAGAGAATTCCTGGGATAAGGAGATGGATGATACGTAATGATGCCTAATTCCGCTTAAGGCGTTGAAGGGAATTACTTAGTGTGGAATCAAGGTTAAAACCAATCTGCTGCAAAATTCCTCAATGCTCAGGAAGAAAGGATTTCAGTAATTCTCTCCAAAGAGTGAGCCTGCGCCCACTCTGCCTTGAATACATTTTAGGATTTTGTCCCACATTATGTTCAGCTTCAGCAGCTGTGTCACTGTGACTACGGCCCACTGACTGGTTCATAAGTTCCTGGTTGAAAAGCTGTCCCCATTGTTACCAAACATTGAAAGACTCTTGCCATTACTTTTAAATGTCCTGTAATTAATTGTATTGATTTGTTTTGATAACTTTTGAGTGATATAATTAGATTCACCATGAAACTCTAATTAAAAAGAATCCTATCTCGGTGAGACACCATCCATGTTAATAAGATGCAGGTGGTACAGAGGCTTATGGGATTGTGAATGGCTATAAAAGCTGCCTTTAGGTGGCGGCATTCTGCCTTGTGTGGGGTGGCATTGAGGTGTGGGTGTCAAGGAGAAAAGGGGGCACCCGTCTCTGCTGACTTGACATTGTCATTTGATAAGGAAAATCGTATGGCTCTAGTGAAATTTGTCTGACATAAATATGTAACAAACACATGGAATATAGGATATTTTTGTCTGGAGTCGCCTGTCTGACAGCATTTGGTACAGCTGTTTAGAATGACAATTGTTGAATTTTTCCACAAAGCACTGAATCGATGATAAATGATTTAAAATTTGCTAGAAAACCTGGCATATTCTGACAGATCATGTAAGAATTTAGTCTTTGAATGCTTGCTTTCTAGAAATGACTGACAGCCATAAACCTATTGAGTGAATAATAATAATTTAAAAAAAAAGAGGTGTGACTGTGATCATTCAGTGTGCACACAATGAGGTAACTCCTTTGATCTCTTTAGGTTGAGCATATGCATGCCAACAATGTAGCTGGAGCAGATGTTGAAAATGGATGCTTCCAGGAATGGTCTTACTCTGCATAATTTAGGGATATTGTGTGGGTTTGCGTGTACACGAGTGTGTGTCTGTGTGGGTGTAACGTCATTGTGTATTCCAGGCATGTGATTTAAGCCTTTAGCTGGCAGGCTCCGTGACAGAGCCCCTCTCTTTTTATGAGCGTGACAATCTTGCATTTGTCCGAACCTTGAAACACCCTTCCTCCAACAAACACATAGACACGCTCGTACACACACACACAAACACACACAGATGCATATGTGCTTGTGCTGTTTTTAAGGATTCTACTGAAAAGTCTTATCAAAGCCTGTGCTGTATATTGTATTGAAATTGCTCCCACACTTCAGTGGCCACTGAGGCAATGAATAGAAAAGCGTTCTTTATTTCATTTCTCTCCCTCTCTCTTCATCTTTAGATAACTTTACTCTGGAGCTTTCTATAGAATGAGTTTGGTAAACCTGTATGTACTAAAGCCCACTCACTCACAGGATTGAGCCCCTCAGCAGCACGATGCACAAACAGTCATTTAGAGGAATGAGGGACAGTTCAAGAAGCCATTTGTAATTTATGTACTTTTGTCCCTCAGCTGAGTTCTTCTGGGCCACTAGGCCACATTTGTTTTATTTGAGCTTGCCAGTACATAAAAAAAAAAAATAATCAGCCCGCCTGAGGGTGTATCTTCATATTTCCTCAAATAAACCTGCTGCTACTGTACATAACACTACACGCTGAAATTCTGAATTATTAATGGGCAGTTTTATTTTTCTTCATCTCCCCCAAGCTCATATGATAGATGCAACTAAGAGGAAGAGAAGTCAGACCACAGAATGTTGCTCCAGGGAACGACACTAAATTATGTTATCTTTGAATAAGCAAAACAGAGAAATTTTGTAATTGAATCTTTCTTTTACTAGCTGCCATTACTGGTATTGTTGTTGTGTTACTTGTTTCAGCTCCGACGTCTGAGCAGCAGTGTAGCACACAGCACAAAACAGCAGCTATATTTGCATCTTCTTTCATTAATAAATCATAACGTTTAACAAATCAGTGGAAAGTGGAAGATGTCACGATGAACATCAGAGGTCTCGGAACATGAGGGAAGAGGAGGGCAGAACACGGGGTATGTGGGAAGCAGAAATTGCTAATTTCTTTGGAGAGAACCAAGAAATGAACGCCCAAATACTGATTATGTTTGCAGCACAGGGAAAAGTAGAAATTAGTGTTGTAATCTCAACAATTTAATTAGCAATGAAATTAAGAGTTTGGTTTAAGAAAGAAAGACTTTGAAAATCTGCTCTAGTACTAAGATACACCACGAATATCATTAGCTGTTATTTCAGTGAAAAAACGTACATTCTTAGGGTGAAAACTCTTTTTCCCGATTCCTTGTCTGTGGCATGTTCTTCAAAGTTTTGCACAGTTAATAGTTTATTTTTAGAACATTATTAAGTACCCCCAAAAATTTGTTCTCGATTTGAGGTTGCAGTGGAAGTCAATGTTTTATTTATTGAAAATTCTGAGAAGAATCCCTCTGTCACCTTGCTAAATAATGGAATATGAATATGCCCTGACTTTGCCCACAAGTAGAGGCAATTTCTTCCCGTTTATAACAACTGCAGCTTTAAAACAAGTTATACATTGATGGATATAGGTAGACGCCTGGAGTCATTAATGAATGTCTGTTCTCTTCTTGCTCAGCAACAAGAAATCCTTTCACCCAGCTGTTGTGCAGTTGTGTGGACACAGCTCTTAACTGTGCAGCACAACAACAAAGGTATTTTGTTTTTCAAGAACTGTGGAGAACGAGACAGGATATGAGATCACAAGTTAACCTCTGTTACGACCAGATTGGCCGGACACATTTAACCAATTTGTTTGGTTGAATAGGAAGCAGCCTATTGGAGATGACAGGCGCACGATAATAGGACTGTGTATTGTTCTCTCTCTCTCTCTCTCTCTCTCTCTCTCTCTCTCTCGTGCAAGCAAGCGATAAAAGGAAAGTGGATTGTCAGGTCTCCTCTGCCTAATTTTCTGACGCCGAAATATGTTGTCATTTTATCATGTCATTCTGATGAGTAGCAAGTGCCGTTGTTTGGCTTGGTTTACCTTCCGAAGACCGGTCGGCATTTTAAGTGGTTTCAGATCAATTCCTATCAGACTTCGTAATTACTTTTCAGCTTTATTATCATAAGGCACAGAGAGGATGGTAGCTGCTGCTTTTTGTTGCCCCTTTTGCTTATTGTGGCTGTTTTCTTGTTGTTTTTCTTTGATTTCCTGACCTTGTTTATGCTGCGAATCGCGCATATTTATATTACATTAGAAATACACAGATGGATCCTCTAAGTGTGTTCTCCCTGATAATGTAATTTGTTTTCATCAGCTACTTAGGTACATGCTCTTTAACCAAAAAAGAAGATTCAGTCAGTTTCAGTCAGTGTTTGCTAACTGAAGATTCTGAAACATTTACTTGGCTTTATGCTCAAACAACTCTGGCACGAGGAGCCAACACAGCGTCATCACAGGTCACAAAACCAAACAAAACATAACCCTCACAGCGGAGGAATCTGGGATTCAGCTGCTATGTGTCTCTGTGCGTGTGTATATTCGTGCAAAGACACACATGCACCTATCCTACCACCCACTGCGCTCTGAAGCACCAGTCTTGCTGGTTCCCTTAGATTGAATTGGGTTTTCCTGAAGGGGCCGCCTGCCCCCTGAGGGCTCTTAGATCTCTCCTGGGGTCTTTAGACTTAACGTTTTGAGCAGCAGGGATCCGGCTCTGCAGCAATGGATGGGTATAAAGATAGGAGTGACCTCACAGTAATGTGCACTGAGATCCACCGCAACAGAAAGCTACATAGGCCTACATGGCTCGGTGATGTATTCTTTGAACTGCCAGCAGCTGGGTCTCCTTGCTGTAAATCAAACACTTTCAAAGTCAAACAAAGTGGAACTCGCTCTGCTGTGCCGTGGCACCGGTCCAACCTGAGAGAGCTTTTATTTCTGCCGCATCTTCCTTCACTGTGCCCCCTAGGCATGTGCTGTAGTAACAACACGCAGCTCAAAGAATGAGTTATGTGACTCTGTTCTCACCCTCTATCTCATTAGTATAAGAGAAATGATTTATCCCTCGCTCCCCAAATCTCCCTCTCCTCGTCCTTGCCGGCTACAGTTCAGCACATCTAAAGCTTCATCAGTTATGTGATTAATTGATTGGAGGGACGTACCATTAATGCCATCTCGTTCACCTAACTACTAACTGTCAAAATTCCGTTCAATTCAAGCCACCTTAAAAACGTGGCTTCCTCTTCAAACAATGGAGTATATCATAATCCGCAGATGACAATTTGCTTTGCAATTTGAGGAGTATTTTTCGACGCAGCGAAATCCTGCCAGTGATTTTTGCGATTTGTTTATGTGTCTGAGAAAGTCCAATACTCCACCAGGAGATATCCCACTGTTTCCTCTGTTCCCGCGTACGCTGTATCTGTAGCACAGTTTGAAATCTGACTCCCTTGTCGAAAGCCCTGTGTGTGTCTGAGGGGAATTGACAGCCACTGTGTATTGCAGTGGCTGTTATATGTTTGTGGCAACAGAGGCGAATGAGTCGGCACTCTCAGATGTTATTGCCCAAACAAAAGGCCCGCTAAGTGGTGGGCACACAAGATTTGTCGCCAAACGTTTAACTGTGTCTGCTCTTCAGGGTAGCAGGGGCGATGCCGAGCGCTAATGGCATATTGAAAACGGTATATTTGACTGGTCTCATCTTTTTCTATTGTACCATACAGATGTACTCAATTGGCCCCTCACTGGCTTATATGTTGTAGAGAGAAATCGTGTTGGGACCTTTCACATTCAGATCAATTGCTGGTTTGCTCCATTTCTTATTGATCTCTGCTCTGTTTGGTCGTGAAATACTGCAT
This sequence comes from Paralichthys olivaceus, assembly GCF_024713975.1. NCBI lineage: Eukaryota > Metazoa > Chordata > Actinopteri > Pleuronectiformes > Paralichthyidae > Paralichthys > Paralichthys olivaceus. The sequence goes on from NC_091093.1 coordinate 22,311,046, forward strand.
TTCACTATCTATCACTCTGACCATTGCTTAGTGTAAGAATAAAAAGAAAGTATAGTTCTTGGATCCTCTTTTCCACACGTTCTCGACTCCGAGTGTCTTTGTTTTTTTGGGGGGGATTCGCTCTCTTTCTCTCGGCTCTTGTCATCTCAGATAAGCGTTGCAATTGCTCATGTTACTGACGACCCAAGCCAAATTCATAATGATGAGATTATCTTGTCAACAGTACAGAGTGTATATGTCTGCCGTATTGATCTGTGCACAGTCTTAATAAATGAAGCACCGCGATGGAAGCGCAGGCTCAATGATAACTCTGAACAGATCTTGCTATTTATACACTCTCAACTGTGTGGAGATGATGAATGGAACTTGTGTATTCTGCCCTTCTCCCCTCTCTTATCCCTCGTCCTGCTGTCTCCTCCCCTCTTCTCTCCTCTCCTCTCCTCTCCTCTCCTCTCCTCTCCTCTCCTCTCCTCTCCTCTCCTATTCGTCTCCATATTTCTAGATTGATGGGGTAAAACAGCCCCTCGCTCCGCAGCACTGCACGCCAACTGAAATGCGACCTGTTTGAGGTCACGTTGACATGCTGAGTCGTTGTACTCCCAGGTGGAGAGACATGGGTGCTGCTGTGGGAAGAACCAATCAGCTAGACTACAGGGGAGGGAGGGAGGGAGGGGCTTGGAGAAAAAAAGAAAATTACAAGCGCGATCGAGAGCCTGGGCCTGTGTGTGTGTGTCTTTAACCAACTGAGGTTTTGAAAGGGAGTTTATCTGTGCATTTGAAGAGAAGGTCAACGGGGTTTAGAGCTCGAGATTATGCTTGATTGTTTCTTCTGCGGGCGAGCTGATTAATGCTAAAGCTGGCCTGACAGATTCTTAATGCACCATAGACACACTTAAAAGAGACTGAGAGGAACTGGCGTCCAACATTTTGACAACAGAGCATTATCTTAAAGCCTTTTCTGTACGGACAGTATCCTTCCTGTCATCCATTCCTCCTCTTCCCGGCCCCTCCTTCGCTCAGATACCTCATCGCCTCTCACCCGATACATATACAGTAGATAGGTCACCTTGAAATGAGACTATACATAGTCCATCTGCTCTCTCTCTTTATGTGTGTGTGTGTGCATGCACGCATAGAGCAACAGAGAGTGAGAACCCAGGAGTGTGTATGTGCACTTGTGCATGTATTGATAATAGACGTGTGTGTGTGTGTGCGTGTGTTTTTATAGCTGCGTCTGGCCTTGGCTCTGGGCTTTGGGGAAATATCTCAAATCTTTTCATCTACGGAACAGCTCTTCCTACATCAATTCAAACAGAATAATTTTCTTCTTTAATGTTTTTGTTCACGAGCTCTCAGCATCTCTTTTTTTAACCTGCACACCAGACAACATTTTGCGGTTGGTTTGTATTAGCAAATAAATTAGAAAATGATTGTTTCTTTAGTTTAATTCAATGCATGTACTGGATTAGAGGGTTTAATAATATCATCTCTAAACCGTAGTAAACATTTGTGCTTTCAACCGCATGTAAACAAGTTGACTGCATTTCATTTATATATTGAAGGCCTCAGTAGAGGGTGAAAATGGTGACATCCTGGTTGGTAAATTAAGTTATTCTTATTATGATATCAACTCCACACTCTGAAGGATACAGACTTAGATTATGTTTTATTTATGAAAGCATTTTTGTATTGCAGCTTATTTTGATTATTTTGTTCCATTTTTAGGTAATTTCTGCCTATTTGTATAAATCATATCTTTGGAAGAGGGAAAGTGTTGTAGCTTTAACATGAGACAGTGATATTTCTTTCTTTTTCATTTGAGAACTACACTCATTTGCTTTCGTGCTGAAAGTTGGATGAGAAGATTGATGCAACTCTCCACCAATCTGGACAGACACTGGTGATCTTAGCATACAGCTCGTCTATCTGCATCTCTAAAGCCTCCAAATGAGTCTGTTCCATCTTGTTTGTTTAACTATGATGTACAAACATTTAAAATGGAGTCTTGCTGTCACTTTTAGGTTCATAAGTGAGTTGACACAAGAGTGGTAACAGTTAAGGATGGGGAATTTTCCAAAAAAGTAATTACAACTTTTTCAACACAATTATGATCCACAATCTGTCTTTTCTAATTTTGGAAAGTGCTGTGGAGAATATTCTTGAATTAGCCTGTGAAAGTATTAATGGCTTTGAACAGCACTATATCCTTTACGACTGCCTCGGTCACCTCTCTACATTTTAAGCTTCTTTTATTGTAATCTTTCAACAACTCTAGTCAGTTTTAAGCTGGTTGAATATATTTGCCAGACTATTGCTGAGCAAAGTTACATTGGGATCTTAGTGATGTCAAGTCCTTGATTTGGCAAAACTATGCCGCTAGCTCTTGGATTGTTTGACCAACACGTCGTGTCTGAAAGAGACACTATGAGAGATCATCTAGAAGGCTGCAGATCTATTTGTGAATGCAGTTGAAATCTTATGGTTTTATTATGGTGGACTGGATACAATGGTACAATGTCCTTCTTTGACTGTGGATGTCCTCAAGATTGATCACAATATAAAACCATGGTTGTGTTATCGTCCTTTAGTTCCAGTCTTTTTAGCTAACTCTCAGCAAGAAAGCGGACAAGCATATTACCCAACTGTCAGAACTGTTGTGTATGGTTTCATGTGTATAGAAAGATAAACCTGTCACCTCTGAAACAGCTTTGGAGTTTTTGGGCTGAGTTGGCTTTGGACTAATGAGGGTGAAACAAGGTCAGTGCTGACTCAAGACTTCAGTTAACGCCAAACCTGTTGTAACTATTGATTAGCAAGTACTGAATGATAAGAGACTTACTCTCCCAAGATCACACAGTGCCCTCTTTCTTTCCCCCCTTACTTTAAACTTATTCCCCCGAAGTTTCAAAGGCATACAATTAAAGTCCTCTCTCTTATACCACTAGGTTCACATATCATCCTTAATCAATAACCACATATGGTACCAGCTGTATGTCTACCCAGACCAGCTGGTTGAATGTGTCTTTCCGAAACGTCTCTCAGAGAGAGAGAGAGAGAGAGAGAGAGAGGGAAAATAACGCTGCTATTGTAGGGGAGCTGCCAAACTGCCGTGTTCGGGGGTTTTGTGTGTTGGTATAAATATATATAGATGCCAAAAGCCACATTTACCATTTTCTCCTGGGGCTAAACTGCCACAGATGGTGATTGTGTTGATAGCCGTTCAAAGACGCCGTCTTGTGTTGCCCTCCTCTTCAGAGACTGAAACTGAATTGGCTGCTGTATTTTTGTCGGTGTAGTTGAATCTTTAAAAGGTAATCCTAGTCATAACTGCAGACGCAAAAATGTATCATAGCAGATGATAATTTCAAAATATAACAGTGTCTGATATTGTCACGAAGGACTAAAATGAGAGGTGCAACTCTCAGATCAGAAAACCGCTTTTTGGAAAGCAGAGATAAGGTCACAACCTGTTCTGGTCAGACCCTCTTTATCTAGTACGCTGTTATTTAGAATTTTCTTTTTTATATTTCATGTCTGGTTCCCATTTAATGATCTTTTTTTCCTCTGGTGAAGTGTAGATTGCGAACGCAGGAACAGAATGCCTCATTATATTTCACTGCACACAGAGGCGACAACACCTTATAATGATGGCTCAGGAATAACACACACGATCTCACACACACCAGCTCACTCATGTATGTTTTATGTCAATAAATATGCATGTGTGCTGTGTGACACCGTGTTTCACCAGAGAAATTGCGTGTGGTTAGAGTTTGGGCCTTTTTTGACATGAAAAGCAATTAGATTCAAGTGACAAATCAACTTTGTAGTTCTCACACACACACACACACACACACACACGCACACACACACACACACACACACATACACACAGTCACACACCCGCCCTGCTCCCAGAGGATTAAAGCAGACTTTTTAAAACCACAGGGTCAGTCATTTTAATTCACTCCATTTGAATTTAGTTTGCAGCTTCTTATAGAAATCACTCCCTTATGAAACTAGAATTAACTTTGGTTATTTGAGTAACCCACTCGCTCTGTGAAATACTGTTTCTGACATTCAGCTCACCTAAAGACGGCAAAGGTGCAAATTTATAATAGTTTTTCAGTTTCAGAACTTCTGTACATTGTATGTATTTTTTTTCCATCTGAAATTTATTTCAACATATTTTGATTTAAAATGTGAGTGTTGACAGGAAACAATACTACAATTTAAACAGGCCCTCGTGAGGCTTTACAACACTGGAAAATACATGTTATTCTTAGTTTGAGGGAATTGTTGCATATAACCATTAGATCATTAGCATTCTGTCTCCATCTGAATAAAAATATGGTTAAATCAATCTGCTCTTGTAAAAAAGGAGTAATATAAATCCAAGCTAAAATATTTCCAGTTCCTTGACCCACCCTTATCTTGACTTCTCTTGATCTCAGATCTAACGTCTATTTAGCGAAAAAATAAAATAAAACAATGTTGACAGTTTGCCATCAAATGTGTTTCCAATGTGTGAGCTTTTTGTAATCTTTACCCAAGGGGAAGGTGGTCAACATCATAGCTGTTCATGTAATGTTGTTTTTGTTGTTGATAAGGATGATTCATGGAATAGTAGCTTATTAATCCTGTTAAACAACTACATGCCAAGAATGAAAAAAAAACAGATTATTATATAGTTTGTGTAATTTGTGGTAAACATATTATTCTGTACTTTATGTTCATTAAGGTGAGTCTTCTGAGCCATTTTGTTTATACAGGATATAGTTTAGTCCATAATTAGATTTTTCATGCATCATAAAATTGTAAGACTGTAAGATCTCCTGTAACTGTGTTTGTGTGTGTGTCCGTGTGTGTGTCCGTGTGTGTGTGTGTGTGTGTCCGTGTGTGTGTCTGCGTGTGTGTGTCTGCGTGTGTGTGTGAAAGTGAGAACTTCGTCAAACAACTTCAGTGATGCACTCTCTCTCTCTCAGGAGGTCTTCATTTTATTATTTTATACGCGAGTTGATACTCGAGACAATAATGGCGAGCGTAAGAACAGAGTTTAACAATGCTTTGTTGACCGTCTCTCTCAGACTCAGGGTCTTCTCTGTCTGAGTTTCCTTTTCATGCTCTTTTAAAGTAATTTAGTCTTCCGAGATTAAATAACAAACATTGTCAATGAAGGTTGAATGTGCTCTACGAAAACACACTGAAGGACTCTTTAAGACTGTTGCTCTTAAAGGCAAATGCAGCTGTCAGCCTCATATATAACTACGCTCCTGTAATAGTGTGACCAAAGTAGTCACTTGTATGTTGCTTGCTTGAGCTCCTCAAATGAATAATAAAGTGGTCGTAACCACACAGTTTGAAGGGAATTGGCTTTGAAGTAGGGTTTTTGTCTCGTCTGTCACTTTCTGAAGAGACATGAGTGCAACCACCTCCGCCCTCCCTCCGTCCTGTGCACCTTCATGTCTCTCTTTCTACTAGCCTCCTTATAGGAATCTTTAATGACACTGTATGGTCAACCAAAATAATAGGCAATCAACGTGAGTGGTTGCATATTAATTATGAATATTGTGTCTTTGCTGTTGAGCATCGAATATGCAAGGGAGAGGTCATGTTGATTATACAACTGAATATAAAAGCCTCCAAAGTGCTACTTAGCCCTATTTAATGGAGGGAAAAAAAGCTGTATTCTTCACCAAATGAACACAAAAAACAAAAGTGGAATGCAGTTACGTTATGAATTAAGCCAGGCTGTGATTATCAAAATACAACTATTTAGTTGGATTAGAGCGGCATGAGTCACAAGCGTCATAATAAACGAGCTATTTTACAAAAAGCTCAGATGGTAGCCCGAGAATAAAAATTGTGACAATATTTAAAGCCAGTGGAGACACAGATTGGGTTGTGTTCGATTTGTGCTGAAGCCGAGTTTAGTACAATTATACTGGTAAGAGAAGAAATACTGTCAGTAAGAGAGATACTTTAAATGACTGATCACTAGAAGTGGGACAAATAATCTATATATAACCTGATACAGTCTCTAGTGCTTCCCTGAGGTATTTCCTTCTTTTCTTGCAGACATTTCCTCAAATACTCCTCAGCTATCCAAAAATAAAACTTATAATATATAATAACGCCAGAAAATGATGAATTAAGGTTTATACCTTATTTCAAACAACCCCAGAGCTTTAAAAAGTCATGTGGAGTGTCAGCTCAATGTGACTTATGCCATCCTGGGACAATCATTGAGGTTTTGAGGAAAACCAACACAGTTTATGCAGGTGACTCACTGTAGCAAACCATTCCCCGTAAAACCCTCCTGCAAGGATGTGTTTGTCTGCCCAGCAAGCAAACAGCATATGAAGTCAGCCAATACTGCAACTGAACTTAATACCTCATGGATACAGAGCAACAATGAGGGTTTTAACCCTGCACAAAATCCACAGTTGAATATGCATCATGTTTTGGGGGTTCAGGGTTTAGTGTGTCGGCTGTAAAAGTTGGAAAAATACAATTTCCTTCTTAATTTATTTGGACCAACATTACGCCTGCTTTCAGCCCACAAACACTGCACTCAAGCTGTAACAACAAAAGGAAAGACTGTAAGATCTCCTACTGACACCAGCAGCAGAGGCCGTGCGGTTCAGATGAATAATCCAGCAGCCTAGGTATGAATGCTCCCTTACTGGAAACCGCTGTACTGCAAAAAGAAGTAGTTTTCTTTCCAGTCTGACTGCACAAGATCAGCCTGCATAACTTACCAACACTGCATCAACTACAGCGTGTCAAAAAAAAAGCCACATCAGCTTGAAATCCAAACTTGTCTGCAATTGCTTAAGATAACTTCAAAAGTCTCTTTTATGATTAAGTACTGCCCAGAATCATTAGCGAGCCGTCCATCTGAATGGAGAAGACCTCAGTGTGGTTACAATCTGTCTGGTCTCCATTAACTGGCATCAGCAGCACTTTCTTACTTGTCTAAATTTCATTTGGACCAGACCTCTCCTAAATAATTTGGAAGATAGTGGAAGATGTTTCGAAGGCAGTAGCCTGTGATGGCTTTAAGTTCACTTAAGCCTGTGGATTGATTGGTATGTTATCTCCAGGAAGATGTATAGGAGCAGCTAATTAGATTTGATCACTTACAATTGCTCCTTAGCCACCAAGTAATCAATGCAGTCTAATTATTTTCCGTTCCTGCGCCACTTTCTCCTTACCTTCTTTAACATCGTCTCACGTTGCAGTTTTTGCTCTTCTTCCTCCATTTTCATCTTTAATTCCGGCCTTTGCTGCATCCCACAGTGTTTTCATTCCTCTAACCTCAATATCTCTTCCTCTTTGGCTGCTCCTGCAGCTACTTTGACAGGTTTCCAAGAGGGGTAAATTATAGTTCCCCTGGTGGTAACATCACACATATGCAGACATGCATAAACACACACAACGGAGACAAACTTTTTTAAAATAAAGAAAAACAACCTGCTGTCCTGATGTTTTTTGGCTTCCTGACAAGGTTATTGCGGATTTGGAACAGCTCACACCTACTGACAAGACGAAATGCATCCATACACTCGTACAGCGAGTACTGTGTGTTTTTGGAAGACAGTAGAGGACAAATGCATGTATCACACCTAGCCGGGCAGGTAGAGGGAGGGTGTGTACTCTGGTTCCGGTGAATAAAAGAGAGCTGTCCAATGATGTGTGAAAGAGAAGCTGCAATTTGTCTTTGTTCGCCACCCCCCTATCCAAGATATCAAACACACATGTACGCACGCACACTCTCAACACAGCACACTCTCACTCAACTACACACAAACACATAAATGAACAGTGCCCCAAAATGCACCAACAGGAGCTGAGAGTAGAATAGCTCTCCAATACGCCCGTCCCATTTGTCTCAATCGGCCCGCTGTCTGCTCGGTCAGTCTTAGGGCCTCAAAGGGAATACAGAATAGAGTGCAGCTTTTTACACTTACTCAGCCTCACTGTACTCAGTATCTCACTGACCTTTTGTGGCCTTGCTGTGTGGACTAGATACGAGACATTCTTCAATACAGCTCAAGAACATTCTCATTCACACGAGCAACCCGAAACAAGCCTCTGCTGAAATCTACACAAAGTATGTTGACCCAGAACATCTGGATTCATCTGGTATTCAATAGGTTCAGAGACTCATATTTAAGGTCAATAAGCGAGTCACATTTTGAAAAACCCTGAGGGCCAAATGCACAGATGCTGCAGTTTGGGTCAGTTCATTTTGCTTTAGTTCGGTTCAGTGAAGTTCAGCTCAATTCGGAAAAAGGTCCACGAGGGGAAAATTAGAAGGCAACAAGTCAGCAACATGAGAAATTCTCCATTGTTGCGTCGCTAAATGAATTTATGTACTGTACAATACGGTGTCTAATAATAATGATAATAAAACTGCTGGACATCTAGCCGGTATTTATCATCCCTGCCCCCCCATCCTCCCAAATTATCCTGTATTCATTGTGGGCTGTGACTGTCTGAGCACAAAGCAGTTCATACTGGCCATTATCGATCCATTAATTGGAAAGTGGCCCATTGTAGTGAAAGGGCTGGGCAGTACAGACAGACAGGAAGAGATGGAGGCTTAAGATCAGCCTGGACTCTAATTGGCAGGAAAGAGGTTTCTATGAAGTGGCATAATGTGCTTTTTATTGGCTTGTAGGAGGGGGGGTGTTGTCGAGATGTAGAACACATGCTCATTTAAGTGTGACATGCCCCCCCCCCCTTTTGTTAAGAGAAAACTTCAAGTCACAAATATGGGATTCAGTGGTTTATTTGAAATTAACTCACAAACAAAGGCCCATTTTTAATCTATTAAAACAATGGTAAACTCTGCACTGGGCAGATCAGATTCAGGCACTTGCACAGCTGTGGTGATAGAAAGATGTCCGTAAAAGTACTGACGGGGTACATCAATATAAAGACTTACATCCCCCCCTTCATTTTATCTTTCGAAAAACTAGTTATCATTTTAATGCCAAACGATCTCAAACATGTTCTGCTACTCTTACTCTACCGACCATTGATGTACAATATTCTGTGGGTGTTTTCTTTCGAAGCTTCGTGAAGGCTGAGGTGGAATAGAATGTTTAAGTAGAGAAAAATTTGCTGGCAAAAACATGGAACGTCAAAGTACCGAGGTGGCCTCTCTGACCTTCACACAGCCGTTTTCATACGGAGCCACCGCAGAGCACGGATGACATTGAAATACTGTATTGACTGTGAGTCAAGCTGTGGATGTGAAATACCCCAGCACAAGCAAGCATTACTCACCGAACATGACATTTTACTGCTCTCGATTTTAAGACAGAGAGCTGTGCACTACATAGGGAAATTATTTGTGGTACTGTGATGAATACCACTAACACAATATGAAAGCTATTTCTCCTGAGGCCTTTGTTTCCACCCTCTATGCTTCTATGTACCTGGGACTTTTAGCTGTTCCTGCAAATTCATTCTTTTCTGTCTGCCTGTGTTCTTCATGAATTACACTAGAATCACACGTATGCTTTGCTTTGACACTTGATAATGGGCGTGCCCGACGTTTGATGCTGGCACAATCGGCATGACGACAGCCTTCATAGCTGGCTTTCCTGCTAACATGCTAAAGGGAAAAAAACTCACAACAATATGAACCCATACCAGGTTCGCCATCTGCCTCCTCTTTCACATTATCATGATTTGATTGGCTAGCACCTGTGCTTGAGTGTTTCTTTGAGAACGATTTGATTGGCTGGTGCCGCCAATGCAGCACAGTGTCACTGCACGAGCAACGCACAACACAGTTCTGCAAAGCGTGACGTCACCCCATTCAAAGTGAGCGAACAGCGTTTTGGTTGAAGCATCGAGCGCATACGCAAAAGTCCAGCGTTACTGGGGGGAGTGTATGCAATTAATTGTTTTAACATTAGTTGTTTTCATTATTGCTGAGGTTAACGAGCATTTCTATAAAAGCCAGGAAGCACACTGGGATCTTTGTGGCCCCTTATCTCAATGGAGATGATTTAAAAACCCTCATATACTGTTCTTTGCTATAATTAACGAGAGGGAGACAGACTGGGAGAGAGACGTGTCCGGCTCTTTCCAGTGCCAATGTGATTGATCCAGTCTGTAATGCACTGCTGCACAGCACAGTGCTGAGGATTGTGGAGTGTTTATACAGTTTATGAAGAATGGGGTTTGTACCAGTTTTCTGTTCTTCTGCGGTATTTGTCATACGTGCCACACTGTGTCTTAGCGTGTCTTCTGTGTGTGGACATGTGTGCACAAGCATGTGTGTGTATATGATCATGTAACCCCAATGCAAACAGACCCCACACAGTTGAGCACACATACGCCCCAGTTCTACACAAACAATTTCTCCCTGCATGTGATGATAGAAAACAGAACAGATTGGAAGCGACAAACTTAATTTTAATCTCTGTGCATCTTTATGCCGTAATTTAGGTCACTAGATGTTAAGTTGACACTGGTAGTCATTGAATATATGATGTCTAAAATGGCTAATTGGTCTGTTTTATATGTTTAGCCACTAGTATTTTCTATATTTTTTCTCCACAATTAATCATATGTCACAAGATCTTGTTTCACAGCAGGATTCATTTCTGTAGAGCCACACTACATCCTTTTTTCTCTCTCCTCTCCACAGACGGACAATTTCCCCACTGAGCCTAATTATATGGGTAGCAGACAACAGTTTGTTCAAAGGTAAGAGTTCGGATTTGTAACCGTCATCACATCTCAGACCTTTTCTTTTCTCCAACAGTCCCAACACAATAAACCAATGTTTACTCATCTGACAAATAATTGTACTGAGTCGTGACAGGAAGAAGAAGGGCATGCACATTTAATTAGGTTTAAAAGTGGTCACTCACAGTATTTGCTATATCACATAAAATATTTTCACACAGCGACCTCTTTTTTTCCCTCTCTTTAAAAAAAAAAATGAAAAAAGCAGTAAGACCTTGTCCTAACGCCACTTTCATTCTTTTGTGAATTTCTCTAGTAGTTCAACATTCAAAGACCCAGAGCGAGCAAGCCTCAGAGACAGTGGCCATGGTGACAGCGACCAGGCTGACAGCGACCAGGACACCAATAAGGGCTCCTGCTGTGACATGTCTGCAAAAGAAGCCCTCAAGTTGAAGGCTACAGGCGTGAAACCGCCGCCTTTGGAGCAAGGTGAGCCCTCATTGGAAAACGTGTGACTGCACGAGAAGTGAAAGATGCAGTGCTGGCCGAAAACACTTAAATCAAATGGCTATCAATCCGTTTTCTGTGCTGAAGTTATTTGTATTAACGATTGGGCTCTTGACTTGCCTGAACGCTCACAATCACAATCTCAACTTATTCTTGGCTACTTTATTCGCTCCATACTTTGTTCTCTAGACTTTTCTCATTTAATGTGTGTCTGTGTGTGTCTGTCTGTCTGTGTGTGGGTGTGGGTGTGAGTGTGAGTGCATTCTACACACGTCCTCAGTTTATCAAAGCAGACAAGCCCATTATGTTTTTATAAGCCCAACTACTTCAGCCTCTCCATTTAGTCCCCCTTCCCTGAGCACCCGTCTCTGAAACTTTGATAATGGAACATGGAAAATGACTTAGTGAGCGGCAGGCGATGTAGCTTCGTAGTGTGGTGATTAAATATGAATAATTATTCTAAGCGCTGTGGGTCGGGCAGATTACACATGACATGTGTTGAACAATAACTCCCCAGATATGAGTTGTTGCAGTCCTCCTTACCCCAGCCACCTCTCATGATTAGTGCGAGGTCAGAGGAGGCGAGAAAAGCCAAGATTGCACTGTACAGTAGGAAGAGAAGTAATGGGACAGGAGGTTTGGTGAATTTCTCACTGGTGTGGGCCATTACCACACAGATATTCCCAAAGAAATACAAATTCACTACACCGAGATGTATGTATCTCACTGACTGCATCCAGAAGTATGGCGCTGTATACCGAACATGGATTCTTTGTAATGACGCCATTAATCCAGACAACAGAAGGGCTGTTTTACTCCTTGTGGAAGGACAATGACAATTTGTGCAACGCTCTGTGCTCCAATATGCACGTCTGACTAGATAGCATTTTTTTCCTTTTCACTGGTTTATAGTATAAAACCCCACATGTTGGCAAGAAAAATTGGCCAATTAAAAAACTCCATATGTTTCTCATTTTGAAAATGTTCTCATTTAATTGTCCATGAGGGACTGAAATAATCTATACAGACAAAACACATGACAAAGGGAGCTTAAAGTGGGTTTGAGCTGTAGCAGACAACAAGCACTGTACTTCGATCAATTTCCTGTTGACGGTCTCAAACAAGGACATCGTCGCACCTGTACACAAACACACGCGCTTGTGTCCAGTGGTGGCAGACAGTCATCGCAAGGCCGTAACCCGCCTGTGCCCGTTTCCCGCTCAGCTCTTCCCATTTTGTTCTCACCCTCTGCTGCGCTTCCACCCCCACCGCTCCATGACTTTCGTTCCACTCCTCCTATCCTTGTTTGGGGAAATCGATGGATGTGAGATTAGACAGTTAACCGTCTGCAGCTGGCTGTGTTTAGACAATAACATGCGGGCCTTGCTAAACTGTAAGGGGGGAGGGCGGGAGGCCAAGGTGTGGTGCGAGATCGGTGATGAGGAGTGAGGCGTGGTAAACATCACTCTGGCAGCTTTCCAGTGCATCTTTATTAATTTGCAAAGACACCAGCTGAACTCTCCAAAGTGACAAATCACGGCTGGCTTTGAGTTAATATTTACATTAGATAACTCTCAAAGCACAATGTCCCCGGCTCAGAGAGGTGCGCTTTTACATTTTACGTCCTCCTGCTGTTGAAGATGAATCACCAGGATGGTCACCTTGTACCTGGCGAGCTCAGGAAGAGAGGAGTCCCATCTGCTGCCGTGTCTCAAGCCAACCCCTTCACGTACAGGTGATATATTGTAGTAATTTGATGGCAAATTAATCAGGCTCAGTGAAAACGAAAGGGGTGCATGCGCAAAATTGAGCTGTTATGGAAATTACAGTTAGATTTTGCTTCCTGAGTCTCCCTGCGTGCACACTCGTGATGGGGGACACACAGAAGCACACAGGTACAGTAGGTCTATTATCAAATGGAAAAAAAAAAGGAAAAAGGAGCTTGTCGTTGGTCACCGTTCCCTGGGGTCATTTTCCTGCCGGCTTATTTTCTTCACATCTCAGCACTTAGTGTCTACTTCATAGGTCTCCCTCCACCACCCACCCCCAACCTCCCTCCTTCATCCCATCTCAAGTCCTCTGTTCCTCTCCTCCTCTCCGAGCCTTCCCAATTACTCTCTGTAGCTCTCTCTGCTTGCTTGCCAGGACACTGCGGCCTCATTCACTGGCTCCGTATAAACAGATCTACAAGTGCACAAAAGCATGTAGTTCAAGTCCTAATCAATCGTCAGCTCTTAGCCTTTATTGTCACCAGGTTGTCAGGCATTCACACTTTTTTTGTTTCTGAATTTGTCGCCCCTTTTTTCCCACCCTTCTATACTTCTTTCCCCTCATGTTCACTCTTTATGCGCTCCTCTGGTAATAGGCATTGGTAGAACAAACACACAACTCCCCCATTTCCATGCCTGTAATTCATCTTCTCCTCTGATGTTCAGTACAGCTTCCTTCCAGACAACATAATCTGGAAATCTTCGCACCAGGGACCAGTTACAAATTGATTAATTAGGCCTGCAAAATTGGTTGCAATGTATTAATTAAGCTCAAGTATATCAAATGCATTTTTTTTTTTGCCAGTTTTAAACAGCGATTAATTGATGCTCCAACGAGCCCACCGTAGACGCTGATAGGCTTGTCTGGCTCCGTCGGAGTGGCTGGCAGCACGTCGCTCGCCACTGTGGAGACAACTGCCACGGTCACAATCACTAACAGACAGGCGGCAGTGGCGTAGGGAGATGGTACCCGCTGATAGGGCTGTCCAAGGAAATAGAGAGAGAGGGATGGTGGAGGAGAAGGAGGACGAGCGTGGTGGGACAGATACTGTTCCACTGTAGCAGCTGACCTATCCTAATTAGCTGCAATTGGAGAGTTATAATCAAACCACCTCCTGCCTTTTTTTCAACGCGAGGATATAGGCAGCACAGAGGAGGGAGGGAGGTGTGAGGATGAGCTGCTGCTGATGCTACAAGGACAGTGAGGAGCGGCAGCGCGAAACGTGTTCCTATGACAGCACAGTAGAAGACCTTGGTTCTATATGAATCCTTCAGTTAAAGCAATTTAAATTAAGATATATTTTTGTATTTACTGGAATGTCATTGAATTTTTTGCAGCAGACGCTTATAATTTTAAAGTGTTTTCTAGTTAAACCTTTGTAGGAATTGTTTTTATTCTCCTGCAGCTTAATTAAGGCAACATTTCAGCCATTTGGTACAGTACATTGCCGACATATTTTATCCTGCTGGAACTCCTCATGTCAATTAAAGAAGTCCTGTTCTTACTTACTGTAAGTGTGTTTGTGTGTGAATGTTCCCTTGGGAACGATGAGAGCCCATAAGAGCCCATTTATTCCTTTAGACATAGTGCTGAAGAATTCCACCCACTATTCTTATCCCTGTCATTAGCATTTTCAATAAGGCTAAATATAGAACCCCAAATAATAAGCGCAACAAATATTTGAAGAAGCAATTTCACGTAATGGATTTTTGAGACCTCTTAGTGGTATTGCAACACAACCCAACCTTACATGAATTCATCTGTAAAACTATGAAAGTAAAAGTCTTTCTGTGCTGTTTTGTTGAGCTATTATTTATTATTTCTATCAGTCCACACTGAGACCAAACTAATATTCTTGAGTTTAATTTGTCTTAAATATTCATCCTTCTTCCCTTGTGGCGGTCTTAATCTTAAGACTCTAGAATTACTGTACTTCTCCAAAGTCGTTGCAATCTCTGCTCTTTCTTCTTTTTTATTCGCCGCAGTTGATTTTGAATCATGAATGAACCTTTGATTAAAAAGGGGAAAAAAAATGCAATTCCAAAATTAATTGACTGGTCAGAAGTCAGATCAGATGCCCTTTTCACACTTGTAGCCATGGCAACCTCTATGCTCACTCCAGCGTTCAATAAACCTTTATCTGACTGTTGGAAAAGGGCATTCCATTCGACATCGTTCATATTTCATGGACAGATAAATGCAGACAGATTTTTTATTGGGGCTTGGTAGATGTGTATTACATCCGTGGTTTGAATGCTTCTGAGTTTTTATTCAACTGCTGCAAAATCAGCTTGTTATGAATTCATTATTTACACACGTCATTTTTTTTTCACAGAGCATTTAGGCCAGTTCTGGCTGCAATCAATAATGAATGTATACGTAATTTACAGATATTTAAACATATTATTATGTCTTCTGTATACCAAACTGTGCATTTTTTCTTTTATCAGTGCATTACAAATAAGATGATGAGATGAAAATAAAATACAAAAACAGTGGTGATTGTTGCAGTGAATTGTTATCTTTACTTGTTTTACAGCCATTTTTCTGTAAGCTCTCTGTTCTTGGTAAAATATTGTTCATAATGCAGAGTTGAGGAAGCAGGAGAATGACTAATTGAAAGAAAGAAAGAAACTCAGAGTTCAGACAAAGCACAATCAAAATCCCTGAAAAAAAAAAAGGAGAAACGACAACAAATGAACAAAGCAACACAAAATCGGGTTGCCGAAAGACCGGCTGCTTGAAGACGCACTTCTTCTGAAACTTTGCCAGCGGGCAGCGTATCCAAAGTGATGTGACGGAGCAGCGGCACTGCCAAAACATGACTCATGTCCACATCTCGTGGACTGAGAAACTGGCTTTTAGACATTCATTCATCAAGTCGAGGCAAAACAAGTCTTTGTGTCGTGCACATTTCAAACACAAAGGCAATTCAATGAGTTTTGACATCATCTGTTAACTACATTAAAAAAGAGATTAAAAACAGCAGACGACATTAGAATGCAAAGAGAATGAAAGAGGTAAGAACAGAGATTTGAGTACAGGAGTAATAAAATGAAGACAAAGGCTTGGATGAGTATTAAAGGTGCAGTTTTTGAACATGAACGATTTCTAACCTGGATTGAAATGTGCTTTCATCTGGCAGCTTGTTCCATGTCTGTGGTGCACAGGGTTTGTCTGTGTTTAGTTTGCACCCTGATGACCTGAGAGACAAAAGTTGTTCATACAGTTAAAGAAGGCCACAGTTGTATTTTGGTCAAAAACCATTGGTGTTTTATAGACGAGCATCAGAGCAAGTATCTTGAACTCTGGCTGAAATGTAAGAAAGGAAATGTTGCTGTGAGGATTTGAAAGTGACGTTTTTTTTTCTTTTTCATTAACAGTGCATAAAGTGTATGTGGTTTTATAATATATAATAGGATTTATTGCAGTGGTGCATAAATGGCTAACAATCCTTAGTATCATCAGTTCAACAGTGAATATGACACCTAATTTCTTATTGATTTACACTTGGGGAAAAAAACACTATGAATGAAAAACGAAATCTTTGAAGAATAACTGCGTTCCTCCATAAATCAGTGCAGCAAGAACTTAGTTTTTCAAAGCTCAAATCTTTTAGACGTTCAGATACTATTTTTCTCTTCCTGATACGGAATCAGATACCTGGACTTTGAGTGTCGGACATACCAATCCAATACTGTGCATTTAAAGAAGTACCAACTTGCCACTAACCCCGTATGTAAGTGATGATTATTATAATAGTTGTTTGGCATGGCTCATGTTAAAGCCTTTGAAAACACATACATAGAGAGAGAATTACATTTTTATCAAGTTTGAAATTCATATCTGAAAGAAAACAGAAATTAATAAATCTGATATACAAATTCCCTTCCTTTAAATATCTGTTAAAGTGCAGCCACCATTTTTGAAAACACAGTACAAATTTCTGTTTTAGTTATGGGACTTTCCAGCGTGAAATATTTTGCAATATTTTAGCCAGCTCTACTTTAAACAGGTAGTATCAGATCGCTACAGAGATTTGCGTACTCGCCCGTACCTGACCTGGCATTCTTTGGCATGATACTGGAGGCAGTTACAATGCCACTATCAGAGCATCTCTGTCATTTTCCTAAACATCTCTCATTAAGTCTTCCTCAGGGTGTGCTCTCCAGTGCAGGGAGGCCACTGTTAATGTGTGATTTTTCTTTCACACCATATTGAAGTAATCCTTCTGGAGGTTAATGGACAAACATCTGCCGAGAGTGAGGAGCTTCGTTTGAGAGCATTGTAATTAGTCCGTTTACAAACATTACTGTGAACAGGTAGCATATGGAGCAGTCGTGGTTTCATGTGATGCTATCACATCTGTCTGTTTAAACAAGATTAATTGAGGCCATCAGAGTGTGTTTACACTGTTGTTTCAGCTGAGACACGCTCTAGATGTGTGTCGTTCCAGTGAACTCTCACAGCACCACGAGAGGGACTCCTCGTCTTTGTCACTCACTGGCTGCCTGTTTGCTCTTTTCATCAATAATCATCTATTTCATATAAATTTGATCATTTTTATTTTCCCCGTATGAGCCTGTTTTCATGTTGCAATATCAAACCACGGTTAAGAATCCATCTCTGTTTGTCGCGTGGCCGCGGAGAGACGACTGGAAAAACAAGCAACATCCGAAAACAGCAGCCAGATGCTCATGTTCTTCTCACTGTTTGTGCGAGCCGTTGGACACAGAGGATTTGTCTTTGAGCCTTTCATCTTTTCCTGCTCCTCATCTTCTCCCTCAGCTCTCTGTGGCCTCTCCCTGGCCGAGCTGATCGCCTGATTCATGGCAGCATTGCAGGCTACTTTCCTGGTGGGGAACAGTGAAAACCATCCGCTATCTGGACCAGGAATGTGTCACTCAAAGTCAAATAAGATTTGTGTGCCGGCGTGTATTTATATATATGTGTGTGTGTGCGCCCATCCACACGCGCCAGATCATGTGTTCACCCCATTCTTAGAGGATACGGCGATATCGCACAGCAGTGAGGCGATTTGCGGCTAAGCTAGTGGAATCCCGTGGAAAGCCTAAAATCTTGTGGGGTGAAGGGGGGGGGGAAATATCACAGTCTTTGGATTTCTTCTCCCTCATTATTGAAGATTTAAAGGGATTAGTCTATTTTTTTTAATACACAAAGTTTTATTAAATTCCATTGTTATGATTGTGGTTCACGGAGGGTAATGTCCATTCTAGCGTCCTTCCTCTTGTGCTGAGTGTGTGTGATATTGGGGCTGGAGTGGCTGCGGGGTGTGTGATTCCCACCTCTAAACTTCCGCCGGCCTGCATGGCAGCTCACCCCCTGATCCTCATTCAGCCAGTGAAGCCTATCTCAAGCACTGGAGTGGGGGGATTGATAAATATCTCTGACTCTTACCACTCAGGCTATAAATCTTTGACATTATCCCTTCACCCTGAACGCTGCAGTGAATAATTATGTCAAATTTTTGGAAGTCATGAGTAAAAATACGTCTTATTTCACTCAGAGCGCCATTACAACCACATTTCTTCCAAGGAAAAAGTCAAAAAAATAATGTTGGTCTCTAATGCAACTTCCAGTAAAGTGTGCTGCTACTTGAATGCTCATAGCTGCCTATTCTCTCTCCTCACACCATTATAGAGAACAGTGCAGAGTATTCATCTAAAGTGTGTGCCCATTCATAGCAGACGTTGAAAACATACAAAGCCATTAAAGGCTGTGGGAATGTTATTTAAGGCCTATTAAAAAGTGTAGGCGTGCTGAGTATGAGGATTAGTCCAGAGTCATGGAGATTTAATGTGAATCCCTTCTCAACCGTATTGTTAAAGTTTCATCCACTGTCACGTCCAGTAAAACCTCTGTGATTTTTCTTCTTCTATTGTTGTTGCTGTTTTTCTGGTGGTGTTGGTTTGTTGTGCGATGCGTCTGCAGCTCTGTGGAAAACAGTTTTTACATGAATGGCATTAAACACACTTTTCATGCTGAAGTGTGTGTGTAGCTCTTGTCAGGAGCCTCACCTGCAGATGAATTTGAATTTGTTTGTTTTAATGCCTCTTTTGTGTGCAATAGAACTCAGCGGCCGAGACGAGGCGGTTTGATTAGCTAGCATATTTCATGTTTACACTTTATACATGCACACAGACTTGCTTTGCTGTAAACACACTAGTAACCTACATAATCAGCCAGAGTGAATGTTTTCACACTGGTGAGAGTGAACTGCATAAAAAAAAAAAAGCCCCCTGCCAAACTTGTTTTGCCGCACGTGTGAGATATAGATGTGCTTTCACAGCAGCATGGGAGGAAGTCCAGTGTATCTATCATCACAACAGACATGTTTCAGTTGTTCTCTTCTAATCCAGTGAACAAAAATTATATGGCAATGATTCCAAAAATATTATTATCAAAACCTCATTTTACAGTTTAACTTTGATAAATAACTAGAAAGATGAGTATAAAGCAAGAAAAGCAAAAAATACCATGAAATATACAGAACTTGAATAAACATAATGAATATAATATACAATAAGACAAATTATATTGGTGTCTGATATCATTGGCCAATCATTGGGTCTTGTTATAACCTCCTATATTGAAAAGCTTATTTAGCCTGAGCCTGCCTCACTCCCTGTTTCATGCAGATTAAAAACACTCAGTTAAATGTGTGTTCACCAGCACATATTTTCATTGTTATCATATATCATATATATGTATCAGTGCTGATACAGGCTGTGGTGGTGCTTTTACAGAGTTTTTCAGCCTATGGGTGGCATCAGGTGAGCTTTTACAAACACGCTGAATGGTGGATCAGAATCAATGCTTTGCAGCCTTGTGCTCGAGTCTGTGTATGTCTCAAATTCACAGACTGACTGACAGTATTATCTCCTGTGAGGAGTCCAACACTGATTTGTACAAGGCTGGGTGGTTTAGCACACACTGCTGCCTTCCACTGTTTCTTTTTCTTCATTAGGAAAATTACGGTGAAATTCCAATTTGTGGGCAGATTTAAAGGTTTAGACGAGGAGAGGTCACAAAACAACTGAATTGGTTATCACTGTGCCTAAGAGTGTGTATTACAGAGCAGCAGAGGAGCTGTTTCAGTATCTGCTCACAGTGGGTGAAACATGTTGTCCAGAACAGCAGTGGGGAGGATTCTACGGAGCAGATTATAATGATACAGAACATCGTCACTTCCTGGACCAGAGCCACTCCGCAGCCATCTGTCCTCTGTCCACGGACAGCCGGGCACTTGTGCGTGTGTGTGTGTGCATGTGGATGTAATTCAAGACATTAACCACACTCTTTTACATATGCTGGGATAGCTTTATTTTTACCTCCTCCCTATAATTTCTCATTCATATACAATGTCATCCTCGTCCCTCTCAAAGCTGATTTATGTGCCTTGAAAACTTGACTGGTTTCAAATTATATGATCGTATGAGCAATCAAGTAAAACAGCTACTGCCTGCATACATTCAAACGAGCAGAGGAGTTGGTTAATTGATATGTGTCATTATTTGCTGTTGTCTATAGGCTAAGGTTTAGTAACAGTAGAAAGTCACAAGTAGCCGTCAGTGCAGGGAATAGATTTTTCTTTGCGTTGGGTTACGGTTGTCGGTTCCATGTTGGAGCTCTCACGTCAGCTGGTGACAATATTGTGGGAGGTGAAGTCACGGATGGCGCAGGTCTTATTTTTTTCTTCTCTGATTTTATTATACGCATTTCATTTGCTATACTCCACTGCTCAGTTAATGAATTATGTGTTTGTCTCTACTCTAGATTTTACTGCTTTTTATTGCTCCTTGACAAACTGGTTGGTGCTCGTTGTCTAACTAAGTTGCTGTGCATCATTATCAATACATTTTGTTGAAGAGGCATTTGCTACTAATAATATGGTTCTTAAAAATTGAGTTGAAATGGCTGTAAGTGTGCACTTGTATTAATAAGTGTTTTTATGGATTTGCTGAACAGCCACAATCAGTGTAGTAGTTCATATGTTTTCCATTTGAATAATAGAATGTTGTGGTTTGATTTATGTTGTGCTCAGGTTGACGATATTGAGTGCAGAACATTATTAATTACAAAAACACCAAGTGACAGATTGTTTGATCAATTCTGTGCCGGCCGCAACAAACTGGGGGGAAATAGTTCAGCTTTGATAATGTGGAAATGGAAAGCATGTTAAAAAAATGTCCCTAGACAGTCAATTCAACACAACTTCCACTGGATCAGTTAGATAGAAGTGGAGCGCCCCGTTGTCCACGCCGCTTCCTTGGCTGATGTGAATGAATATTTGTGGTGCCCTGGGGCATTGTTTCTCCCATGTTACACTGCATCAGGAACCAGAGAGATAAATGGGTCTGGCCTGTCCAAGGCATCAGGACTTCTTCTCTGTTCAACCATAACTAGTAATGTCCTTTCATCCGCTGCCTGCAGTGCTGTAGATAATGGAGTATTTGAAGAAGAGAAAGCACTAAAACAAAGAGAGGGGATGTGGTTTATGCGATGACAGTGGATGGGGTGATCAGAAATGTCAGAAAAAGAAGAAAAATTGCAAAGCAGTGGCAGTAGGGTGGGGATTTATGAAAGAAACTCATAGGTGGATTGAAAGAATAAAAGAAAAAAAGGGGCTGCAATAAAGAAAGGAGGAAACAGAGCAACCAGCTGAAAAGTAAAGGGATGGATGGACAGATTGACGGATGGATGGAGAGATGGATGGGGAGGGGTTGGGACAGCAGGCGGGCTCTGTGGGAGATTGGCTTAAGTAGCATTGTGCTAGGGCTCCCTGCAGTCACCAAGCCACCGGTTCAAATTCAAAGAAAAACCTGTGAATGTAAACACCCAGTCCCATGTGCACACACACGGAGACACACTTCCACAACATGTACTGTGACTGCATAAATAGTCATTAGCCTGACCTCTGCAGCTGTGATGAATATGTAATAAATACGCATTAAGGCATTTGCACCATAAAGAGTTATTTGTGGTATCTGTGCAGATGGCGACACAAGCAGGCTAAATGAATTCCATCAAATGTGTCTGTTACACTTGTGGTACGGTACTGAAGCTACATGCTGAAGGAGATTGAGAGGGAGTATGAGTCCTGTTGAGTAAGTGAGGACGGTGAGTGGGAGTGTTTTTTGCCGATAACCTCAGTTTGTTACTTTTTGATCCTGCTAAATTAAGATAAGGGGCTTGGTTAATTAAACTGTCACATGGCAATACCTTGAGGAATTGCGAGGCCAACACAGCTTTAATTGGGTGGCTGCTATTGTCCCATCGCTGCCTTCCTTCTCTGGGTGGCAGCCCCACAGAGGGGGGGGAGAAGCGCCCTCATGGCTACTGGCAGAGGATGGAAGCAGCGCGGGAATGACAAGCTTGAACATTCAAATGAGGAGAGGAAGGGCAAAAAATGGGGTGATGTGTAGGAGAGTGCACCACGCTCAAAAAAGATGCAATTGAACTCATTAAAGACATCATATAGCTTCAGTGTGAAGCCTACTGCAGCTCTGTGACAGGGTGAGGACTAGGTTAGAGTCAAGATGAGGAGTTTT
Source organism: Paralichthys olivaceus (assembly GCF_024713975.1). Classification (NCBI taxonomy): domain Eukaryota; kingdom Metazoa; phylum Chordata; class Actinopteri; order Pleuronectiformes; family Paralichthyidae; genus Paralichthys; species Paralichthys olivaceus. Next base: position 22,333,608 of record NC_091093.1, read on the forward strand.
AATTGCTACTTCAGTATGCATGAATCTGAGTTGTGTAATTTTCAGTACAATGCCGTAATCTCTGCGGTGTATTGGGTGCAGGGGAAGTCTCCAAGGTCCCATAGACAATGTCAGCAAGCTTAAGATGCATCTGTAATTACTAGCAGCCAATTAACAGCTGACCTCACCATCCCACCTCAAACCACAACAAAGATCTATTCAGGAGATTTAGCCGGCTCGCAGAGCAAACAGCTGAACGTGATGGATATTCATTGGGTCTTTACGGGTGTTTGCACCTCATGGTAAGGTTTACGCACACAGGCGTCATTGAAATTCACACCACGGTGACAATGGCGGTTGAATGTGTTTGCAGATGTGTAGGATTCTCAGAAAAAGCTTTTAATAACATCCCCTATTCATGTTGTAGGCGATACAACAATATGGATAATTACCACAATAAAACTTAAGAGCAATATTTAAAAAATCAAATACATTGATACAATGCTTATGCATTGTGTAAACACTGTGTGGAGAGATTATCCATAATTTATCTACGGCATTTTTGTTTTGCTGTTTACCAAGTGTTTCTCACTCTGTCCATAAAGTCAAGTTTAAAATCACTTCTCTCAGTCTTTAACTGTAATATAAAGATAAACAATGATGTGACATCGATCTTGTTTCTGAGCCACCACGCAATTGATCATATTAACTGAAAAGTCTGCGGCCTTATCTGATCTAGCCGCAGAAAATAAATGTTCCTGAAGTTATCGTGTTGTTGAGGGAAGTGTCCTCGATAGCTTGCAAGCCGTTCTGCGGTGCATGTTTTGAAAACAGTTGTCCATCTGTCCCCAAAGGTGATCAAAATCTGCCTTGATTAACAAGTGGGATATTCTGGGTGACGGTCTCCCTGTGCTGCCTCTCATCCGCTCCCAAGTGGGGATCAAAGAGGATGAAGTTTTGAGCCTGGGGATAATCTAGTTCTCTAGATTGTGATAATGCTGCTCAGGATGATCGTGTGGATGAGAGCGGGTTGTGTTGTGCTCATCTGGCTCTGGGTTGTAGTTTGCATGTATTTGTGTGGGCCTGCATGTTGGTCCTCAAAAAAATAAAAGAAGAACAGACAGACAATAGCAGAGTGAGCCAGTGAATTAGTACACATGGACTGATGGGATATGCACTCATGCTGTTGCTGTATCCAGGCAACCACATCAGAATTCAAGATGTATTGAACAACAGGTGATTGCCACCATGTTCCTTTCTCAGCTTTGAGCTGCTAAATCAAGACCACGTGCTCAAATATGAATTAAAATACAACAATTTAAAAATCCAATTGTAGCGTATTTGATCCAGAAGACACAGAAAAACGAGAAAGCACATGTAACATTTGAAATAGAATCCCAAATGTTTTTAAATCAAGGGAATTTCTTTCGAGTAACTTGGTTTGTTTGTCTTCTTTGAAAAAAAATGTTTTCTTTGGGACTCACAAACAGTTTGTGGAAATGACAGTGAGCCCAAGCTCTGCTGAATCTCATTTTAGTTTTAAGTTCTCTGTTGTTCCGCATGGTCTCTCCCACCCTGATCCGTGTCTGGTGTTGGTGTCCAGCTGTTTCATCAGCACGACAAGTGGTTCAGGAAAGTCCCTCATTGTTCACTGACCAATCGCAGAACCCACCAGAATGCTGTCAACGAGCATTTTCCACCCAGTGGTTTGCATTTGCCTGCACCTGTGGTTTTAGCCCAGAGGGGGTTTGGTGGAATGGGAAGAGTCTGGGCACTGGGGTGGAAAGACAGTCAGGGACGGGATCATGGTGTCTTTCTATCTGTGGAGTTTAAACAAAATATATTCATTGTGAGTTTCCCCCCCATTTTGTCGTGTTTTCCTCAGAATGCATCTGAGGCCAGTGCAGCCTCACCGTATGAATTTGCATTTCTGTAATTTGCATGAATTTATTGGAGCCTGGAGGCAAGTTACAGTCGTGTGTGCACGTATGCATGCATGGGTGTTTGTCAAAATAAAGAACTTGTCCAGACAATCTAATAGACGCGATGGAAAGAGCCTGCCCTGCATTCACGGAAAACCTGCATCTGAACAACCTGGAAGCGTTTGTTGCCCAAAAATGTGCCAGAATGCTAAGAAATTACTGCGACTGCCGACAATATGTTGTAACGCACACTGCAGTAGAGAGTCTACTGTGGAGAGTTACTGGAATAGATATACTCTGCACTGCAGTGCTTTGCTAGCCTGGGTTGTGAATCTTATCAGGCGGAATTGTGGTAGTGGATTTTCTCTCTCTCTCTCTCTGTGTGTGTGTGTGTGTGTGTGTGTGTGTGCGTGTGCGTGTGCGTGCACGTGCGTATACTTGTATATGTTTGTGAGTGTCTGTGCATGCCTGCATGTGTGTCCAGGCCCCTCTGGAGTCCATTAATCCCAAATCTAACAGACTTACTGCAGAGGCAGCCTTTGATGTGTGCTGAATGCCTCTCCGGAATATTGGATGCTGCTTCCATAATATTCACTTCTCTTTCTATCGCCAGGAATGCACTGTTTTGTTTTTTCCCCGTGATGCCAGGATTGTCCGGCAGGACAGGTGGCAGCCGTGTTATGAGTGTGTTTACAATTCAGGTGTGTTTTCAACAGTTTTCTGATCTGTAATTTTACATCTCTGAGCTCTTTTAATCCCATTCTTATCTAGTGTAAGCCTTCTAATCTCTGACCCTAATCTTAAACCACCACATAGAATGGGGCGGCGTGGATTGAGAGGGGTTGTTTTTCTCACCTTCAAATTCAATGCATACATTTGTCAGAGAGAGCCGGGGTCCTGTTGCCTCTGGATTTTCTTTTTCATGAGCCCAGTCTGAGAGTTATTTATTGCTATATATTTCTATTTATTTGTGTTTTTATTGCAGTGGCCCGGACTTGAACCCAGTCTACTTTAAAGTCTTGTGCTCATAACCCACCAGTCTCAGGAGTGAAACAGATGGAGAGGCAAAGAAAGTATAAATTAGATAGTGAGATGGAAAACACATTGCTATTTGAAATGATTGTCCCCCCTGACGGGTAGACTAATAGACCGTTATTGCATTTCCGTCAGTTTCTTTTAATCTAATCATACTTGTAAACAGGCGAGTGATAATGTTAGTGTGTGCGTATGTTTTATCTGCACAGAGACACAAGCAACCAGTGTCTAGACTGCAAACACCAATTTGGCTGGAGCGCAGAGGAACATCAATGCTAAAGCAATGTTGCTGAAACACAAGGCATGTCCCAGAGTCTTCCACGGAGAGGAGATAGTGGTGACAGACAGCCGGCGATAGAGGAGGAGGTGCAGGAGGAACAGAGGAGAGGTTGGCAGAGCTCGCTGTGGTTAATACATCCAAAGTGTGTCAGTTAGCTCTCTAAACGCGTTAGGCCCCGGGGCTGAGAAAGTCAACACCATCGACTCAAGCCTACCTCTCTCCACCTTTCCACTTAGCCTCCATTCAACACCCGCCAATATCCTTAAGGGAGGTGCACTGCTGCTCTTTGGCACAATTGATCAAATGCCTACATGCTAAAGTGTACACTTTTCTTATTGTTCATGAGGACGTGTGCTAGAGGACAGATTTAGAGGGGCGCACTGCACTGTGGCACAGTGAGTAGATTTACAGGCTGCGTCTTCATGTTTCTTCCCCTCCTTCGGCAGATTTATTGCATTGTTTAGAAAACAGTCAGGCTGAGGCCAGAACTGTTTGATACAGCAGATAATGAAAACATTTAATCTGTGCCCTCTTCGTGTTAAATGTGGATATTTTGCAAACAAACTCCTCTTCTTCTTCTCTCCTACGCCCTTCTTACAATAAACACTTGCAGAAACAAAACTGCTGATTTTCTGTGTATCCATGTGCACATGTAAAACATGCACTTGGTGCATGCCCACTGTTGTTTTGAATAATAATCATGCACCAGAAACAACCACAAAAATGGTGGCTACATATCCTTTTCACCACTTTTGGTTAGCACTGCCAGGTCTTATTGATATAGTTTAAGTGTTTGTGTTAATTTTTGTGTAAAAGAAAGGTCATGAGATTTTTTTTTAAAACAGAGGGTAAAATATCCGTGTTATAGTCAGGACCTTGATGTCCCAGTATCCATGTCAAGTACAGAATACTGTATTTACTATTTATTTATTCAGTTGCGATGATGGTGCCCAATAAATATTATGGCATTAACTTGTTTCAGCATCGACACACGCCTTTAGTCGCCAAATTACATGTAAGTAATGCGTATTTCAGTTTGATTTAATGAACTAGAAGAACCTGTAAAAAGACAATAATGATAATATCCACAATTAAAACCGTACTTAGCAGTTAAAAGCAAGACTCTGCGCTTTAGTGAGTTGAAGTAGAAGAAAAGTGAAGATATCTGCACACACACACAGAAGCAGGCTCGGTCTGTCAGATGTTTGAAAAAAAAAAAAAAGCCCATCTGACTCATGTCATGTCAGGTAAATGTGCTTAAGCTCACACTTTTTACCGAATGCGTGTATGAAACAGATCTTCACACAGTTTCCCTGGGAAATCACGTCAGTTGTGGCAGAGGTGTCCCACTGCAGATTTACATCTGAATAGAAATCATTAACAGTGCAGATCATTGGTGTTTCTATCTTATCCTCCAAAGTAGGTTTTTAGCCCCAACTGGGATTAAGCAATTCTGATGAATGTCTTTGTCTGTCATTATATTTTGACCTCTAAATCATTTCACATGTGTATTTTTATTATATTATAAGAAAATGTGCATTTCTGGTATTTTTTGGGCTGTCTGAAACGTTTCTCGTAACGCCCAACTCACCAGCAGTCATGACGAATTCATTCCTCTAGGTTTTGGCTACTTCTTGGATTTCATTAGGCTCGAGTGTCCAGCCTCTCGACACATTGCACCTACCTGCCTTTATCGAGTTTGACCAGTTGCAGCCACTGTAAGGAAGGTATTGCTCGTGGTGGCAAGCTGTCAAATAAACATGAGGCGGACTGAAATTTCCTTTCCCTCAGGATTCGGATGATTTTGGTTGCCTTAACGAACTTTCTCTGTGCTTAACATTAAGAACAATCAGGGTCACGTGACACCACAGACCCCCGATGTAATAGTAAGGACGAGACTGTGTTACTATCAGTATGTGTTGTCATATTACAGTGACAGTTCTGTTGAGACAGAGAATCAGAAGCACTTTCTCTAATCCCGCTAAAGCAGCACACATGGGAATGATTACTTGCACAAAGCCATGACACCCTGAGATGTTCAAATCCCTTTGTACAAAAGAGAGCGACAAACAGAGAGGCAGACGGAGAGAGAGGGAGAGACAATAAAACAAAGTGATTTAATTCAGCAAATGTGACAGGATTGTGTGATGTCTGGTGGATCTTGTTATTGTGCGGATTGTCTGAACGAAGCCTCCACAAGTCTTAGTGTGTTTATCCCTGTTGCTTAAGACCTGTTATCAGGACCTGGACCGCAGTTCCACAGTTTCGCTGCTAAATCCACTTAGTTCAAGAAGAGACCCCTCAAATGTAGAGTGTTGGGAAAATAACATCAGTAAAGCAGCATAGTTAAAATGTAAAAATATGGCGGAGTGAAGCGCTTCAAAAGACGACCCTCTGTGAATTGGCAACAAAAGGTTTCCCTTCATTCTTTCTTTAATAGGGTGTTTTAAACCTGTTTTCTCCTCGGATAGAAACAGGATTTCTGTAATGAGCTGGTGACTCACAGATACTCTCGGCTTAATTTTTTTTTAATTCCCTGCCCCCCCTTCCTCTCTTTCTCTCATTCTTTCCCACTTTATTTCTTGTGCTCGCTATCTTTCTAAATAGGCCAAGGCAAGTTTCCCTGCCGACTATTGGGGGAAGGAAGTAGATTAAGGTTATTAACAGGCAGAAGGATGCTGATCAGCCTTTCTGGTCTCTGGTCTAATGTATGGTCCATACTGGGCTCCCCGCTAACGCTCTTCTATGCCCTTCAAACATGGTGCGATTGTTTGTTTGGTGTGTGTGTTTCATGAAGTGTCGTTTGACTGAAACAGCCCGTTTGATTCCCCACAAATATGCCCAAATGCAATCTAAGTGTTTCACGCAGCGACCAAAGCTACAAAAAAAAAAGAGTACGTGCTCACTCAAATCTGCAAACAGTAAGTAGTAGTGAGTAGAAATAAAACATGGTGCAGGCATGCTGTGTCTGTTTATGTTGCTTATGACTGAACATGCTGCGATGCACACACAATAAAGACAAGGCGCACACAGGCACGCTATATTTAGATGACAAACTGCCATAAAACCAGGCTAAAGAGGGAAGAAATAAACAAAAGAGAGGGAGGGGAAAAAAAGCGAAGCGGTCCAGAAGCATCCCCTGTCACGGTGCAATCCCCCATGTCCTAATTACACAGGCTTAGAGGAAACGGAGGATTAGCCACTGATTCACCACGCTTCTCGCCTCATCTTCTAATAAGTCCCTTCTTGTCTCCCTGCCACCCTTTGTGCCACCCTCCATGTCTCTCTCCAGGTAAAGGTAGTGAGATACTATTGACCTGTGGCTTCCTGTCTCTCTTTGTTCCTCGTGGCGGTGTCTGCCTCAGGCTACACCAGCTAATCCCATTGTAAAAGTAGGCTGTGCAGCCGACTTGTTTTTTTTAATATCTGCTCTCATCATTGTTTGCTCAATATTTGGACATAGGACAGTGTTTGCATCAGTAAAACATAGCATTACATTATTAAGTGCACATGCTTGTGTGGCTCTGTATGTGTTTGTCCACTTTATTACCAAGGAAATATGCTTTTCATATTTCTTTACTGGTCAGCTTTAACTAAGTGTACCCTCTGGACTCCAGCCATTCATTTGTGAATGCAGCACAAGGAGCATGTTTTATTTATGGCAAAAATAACTGTATTTACATATAATGTAGACTCAAGCTGAGGAAACCGCTTTCACATAATATCTCATTTGTCCGAAGGCAAATGACACACATTTGATTAAATTTCCAAAATCAAATGACACGCATACTTTGAATATAAAAGGCAGTAAAACAAATTGATGTAGAACCATTTCACATATATATTATAGATTATATGTAATTATTCATTATGGTGTGGATTGTAGATTATAGTAGTTATAACCCCCACCAAGGAGGTTGTTTTTCATCTGAGTTTGTTTGTTAGTACGCAGGGTTACGCAAAAACTACAGGACAAATTTCCAAAAGACTTGGTTAACTGAGGCTGAATGAGTCAGGAAAGAACCCTTTAAATTTTGTTGTGGATTGAGATCAGGGGTATGATCCCCTTTTTTTTAATATCTTGAGAGATATGATGTATTTCAACATTTTTTGTTGATTTCTCAGGCATGTTTGAGGGACTGATATTTGTGAGTGTGTGCAATTTGGTGCGGATCTAAATAGAAATTAGGATTTACTGAATGTAAATGTGTTTTCAAAAGGGGACTGTTGGGCCTTGGTGGAGATGTGTGCTCTGTTAGTGCCCTTCTAGTTGTATTTGTCACTATATATACATCTACAAGGCCAAGAAAATAAAACTATAGTATAGTCATATTGTCATATTTTGAAGGGCCATTCATTCAGTTTTCATAGCGTGCAGCCAAATCCAGTATATAGATATGTCATGGGAGAATTGTACTGAATTCCTGCCAATTCCCTCTCTGCATGTATGAACTGTCACATATACATGGTACAATAGACATGTTTTCTTCCAGGTTGCTTTTACATGTTAATTGGTTGATAGGTATAAATAGCTTGATGACAGCAGGAGTGATGTTAAAGGTTGTTCCTCTCAGACATCTATATCTAATGGCTTGCCTGTGGCTGCTCTGCTGCAATCGCTCCACCACTCAGGGAGTAAGAGAACGAGGAGCAAGAGGAGCGAGCTGTAGCTGGAGGAAATGTGAATTATAGAAGGTCTTAAGTCACAGGTTGGGGGAAAAGACATTCTGGATTTTTGATTGGCTGAGGCAAGGATCTTCCTTGACTGACCTTGCAATATTTATTAAGTGGCTCTGTGAACAGTGAATGCCCCCCCTCCCCCCCCCTCAACCTTTAAAAAAAAGAAAGCACACAAAAATAGTTTTCTCTCTGTGTTCGTTTTCCTCTTCTCCGTTCGTCTGTCTCTTGCATTGAAATCACCTCAATGACGGACTCTTAAAACTTTGTTGCTCAAACAGCAGTTGGAACTCACATGCGTCACATATGTGTTTTGCCTTTTTGGCCTTGGAAAGGTTCCCATGGCAGTTCATTACTGTTGAGCCTGTTTGTCGAGGTTGTTGTTGGTTTTGTTTTCATCTTGTCTGATCATCAACAGATAACAGAAGTGGCAAGACACAAGATCCTCCCCCTCTCTTTTTATTTCACACCGTTGACTCAGGGCTGACCTTCAATAACAGTTTAGCAGATAGCAGAAACTTTTGATTATTGTAGTTCACTTGTGAAAACCAAATCTAAAGCCTGTAGTAAAAAATACACAAACTGCAAACAAAGGCTATTCATATTTAAATGGAGCATCATTAAATGAGTTTCATTAAAATAATCAATATGCCCTCAAGTTGTAGACACATGCAGAGCAATAGTCCCGATTTCATTCTGCTTAGTTCGGATGCAAATGCACACACATGCACGTACATGCAGCATCCTTTACATAAGCAGGTAGGGCACTGGCAAGCAAATTAGCATTCATAAGGACCACATTGTGCATTTTATGGCCCTCGTTGTTGCTGTGTTAAAGGGAGAGTGCTGTTTGAAAACACCAGGCTGGCCCCTCCTCTCTATAACCCACAGACCTGCCTCACCACCCACAGCACACAGTCCTGCTTGCTCATCATTGATCAGGCTTTGTGTGTTTTTTTGTTTGAGTATGAGCTTATGCTCCTCTTCCTCCTCCTCTCAGGTTTTATCCCTCTCTCTCCTATGCATAAATACACTCTCCTCGGGGTGTTCTTTGAACAACTTAGCCAGCATTAGCTGATGGAGGAGCTGCAGTTGTTGAGGGAATGCCTGAAGAGAGGACATGTTTGATCCTGAGATATATGTCCTTGATTCAGTGTCTGTGTCGCCAGCCACCAGGCACCCCCACCGCCGCTGCCAAGCATTTCCTGCTATGCATCAGTATTCTGTTGCCTCCCGCTGTGATAAAAGCTATTGCACTGGGGAGAAGTATCCCCCTCCTTGTGCTAAGCCACGGACTACACAAAGCAATCCACAGCTATCCCCTCAAAACGAAACAACACTCACCTTAGCGCTTTGAATTGATAATTGTGTGCCAAACAATAATTTATCATATAATATAAAATAGCATTCATTTGAATACAGCTTCATTATTTGGATGCTGATGACGTGGTTGTCAGACAAACTTAAACAATGAGTTTCACTTGTAAAAAGAAGAGAAGATGTATTTAAAGATGCAATTTACTCTGAATTACTGTTTAAAATCACATAATAGACACCATTACTGTTGTTGATAGGTTCCATGCAGAGCAGTGAGCCAGTATGAAATGCATGTCCCACAGCAAACTGTGATGCGTACACCAAAACAGCAGTTTCGTGGAAATACTATTGCATTGCATTCTCTTCAAACGATGTTGGCAAAACAGACCGGCCAACTGTAGAGAACAACCTGCATCCCCAGCACAACCCTGTTTAAGAATCATAACAATATGAGATGCAGTAATTCACTGGAGTAATGTTCTCATTTTCACAATAACAATGCTGTTAAGGAGAAAGGAATATAAACTAACAGGATCTATTTCTGAAGCAATGAGAAATACAATATTCCGATCTCCACAGACCTGTGTCATTATAAAACCAAACTCACAGCAGAAAACATAGCAGAGGGAGTTCCATAATCTGGGTATCATGCTTTATTAAGGTTCAGTAGGGAATCCAAAATCGAAAATAAATAAATAACTTTATTTCGTTATCCATTTCATGCATTTGTCAAATTTTGATTTGCAGCACTCTCTCAGTGTCAAATTTTTGACTTGTGCATAAAATTAGTTTATACAGTGTTGGATTCATAAATGAATAGTGAAATAACAAATAGTTGTTTTGATTTTCAGATTTTGTCTTTCCAAAAAAAAAAGTTAATAACAGTTTGAGTCATTGTTGTGAAAACCATATTAATACATTGTTCCATGATAGTTTTCCTCCTTAAAAATATTTAAGATTGTGCTTGAGAAAAACCACAATCTGTTGCCCCGAACACCCGGAGTTTGAAGTTGTTCTTTTAACTGCAGTTGTTCTGTGAAGCGGCGACCTGAGAAGTCATAAGATGTTTACTAAACATTAGACTCAGTCAAGGTGGAGACTCTCTCGTCTCTGCAATTCAAATATTTAGTCTTCCTGATTGGTTGAGAATGTGGAGGGGCAGGGGAGCGGGGCGAGGCGTTGCATGGATCAGCTGGGCGAGATAACAGTTGGCGAGGAGATTAAAAAAAACAATCACACACACGTGCGCACACAAACACACACTGTGAGCTCCCTCAGGTGAACAGGTGCAGTCATGGTCCGTCACAGATGCTCTGCACAATTTGTCAGCTGCCATTCCTCCTGTCCACCTTGGGTGGGTTGGGGGGGATGTTCATTACTACACAACTTCACCACAAACACACAACCACATTATGTACTATCTAATCATTCTGCAATCTCGCAGGGTACTTTACTAGTGTGCAGAGCTGCCTAATGACTACTTACTTGTACTTGATGGTCAAAAGATTAACCAGTGCCGTGACGGATGCGGAATTGAAACGTTATGTAGCTTTTTACTTTTTTTGCATCTTTTTTTTAACTGATGCTGTGGCTTTGCTAGAACTAGTGTGTGTGTGTTTGTGTGTGTCTGTGTGTGTGCGGCACTCTCTCGGTTCCTCCCCTCCCTCCCTGGGAACCACAGTGTGTGACAGAGGGACATTAATCACAGGGCCGGGTAATAAAGCGAGGAGGGATGGGCATGTAGGGCCAGGGGGGCAGGCGTCTGGAGGGAGAAAAGGGTGTTTAGGGAAATCACACCATGCTTTATGACACACACTGATACACAGGCACAATTTTTACACTCACAGGTTTAGGTGCACATCCTTCATGCACCATATTGAAAGCTTCCACCCCTGAAAGTTTGAAAGATTAAATTGAGGAAAGAGAAGGCAAAAGTACAACTCAGGATTCTAGGAATGACACTTTGCTTGTCTGTGTTGAAGCAGCGGAGCCTCGTGCTTTCTTGTGCCTTCTGTGTGTGAATTTGCGCGGCTCATTAATTAAGTGTTAATTTAGTGAAAGGCCTTCTCTGGAAGGAAAACAGAGGGGCACTTTTTATGTAATTTGAAAAGAGATGAGAGGATTTTAATGGTTCAGTAGAAGAAGCACATTCCCTGATGCTGTGATGGCTGATAAGTCTCATGAATGGAAATCAGATGGTGATAAAATGTTAAAATATGGCTCTTTGCATGTGGTCACATGCTAAATGGGAGCAAAAATCCCCAATTTAGTAGTTTAACAATTTCTTCCCTTGAACATTTACTTTTGACCTTCTTGCATTATTGGAATTTTTTAATATCAACCTCATTCCATCTTGACATTTTGCAGTGGACACTGAGTTGTGAATCATATCAAGTAAAGTTGTGGCAGTGGATATTGTGTGTGTGGGTGTATGCGTCTCTACGGATATGCACCCTCGATCCTTCGATGTGTGTTTTCTGTTGCATCGGCACTTGCTTGTTGCTCCTCAAGGAGTATTAGAAAAGGGTAGGTTGAAAAATGAGGGACCAATAATAGTTTTCTATTCTTGTAAATATAAACCATAAAAGGCTCAGGGCTCCACATCCTCAAGATCAGGGCATATGATGAGCAGAAATGTGTGAGGGCAGAGATGATATTGCAATATGTTTGTGTCTGTGTTTTTGGCTTTATTCCTGTTTTTTGGTTGGAAGTCTCAATTGCAAATTAACTTGCACATTTGCTGTGAACGGAAACATGCAATTTTTTAAAACAGAATTCATCTTTTTAATTATCCCTAATTTATTCTGCAAGAATGGCCTCTAAAAATGTTCCTGTCACCTTTGGAGAGATAGACATAGGCACTGTTTCATACATTTGAGATAAGGCACCTCATTGGCTCAGAAAGTAATTAACAAATCCTCTATTCATCTATCTTTTCACTCGTCTTTTAGAAGACAGCAGTTTATGATGTTGACAAATAACAGAGGGGCAGGATCGCTCCCTTCTTGTTTTTGCAATGTCGCTGAATTAAGGGTCTTTCTGAATTGGTAAATTAATCTTATGACACTGTGTCCTTTTGCTATTACGCAGAGGATTTCTTAGAGCTGCTTTCATATCTGTTTCATGTGCGCTCAGTAGTAAAGATAACTGCCGGCTACATAGCCCATAATCTAGTTCGTTGTTACACAGAGTTGCTATTCTGCCCTAAAGCCAGGCAATTAACCCTGACAGAGGTAGCTAGATAGCCCCGGCTGCTTCACAAGTGCAAAAGATTACGTGGAATTAATTAAACTTTTTGCTGGTAATAGATGTGTAGTAAACATCTGATTCCAATCAGGAATAAGAGTCAAGTGTCTACAACGGAGCTGCGAAGATGGAAACATCAACAAACCTGACACTCGGAACTGAAGCTAAATATTTTTTACTTCACCAGACCAAGTTCCGAACAATGGTTCATGTCTTTGTTACATTGTTTGCAATTGATCCATTTTTGTTTCGCATTGTAATGTAGGGAGTTCTCCACATTATTACAGTTATTATTATTACAGTATGTCCTGTTGTAGCTGTGATCAGCTATGCGTCCACCTACACTTGATTTATATTGGTTTGACATTGGCGTGTTGCCAATTCGGCGGGTAGTTGTCTTTCTGTTTGAAAGGAGATAATGGATGAAATGGTTCATTTGGTTCATTACACTGTCTCTGAATTTCCATCAGGCTATTACTGCCAGCATCACCAACTTCAGGTGCAGTACTTGACTTAAGTTCAAATGCACCCAATGAAAATCTGCATCCTTCAAATATACCATCAGAGACCAAGACCTCAAGAAATTCTGTAAGCCACTTTTGCCTCATTTTTCTGTCTCAATGTCCTGCTGTTGTCTGAAAGTCTAACCTATCCAAAAAAGGGTTTTCAAATTAAAAACCAATCAAATCATTGCTCAGTTTGAATTAGACAGAAACCACCTCCGAGGTTCCAGATCTTGGCCCGTGGTACCTTTTACACTTTATCTATTATGAGTAATCCAAATCATCCTTTCCCATTTGTTACCATTCAGAGCCATTGTGGTTATAAACTTTCCTTTCCTAAGCTTGTATGTAAGATCAAAAAATGTTTTCTTTAGCTATGCAATAACAGTACCCAAGATGATAAACTTGATAGAGTGAACATTGAAAGATAAAAAAGCTGTTTCCTCATTGTAAACACAGATTTATATCTTCAGGTTTTGTCAAATATTTTGGATTTTAGCCAAAAGCTAAAAATAATAATGTTGCAAAAACTAAAAAATAATATCATGATAGATTGAGGACATTCACTTACAGGACTCCATCATAAAATACAGAAGTGACAGGACAGCATGTAGTTAGTGTGATGATTCTTTTTCTTAATGATTTACTTGATATTATCCAATGATGAGTAATGGTGTTTTTATTTGTGTGTTTCATCATTGTACCATATCAAGTCACTGACTGAGCGATGAAACAAAACATTACAAATGATTGCCTTCATTGAGAGCATATCTATCGGGAGAATTCATCTTGGATCATATATACCAGAGAAAGAAAGAAACTGGAGAGGAAGCGACTGAGCACGCCCCTGTTAGCCAAATCATTGCAGGTTCATTTGTCCTTGGTGGCGGCCCATCGCAGAGAGCTGGTGGAACCATGCTGAAGAGAGAGGGAGGGAGAGAGGGAGGTGAATGTCACCCTTGCTCTCATATGTCATATTGTTAGCCATAGATATGAGGAGAACGCCTCAAGGTTGAACGTGCAGCTTGAGACATGAATAATCTATCATAGGTTTCCTCCAACTAAATAGAGGGAAATATGTCTGCATGGATTATTTATGCTTTAATATGCACACGGTGAATGGACAATCACCTCTGAGAGCATGAAGACATTGTAGGGGCCAAGTTAATTGTGTGTCTGGAACGCGTGCAAGCTGGGCTGTGTGAAAGGCAGCGGACGTCTGGCTGCTGAGCTTGGTTACATGTTGGGTTTATACTTCGTGGCTCGGTGATGGATTACAGTAATAGCGTGTTCTGGTCGCAGAGTTTATTCAGGTTTGTATTATTTATGTACATGCTCTCGACCAAATCATCGATCTTGTTGCACTGACATGTTGTTTAGTCGTGTCGTGTCAAATGCATTCGCTCACTCCCACACCATTTAAATGTAGTCCATATCAAACTGGACTACTGCTGTCCAGCTCAACCTTATTTCCTCCTCAGTTGACTGCCTCGACATGGGAAATGTCAGCCTCTCTTTGCCAGCGCTGTTTGGCTTCTTCAAACATTTGTGAAGTGTTAAGCTCATCGCTACAGCTTAGGAGGACACTCTCTCAGGAATCTAGGCTGATGACCCGCAACACAGCAAAGACAGACCTAGCCAAGTGCACTCAAGCACAGCCACTCTGTCTGCTTATTCGCATCAACGAAAAGATTGTATTAGTCCCAAGTTTGTGGTCTTTAAAGCAGCACTCTGGCCATTCTGCAAAGGTCTATGCATCCCATAATGTAATTGATGGGGTGGCGTTACAGATCCGAACAGTAATGTTGCCTTCTCACATTTGGTTGGGAATGATGGTGGAAACAGTTTACGGCTCAGAGTAGCCTCATTCCAGCTCCTTTTATAATGTTGCCTTTAATACTAGCAAAGCCTAAGAGAACATTTTCAATCCCTGTGTAAACATTTCTTTCAAAATTTACACCTGCCGGCTTCGGATTCAGACTCCAAACCACAACAGGCTTGTTACAGGAAGATAAATTACACTAATTTAAAATGTGTTTTTCATAACATACTCTATATGAGGTTGAAGATTCATCACAAGGAATCAAGGTTTAAACCATTAACATTCAGTGGGGAGGGTGAGAGCCTATTTTGTGTTAATTATAAATGCATATATCTGACTGCTTAACTCAAATATTGCTTTGTGCCACTTCTGCTACAGACGCTTTCTTTGGGCTATAAAAACATCAATAATGCAGATATTAAGGTCCTATGAGTAGACTAGCTCTATTCCTTTTAAGAGGGAAAGTTGCATCAGTCCTGTTGCAATCTGTGTTGCATTGAAATAATAGGTTTGCTGCGTGTCTGCAGCGTTGGGCTCCACAAACAAGCAAAGATGCATCACACGAGTCAGAACCAATATGCAAATTAGCCTTTGCTGCTCTATTTGTTTAGAAGTCTGTGCAAGCAACCTTTGGATTTAACCTGGGAGCGGTGTTAGTGGCTGGTGTGCTGCTGCATTCTGGGGTTTGTCTAACCTGTGAACTTCATATTTCTTCAAAGGTGGAGTGAGTAATTTCGTACAGAGCCTGTTGATATTTAAACTCACAGCAAAACAAGCATACCCCCCTTATTTCAGAAGCTCCACCCTACCAAATTCTTGGAGAGGTGTTGCTAAGGCAACAACACAATCCAGTTTTTCAAATTATGCACCCAAATAATCCTAATTTGATATCAAACAGGTGTTTGGAATCTTTGCTGCTGTGAAACCACTTGTACATTGTACAAACAAATATAAGAGGACTGCTCCTGCAAAGAGAATATGCTGAGGGGAGGCATTGGTAGGCATTAGCTTTCACAAACATCAGCAAATGGGACAAAACAAACTGATGCATCGATTCTAGGAAACGTAGCTAAACAATTGTAATCCAACTGTTGAGCAGAAACAGAGCAACCTTTGCATCCGTCTTCATGCTGCTAAACTCTCTGAGGTCTCCCGCAGTCAACTGACTGGCAATCACGACTATTGAGAGAAATGTTGGTGGGCGGTCAAGTGGTCCACTGCGCATCCATAAAGTTGTTACCAGCCTGTCAGTCTCTGCATTCCTTCCATGCACTCGCCTTAACACCACTGCAGATCTCTCTATTGCAGTCCTAATCAGTCCCATCCAAAAATCCACATGGTCTGGCAGTGACAGAAGGGTTGACTGTTCTTTTTCCTTCCCCTGGTAATTCTTAGATTAGAGTTATCTGTTAGCATGTGCGCCCCCCACCCTCTTCTCTTTTTATTTTTTTGTCTTGTGCTCGAGCACGAATGCCCATTTTTGCCAGTTGACTGCATCGTTGTTGGGCAGCTTGTCCAAGCCGCTTTTTCAAATTTTCCATTCACAGAGCCAGGGCTGTGTCAGAACACCTGATTTTATTCAGTGCATAGAGAACAGACAGTAAGTGGACCTTGAGGTGATATTCAATTGGACAAAAAATTGTGTTTGATAAGAAAGACTGACTAAACCAACTTTTTAAAATGCAACACACTGAGATGTGTCATGTAGCCTTTGCAAATCATCTGTTTTTGCCCATTTGACAGTTGTGTCAATGTCAGATTTAAAACAACATTTTAAAGAGCATTTTTTTTCTCAAGGACCAATTACAGTTTAATCCGTTGTCAAATAAGGGAAAGAGAAACAAGAATGAGTTGTACAAATTTCATTTGTGTAATCTTTACTGTGTGGCTGCTGGTTGGCTTCTCTTGGTTTCATCCCACTCAGCCAATGGAAAAATTCCATTTGTGGGACAACAGATGCTCCATTTTTTCTGGTTTTCACTTCATGCCCAAGAGGAGAAAAAAAATATCCTCCTCTTTTTATTTTTTTATTTTTTCTAACCAAGTTCTGGATCCATTTGACACAGGCATGAACACTCCCATAATCAGCCAGAGTGTGCAGCCTTCTGAATAGAGATGAAAGAGGGGAACACACACACTCACACTTATGCACACATGCGTACACACACACAACAAGAAGGAGCCTGCAAATAAACAGGCACAAACACACAGGGAAGAAGCACAAACCATTTGGCACTGTCTGTCTGTCTAGGGAGGGCTTCAAAGCCCACTGACATGAATTTATGATAACGGCACTATGCCTTTGCCAAACCTCAACTGTGGTTGTTTTTCTCTCGCTCCCTCTCCATCCTTTCTGTATGCTCTGCCATCCCCTTGATCAGAGCTTTGGAAAATGCTAGCAGGAGTCCCCCAGTCCCCCAAAAAGGTGTGTGTGTAGTTGTGTGTGTGTTTGTGTACATGCCCACATGTGTGTGGAATGGGACATCCTGAGCTGGTTCTTTCCTTTTCAAAACCATTTCATTTGGCGCTACTTCCCTAACTTTGGACTCTTTGTACGGTTCAGTTTCATAATAGTGCTATGATTCTGTCTCCCTCTCTCTGTGTGCTTTTACTTTTATTCTATGCACACTACCGACATTAATTCAATCTTTTCTTTATCTCCCCTCCCTTTTTATTCCATCTGCAGATGAGGATTGTGTGAATTGTACAGAGGAGTGCCGGGTACTGGGTCATTCTGACCGCTGCTGGATGCCCCAGTTCCCTACAGGAGGAAACCAGGCGGAGGGCATTGACTACCGCAACAATATGTTTGTGCCAGCGGGGATGGAGACTGTTCCCGAGACAGAAACCTATGAGACTGTCAACCCCAATGGCAAGAAGACATTCTGTACATTTGGAAAAGAGAGACGTGACCACACTATTCTGGTTGCCAATGTCAAGCCCTACTTGAAGGCGAAACGGGCCCTTAGCCCACTGCTCCAAGAGGTACCATCAGCCTCCAGCAGTCCTACAAAGGGCTGCTCCACCACATCTCCTTGTTCCTCAATCAAAAGCCCAGCTGACGGAGCTGAAGGTAAACCTCCTCCCGCCTCGTGCTCTGGCCACTACGGCCCTCCTGATGGTCAGTACCTGTCCCCAACCAAACAAACCAGAGACCAGGGGGTCTACCCACCCTTGCCGCCCTCAGACCCAGTGGCCAAGGTGCTTGCCGAGGCACGCTCCAGGATCAGCCAAGAGGCTACAGGTGAAATGGAGTGTCCCATGGAGCAGATGGAGCCTGACGCAAATCGTGACGGAATGGATGCTGACCAGGTGGTGAGAGACATCGACAAGCTATTGCAGGACTGCAGAGGAAGTGAGGCCACTGGCACACTCAGGAAGTGACACAGAGGACTGCAAAAAACAAAAATGGGAGGTGGAGAGAGGAATAGGATGCTATTCTAAAAACTCTCATACAAAACTGTCACCAAAACAAATCAAAAGGTTGAATAGCTCCTCTGAAAGGAGCTCTTTTCACGCTATTTGTTGTCGAAAATTAACGACACTGGACAGAGGATTGGAACATTTGTTATGTCAATCATTTTGCACCGGTTTTGGTGTAAAGATCCCAACCAACAAAAAAGAACTGGGTTACAAACATCTGAATTCTGCTGAATTTATAAACTCTTTTTTGTTTTGGATTCTTAAGCAAACTGCAGAGGCTTATGCCTCTGGCACCTCGCAAGCTATTATCTAAGTGCCCACCAGCTCATAAGTGTGTTGTTCATGGTCTCTCGTGAAATCCTACATATCTGAGTGTGTATAGACGGTTTTCTGTTATGTGTGATGGCCATAGAAACTGACTGAAAAAGAACTATGGTCAGACATGACAATCGGCACGGAAACAGAGAAACTAATTCTAATCTACTTGGGACATTGAAAGACCAAAATACACAAGCAACCTTATCTTTTCTGACTTTAATATTGGTGTTAAATGTGTGATGGATCCTGTATCTTAACATGAAGAGATTGGTTAATCAGGGGTATGTTCACAAGGGTCGGTTATGGACTTGGGGGTTGGACGAGCTTTAATGCTCTGCTGAAGGAGAATTATAAAACAGTGTGACCATGTTTCACCTGTCATCTGTAGCCACATGTGTAAGTTGTGTCTTTCTCACGCCTCTATTTAAACGTTCATGTTGCAGAGCGGTGTACTTGCACCCACCTATTTTATACATGTGCACTACACTGTTACGCATACACATGCACTGATGCCCCTACGCAAACACACACACACACACACACACACACGTACATATTATGCTTACACACAACTGGCCATCTGTGTAATTGTCTTATACATGTACATCATCAGCTTTCAGTCCCTTGTGTACAGTGAATTATCATGTGTGTGATGATGCCTTAAGGCAATCACGAGTTGTATAAAAAGGGACATTTTCCTCAACTGTGAAAAAAGGATATCTATATGAATATATAGATGACTATATGTATGAATCCATGTATAGTGTCCAAATATTAACAAAATATTTATACATTTTATAAAAAAAAGAAATGAGGAATCTCAGCAAACGTGTCCTACAGTCAAGGTGAAGTGCAGGGCGTTGCTTCAATGAACTGAAAAGGACACTGCCATTGTTTTGAAGACAAATATCCAAAAATATAAATAAACAAGAAAATGTCCCTTCACATTATCACTATACATAATATCATTATATGTGTAAATGTATCCAATTTAGATGTGTTTACATCAAAAAATTGACATATTTTTATTGATTTTTCTGCAATTTCTGTGCATTTGAGCCAAATTGTTATGTGTACAAAAGCTATATTGTGTATTTTATTAAATTAATATATAGTTGTGTTGCAATATACATGGGCTTATATTGTATTTGGCAAAAGTTGCCTTAGTAGCTGTCGAACTCTGTGAGTTTGCTTTAGTTTGGGTTTTGTTGGTCTTTTTTGCCCCCTCTCTATTCTGCATCTTTGCAGGCTGGCTTCAGTGCTTTTGAGATGTCGCCTCTTTTTACCCTGAGATCCAGCTGGATCAAATACAATAACTGTTGAAAGCTTAATGAGCCAGCTGATCTAGAATACAATTCAAACCAACAACAAAAAGCAACAACCACACGAAAACAGTTTGACTATTTTTACTGAGCAGATTTTTACAGGGCAGCTATTTTTCTTTAACAACAACTACTATGTGTATTTTGTGTTTCAATTCCTTTTTACTTTCTTTCCAAAAAAAGAAACCTGCCATATGGAAAGCGGAATGGTTTCCTTGGTGATCATAAAACTGCCTTACTGTCTCTGCGGAGAGCTTGTTGTATCTGTGGAGCTTGTGACTGCTTATAAAGCCCTGGTCCACCAGAATGTGCATTTTCTATAAAAGGACCAAAAGAGGTTCTTTTCCAGCAGTCTGTGTCATTTATGTATGTACTCCTTCTCAATACGTGTTTGACTTCTCATACTTTGCAGAGACACTTGACATCTGAAATTCTATCTGAAGTTCCTTTGGGTTTGATGTGTTAGCTGTGTAGATGGACGGTTTATATAACCAAGTGTCTTCACATTCAGGCTTTCTTAAATAAAAAAAAGAAGATAGACGTTTATTTTTGAAAATTTTGGCACATTTCGGCCACTCTGCGATAATAACGGGAGGTGCTTTTTCTAATATTCTCTGAAGGTAAACTACGCAGAACTGTAGGCTGTTATATTAGATGTGTTTTTGGAAAAATGTGACCACAATCACCAAATCTATGGAAGTAAGATGCAGCCATGAGAGGGAACAGCGACTTGGTGAACAGTGACCTGGTGTATTTACTGTATAAGTGGATCTGAGCGGAGTTGGAATCTTGACAGCTGATAAAACACATTATATCCTGGAGACATGTCACAGCTTGAGTGTTTTGGTATTTGCGTTCTTGCAGTTTTTCCTTAGGTAAGATACATGCTTGGACATTTCTCCTGTCATTCTGTCATTCTGCTGTTGCCTACTTGTTGTCTTTTTTTCACATCATTATTATTTTGCTACTCAGCTGTCTGCTTTCTCTTCTCTGAGGAGCAAAGTAACTGTTGCCTTTTCTCTGCTCTTCTTTCTGGAAAAAAAAAAGGTTTCAGTTTACCCCTTTACCTGAGAGGTGGCGGAGGCTGTTTTTAGAAGACGGCTTGGAGGAATTGACGGTGGAGGAAAATATTTGTTTATTTTTAAATTCGCTTTTTTTGTCTTTGTAATCTTGCTCAAGTGTCTGGATAACTCAAACATGCTTGACATTCACAAAATACCAAATATAAAAACAGTTAAAATGTTATATTTAAAGTTCGCACTGCTACTGTGATCTACACAAAAACACCACTGCCTTTTATTCAAACCACATCATAACCTCTTAAAGGTAAAGTGAAGGCTGGAAGAAAGGGCAAAGTTCAACCCAGACAAATGTGACGCTTCCACACTTGTCATTTTCTCTCATTGTGCTCAGTCATGTGTATGTGCTTGATTCGCATGTCACTCCATCATCTGACGCAACAACTCCTTGCTTATTTATCCATTTACTGTCACCCGTGTACTTCCGATCTGACTCCAGCTCACATTAGGGCTCTATCGCTGTGGTCTCTCTCTTTTATTTAGTCTTGACCTAAAACAAAGTGCAGGGGTCAACCCGGGATCCCGTCATTCGCACAGATTCAAGCTGCCACGAACAGTCACTGTCACGGCCGAGACGCGTTGTGAGTGCTGTCCCCTCTGATGCTGTTCTGCTGGCCCAGCCACGCTCCGTATGCACTCACAAACCGTGGGCAGGAAACGAGCTGGGTCCATTGGATGGAAGGTGTTCTTTAAAGCCATGGCACACCCCTCCCCCTCCCTCCCCACCTCTCAGGCTATTTGCAGTGTAATAGAGCAGAGGCTGCTGCTGAGGTCAACGCATAGTAGAAGATTGAACATAACGCAAGGCCTCTCATTGCTGTCTAATTAAACACTGTTGACATCATATACCGTTGGCAGTGGATTCTGCAAATCTAGAGTGGGTTATTTTTGCCCACTTGAGACTGTTGGTTTTGCCGAGTGATTAGGACGAGGCCTCGTTGGACGTGGCTGACCGCCTCGGGGCTCTGACTCATGCTGATGCAGGTGCACACAGACTCAGACAGCCACTGCTTCACACACACACGCAGAGATGACATGCCATTTTGGTTAGTTAAAACAAGCACCCAATGTTTGTCAGTGTTGCCCCCCTACCCCACCCACCCCCAAGCCCACACTGATAGCTTAGGGCTCCACGCTGCAACAGGCAACTGGTGAAAAGACCAGGGACATTCATTTGTATGGATTACTTCAACTGCTATTGTCTAAAGGCTGTGTTCATTGTGATCTATCTGGAAAAAAAAAAAAGACGAAAAGATCAAATAAAAAAGCAATTACTAATACTGTTTGCTCTTGTCCTTGTGTGAGTTGGTGAAGGAATAGTTGGTCGTGGACTTGATTTAATTTCTCATATCCCAAGCGATACCCTCGCACCCCTGATTGTTCTCTGAAGTATCTGCATGGCCAATTTTACCTTCGTCAAACAGGAGCGCGTTGTTAACCTTTACAGTGCCAGCTCAGAAAAGATACAAATCACCTTCCTTGGTGTTAAACGTATGCACATATGCAAGCGCCTCGCACTCAAGCATACACCGACTTCGCATTTTGCTTCGGGCAGATGTTTCTTCATTCATCACATTAGTTCACATTTCTGCTACACAAAGGATTTCCCCTTTTGCTGTTTTTTTTTTTCTTTTTCTCTTTTGCTCAGAGGCGAATAAATTGGCGCTTGAAATGATGTGTACACATTTTCCTCAGATAGGAGGTTGCACTCCACCCTTCAGCTGGTTTGTTTAGTTTGCAGTTTGTGGGTATTAAAGGCGTTTGATGATCAGAGTGGAACATACACTGACGGCAGCAGATGTGACCTCCCTCGTGCTGCTTGGTTCCTCGAGAAGAACAGAAAACACACTTTTTAGAGCTGGCTGCTGTTAAAAGTGTCAGTGCTTTGGAATGGGTTTTTAATGTCCTTTTACAGTGGTGTCTGATACTAAATGACCGACTATGGAAACTAGTGATACACCATTACATTCATCTCAGGAAACTGGTCCATCATCACTGTTGGATAGTAAAAGTAAAATGGCTGTATGCTTTGTGTCAGTCAGAACACTGTAAGAGGATTAAAGTTACTAATTTTCCACACTGCCGTCTATTTAAAAACTCATTCGGGACTAAAATCTACAACCATAACTCACCAGTGGATATTGGTGCTGACAAGGGTCAATATCATTTTAAGAAGGAAATAATACTTTTTCTTTATACACCTGGATTTATAAAAATAAACGAGATGGTAATTTCAGAATTTAAGTGTACAAAAAAATGATTTGCCAAAAGGAACTAATTCAAATACATCAAGATAAATTATTCCTGGAATTATTCATTATTTGAAGCAGAAAAGACCAAATTAATTTTCATTTTGACCACAGTGTTTTACCCCATGCTGGATATGCAGACCACTGGTATGCACCAAAGCTTTTTTTCTGTTTCCAACTAATCGCCTCAAGGCAGATATTAATTAAAAAGATTGCAGAGGTACTCTCTTAAAAAAAGTTTCTAGGAAGGCAGCAGCTACCTGCAGCGCAGTCTCATTTGGCCTGATGGTGTGAGTTTTCTTTCAACCTACTGTGTTCCTTCCAGCAAACAGCCTGTCTTCTGCTACCATGTCAAACACCTTCAATCACAGTCTCACAGAACGTGTGTGTCTACATTTTTAATGGTATGGAAGACTGGTGGTCGATATAAACTGAGCTAAATAACAAAAACAAAACGTAAGCTGACATCACTTTACACACGCATTGCATTTGACCACATGCATCAGTCGGCAACAGAAACAAATGTAATAATCATTGAAAATGTTATACATGGGTGTTGTTTTAATACATACAGCAGGTGCATTTGCAAATTGAGTCAGAGTAACACTGGATGGAAAAATCATATTTCTGCATTTTAATGAAGGTCCTTGATCCACATAACTGTGCTAATGGGATTTAATCACACACTGCTCTGCATTGAGCTGGCTAAATGGGCAAACAGAGAGGAGATCTTTTCAACATGAAGAAGAGAAGGTATTCATCATATTCCATTGTTAAAGGACAAGGGTCCTCCTTTCATTTGCGGCAGTTTTCAAGAAGGACCGGCAAATTGAAATATGTGTGTGCATGATTGTGTGTCTTTGATTGCGTGAAAGGGAGTGTAAGTGTGTGTGTGGTTACCTAAAAGAGACATGAGGGTGGATATTTGAATGTGAGTCTCACATCGGGAGCAGTCATTCGTGACGACTTTGATTTAATGCCACTGACAAAAAAGAAAAACAGAAACACAGAGGGTATCTATGGCCGCGGTACCTGAGTGGGTGTTTTAAAAGAATATAAGAGAATCACTTTTCATGGCACGGAGCGAGAAACGTGCAATCATGGCAAACAACATCACATGCCTAAATCACAATGTATGGCACTATGAATGTGCCACAGTGATAAGAGCTTTATGTGGCACTCTATGCAAATGTGCATCTATTGAGATTTGTCCCTGTCTGAAAGAGAGCCATCCTTAAGCCTGCATCAACTGCAAACTGCATTGTGGGTTCTCTAAGAACGAATGTCACACAGTGTCAGCTGCTGAGGCTGCACGCACAGTGTGTGATACAAACATGATGTGACATGTACCTGCTATGAGACAATAGTGAAACCAGGAATTATAACCCTGCTGGGCACCTCCCACCTCCATCATCTGAGATGCTGCTTAATTAAAAAAAAAAAGAGAATCTGAATATTATTGTGGCTCCCCATCACTGAAAGTGAAACCTGTAGAAAATTATGATAAAAATACATCAAGCATGAACACGGACTGAAGACACAAAATAGCAATTAACAGATGTTTGTTGCATTCAGTCATCAAGGAAGGTGTGAGTGCATGCACGCAACACCTCCGACCGCCAGGCTCTGTTCATATTCAAGCCCCCCCCCGTTCCCAGTCACCTCCTAGGGAAGCAGTGTGTTAAGTGTTCTCACCCGAAGCAGAATAGAAAACCGGCGAAATAATGGCCCCAGACAGCTTCTGTGAAAGGGCCAGCTCACATCACTGAGGGAAAATGCTAGATGAAAAGGTCAATAAGCAACACAGGAAACTTAATATGAAGTAGACATATGAATTCCATCACATGGATTAGTGCCCCTGGCAAAGTGTGGGACTGACTGACACTGCTGAATCAATTCATAAATATCCAGTGTCTGGTGTGTAAGACACTCAAGAGCTAAGGACCTTTCACTAAATGTCAGCTGGACTTTTAAACATTTTATTCACCCATTTTGTTTCCTGTTACTGGTAAAAAAAAAACTTGAAATGGTGTCCTGCAAAAGTGGTGCTGTTCTGATGTTCCTGAGATATTCCATGGTATCAGTCCTGTTTTTTTCATTCACAAACAAGCATTAGCTGCTTCATTACTCAATGCAAAGGTTCCTTAATCAGAAACTCGAGAATTCCGTTGGATTTAAATTTGTTCACATGAACCGGAAAACGCTGATTATATGTAAAAGTAAGACTCCAAGGACCCAGCTGAACACCTCCACATTATTGTGTCTAATTTGTAAATCTATGGGTATAATGACTTTTTTGATTTGTTTTCCAAGTATAAAATGTTCAGTTCAGTGACTTTTGTAGTCAGTATTTCTTTTTTTATTGTTAACTTTCTACAGGGGCCAAATGTGGGAGAGGATGCACGAGATGAAAGGGAAGACAGAGTTCTAAATGGCTGTATGATAACAGGATGTGATTTGGACAGAATGTCAGGAGCGAACAGGAAGGTCAATATTACAGTAACAGAATATGACCTTGGGGACAAACTTCTAACCATTGTAGCTCTTCTCCTTTGGCAGCGCTGCATCACTGATCCCTCTAGTATCAATCAGCTATGCCACCATTAACTGAGCTTTACCACAGTCATTCTGACAGTGTTCCTAGGGATATATCCTGAGCTGCACATTTTAACTTTTCTAAATTAAATGTTCTTTGAATTAGCAGAAGTTTTATTTGACTCATGGCTGTTTCACACCTACCTTGTTGGGTCCAGACCTCCTGACTTTTCAGTTTAGACTGGACCAACTTTAGATACTTCGGACTTTCAGGCTAACTGCAGGAAGTTGAGACGGCATTAAACAGTAGGTTCACAGGATTGTTTGCAGTCTTTGCCTCCAATGATAAATAGTTTGAATGACAAGGACGTTTCTTAGACACATTCAAACTAGTGTTGAGGACTTTGTCTGAAGTTGGTGATGCCAGGAGTAATAATGTAATAATATTACATCGGCAAAGAAATTAGCAAAATGATGAGGTATGTACTTAATTCATTTTCTCTATTCAAACGGAAAAACTACTTCCCATTGAGTGGACAACGTGTTAACGTTAAATGCATGCCCATCTACAAACCATTTGACTGTGTGATGGGAAACAAGATGTGCAAGGGTGGACAAAAAATATTTAACTGCTATGTGGATATGGTGGAATTGTGACCAGAGAACAATGGTGCAGTGGTGCAGAGTGCAAAGATGCTCTAACAAACAAATATGGATCATTAACATAAAGGTTACTTATATACATGAGGTCGGTGCAATATTGTTGGAATAAGTATTGATTATGGATTAGAGATGCACCAATCAGCTCTGACGACATCCTAATTCGCACGTATGCTTGACTCATCCGCCCGTAACTCACCCGAAAGAATTATTTTCTCCAATTTAGAGACCTGCATCCTCATAAGCATTCTACTGCACCTCGCCTGGCAATGATATGGTAACAACTTACACTTTAGTCTGATTTTGATTTAATTTACATTGATATAACTCGTGGCCGTATTTGGTATGATGGTGAAAGGATGTGCCTGGCACATAAGGAAACAGGGAGCAACTGAGATTTATAATATAAGAAGTAAAGCATATCCAATATCCAAGGAAAAATTATTTAGTAATGATTCCTAAGAGGTCATTATCAAACCTTTCTGATGAAAAGATATAAGTGAGACTTGATGACTAAAAACATTTAACCCAAATACAACCAAATAACCAGATTTTTACACATATAATATTTTCTGCATTGTTCATTCAACAAGTGTTGTTGACAAGTGTCAGAGGAAAAATATACCAGTGATGTCTGTGAGAGGCTCATATCGGCCGATATTATCATCCAACTCATAAATTGGTCAGGCCGCACTAAATATGTACAGTGTAGAGTTAAATTTCACTCCTATAAGTATGCATGCAGACATGTCAAAACACACACACACACACACAGAGACCCCCCATCAATTAAGTTTGCAGCATGATCAATCTTATGATAGGAAAAATAAATTACTGAGGCAGATAATTAAATTTACCTAATTGCTTGTGCTCTTTATCTGCCATATTGACTAAAATAAGAACATAAGTGACATTTCCAAGCAATAATAGGATTCGGTGCCAGGAGTTCTGTCTCTTTGGTATTTTTCATCATCAGCGGCACTGCCCTCAGACGGGTTGTGTCTAACGTCGTGGACAGAATCCTTTTACAACTGAGATCCATGGGTCACTTCACAAAAAGCAAAGCTGCAAAGCAACCTTGAAAAACAGCAAAATGCTGTAAAATCTCAATGAACTTTAATATTGTTGTCCAAAGACAAGAATGTAAGTTCAAATTAGGTGAAAGACTAGAAAAAGGAGAAAACTGTTTATTGTGCGTCAAGAGAAGCAGAAGAGAAATGTTTTGTCACAAAGCTGAAATCAAGGGTGTTTTTCTCAGCTCACAGAAGGTATATTGAAGAGGAGCTTTAAAACAGGACAGAAACATTGTGTTTAAATCGAAAATTGACATTTTCTGTTGTTCTTTTTGTCGACTGTCGTAAAGTCCTGTCTGCTTCGCCAGAGTAAACTTGCATGGAGATGCTTCTGCCAGGATAACACTTCACTTTGATGGCGGAAAACTTTGACCTTGAGTCAATTGACCACCATGAAAATCTGTGACACACTAGTCTGCTGGAGTCTTGGCCGAACTACAGGCTTTGGTGTTATATACAATGTACAACAGTGGAAACTGGCAACTTTCAGTCAGATCAAAGCCTTGAGCGTCCGCCTTCCTGTCTTTGTTTTCAAAGTTTATGTAGCTCCTCTATGAACACAGCCTTGGGTATCGCCGGCCCCGCTCTGAACTTAGAGACATGCCTGACAAAGGCAATTAAAGCCTCTGACAGCATGCCTGCATATGATTAGACCATCCTTTAGAGCTTTGAACCCCCACACCCACCCCTCACTGTTCCCCAAACTTATACGCTGGAACACTAGCGAAAAATGAATGCACAGTCCGCATCAATGAGGAGTGAGGAATGAAACGATCAAATAGGAATCAGCAAGGGAAAAACATACAAAGACTTGCTAAATAAGCTGGGCGACAGACAGAGGCCTTTTCCTCGGCTAATGGCTAGTGCAAATAGAATGGGCCTTGAGGGATTTAAAGGGCTGCGGCTGACAGTTAAAGCAGTCTAAAGCTGATCCACAACAAAGTGAGAATGTGATGCATCCGCACAGCACCAACCTAGACAGGATAAGAGGGTGTAAATAACAGGCGCTCCCCAGAGATGTGTGCCACATTACACAAAGACTCCCTAGTTTGGCTGTTTGATTTGTTTGAATGCTATCTGACATTTACTTAACCAGCTGCAAGAAAATTATCTTAAAGGATTGTCTCAATGACGGCAATACCTTCCGTCTGTCTTTCTCCATTTGAGGGGCCGCAGCACAAAACGGCGCTACATATTGAATGAGAACGTCCTGCCCATTATTTTTAACTTGTCTTGCGAACGGGACAGCGGTACAACCTTATATAAAAAGCCGGCGTAACACTGATCCACAGCTACAAGATGAGCATTTGGATTCACAGTGAAATCATGCTAGCCCGAGGTTATCCAGGAAAAAACCGTGTTCCATTTCCATTTATGTCTCTTTCTGTTCTTATCTGCTCCAACATCCCTTCCATCTCATCTCTGTTACCTTAATGGAAAACATAAGAGATGCCCTTCTAATGTTTCCCCCTTCAGATATACTGCTCTTTTTCTGCCTCTCTTTGTCTCTGTCCTCTTCCAGACCACCCAGACTATCACAGCGAGCGACATGAATGTTTAAGTGTGTGTAACTGTGTGTGTGTGTGTGTGTGTTTGTGTGTATCTGGTGCTAGAGTTACTGCTCACATCACAGCCCAGTGAACATCCTGTTTTCAAGTGGCAGTTGAGTGGCAGAAGGACAGCGCTGTCTCAGATCCGCGTGACACAATGTGCTTGACACCAGGTTACAATGAGGCATCTCACTGTACATCAAACCACATGAACCTCGGGCAATTTAGCATTTAGTTAAATTTTGTTTCAGGAAATCACGTGTAGGCGTCAATTGATCGTTTTATCAATGTATTGATCGTCTGACTGCTCAACAGATTAAGCTTATTGATAAAACAATTGATTCACTTTGCACCAAAGGTATCAAATGCATATGGGCTAATGAGGTACATTCATTCGAAATGAGAGAAAATCAGCAGGATCTGACATTTAAAAAGAGTTTTTTTTGAAGAAATGACTCACCTCTGTAACAAAAGATCTAAAAGGGAGGAGTGTGGCATTATTACTGTGACGCCAACATTTTAGAGAGAAAATCTTTTGGATGATTCAGGTTAATCAGTGTGTGTGTGTGTGTTTCACATACCTTTCTTTCATGAATGAACATAATCCGTCCCACACAGTGGTGGATCTAGGATCTTTCTAAATTGAGGGCCCATGATTTCCAGGAACCAATTATATGTCCAACATCCCTGCACTGATTCAGTGGTTCATATTAAAATCATTCCTTGTTTACTGTTGTTAGCTCTATAGCTCTGAGCAAAGCCACACATCAGTGAATCTATTTTGAAATATTATGCCTTGTTCAAGCATATTTCAAAAAAGTTTAGAACATACAATTCTTAACAAATTGGATCTATGGTTAGTATTGAATAGTTTTGTTTCTGACAGGACAGGGGCACTTTAGGGTGCCAGTGATATTGTTCCACAGTGTCTTAGAAATATATGAAAGAGACATGTTATTAATTAGAATGGCACTTAGTAGAGCTGCACCAAATTTCACACATTCACATTAATTGGTGAAATGTCAAAAAATGCCTTATTTTGCAAAGTTAAACACACTGAAAAAAAAAATTCCTGGATCCACCCCCCAATCTGGGTGTATCAAATTTTAACGGGTTCTTATCTGAGCTCTACCTCATCTTTACACCACATTGTGTAGTAATGCTTTCAATCAGTTTAATCTTGCCTACAAACAAACACACAGGGGGGAAAATCTTTTTGAGGAAGGTGAAAATACAGATATGGACAAAGCTGGAGAAACAACATCTATAGCCCTAAAATGGGATTAGTTCTCTTTTCAACAGAAACTCACATCTTCAAAATATTTAGCCCATAGGTGGATAAATGACAATGTGTCTTTATAAACAAAGTTTATGCTACAACAAACCACAGATCAAATGTCATAAAACAATAATGCATGTTTTGCACTCATCGATTCATCCATCTCATCACATCTGAAGTCATTTTTACATGCAAAAGCTAATTGCGGGGCCAGATGGTTCAGCTCTGACCTACGGTACATGAACCGTTAAATTTCAAAAGGTTGAGATGGTGCCATGGGTGGCAAAGCTGCATCTGGCATGGCACTGTGAGGCCTGTGTGGTATCTAGACCACGTCCATTCCTGATGGCATCGTCCAGGATCACTGGGGCACAAACTGATGTCTGATGATGAGCAGCAGGGTCACATGAAGAACAGCCCAGTGCCTGCAAAATAAATTAACTCATGAAAACAAAACAGGCAAAATCAGTTTTTATTCATACATTATTAACTGAAAGTATCAACGATAAAATAAAGCTTTAAATGTACATTCATGCCAAATGTACACAGTAAAACAACTGAATAACTCTGTCACTGCAAAATGGTGCAAAATATCTTTTTTTTTATGGGTGGATGGAAAAAAAGATCTACTTGACATATTTGGTCTCTCCAGTGTTCAACTTATCCGAATGTGTTGACCTAAATTCAGTCTGAAGCCTGTGTTGGATTAAGAGGCCTGTGATGTCATTACTCCTTCTGTCATGGCCCAATGGATCCCAGTCACATGTTCCATGACAGTTGGTCATGAGGAAGAAGAACAGATTCATTTTTATCACTGAATGCATTTCTGAATTATCCTTGAGAAGATGAGTAAGCAGTGAAAATTTACTTCAGAAAAATATTAAAGAAATGTCTTTCACAATTCATGCTACTTAAAATAATCTGCACTTAAAGATAGTTTATTCTTTGTTATGTCATTATGATGTTATTCTTATTGTCTTGTAAGGCCAATTATTTTTCCAGAGAGCTGTTGAATGGTCTGACTGCACCAATCATTGTTCTTCTATAGCAGCTTGTTTGTATTTCCTCAATCTAGGAGCCAATAGGCGATGAATTA
This sequence comes from Paralichthys olivaceus, assembly GCF_024713975.1. NCBI lineage: Eukaryota > Metazoa > Chordata > Actinopteri > Pleuronectiformes > Paralichthyidae > Paralichthys > Paralichthys olivaceus. Next base: position 22,364,973 of record NC_091093.1, read on the forward strand.
GCCTAACAGCCAATATTTTTGGGCTTCCAGGGTAAACAACAGATATCCAGGCCAAGACTCTGTATTTGGCTAATCTATGTAACAGCTATCTACATATGAATGCAGATAAATTAAAAAGTTGATAGCTGAAGATTTCTGTCCATATGTTCCAGCTCTTTGGCTGAATGTCTGCAGGCAGCCAAAGCCTGCTCAAGCGTGATTGGTCAAACTAGAAACACGCTAGAATATGATATGATATAATATGATCCTGCATATTCCCATTCAGAATCTGTTAATAGTGTTTAAGGTTTCCAAATTTGGCAAAACATTTGTATGTGCACTGTAATTAAAATTTAAATTAGTTAAAAATTAAAATAGCTGATTCCTGACAAAGAAAACACAAAAACTGGGGGATGGGGGGGCTTTGCACTCTGTGATTGTAAGTGGAACGGGAGGAGAATTCTATGTGTGACATGGTCAGCGGTTGACTCTTACCCACGTCCAAGGAGTAGTTTGAGCCCAGTAAAATCAATTTACTTCCATTGTGTTGGGGTGGCAGCATTATTCTCCCTGGCAAAGATTTTGAAATCTTGGCAAATACATGCAGAACGATCTGCATGGTGAGGTAGCACTTGGAGAAGGTGGGGAAATGTGTTTATTTGTGATTTTTGGGTGAACTGACATGAGTTGCAGCTTCCACTGTGCACCTGTATTCCAATGAATCAGTTGTTTGGCACATTAGAACGAGTGAAACGCTCTGCCAGTGTGTGAGGAAAACAAGACTCCCCCTTGGAGACCAGGCAGCACTCAACAGACAACTGCTTGTTGTCACACATAGGTTATGTAGGCCAGGATATGTAGAATTGCGAGTACAAAGGAGAGCACTCAGCATTACCCCCTAAAAATTGTTCATAAATACTGCAGGGTGACGCTTTGTCTTTCTGCTGCACTGAACCTTCCCTCCCGTACAAGACAGTTGTGCTTCTGCAATGTGCTTGTGAGCTGCACACAGCATACACCCTGACAGGCCCCATATATTCTGATGCATTGTTGTTAATGTTTAAATGCTTTTACTGCCGAGCCAATAAAAACCCATTAAGGTACATCCCCACGAGCAGGAGATGGCGAAATGGAAAAAATTAGGTGTACGAAGCTTATTTGAAGATATAAGTTGGAATATGTTTGACCAGCCTGCACAAACCTGCAAATCTGATGTCTTTACTTATGGAATTGCAGCATTTTACTCACGTTATTTATCTAGTTTGCACAGCTGACAGCGCAAAGCTTTGCATATACAGTGAGGCTCCACGGTGGAAGTGATGATGTTGTGCTAAGCTCTTTAAGGTCACACTAGTTTCAAAGCAGAGCAGGTGAATCACACACCAGACACACCTGATTAAAAATTTAAACCTCGCTGTAGGAGATGTTACTTCGTGAGAAAAGGTGCAATTTTGAAAAAATAAGAAAGTCTTCTTTTGACAGGTAACAGGTAAATGTTCAGGAGGTTTGCATTTCAGCATGGAGCCTGACACTTGTTTACATAGTAAGTTCAAAGCTGTCCAGCTTACAACCTGATAGAGCTGCTTATTTGGATGAAAAGTAAGAACCTGTAAAAACCTGTATTTGCATAAAACCTTTGATTTAACACAGATGAATATGTGGGAGAAAGCGACGGCCGCTTTGTCGAGATTAGAAGAGTTTATTTGTCACATTAGTCAGAATTACCTGTGTTGGTGTCGGCTGTCCGGAGCAGGAAGAGAGAGGGAAGCGTGGGGAGAGGAAAAGTGAAAGAGAAGCGCAGTGAGGGAGAGACACCTATAGGGTATAGCTACAGGGAAAAAGAAGAAAGGAGAAGGGGAATGCATTCATTCAGTTCCTCATTGCCTCACATGGTGCTCCTTCACCTCCTCCTACCGATAATAATGAGCTTTGCACACTGTGAGCTGCAGGAGAGAGGAAAAGCACCCTTTGCCTCTGCTTCCTCCATCCAAGGAGGACTTGCTGTGTCGGAAAAAGAACGACCCTGTTGGACTGAACCTCTTCTAACAGTGTGGTGGCTCGAAGGGTGTCTACAATGACAGCTGGAGGTCTGTTGTGATGAAAGAGGGCTGCGGAGTTAGATAAACTGCCCACTGATGTCTGCTTTAGAGGGGGCTGGCATCTGTGATAGAGGCACTCATGCAAAAAGACTCAACTATATAGACTATAGGAGAGGAGCGAAGAAAGCATTGAAAGGGGAGAAATGTATGTCAGGACCATGATGACCATATGTTTTCTTTGCCTTCTACTGTAACCTCTGCTTATTTGTTTTGGATTTGCCGGCTTAGCTCTCACTGCACCAACGTCAGAGGGGTCACATTCTCATAAATCCACCATGTGAACAAAACAGACGGGGGAGGAAGAGGATGAGGTCAGATAATTAACCGGTCGTCCTCACAAGTCCTAATGTTTGTTTCTCTCTTTGGTGTTGGGTTCAGGAACAGATGCTGGAACAGATGAATAACATGACATTGAAAAGGCCAGGCTATGTTTGCACTCTCATTAAAAAACTAGGATAAATTTTGACCAACATGAAAAACAAAATACTGATTATGTTCAAATCTGTAGACTGAATGTTTTTAGTGTTTTCCCCCTTTTTTTGTCGGCCTGCTACAAGAAGGTACTTCAGGATCTCTGGATGCGTACTTGGACCAAATCAAGCTCCCCTTTGTGCGGATAAAGATCCCATTCTCCCTCCCTGCTCCTCACTGCTATGCCAGTCATCACCTCTCAATTCTCACAGACAAAACCTTTTCCTGCACCTGGTTTTGTTTACTCCATCTTTTCATCGGGGTCAATTGGGTAGTCGAGCTCTGCTGGGACACAACAAGATTTTCATGAGCGTTCTCTGCTCCTGGCTTTTTTTCGTTGGACTTGATCGCCTCTGTCTAGACCTCTGCCTGCTGTTGTGTGAAATCAGGCTTGTCGTGCACTATTAAGCTAATAAAGTTATACACCACACTGCTGACACTACAAGCTCATGCTGTATCCCCTCCTCCCTATTACAGTGCTACCTTTCATTCGCCTCCTCAATCTTTTCCTTTTTCACTCCTCTCTCATATTCCTCACATCCCTCTTCCTACATATCTCCTCTCTTCACACACAACCCCCACAACCATGTCTTGCTGTGCTTCGTGGATTGCACTGTTTTCCTGAAAGAAGAGTCACAGTCAGCCTCTTATCCAAATATGCTGTAAGTATGTCGCACGCCTCTGCGTTCAGTTGTCAGTCAAAACTACAAGCCTCCACTCATCACAGTGTCATAGGTGCTGATGAGAAAGAGACTGTAACCTCTATTATAATACAAGCATTCAGTGGAACAGCTCAGCAGCCCCATCAATCCCGCCTCCATCAGCCTGACAGAGTCGTAATAACACAAATCGCTGTGACTTTCAAATGCAAAATGAAGGTAAATCAGTAGTCAGCTCACATCTTCTGGCATTCTCATAATGATACAAAAAAATGAGGTAAGGTGATGTGATGAATAACAAAACCTACAGGTCATGGTCACAGTGCATTTACCAAGGCAGGTTTCCAAGAAAAGCTCAGTGGCTTTTTTATTGTCGTTGTTTTTAATACAGCAGATTTTTCTCATGTTTTCTCACGTTAACGAGGTGATTTGATAGAGATGATATTTTTACTGAACATCAGCAGCTACAACAACAGGCAGTTTAAAGCTGGAAAATCTGACACCCACTCGGGGTGTTACGTTCACACTTGCTCATGCACCATTATTAGGTTTCTCTGTTGGCAACAGTGCATGGAATGATGGAATAACTGATAGTTCATTGCTTTGCTCAACCGCACTTTGATGGTAGCTGTTGAGGGTTAGAGTGGCATTCAGTCGGCTTTTTGGAATCGCTCCAGAACTGGCACATTTTCAGTCAGAATGCTGTTTCTCTAACCTCCAGGCTACGACGAGTCAAGTTTGTGCCATTCTACAAATCTATCAAAGCTTGTTTTTGTAAATGATACACTTTGAGTGGAGGTAGGATGCTGACTGATGCCAGATTAGGTGAGCAGGGGACTACCTCTGACAATACAGGCCTGCTCGGTTGTATTGTGTCATTGGATCGTTCCCTCTTTTATTGTTTCGGTTCCTATCTCATTATTTCCCCTCTGCAACGTCTGATCGGACTGTCTTGTTTGTGATGAAGGGCTATTTAAATCACTGAACTTGAACTTGAACAGACCTCGGCCATTGGTGGTTTTCTAATGACTTCCTCATCATTCTAAATAGAGACTATGAGCATATGCTAGACAGATCCTGCCCAGGGGCTGTCCTTGGGTTATTTTATCAGTGGTGGCTATCATAAGACCACTCTGTCACTGCACCGGAAGGAAAACCCCATTGTGGTTTCTAATGTTTCACCGGCACTGGCAATTACTACTGCTGCAATGCTGCAGTGTCTCAAAACATTTGTGACCTTGTTAATATTGGCGGTACATAACATCATACATTAAAGTTATAACTTCAATAAACACCAACAATCATCAGACGGAGGGATGTCCAAAGAAATCAGAAACGGTCCTATTTTTATTTTGCCAGTTTGCAACCTTTCATTTTACTTCTTTTCTACCACTCAACAGCACTTTCTGTTCCCTGCTGTAAGGACAATAACCATAGCATTGTACAGTAAATAGGGTTCTCAAGAGGCAAAGACAACTTAGTATAAACTTTCTGTAACCGACAGTGAAAAGATAAATATGGAAAAATGCAAAAACACTAGTGTTGTGTTTTCAGTCAAATTCTACATTATTTATATCATCATTTAATTACCTTAATTTTAAACTCTTAATACCATTCATGTCCCTGTTTATTTTATTCAAAATGCTAACAATGAATCCATCTCATTTCTGTCTCTGCATTTGTTCATTTGTTTATGTGGTGTTACAGGGTGGGGACCCCTAAAATTAGCCCATTGTTTCCAAGAAAACAATGGGACATGACTCTCCTAAGTGGCACGGGCACAGAGAGGGTTTACTGCAATCAATGTTAGGCTGGTGCATGTCTTAACCGCAGTAATTAATCCATATCTCAGTTTTATAGCATGATAAAGTCGTATACCAAAAGGCTGCAGCTTGTCTGGAACAGTCCCACAAACATGACGAAAACCAACAAAGTGGTGCCTTCGCCTGTCAGTAGATCACATTAAATAAGCAGCAGGCGGCTTTAAGCAGGGACACCACACACCCGTCTGCTGGAGGGCCTGGTCTCAGGACCCTGTGAGTGCAAGAATCCGACTTCGTTTAAATGTTTTTGAACAAGATGGTGAACCGGTCGTCCCTGCTGCGTCCAGAGGAGCTGATCAGTAGCAGAACCTCTCTGACCTTCCTGTGAGCACAGCAGCTCAGACAAGAAAACATTTCCTTTTCTTAAATTAGTGAAAACTGAGATGGAATTCAATGGACGTGGAACAAACAGTTTATTCTTTTTGTCAGTGGAGCATGACCGTAAGTACATTAGTCAGCTTAAACCAGCATGTCTGTTTGATATTTTCATTATCTTTTACCATCTGCACTGCAGTTAACTAAGCCTGTTTCAAGGGCAGAACAAGGTGTAAGTGAGTGTTTAAAGAAATTAACCTCTACTTTTGCATCGTTTGAAAACATTACACATGTTGCATCATAAAACATCTGCTAGTAATACTTAGATAATCACTGATGCTAAATATAGATAGACCTCTGCTGCCAGTACCAGTGGAGAGGTATCAGGGGAAAGAGGTGTTTAAGGGAAGCTTGCCAAATGCGATTTCAGACGGAAATTTCCCAGGCCAACCGTTTGGGTTTAAAGTGCACAGAGGGCTGCTGCAGATGAATCAAGTTGCAGTGACTTAATGGAAACATTGAGCTGCACTCCGTCTCATACTGAACCTCCTGTGTGCCACAGTGCCTCTGTTTGGATTGGAAGTGCCAGAATAACAGGATTGTTTCCCCTCTCTCCATGCATGAAATGAGGGACACAAAACAAAGTGGCCACGTCAACAAAGACAAAAGTTGTATTGAAAAGTGACTGAAGATGATACACATTTTGGAAATTTCTGCATTGCAATCATCTGAGGAAGAATATGTGTGACCTTCTTCTCCCGTTTTTTTTTAGCAGTTCAGAGCAGTTATGGTCCAATCATTTCAAATTTGGAGCATAGTTAAAAGGCTACTTTATGGTAAACACATGAAAATTCTAAAGCTTTAAAGTTTCAACAGCCTTGGTTCATTTTTCTATTATGGTGCATTGTTTTTACTCTGAGCAACACATCTCCTCTGTAAATCTGTTTTATTTCCCTTTGTTGTTAAGGTTTATTCCCAGGGTTGATATGTTCTACTTTTAGAATAAAAGTACAAAGTTGTGCAACAATACACTAACAGAGTGTTTTTTTAAAGCAAGAGGACAATGTTGCCCATTGCTGAGGGAATAGTTTTAATATGATGCATATTTATGTTAGGTAAGCAGAATTGTCCTGGAATATGTGACAACCTTGGTATAATAACAGGATACCACTTTAAAATGTTATGACGGGAGTGAAATCAGACTTGTAGCTTGATGTTCTATGTTGATCCATTTTATTTCCAAGCATGTAAATATGTTCATGCATTATGTAGCACTGTATACACAATTTGAGTTGAGTTTTGCAACAGACTTTAAATGATCATAATAATGATATTTGATAATAGTCCCAGTTCATCTCCCTTTAAGATTGCAAGCCAGTTTCACTTCTGTTAAATTCTCAGAGAAGTATTTCTGGATGTTGATGAAAAACATCAGGTATGTTGAGGGGACTGCTATTTATGAGTGTATTAAATCTGCTGCAGTTCCCAAAAACATCTGGATCTGGTGAATTTAAATGTAGTTTCATAAGGGGACTGTTAGCCTCTACTGAGTGCCCCTCTAGATTTATTTTGGTTTGTAGATTTGCACATTTGCAACGACAGTTAATCAGCTTGTGAAGGTTGCAGGTCTTTTAGCTGAAGAAATCTTTCTCCTCTATCCTGTCGGCCAAACAGAAAAACAGCTGATAAAATGTAGGTAAGTCAATCATTGTCTTCATTCTCATTCCTCTGGCTTTAGTTGTGGTAGCGTGCTAATGTTGACAGTGTGAATCTGCCGAACAGCAAGTACAGCTGTAAACCTTCTCAGAGAAAGAGGGATTTGGTTATATGTGGGTAAAGAGGCATATGTTGCAGCAGGTGATGCATGTTTTAAAATGAATTCCTCTCATAATTGCAGGCAAAGGCTGCAATATAAAAGATGGATATTAAACATTGCTATTTCATTCTTTTACTGTTGGCAGGTGTGGCTTCAAATGGATGAATGTGACTTGTGGTGTCAAGAACTTTGAGTGTTGAATAAGACCAGAGAAGTGTTGTATAAATACAGTTAATTTACCATTTAAATTAACTGCCATTTAAATTAAATTAATGTCCATCCCTTAAATAGCAACAACTCATTAACGTGTTTCATGTTCCACTTTGCATTTGTTTCTCTTCTGCTCTTTATCTGATGCATGGTAGCTGAGACAGAGCTCCCCTGTATCATAATGAACATAATCATACCTGTGTATAGATAATCATACTTATTACAGAAAATGTAACTCTTTTGAGTTAGAGAGACGTTTAAATCCCAGAATGCAGTTGATCCATATGACAAGTAGATGGAAATAATATATCATAAAGAGGCACAGGACAAGTCTTCCACTTGTGGCTATTTCAAACTACACATCAACCCTGTGTTCTGTATTAAAAGGGTTTATTGTCGTTAACACCTCAGTGTCAACGCCAACACCTTCCACAACTGAGAGCATCCAGCAGCTGTTCAAAGATCCTTGATGCACATAATTGTCTGGAAAACACCCACCCGAGGCTCCTATAACAAGGGAAAAAAATAATAGAATGCATTGTTTACATAAATTGAACACCAATAATGAATGTATTACAAGATCATATTTACATGAAAACAAAACCCTGAAGACAATTTGATAACATCTCCAGTCTCCCTTTACTGCTGATATTATCTGTAACTACTACTCCTACATGTACATGTAGTGCCTCTTCTATATCATGTAATCAATACTGAGTGCACACATACATACAATATATGGAGCCACAGAGATAAAGGAGCCATGGTCTGTTATACACTATGAACATTCAATTTGGCGAAGCAATAAAAAACGTGAGCAGCGTGAAAATCAAAAGCAGCTGCAACAAGCGTCGACAAATCTTCACTGTTCGAAAAAGGCAACACACTCCTGAGGGTGGGTTTAACCTCATCCCTCCACAGTCAAACAGATCAAACACTGCTCCATCAATCCAAAGCATAGATTGTATATAATGATGGACAACATGTCCCACTCCACTGTCCCAAATATGAATCCTTCCATCCTGCACATTTGGAGCCAGAGAACACAGTAGCAATTGGTGGATGTATACAAGGTCCCACTAATACACATGCTCAACCTATCATAAGTCAGTCAGTTTTTATAGCATCAAATAAATGAGTAAAAATAAACCTAAGGGTAAAATTAACACTTGAACATCAGTGTGATAAGAACTACCTAAAATGACAGAGAAAAATCTATTTAACATTTAATTTGGTCCATGCCCCATCTGCTAACATGGAGGAGGCAAGGTTCAGGATATATCCAGCCAGCCACCAGGTGGTGTTTGAGACACTTTGGCTTCACTTTTGGGGATCAGTCATGTCGTCCATGATACAAACCAACTTAGCCTGGTTCAGCTCAGTTATTTCATATGTTCACATGTTATAATCTAAGCAGCTGGCCAGTTCCCATGGTCACCTGAACATAATCAGTACTTCAGTATAATTTACGAGCATGAAATGTTTAGTAATAATCCTTATATCTGTATTCCGTAAACATTTGCAGGCCTTATTAACCAACCTCTCCGTGCCAACAGGCAGCAGTCACTGTACAGTAGAGGGATTAAAATCAACAGGCCATCTGTGGATAGATGGAAGGAAGGGCTGGGATGGGGCGGCAATAACTCTCCATTCCAGATGTGACCTGTGCCAAGCCTGACAGGGCAAGGGCAGGGATCCAGAGGGGGGAGGGTGGATGGACGGAAGGTTGTATGTTTTGGAGGGTGACCCGCTTGTGTCGAGTGGAGAGGGGCAGGATTGTAAAGTGCACATGACAATGAGGAAGCGGGCATTGAATGATAAAGCTGGTTGGCTTTCGGGACGATGTGGCGACACAATAAGGACTCGGAGGCAACCAATCGCTGGTTGGAAACACAAACTTCAGGGACCGAGGTGGGAAGGCAGATGGGGCAGGAGCCAGGGCCAGGCGAGGACAGCCATATGTGAGAGGCAGCTGATGTGTGAAGTATTATGCCCAGCAGTCACCCTCTCCACACACTGCTGTGTGTGAGGGCACCTTGGCCCCCTCAGAGCAACATAGATAAACAGTATCCAAGCCTCATTTATGGCTTCTCATTAGTTAGAGTGGGGAGGAGGAGGGGGTGGGCTGTGAGACTGTCCATAACCCTGGTGTCCCCTCGAGCATGAATTAGAATGCTTTATTCTGATTCGCACAATGTTTCATATTGTGTTCTTTCCTTGACCTCTAGACATTCGTGGACAGACGCAGAGGTTTTCAAACTGTGTTCTTTATGTCCATCAAACAGCCTTATTGTAATTCATCCTGAACATTATTGAAAAGCATTCTTTTTTTTTCTGGCCTTTGTAAAATGTCCTTGCGACTTCTCTCTTCTCATAACTGCATCTTTGAAGCCAGCTGGGCAAACCTTCATTTTATTGCACTCTATTTTATTTCTATATACAAGCTATCCTTTAAAAGAACACTCCAGAAAATTGTTTCGCGTTTACTTTTTGGGAACATATGTTGAAGAATGGGAACTGGAGAGTCGTTTTATGGCAAAGATTCTCTCGTGCTAAAAGTAATGCAGCAGTGAAGCCACAGATTTTATATATTCACAACAATCCAGGACAAACATGACACCAAAGAGCTCTTGAGAACACTTATGATGGAACAGGTTTCATGGTCTTCTGCTTTGAGATTTATAAACTCGCAATCGAGGAAATGTACTGTATAGCCTCCAAGACTCATAAAATTTGCAAGCTGTTTTTTTTATTTTTTTTAACAAGTAGTTAAATATATGTTAGAGAGCAATACCCCAGATTGAATTTTGTTAAGTGGTCAACAATTATGTGATGTCGCGACCACGAGCGGACGTCCTCGACCCGAGGGAAAAAACTATAAGATTATTGATCTGTTCCCTTTGTAAGAGGTGTATTCATCTTATCCTTGAGTTATGAAACAGCCCAGCCCCAGTGTATCTCAAAAATTTTATATTCCAACACTAAAGACGTGATTTGACTCTGCACTTGCCCACTTTTTGAATATCGCCTTCAGAATACTGATTTACAATTGAGTTTGGAATGTCTCTCTGTTACATTTCACTCTCAGTGCGAAATAACCAGAAAGTCTCAGAAGTTAACACAGAAATCATTCAGATTGTTTGGCATCAAGGACGATGCTTGTATGCTCATAAGAGCCTGAACAAAAAAAACATGACGCTAATAACCAAAGCATCTCCTGATTTTGAAGTAGGGTGTGTGTGAAGTTTATATTTTTTTCCCATGACTCAATCCAATAATTTTCTTAGAATTAAGCCAATTATAATCACCAATCGTTTTCTCAACACGATGAAATTAACATGATGTATCTGAAGAGCCTTCCAAGACAAAAGTGTTCTTTTATATATTTTCTTTTGGGGAGTAAGGTTTACATGAGAGCCATTTTTACACAGAATACATTATGTTTTGTTCTGTGGATAAATATCTCTCACAAGCATGTCAGACTAGTACTGCCAATTCAATATTTAAAGTTTAACCTTAAATATTCTTTGGTAAAGTTTTGTTTTGTTGTCTGAAAAGGGAATTCTGCAGACATCCCACAGCATATGGACCATCTTTGTTGTGGCTCGTACCTTACCATGAAGTCTTCTGCGTTTTGGCCTCATGTATCACTTACCTTTCTTCACCTCCACTTATCCAGCGGGCAAGTGCCGGTAATTAGTGCCACTTAAATCCGACAAACCATTTCCAAGCCTTCACCTTGGACCATAAATACAAATGTGTTACCCCCTGCCAAACACATTAATTAAACTCGGCATATACCTGCATGTGTTGAGAAATAGTTGGTAATGGAGCCTCTTTGTAAAATGAAGTTTTTTATTGGAAATGAGAACAGGAAAATTGATAGGTCAAGGCTGATATCAAGTCCAACCACGCCCACCGATTATGTATCACTCCTAATCCCACCCAGTGTTAAACTGTGCCTCCAGACATGGAGCTGGCACAAACACAGTCTGAGTGCTAGTGACTGCACAATTTATTCTGAGCAAAGGAGCCCTGAGATGTTGGATTCTCAGAACAGGTGCACGCTCTATCAACCCTGTCCCTTATTTCACATTTTGACGGATCTGAACAAGGATCAAAAGTATCTCAGGTCACTGAAGAACAAATTGAATGAAGAGAAGATAAATATGTAAATAAATATCAACAGAAATACTGTTTGCAATACAAATGGCTATTTATATCTATCTATCTATCTATCTATCTATCTATCTATCTATCTATCTATCTATCTATCTATCTATCTTCTGATTTAATAATTTATTTATTACTTCATTCATTTATTTGTACTTGTTTAATTTTCTGTCCTTCACACTGGTCCTATGAAGGATGTTCTGTTTCAAGTAGATTCAACCTCCACTGAATGAATGACACTGCCTTTTACATAACCTCTTTAACATTGTTAGCTGTAGCCAAGGATATGTAGATGAAGATGTATTTTCATTTGAGGGGTTCAGCTCTCTCTCTCTCTCTCGCCAATAAAGGCTCACTTGACAAGAGATTGTTGGTAATTTGCAGCATCAACTTTGTAATAAGGTCACTGGCCAACATTTAACAGCAAGAATTGTTGTTGTCCTGTATCTTTGCAGCCAGCTGGGCAAACTTTCATTTTATTGCACTCATTTTTAGTTTTGCACCGGCTATCCTTTTAAAAAACACTCCATAAAATTTTTTAGCTTTTTTTTTTTGGACCATGTGTTGAGAATGGGCACTCAGCATCTTAGGGAAAAAGTCGTTTGGCAAAGATTCTTTTTGCACTTATTTGTTAAAGATCTTCTGTGCTAAAAATAAAACATCAGCTACAAAGCCTGAGATTTCGTACATTTACAACAATACAGCAGAAACATTTTGATCTTTAGAGCACTTATATTGGAACAGATGTGGTGTCTGAAAAGCTATGTGTTGTCTTCCCTTTAAAGGAAGTCTATCCTTGGGTTTGAGGCCCCCAGCTCCTAAGAAAATCTGAAGAATTTTAGGTTGTTTGAGAATAACTGAATGTATACATTAGAGCATTAGACCACGGCTCTAACTGACACCCTAAATTTAAGCTGGTGCTATTCCCTTCCTGACACCGGACAATCTGGAGGAAAGCCAGATGCATTTTCTTTAGGTTCACGCAAACAACTCTCCTATATAAACGAGGAGTTGAAGTTGCCTCGAGAGAAGAGATTCACATTGGCTCCGAATCTCTCTCCAGGCAAGAGAAGATTCACATTGGCCCTGAATCTTTCTCCAGGCAGATTGCTTTGCTTGTATTGATGCTGAACTTTTTTGTAATAAACATTTTATACAATTAAGACGGTGTCATCGGAGATTCCTTCATCATCTTCACATCATCGCAACCCCAATATACGACACAGACTTTACTGCTTAATACTTGAGATTTATAAACATGCAATGGAGGGAATGTATAGCCTCCAAGATTCATAAAATTTGCTGTTTTTCCAACAAGTAGTTAAATATATTTTGGGAAGCAATATCCCGATTGAATTTAGCTAAGAGGTAAACAATAAGCAAAGCTTGGTCAAAGTGACACGTGGAGGCCTCCTGGGTATACTCCAGCTTCCTCCCATAGTCCACAGACATGCAGCTCAGATTAATTGGCGACTCTTAATTGCCCGTAGGTGTGAATGTTAGCATGGATTTTACTTTGTCTCTATATGTCGACCCTGTGATGGACTGGTGACTCATCCAAGGTGTACCCCGCCTCTGGCCCAGTGTCAGCTTGGATTGACTCCAGCTTTTCCACGACCCTCAAAGGACAAGTGGTTCTTGACAGATAGAGGGTGGATGGATGGACTGACTGGTTGATTAACCTGTTCAGGGTCTTCCGTCTTTTTGGTTTGCTGTTATTAAGTCAAGCTTTAAGCTAGTTTATTTATGCAAAATAACCTATTTTAACGTTTAGCTACTCATTTTCCCCCTTTCATAGGATGATAATAAAATAGAGTCTATTACTACTTCAGTGATGACGTTTAGATGGGCACTAACATTTTGTGTGTGTCAATGTCAAGGTACATACACAAATACAACATAAGGTGCACACAGGTCAATTATGTGAAAATGATAATATGTCTAAGGCTTCAAATAAGCATGGATTATTAGTTTGCCTTTATTAGCTGATACTAAATATAATCACATTGCTCACTATCTGCACATTTTTTTGCCTCATGTTTTAACTTTGTACACACATTGATTTTATGTAAAGCAGGATATGAATTAACTTCTTATAAAAACATGTTCCATCTACAGTGCCTGTCTTGCACATTTGATATTCCAAGATGGACCTGATGAAAACTCTATACCAACATGTTATAATATGCCTCAAGGTGAAGGTGAAATTACATGAAGATTAAAAAGTAATCTATCAATTCATAAAGAATAAAAAAGTAGGCCTCTAGTATCTGTGATGAGATGTGATATGGATTGATGTATCACTGTTGCAGCATTTTAATACATTGGCCATTATATACTGTATCATCTCTCATCATCCGCGCCATTTCCATAGCTGCTAGCCTGTACAGCATGTGGCCTTCATGTTGTTACCTACTAGCTTCCAATCCATCACCTTTAAGGATGCAGCTCATACATGCAGCTCAAGTATGAACTGCCGGTGACTCTGAATAAAGCCTCTGATTGGTTGAGTTTTATAATTCCACTTTTATCAATCGATTATGTGTCAGACGCATACGACATAAACAGCTCTGTAGGAGGTCACTTCATTGATTAGCTTAAGACTCATGCTGCATGGTTTTACCACAGTGACAGGCCATTGGCAAAAAAAAAATTGCCTTGGTAATTAAATGTGTGCTCTATGAAAATCATGTCATGATCATTAAATTACAAGAATTTAAATGCTTTACAATAAAATCTTGTTATTCCCACGAGTCCAGCCTGATGCAGCCATTGCTCAAGTAACCTACATACAGTACTTACTCTTTGACACTTATGGACAATATGTCTGCAAATAATGAATAATGTCTGCATTACATTAAACACCAGATGCTTTAAATATTGCAAAAATCATGAGAAATGGAAACATCCATACATCCATCTATATGATCAACACACCATATATGGTGTGGTGGTATATCATATATATATATATGATTGCAATATCAGAGTCCTTCTTTCTGGAACAGTAGCCATATATTTTCCTTGTTGAAACAGTATTCCCAGCACTGTGCTGCTGATTGTGCTGCACAGACAGCTGGGTCTAGATGTACGTGCAGATGCATTTTAAACAGAGCCAATAAATCTATATCAGCTGCTTTCTGTGGCTCTCAAGTGTGTCTTAAAAACATATACGTATCGCTTGTCAGAGCCTGGAGTAATCTTCTTTGGTCCAGTCAGTGCATCTGAGTCCAACGTGTCCGTCACGACACTAAGAACATGCTGCTTATTGTTTCCTGTGAAAGGACATGAGATTGTTTTGGGGGTTTTCTTATGGAGAAACTAAATGTGCAGATGCATCTGGTTGTAAAATGACTCCACAAATGTGTCTTAAACTCTGTGAGAATGATTTGGTAGTCACATGAGGTGACGGTGATTCTTTTAAACAATCTGTATGCAGCTCATGTGTTAAACATAAAATGGTGTAACATGTTGCTGGATGATGAAAACTAGTGAACTGAAAGAGGACTTTGAAGAATACATCTGAAAAATAAATATTGGACTGTGAATCTTAAGTAGAGCGTTCATTTACATCTGCGGGGGAACTAAAGTAACATAATAGACCAACTGTGTTTGTTCAATACCACATTTTTATTACTTTTTCTGCTATAACAGTACTGTTGAGATGGCCAGTCTTAGAACACTGGAGATCCTTTATTATTATTTTAGCCATCTGACCAATTGTCAGGACTATTATGAAGAAACAATAGACAATTTGGTATCGCTCACAGTGAAATCGCCAATCCGAGGTCCTGATATTCTCCAGACACACGGTGATAAGTGGACAGCTGCATTATTTTCCCTTACTTCATGTTGCTGGTCTACTTCAGTCAAGGTTCTGGGGAGCTTGTGAACCTTTCCACCAGTTTGATCATTGCCATTCGTCACCTCCTGTCATTCAGGCTTGGCTCCTAAATGATTAATCTTGGATCATTCACACCTGCAAATAATCCCGGCCAATATCATTAACCTGCTTGACCCCCTGTTCCCCGTCCAGCTCATTTTTCTCAACTGCTGAGCCCGTCCTTCTGCCATTCATCACTCCATCCTGACATGATCTCCAAACACCGTGAGAGGATAACAGGATGTGTTATTGATCCTCTGTCAATGCCTGGAATTGACCAAGAAGAAAGTGATATAATGCTCTCCGTTTTGGTATTTAAAGTGTGAAAGAGGAAGAGGAACACAGCTCTCTGTTACCGTCTTTACTAGAGAAGCTGTTAAGATAAGATTTTTTCTATTAAACAGCTGAACATACTTTACCATTAGTGTAAAGTGAACAAGTGTAATTCATAAACTGTCCTTTAAATTCAAGCATGTACTGCATGAAACAAGAGGAGAAACCGACTCCTGTCTGGCTTCACACAGGCACATATGAGTCTATCTTCAGCAGAGTTGTTGACCACAAACTGAAAATGATAATTCCACACGCTGTAAGTTCAATTAAATTAAATAAAACATGGAGTTCTTCGCCAGCACAAAAGGCCAATAAAGACTGTAGTTGTTTAACCGCAACTTAATATGGATTAAACTACCTCCTTATCAAAGCAAAGTGTGCACTTAGACCCGTGGTTATTGTTTCTTTTATTGTTTCACATCTAAATTATGTGCTTGAATTTATCACTGTCTAAATATTTATTAAGCCCATTTTATAATACACAGAGGCTCTTTTACCCATGAGGCCTTTTCTCAAAACTCCAGATAGAAAAGTCGTGAGAGTGATTGTTTCAAACTGAGGGACAGAGGATCACATCAAGAACAAATCAAAGTATCTTGGGCTTAATAACAATGATTTTGATTGCAAAGCCACTGAGTTGCATTATCATGTCCTTTGGTACTTATTCTCTACGGCCATCTGCAATCATGGCACCTCATGTATATGCGTTATACTATATGTATACTATACCTATCATATGTTTAATCTGGGGGTGTCGTGCGTACGTTCCTTCATGTAACACAATAACACAAAAAGGATGAGGATGATTGCAAGTATTCACAGGAATACACAAGCATATATATGATATTTATGTTCTTGGAAGGTGTCTTGGTGTCTTAGAGCTTCCTCTTTGTCTGAGGTGATGAATGCAGACGGCACACAGCTCACCAGTCACTGTGTCTCTCCGGCTGTTTCTTGGTCTATTTGCATTTTGACTTTCTTTGAGCTGACCACCCTCTGGGGCTTTCATGTGCCAGATGTCTGGCAGATGAGTGTGCTGGTATTCACACACATATTTATGACAAAAAAAAATGAGCACAAACAAATCTATTGTGTCGTGTGCATGTAAATAGTCTCCGCATTGGCAAAGGAGTCTTTGCTTAGAATCCGAAATTAATGAAATATGCATTTATTGTATATGCAAGATAAGACAAGTTCAAGCGGGTGAAAGTATGAGAGACAAGTTCAATGACTGTGTGCATGTTACTGTGAAACAGAGAGAAAACAAGAGAGGAGTCTGTGTGTTGTGTGAATGTTGAACACACACACACACACACACACACACACACACACACACACACACACACACAGATTTATCAACATATAGGCCAGACGATGGTCATCATGTGCGTCCCAGCCCAGGTGCAAGATAATTTTACTCGGGGAGTGTTGTTGCTTTACATGATCAATCAAATTATTTGTAATTTTCATGAAGGATTTTTTCCTTTTTCTCGCTGAATTCATCATAACTTGATGATTTAATACATTAGCTGTTGTTTAAATGGTAAAAAAAATAAAAGACTTATTCTTTATATTGACTTGAATTATGTATTTTAGAAAAAATGCTTATTTAACAAGCGAGCAGAAACCAGAGTTGAGTGGCTGCGTCTTTACACAAAATGACTTTTGCATTTGTAAATGTCTTTATGGTAATTTTCTGGAGCATGTGCATCATTGACAGGCAGCGTGTTCTGTTATATTCCACCCATTTGGCTAAAGAAAAAAAATATTTTTAGAAAGGAATAATTGTCAATGAAGACATATATTTATTCATTCACTATATTCATATATTCCATTTTTTCCCTTTCAAGAACAAGAAGCCGCATGTTTTAACTTGAGTTTCTTCTGCTGAAGCATTTCTACTGCAGGTTTTTGTTCATGACAAAATAGAAACAACGTTTTTTACATGGAAATAAAAGCACCGATTTACTAAGCTTTCAGAGAGAGCAGCAGAAAAATTAAGGTCATCACTTTGAGCGGAATCAGTTTCTTTCTGTTGTCATTTATGGAGGTAAATGAAACTTTGCTGGTCCTGACTCCCTACAAGGGTCCACACTGAGGTCAAACGCTTTAATCTCTGCAAGGTTCCCTTATGGATTACTGCCAGTCTCAACGGAAACTCTTACAATTACTTTGAGTTTTATTACTAACCTCACCCATTGTGCTAGCCTGCATCTGTGCAGTGTCTCCCCTGGCACACTTAAAATAATTACATCAGTTGTGGTGGTGGGATTGTAACCAGCCAACCCAACAGATGTAACCCGTCCATCTCCATGGAAGCAAAACAAGAGGGGGAGGGTTTCTTTAAACAAGGACGTCCAACCTAATGAATTTAAATACATAAATATATAAGGGACCGTAAAAAGGGACAAGGCAAGACCTTTGACCGTTTTAATGGATGGCTGTTAGTTCCATCCTGTTGATTAATACACCAACTGTTTCCAGACAAGTATGTTGGTCATTCTAATGTCACACATGTATTGCATGTAGGCTGTAAGGTCTTACCTCCCTGTAAAATGAGTTAATAGCGTCCGAAGGAAACAGGATCAGAAATTAGTTTCCCCCGAATCCTTAGAGGGCTTGGGTTATTAACCCCTAACATAATGTGGGTTTAGTGTAGCATTTATTCTACCAAAGAGGCAGTAACTGCACACATAATTGTTTTACTGACTTAATTTTGAACTAAACTGTGAACCATAGGAATAAAATCCACATGCCCAGACCAGGTGAAATTAAATTTAGCTTCCAAACACAAACCTTGTTGTGGTATTATACATATTGTGTCTCTCATTAGTTGGAGAAGATACTCTGAACTACTACTTTGCACGTGTGTTCAATTCAAATTAACAAATGATTGCATGCATGCTAACTGCAATGAGATGATGAAGAGCCAGTAGTGTGAACTAAGTGTAAACTCTCATGGTGTGAAGCAATTGTTTGGCACGATGAGATTACATACAAAGTCAATGCAAGGATGTGATTGACATTCACATCACTCTCTGAAGTTGAAATATTCGAACTCGAGCCAATCAGAGTTGAGATTGGAATCCACCGGAGACACCGGCTCCCTGCACCGACCCGAGCTAGTAGGTCATCTGTCCATTGAACAGCCTCAGACAGCGCTGGCAATGGCAGTCATGCAGATACAGCTCCCAGAGAAGACGGCCAAATTCCCCAAGCTGTGAGGGCCTCTGGATGGTCCTGTCATCAATCAGTCAATCAAACTGTATTTGTGTAGCCCATATTCCCAAATCACAATTGGTCTCATAGGGCTTAACAAGGTGTGACATCCTCTAACCCTCAACAAGAGTAAGGAAAAACTACCAAAACCCTATTAACAGCGGGGACAAAAACCTAGAAACCTCACAGAGACACATGTGAGGGATCCCTCTCCCAGGACGAACAGAAGTGCAGTATGTGTCGCATGTAACTGAACACATCAAAAAAATGAGAAGAAACAGTTTTTAGCATATTGGAGATGTGTGTCAATGTTTGAAGTATTTATACATAAGAAAATAGAGGTGACCGGAGCAGGAGTGACAATTGAAATGGAGGAATTATTGTCAGTAATGGATGAATTTCCAGAGGAGAATGGGCAAAGATAATTAGCGCAACACAACCGTTCGCTCCGTGTTTTGTGTTAAAACGGCATCACGCTCAAACCTGTCAGGTAAAAGCTG
The DNA here is from genome assembly GCF_024713975.1 of Paralichthys olivaceus. Lineage (NCBI taxonomy): Eukaryota > Metazoa > Chordata > Actinopteri > Pleuronectiformes > Paralichthyidae > Paralichthys > Paralichthys olivaceus. The sequence goes on from NC_091093.1 coordinate 22,384,453, forward strand.
TGTCATGTGACAATAGGTGAGAGGACAACAACTGAATCAGTGCACCGTGTACCAGTGAAGACAGTACATCACTTCATTTTAAGGAATACATTTGTGGCAGAATGTATGAATTGTGTGTAATTGTCTCAGTCATTGAAGTAGAAGATTTCTTCTGGTGGGGTTTTTCTATTAAATGATGGGTCTCATTGCTTCCATGATTGCACTACAGGGATGATTTCCCTTGCAGGCGTTCTGAGGGCTGAGGATAGAAGGATTACACCCTTGAGGAATTAAAATGTCCCCATGCTTTTGAATCAGAGAGCATTTCTCCAGTTCAGTTTCTACATGAAAACGATAGAGTTGAACATGGGAAATTCTTTTTGTCAGAGATTTGAACTGGACTCATTCAGTCATTGTGTTTGTTCAGCTCCTCGCATAATTTGTCCATAACCCTGTGAGCGGCTCAGGTCTGTGACACTCTGGCAAAGGTCACTGTTGTGCTGCCACGGGAGTGTCCACGAGTGATGGAAGCACACACAGGGCACACAAGGCCAGGAGGTCAGCGACCCCCACTACTCAACAAACATGCTTGGTGTCTGCACATTGTGCTACAGGGAAATGAATCAGTATTTACATGTAGAACATCAGATACTGTTTTCCGAGCATGTGGTGCCTTCATGTCCCCCTGCAAGTGGGGGAATTATTTGGTTTTCTCGGTCCTTCTGCTCCCTCTTATCAAAATGACTGATGTAAAACTGAACACAGCAAATATCAATGTGACCGGAGTTTGTGTCTTATTAATGAATCACAAGAAAAATGTATTTGTATGTGTAAATTGTATGTTATATTGTAGCAGTCCACCTGTCATGTGGGTTCTAGTGGCGAATGACAACATAAATGATCTCAAGGTACTTTCCAATGAAAAGTCCTTTTGATATTTCTGTAATTGTCTTCATTTTTCAAGAGTTAACAATAATTTTTCATATTTTACTCCCTGTACCTTGGAGGTCAGACTGTGGTTCACATCAGATAGATCCATCAGCAATGATTTTTCAACCAAACTTCAAATAGTCACTTTGAGCAGTAAACCGTTTTCAGCTCTCATTTATTAAAGTATCATTGTGTTATGGTTTTGACGGATAATCCTTCATGGAGACCGTCGCTCTTTTTTTGGTTTGAGACTTTCGGGTGGCTGGATTATTCAGCCTTTTCTGTGCTTTCGTATTTTAAATGAATACAGACTCAATCTGATTAGAGGGGCATTTAAAAAAATCTTTTTAGATGAAAAAGAATCTGAGATCAGCCCGACGGTATAAACAGTCCAGCCGGCACCCCCTGGAATCTAATGTGGATGTTGCCCTTCACCTTGTGAAGTGCATATACAAGTTTAATATATTCATATGTGAATATCCTACAAACATGTTAAATGTTTTATTTCTATAAAGATAAGAAAACATATTTTAAGGACTGTAGATGTCAACTCATTAATTCAATAGGGAGATATACATTACATTCTGTATAATGTCACTGATTTGATGTAAACCTGAAAAATGTGATATAATTTCACGTAACTTATGCCCGGCAATGTGACGCACTGCATCAATCCGTACAATTAATTCCTATTGGAGTTGTTACGCTGTGCCAGCACTTTTTGTTTTTTTTCATTTTAAAAAAAAAAGTTTGATTCTCTGACAGTTTGATGAATGTGAGCCTACATTTCACACCAACAACTTCTTGCATCTGGAGATTAAAATAAGTCAAAATGGGCTGATGATGCTTCACGGTGTTCGGTAGCATTTAATCCAACATACCAGTTATGCAGATCGCTGTCTGAGGATCGAATCAGCATAACTCTTCTGGCACCAGATTGTCTGCACATTCGGGGAATGAAAAAAAAGAAACGATTTTTCTTCGACAATGGTAAGCATTCCATCTGAGGGAATAAATCTCACACTTGTGACGGTTCCATGGCCAATGACAGCGGGACAGTTTCTCAGCACGCTATGATTAATCATGCTTATTCACTAGTGGGCATCATGTTGAGCCTGCTTTTTTAATTTTGAAGAAACAGAATGTGTGCACTCTGTTTGAATAAAAATGTCGTTAGGGTTAATGCAAAGTTAATAGACGTGAATATGTGAGCGTGCGTGTGATGATTTCACCTTGGAACAATAACCTATAAACTAAACACAAACTAAACACATGCATCTTTAATTTTTAGAGACTTAATAAGATGTCCACATCTACGTCTTTGCACTTATTCTAATTAGGATGTGGTGGAAGCACTTTAAAATCTATTAATGAAACTTGCGGTATTGAGTGCACAGGGGTCAGGCCAAAATGATAATTGGATGATAAAATTGATTCCCACTTCTGTTTTATTTGCTTCAGGCCTAGCTTGTCCTATTTCTATTTCTTCTTTTTTTTTCTATCCATCCAATTTCCCTCCATCTGTAGTAGAAGCTGGCCACCGTCGGAGTGTGGAGGAGGTTATTCGACAATGGTGCACCCACAGACGTGAGGGAATAAGTCGGGCGGAACTCAGAGCTATTTTGGTTGAGCTCCTCAGTATCTAGGTCTAAGTGATTAAGACGGTGTCTCATGTCTGTAGTCTTCTCATTGAAGGTGTATTTACATTGTTGTTTGATATTCTCTCACTGTCTCAGACTGAGCTGACACACATAGCAAGTTTCATTCATGGAGAGATTTCCCTCGTTTTGTTGTATTTTTTCTATGATATCACTTCGTTTAGCCTCAAATAACAAGTTTAAACCTATATAAAAACACTACACAAACGCTTTTAGACACAATTGAATGTATTTTTAATGAGTTTCTGCAAACTAGCATTTTCAATATTTGTATACAACTGGTGCATCGAGAGTATGATGAAATGAAATATTAATAATGGGGTAACACAGATGTTCATATTCAATATGTATTTCTATACATGAATAAATACTCATGAACAAATCAAATGTTTGATTGTTTCTATAAAAAGTATTTAGACATCTATCTACAGATATATATCCTCACTGTAACACTGAGAAATTATTATTTGCTCAAACAGTGTGCCTTCTTTTTTTCATCAGGTACTCTGTGCGCAGTGCAAATGCCACATTGACTCTCATGGGCCTCCGCATCTAACCCAAATCCTTCTTTTAACTTGAAAAATTGCTCACTGTGCTAACCACAAGGGACTGAGAAGAGGAATGCCTCGCCTGCCCACCGCTGCTGCATTAGGTTGCTTATTGACTGTAACACCTCTCTTCATTCTGCCTTACTTCATTTTCCTTGTCTCACTCCCTTAGCCCTTCCCCCTGAACCCCTCCATCTGTACCACCTCTCGGCCCCCGAGACCGGAGCGCCGTGCAGCTCGGCCGGCCTCGGCTCCGTGCCCTTATGCTTTCCACAGTCAACACAGTGAAGAGGTTGGTAACAGAGGTCCAGTTAAGGCAACGAGCACTGCAGCAGAGCCTACTGAGGCTGGGCTGAATGGATGAGCTGTCAGGCAGCCAGTTCTGTGATGAGAAACCTGGACTTCATGCAGGCTCAGATGGGGATCGCTTCCTGTCAACCCCACAACAAAAGACTCTCCCCTGTCAGAACTACCCCGAGGACGGGTGCAAATGGAGATTGGGCAAGAGCCTGGGGGAACAGTGAGGGGATGTTTGGGGAATATGGGACTTCATCTTTTCTTTATCACGTCCATCTATGGAGCGCATATTTAAATTCACAAAACTTGCACAAAGACATCCACATATTGTTTATGCATGTTCCTCATTGGCTACTTCACTAAGTTTTAATTAGAACGGTATTAGAGAGACATCCCTGCACACACTGCCGAAGCACTTCATTGTTAATGCGATGTTCTAGATCAACCAGCGTCTGTGTTCATTTTAGCTCTGTTCATATTACATCTCTGGGTTGTTTGTTCCAGGATGTACCGCAGGGAGCACGGAGAGTGACAGGAGACTCCTGGGGAAGAAAGAGAACGAATGAGGAGAGGAGAGGAGAATGTAGAGGGAATAAGGAGACAAACAGGGATCCCAAGAGAGTTTGAACAGATGAGACAATGATGGTGTCTGATAGAGGGACGTGGAGTGACAACACAGAAAAGAATTAGTAGAAAGAGAGAAATGGGGGAAGAGGAAGGAAGTTAAAAATAAGGGGAGAAACTGATGGCAAGGACCTGAGATCCTGTGATTTCTGTCCCTTTGTGTGAAGACAAATTCTCTGACAGTTTTGTCGCTGCATGTGATGAATATAATTTATGGATTCATTATATTCTGCTGCCTTTAACTTCATAGCCTGCCTCAAATATTTTGCTGATTTACAGCATAATTAATCATTTAAAATGTATCCCGTCCGAAAGAAAACTATTTTTCTTCATGTTCGCATTTTTAGATTTTTTTGTAAAAAAAAGATTAACCTTTCCGGCTCATAAGAATAATGATTTGCATGTGTTAAATTTGGAGCATTTCTATTAAACAGAACGCAGGCAGGAGAAATTAATTCTTGTCTCATGTTTGAACACCTCATTTTCATACAAAAGAACACATTATTTAATTAAATAAAGGATTCAGAAAAACAAAACAGTTCTTTGTGGATTAGAGTATTACAGGTTAGAGTCAGGTGAATGTAGAGCAGTGAGAACGGAAATATGTGTTAATGATATGTTTGAGAATGGTAACTTTGTCTGCATCATGAGGATCATGATTGTACAACTATGGTTTTTGTGTAAAAATACAGTGGATAATCCCAACAAGTCACGTTTTTTTTAATACCTGAATTGAATTTTTTTTAAATCAGACTGTTTGTCTGTATGTAAATGAGCCTACGAGGGCTGACTGATAAGTCTTTGGCCTGAGGTCAAAGGAGATGAGTTATACAGCTTTCATTATGTCCACGTGTACCTTCTTTTTTTGGGGGTGATTATGCAGAAATTTCGAAGATAACTTCTGTGGCATTTCTGCTCTGGCTAATTGAATATTTCAAGTCTGCACTGTCAAAGAAAATGCACAACATCAGTGTTTGTGCAGCCATCCGCTAATTAAGCGTCAAGTGAAGTGCTTTTCCCCCAAGGAGGTCCACTACAGGACATGGTGGCAACACTAGGAGACGGGGGTTCAAACATGGGAGACAGAGCCTGACACAAAGTCCCAGTCACCATCACCACACTGAAGATCTGGCTTCTACAAAGAGGAGATCTGTGCTGTGCAACTCCTGAAGTGTTTAAATGATGTATTGAAAAATAAATGTTAGGTTTTGTAAAAACAGGCTCCTTTTTCCTGAGGCTATGGGTTACTGGATGCTTGCAAGAAAAATTGACTGCGGACAAGGAAATACTGTTCAAATTAATTTTCACTTCAGCAGATCAGAGGGCCTTAACATCTGATACTTTTATTCATAGCCCACCTGAAAATGCAAAGTGATTGAATTTTCATTACTGCTATTTGTATCAATGGCAGAGTCTGGTCATAGAAAAAGTAAGATAAGGTGTGTGAGAAAACACACACTCACAAATGCACGAGAAGAAAACATCGAAAAGGGAACGAACATAAATTCAGCAAGAAGATAGAAAAAAAGAAGCACAAAAGTACTAGACATATTGAGAAAGCGACTGCACCATGGTTGAAGACAGGCGGGAGAGAAAAGTAGAACTGGCAGAGTTGAGAGGAGCGAGAGCAGGAAAACATCAGTGGAGAACTCATCACAATGCAGTGCAGCGGAGCAGCTCCCAGCCCGCACCACAGGAATCCCATCTTCAGGGCTCAGAGCAGGTAATAGGAATGCTCCAGCCATTAATGCAGTGAGAGGAGAAACAGGAAAAACCCTGTGTTCTCTGTCGAAGCCTTAGCCTTTCTATTGCCCACCTCTGATTCAGCAGCAATCCACACTTGAACAGCTAAAAGAAATGGATTAATAGCAGTTCTTGGTGGAGCCGATGTACAAACAGCGCTCTATAAAACAGGGCCTGAAATAAAAAACAGCAGCATTGTTTTCAAAATGAAAAAATGTAATTACAAGGGCAGACATGTTCATTAATGGACTTCTGCAAACTGCACACTTCTTTAGTTTTACTGCAAACTGTTAAAAGGGATAGTTCACCAAAAAGTGAAAATATACTCATCATCTACTCACCACTATGCCGATGGAGGGGTGGGTGAAGTGTTTGAGTCCACAAAACACTTTTGGAGTTTCAGCCAAATCCAATACAATTGAAGTAATAGGTGATTCTTCAAATGTATAAAAACATGAAATGTCTCCATACTGCTCCTGTGGTGTCCCACAAGTGTCCGTAAGCCCCGACATTCAAATTCGACTTGAAACGGGTTCATTTGCACCATGTTTTTAGCCTAAATGTCCTCTGGAGCCGCATTTGTGCGTGGATGACACCATTTAGCCTGTTTCGAGTTGAATTTGAGTGTCTTGCAGACACTGGGATGACACCACAGGAGCAGTATGGAAGTATTTTTAAACATTTTTCCTGTTGTGTTTTTACATTTGAAGAAGTAGTCACCATTTACTTCAATTGATTGGATTTAGCTGCAACACTGTTTACCCCTGAAACTCCAAAAGTGTACTCAAACACTTCACCCACCCTTCTATTGGCATAGTGGTGAGTAGATAATGATTGGATTTTGGGTGAACTATCCCTTTAAGTGTGAGTGATGGATAGAGAAGTATACTTTACATACATTCTGATTATAACCTGAATACTGAAAGCAACACAGATTGTCATTATTCTCTCCCTGCTTCTCGGGGGTGTTTCCCACCAAACAAAATCATGCAGTTAATTTCCAAATCACTTACATTTAGGAATCTGCTTTCACTTCTCTGTAACATGGGAAACAAAGCAATTTCCAAGCTTTTTCCTTTTCAGAGACTCACTCATGGGTGAAGTGCAGCAGGTGTGGGTGCATTGCATGATGAAAATAAACATTAAAGAGGTTTTCTGGTTGTCTTAATCTACTGCCAATCTGTAATGTAAGTGGTGGGGAGATAGCCCGCCGGAAAATATTCTCTGCTGCAGATTTCCTTTCTCCGAGGTGTGTGAGTTCAGTACCACAAAAGACGAGTTGATGGAAATGATTAAATCCGTGTAAATGGTTGAATCTGTATAAAAGACACAGGTCCAACACTGCTCAGATGACATTTCCTTTCCGTTATATATTTATTACTAAATTCGTTTTTGTGCATTTATATTTCCAGGATGATAAAGGTTCACAAAGTCAATTCTGTTTGAATATGTTTTCGCCCTGAAAGCAGATTCGACTCAGTCATACTAATACACCTAACAGAACTGTTTATGACAGCCCAGGGGACTGTTTAATACTGAAATAGATATAATGGTTTTTTAGGGACCTATAGCTCCAACACCTGTCTAAATTCATTCACTTTATTCAGCTAAGTCCTCCAGTGATTTACAATTTGTTCTGTCCATTATTTATTTTTTGCAAAACATTCTTCCCTAATATTTAAAATTTACGGTAGGTGGTTGTTGGTCTCTGTATGTGAGCTGGTGACCTGTCCAGGGTGTACCCCACCTCTCCCTCTGTGATCCTCAATGGATAAGCGGGATGGATGGATGGATATATATACATATTTCAGTATATATCAGTATATATTGATCAGATAAGATAGTTATTGTTGAAAATATTGATTATTGGTTATTAATCATTGCTGATATCAAGTTTAAAAAAGTTCCAAGTTGTGTTATTATAATTTATAGCTCAATATGAGTTAAAATATAAGTTATGAATCTCCAAAGACAAATTACAATATGAACATTTAAGGTCTAAAAACTCAGTGATGTCTTCTTTCATAAGAGTTGTGTAAGCTCCCCATTATTTTTACAAAATTAAATAATTGGTTAAAAAACTTGCGTCGACAAAAGTCCCTAATTGAGATTTAGTTATATTTTGACACTTTCTCTCAGAACAATCCCCCAGTTTAAGCCCAGGCCTCTGAGCAAACTATTAAAAATAAGCAGCTTATGTCAACATAATAGTTCTACTTGCATGTCCAGCAAATAGGTCAGTTGTTCATTAAGAAGGCAAGGCCTCTTCCTCCATAGTTATCAGTGCTGCTTGTCCCTCTTCCTGGTAACATAATCAGCAGCATAATCAGCTCAATCTGTTCCATGGTCTCTTGCTACCGCTGGACTTCGAGCCAGGATTGCATGCTCTCCTAGACGCCACTGGTCATCACACTGTTCCCACATCAATTGGTATTCACCCAGGGTCTCTCACAGCCTTCCTGCATTTGCCTGGTGTGGAGTCAGGTCACGCATGCTTCTGGTCACTTGGTCCTCATCTAAGACCAAGATCTGAATCACATGTTCTAATATCTGTTTTATTCTTAATGAACAAGTTAATATTCCAGTCTATATCCAAAATATTAATGCTTTCTTGCGGTGATCAAATTTCTCTGTGGCCTTTAGGTGGTCACATGTGAATGTGAAACGTGGAAATGCATGGCAGCACAGTCAATTACATGGTATTGCATAAAACATTGTGTATGTCTGTCTCTAGCATTACTTTGCTGACCTTTCCCTTCTGTCTTACAACCGCGAAAAGCAAGCAGGCATCTGTTTGTGCGACGTAAACATAACCAACATTCCAAGAGGCGACAGAACATTCAAAGACGTGTTAGGGTAGTGCCACCGTGCATGGAAGGCTACAGAGGGAATAGACACGGCATTGTTTTAATTAGTGTTTGGATTTCATATTTTACTTCTTGTAAACATCCCTGTATGGAAAAATAAAGTCTGTAACTTCTGGCATAAATGGATGATGTTTCAGAGCTCCCTCTGTGCGACCTTAATCCTGACATCTCCACTCTCTGCTTTGCCTCCTCCAATCGCAGCTACTGATACTCAACAACCGTGTCTCTGCCAATAAAGGACAATCACAGCATGACTAAACACATTTCACAGAGACACTGGTTATTTAGACACAACAGCAGTAAAAAAATAAGCAGCAACCGTGACTTTCTTCTCTTAGGGAGATGCTGCAATCTGCAGCACTGTCCATAACAACTTTTGGGTCATGGATGGATATTCATCTGGAGCCTCCCAAAGATTAGGAAGCCAAGTGATTTGCTATGTCTTATGGTAATGAAGGGTTGTTTTTAATAAGCTGCCTGTTCTCTCTCACAGGAATGAGAGGCTATATCTCAGTCTAAGTAGGAGGGTCACTCGGGTCAAATCCAGATGAAATTGCTGCTCAGTTTTAATCCTGAAATCTTCAATCTCTGTTGAAACATAAAAGAAAAAAAGGATTTAAATATTAAGATCTATTCTGTGGTTTTAGAGCTCCGTGATAATGGCTATATTATGAAACAACCCGTTTTAATTTATAATACAAATATTTTCTCTTTTATTTCCTTTTTATCACCATATAAGGCATCAATGTTTACTTTGTAAAAATGATTAAGAAGGTGCATACATAAAAGTTAAAGAGGAATCATAACCTGCAGGTTAAATGTTGGATGAATGATATTATCAGATAAGATGTGGGATCATTCTCCTCCACCTGTGAAATAAGAGCTCATCAAACACTAGCGTAATTATCAGACGTGACTTATCAAATATGTCTTTGAAATGATTAAAACATCACGATTAAAAAGATCAAACACAACTCAATTGAAGATTTTTCTTAAAATCTTCTCATGGTACCTTGACGGGAAGTTTGATTTCGCACACACTTTGCCCTCGCAAAAGTACCTCGATGGTTTGAGTGAACTTAGGCTCACTAGCGGGCCTGTTTCAAACTCCAAAGCCGCTCCAAAGCTCTCAGACTACTCATGTTGAGAATGTTGTGCAAAGTGTAGAGGTGAGAATTCACATCTGCCCCAGAATTTCGCTCCTCACCTTTCAGAGGGCCATCTCCTCCATTTCCAAAATTAAGCAAATACGCAAGAGGGACCCGAGATCGATGAACACTCATCAGCCCCACCATCTGGCCCCAGTTTGTTTTCTTAGCAAATGAAGCTGATTATTGAGCAAGGTGGCTAATGGCGTCAAAATGTACGGGGCTACGCCTGCTTCCTATTTGCTTGGTCAGAATTTTGCAAAGAAATGTGTATAATAACAGGAGATATATTCAGTGTACTGACATAATAAGTCGAATTGTAGGCAGATGGTTTCAATCAGCTTTTAATGTCTTTGGCATCAGTGACTGGGGAGTGGACAGAAGTGCAACATGCTTGGAAATATCAATTGAGCCAGAGCAGTGCAGCTGCAGTTTCCTGTTCTTGATTCAAAATTATCTTTCCCACTGATCCTGTCAATGTGTCGTCCATCCAAGATGACAACATTCAACTGCTTCAAAATACAGAACAATACATTTCTACTTTTGATCTGTTGGTGTGTTAAAAGGTAAAAAAACTAAAATTGCCTTGATCACATTCGACCATGTATCAGATGGAATGCTCATTGGAATAGGTAGACCAAAGTGGTAGGATGAAAATCAGACCCATCACTCTTGAAGGTTTGTCTGAGACGAGTTGATCCAATGACAACCATTCATCTAAAATTGGATATGACTATTGTGATGACAAAGAACAAACTGGAGGATATATTTTCTCTAAAAGAAAAGCAAGCATGTGAAGAGCTTCCAGACATATTCTTTTGTTGCTTTGTGCTTCAGCTCAAGATTTTGCTGCTCTGATTGGTGGTTGGTTCTGTCAAGAGGCATTTCAGTCTGCAACCACTGATGTTTAAGCTCCAGTGGAAATATATGAGTCAAACCAAACCTACATTGGACAATTTATTCTTATCACAATTCTAGTCACCTTGTTTGTAAGTGTGATAAAATGTGTGATAAAAACAACATATTCAAAAGGTGTAATTCAAAATCAGTGTAATCCTGAATAGAAATAGAATGAATTATTATATTCTATCTACACTACTAAAGTGCCTAACATCATTTATGCTGTGAAAAAAAATGCACAGAATTTACTTACATTAATAATGTTTTTGAGAAGCATTTTTTTATTCTTTTGAGCTCAAATTCATTCAATGTCATCTTTGTCCTTGTTACACTTTTAGTGGAAAATTAGACCATGAACTAATTTCTCTGTCTTGTCTTTAGTTACAATATAATAATAATATCTATAATTCTGAATTGGCAATATACCCTTGAGTCAACAGTGGGATACAGACAAAATGTCCTCGATAAGTAAATGTATCCACATTTTGGAATACCTCATCAAGGGAGGGTATCTTGGTTTTTAATTTTATAACTGACTCCAGTAACTGTTTAGATAATTTACTTATCAATTTTAGACTTTTATTTTTTACTTCCACCAGACTTTTCCATCTACTAATGAAACTTCCAATTCTGTACCACAGTTCGATGGTACTGTAACATTTCATCTCTTAATACACGCTGCTGCCAACACACTCAGATGTTCCTCTAATTCCCCTCTGAACTCTGAATTCCCGCTCAACACAAGCATCCAAAACAAGCTAGAACGTCACTCGAGGAGCAACGAGGACATGGTCCCACAGAAAACCTGATGGAGTCAGGATCAAGCCAGGAACTGACCTCATTTTTGGTGGACAAGTATTTTGCCCTTATCACTCCTGTACTCCATCTGCAGACATTTTGAACATCACTTTCCTTTCTACAACTTAAACCATCAGACAGGGGCACTACTAGAAATCCAATGGAGCACAGAGGCGTGGCAGATGTGGGCTCCTCTGAATCTCCTCTGAAACCATTTCTTCAGGACTTCACATTCCTGTGTAACTTAATTACTGAACATATAGACCAGAATTATGGCTTTATCTAAAAAAAAAAACAACAAGCAGTCAGTCAATTTATTACTATTCGGTAATATACTGTAATGTTAGCGGGCATGAGGGCCCGCGAGTTTGAACAGCAGAAGGTTTTCTGTGTTGCATCAAAAATAAGCTGCTCTTATTTCCTTAACTGCTTTCTGATGAATTTACATTTGGTTTCCAGCATAGTTTGTGATATTTCGGACTGTTTGAGCTTCCATTGTTGTTCATTATTTTCTTGATTTTTTAGCCTGAAGAAGTGATTCCATTTTTTGGTTTTCTGCTTTTAAACGGTACAATTTAATCAAGGATGGATGGGCACAATAAATGACCAGAGCATCTGGATCAAGAGTGAATATTATGGAATTAAAGGATGATAAATTAAAAGCATTAGAGAATCTAGCAGCAGAACCATTGTTGAGGATGCAAGAATGTGTTGTAGTGTAAGGACTTTGAGTAAAAAGCTTCAGTGGAACTTTAAAAACAATAAAACGATAGCTTTATGGTCAGTTTCCAAATTAAAACTCTCCCGGGTCTAAGGTGTCTGAAAATAAGAGGTTTGGGAGTGGGATGTACAATGAATATGAATATTAAATTCACCAGGTATAATGACCATGTAATATTTAGAGATGACAATGGATGAAAGCTGAGAAAGTTCAGAGTTAATACTGAGTGATTTTAAGGGCCTTTTCTTTCCATAAATTGTGAGACAGAAATGTTGGAGATAAAGAAACTTAAAACCTCAAAGGAAATTAAATTACCTTGAGGGACAAGATGGCAATTAAGACCTAAGTTATAATAAAAAAACTGCTCGACCACCACCTTTATCGAGGGCCTGGGAGTATGACAATATCCAAGTTTCAATCAGGGGAGCATTGGCCCCAAGGACATCTGTGTCTCAATAATAAAAAAAAGTCCAGATCCTTAAAAACAATAAAATCATTAATGATTAAGGATTTATCACCAAGTTGACTTAGAGAAGAGGGAAACTGGCATACAGCCAATAGGAGACAGATAGATACTGTTTGAATGAAAGGCTCAGTGGTTACTTACAGACTGAATGGGAAGTGAGAGCGTTAATGACAGATGAAGACTGTCCCAAACAACAGCTGCAGTAATTCAAGTATGAGCATGTGGACCGATACCTTAAATTACCTATAAGTTAGAATTCAATAAGTGAGATATTACACCTATTTTTTTATGTTTGTGTTTTAAAAAAAGGATGTGGCCCAAAACAAGGTAAGAAACTGTATTTATCTGGGGTCATGTTATATAAAACTGTACATAACCCAGTTCTATAAAGTAGAGCTGCATTGGAAATGGTAGATTTTTTGGTCCAATCCAATCCCAAGTGAAACCCAGACTGGTATCGCCAATATGATCCTTATACAATCCTGGATAATTCCGCAGCCAAAAAGACTCCTGGGCTGAAGACTGTCTCATCCCTGCAGCATCTTTCTACTCTTTCGACTATAAACTCATCATATTCTGTCTTGTGATTAAATTTTGGATGTTTAACAAGGTTTATGGTGCAGCCACAGTATTTCACAGTCCTGCAACAAACATCACATACAGCGATATTATATTTCCTTCACTCCCGTATCCGACATTATTGTTGTCTGGTGTGTTCTGGTAAAATTAACAAAGTACTGTAGTTGCCTGAGTGGAACACCGATAAAAACTGATCTTTGCTAAACAAGTTGCGTAACATGGTTCCAAACTTTCAGTGAAGCAATTCTATCTATTCTGTAAACTCAGGTCTGCCTTATATGATGGGATGAATTTGTTATGACTGACACAAGCATGATTATGAATGAATACAGGAAACAAGGTAGAGACCAAGGTAAGGGGTTTTAATGTAACATGCACAACAAATGTTAATTTAAATAATAAATTGATAGTGCTGTGAAAGAGTAAAAATACTTAAATTCATTTTCAATATTTCATGCAGAGAAAAAAGTAAACAGTAAAAATGACAAATTGCCCCATTTACAAGGAATATGTTGCAGGTAAGTGTACAATTAATCCAGCATCTGAAGGTTGAGGAAGGCAAAGATGGGTCGTAGTTATATGTGTCGTGCCTGCAGCGGAAGTTGTTACTGAAGTTTGGTGGCAGAGAATAATGCTGCATTTGAGGTTTAGTAGCGGGGTACTGTCATGTGGAAGGTGTGTGCTGGAGCTGGAATGCGTGAAATCAGGTCCTGCACATGAGGCGTGACTTCGCATCTCACGCGGAATCTCTCAAAATATGTCGCCAAAGACATTCATCTACTCTGGCAGCGCCCGTCTGTCAGCCTCCTGTGCCTCTCTCCTCAACGTCTCTTCACGGGCCTTTACATCTGAACGTGATCCGTTCAAATCGGTCCTCCATGTTGCTCAGTTGAGGGTTTTACAGAGAGGCTGGTCCACCTCCAATTCAAATTCAAATGGCCATTCCAACCATCCTCTATCATTTCTGTCAGGTTTTTTTTTATTTTATTTCATATGCAAGCTCTTCAGTTATTTGATATTCTCCACTTGGTTTCTGTTGGTTAATCTAGTGTTTCTTTTCAGAAATATCCCCTGGTGGTGGGTCACATGTTACCATAACCTCACACCCACTCTCCTTTTAACACATTTGTCAATTATGATTACCTCCACTGTTAAATTATTTCTGGGATAACAGTGCCCCACTACTCCATGTCGGCACTTTTTATACAAAGCAGCTGAACACATGAACATTTCTTCCATAGTTCCTGTAGTTCATACAGATAATACAACGTATTGATATCTGGTTGGCCCCAAGACTGTTCATGGGGATGATGTGATGAAATAAAAACTTTTACATTTTACAAATATCAAACACCCATATGTTATAAATGAATAACAGAGAGAGTAAAAACAATCAGAGGTCTTGTAAACAGTTTTAAGTAAGTTTTTTATTTTTTTTTAATCACAGGCTGTTGTTGTTGCAGTACTGTGAGTTGCCACTGGAATAAAAAGACAGCAAGGCTGAGAGGTGGCTTTGTATCAACTGTGCTCAGGAAAAGGTGATGTCACTACTGAGCACCAATGATGGTTGGAGCTTTATTTGAATTTAAATGTGATGGCAGTTAGTGGGTCTCTTCCTGTGTTGACAGCTCAATAAAATTAAGTCTGATCAAACCTCATTCTGAGGAATTATATTATATTATAAATAGTAATAATACCTGAATATGTGTGTTGTCATTATTGTTTCAAATGTTTACTACTGTTGCACATTTGAATATTTTGAATATTTGAAAATGATATTGGTTTTATATGGAAGGTTTATCTCTCTCTGTCTCTCTCTCTCTCTCTCTCACACACACACACACACACAAAAGGTCAGCATGTAAAAATAAAGCAGTATAAATGAATAGTTTTGCTAGTAGGTTTGTGCTCAAATTAAATTCCCTGACAGTTTATTTTCCTGTTACTATTAGCTCATATATTTGATATTTATATTCATGATTTATGATGAAAACCACATGTGTTCTTCCAGAAGAGTGACACAACCCTAAGAGTACACAGTTCACTTTCTTGTTCCAAAACTTTCTCAGCCAACATCTGTTAGTTCCACCAACGGCAATAAATTCCATTTCCTTACACGGGCTCTCAACACTCACCTCTTAAAAAATGCCATGAAGCAACCCTTGAGAACTAATGAGTTTCAACGGTAGAAGCTGCCCATCCCCCAGTAAGTCTATTGACACCACGCGCTGGCTCGTGCCCAAAAGGTTGTGTGTGTGTGTATGAGGCACACTTACAGATGGTGAACAATAGAGCTGCAGTAGCACTCCACCCCCTCATTCAAAGGGATTTCCTCCATCAGCTTCCTCAGTGGTCAAGCTCTTTGTTTTTTCTTCTTTAACCCAGCTGCTCGTCTGTTGAAGTCCTCCATACATTCTCCATTGAGGAATTCAAATCTAACAGCCCTGAGCACGGCCAAGCTCAACAGGAAGAGAGCTAGGACGTATTTCTAAAGACATTTTGATTTTCAAATGCAAACAGGAAGCTGAAGTCAAATAACAAATGCTGTGTCTGAGGCTATTTCCATTAGCACAGCTCTGGATACAAACTGCTTTAAAGTAATCTTATGTGTGAATGTTACTGTTTTGATTGAAGTGGCATTTATACATTTAAAAGCATATTTTTTTCAGTCTTGATAAATTTTTCCTCCTTCAGCCTCTGATTTACAATGTTTTTTCTCTTCAGTTCACTTTGAGTTCACCTTTCGTTGAAAAACTCAGTTTAACAAATTGAGTGAAATTACCAGACGCTACATTATTTTCACTTTTTAGTGACAAAACACCTTCATCGTGCTATTAGCAATGTTCCCATCACACCTTTTGAAAACCTTCATCACCAATTTAATGTAGTGAAAAGCTCTGTTAATAGAAAAGATGTAAAGTCAGAAAAAAACATAAAATAAAAGACTTGAATTGCCAGAGAGATATTTGATTGGTTAGAACAGCTAAACGCTACAGAAAGTCATGATGTGATTGGTGGAAAACACAGGCATGACTTTCCTGTTCCAGTTTGAATGATGCAGCCGGCAGACGCCGGGGTCACATGGGGCCCCTCTCACAACAGAAGATTGCCAAGGAAACCTCTTCATCCGTTTAAATACCGTGAGGCCCTGTGACTCAGGATCAATGGCTCTGAGGCAGGATGTGATGTAGTTTTCTGGTCAGCTGATGCAAAGTGTGTGAGCAGACAATGGAAACTAAACCAAGCGCACGTGCTCCATTGTCGCAGTGAAACTGAGACATACGGCCCTTTCCCCTGGGGCTTCCTTCCACCTCCCATCTGTCTTTGTTGTCTTTGATTGGTCGACAGCCTGTGGCTCCAACGGTGTCTGAAACAATGTCAACACCAGTGACGATGTTATGGTTTAAAATACCCAGTCACCAGAATGTATGCACATCTAACTATGGGGGCGTTTGCTTAGAGAAATCATATGGATACATCAAATACTTTGTGATACTACAAAAGTACATTGATTTGTCAAGTGAAAATAACTGCTTATTTGCAGGGAAGTGAAAAATCATTGTAAGTAGGAAAAGTTGTGGATTATAGAAATTAAGTGGGGTCAACAATGTTTGTGCATTTAAGTTTTAGTGTCCGAACAAATCATGCTGGTCGTGATCAGGCTTTTTTTCACACGTACATTTATCACCTCAATCGAATGTAGAGAAATGTGAAAGACTTGTTTGTATGAAGTGTATTCTACTGTGAACAAGTCTATGTGGACCCTGAAGGGGAATTTGAGGTACAGTTACTACAAGCTCATATCTGCATCTCTATTCTGTACCAGTCTGTTCATGATTTAGTTAAATGTAGATAATGTGGCAGATATTGTGATGAATGGTCTAACACATCTTGTTAGTACCCTGAACCATAGCCTGAGCTATCTTATTTAAAGGGTCACACTCTTATTCCCTCTGTGGGGATCCTATCTCTCCATCCGAATTGTTTCAGTCTGACTTTATTTAGTGTTGAAGATGTCTGCAGTAGATGTCTGCTATCACCCATTTACAATGAATCACAATCCCAAAAAATAAAATAAAAATAAAGAAAAGTCAGCAGCAATTCAGAGGTAATGGCACAAGTTGGCTGTGCTTCCTTGATTCTTTTTTCACAGAGGCCACTTCCACCCAGTGTATAGAGATGTGCAGTATATAGCGAGTGGAACCACATACTTCTGATTCCATTATTATTTAGTTTTTTGTGAATGAAGACAGTTCTGGGAAATGTTCTGTCCTCCACTTCTCTACAACACATCAAACGTCAACACCTAAATCTGTGTAGTGCTGTACAATATGCCCTGATCTGAGGTCACACAGGTTGGACAACACTAAGCACATCACTTGAGCTGCTTTCAGACATGCATTGATGTCTCCGGTTTCCTGGAGAGCCTGTTTGTGAGGACACACATTTTTCCAGACCTTTTCCTTACTTCGTTACCCAGAAAAGGCAAAAATGTCCAGAAAATGTTTGAATCAGCCCACATGAGAGTACAGCAGGAAAATGTCTGGCAAATTTGCAGCAAGAGAGTGGTCATGTTTCAAACACGCGACAGATGCAAATTGAGAAAAATACAAGTATCCCAGGGCAAAATACAACAAAGATGTTATCGTGGGAAAATAGAGATTCAGAGCTTGTGGTGATGAAGGCTGATGTCAGTGTTGACGTGCTGTAAACAGAAACACTGTGCTGTCTGCAGCGGAATTTATGCATCATGTCCTGGCTCCAAAAGCCACAGGTGCACCTCGTCTGAATGAACCAAGGTTTCAACGTAACAGAGAGTCTTCCAATTTTAAAAGAAAATGATGGAAAATGTTTTTATGATGATAGTTTCAGATGTTCATGTTCATATCTAAAAACAAATATATATATACAGTATATATATACTCTATATAGTAGGTGTATGTGTGTGCGTGTGTGTGTGTGTGTGCACCTGAAAGTGTGAGTTCATTGTTTTTCACAAATTACTGAAAAAATGGTATTGTATTTCATCTTATATAATTAGTTATTCTACATATATCTTTTTCACTTTCAGCTTTCCCTTCCATGTGGTTTATTTTTGTATCCTTTCATTTATATCAGTTCTAGTCTCCACTGACACAAAGTCCCCAGTAATATCAATCACAGAGCTTTGCGATTTATACCCCCCCCCCCCCCCCCCCCCAACCTAATATTACCTTTCTCATCCCAAAATGCAGAAGCAATAATGAGCGGAAGCATCAATCCTACTTTCTGACACTTTACGCTTGAAGAGGAATTTTCATGTCAGGCAATAACTGCTACTGAGCTTCACCGGCACAAGCTCTCGGCTCGCGCCCACCCCAAAGCCTAATGGGATAGATCAACTCTTGCATAACTGGGGGAAATCACTCACTCCGTCTCCTTTCTGACAGGACTCAGTTATGGCTCCTGGGTGATATCATTTCTGTTATCTTAAGATATCAAATTTCTGTCTTTATTGGCAAAGACCTTAGCAAATGGAGGGTAGTTCGCTCTGCTTGGCAAGACAGAGGATGACAAATGAAAGCATATTTATCCACCTCACATGCCCCGTTTAGCATGAAGATCTGGGGACATTTTTAGGGCATCAAAATATTGTATGTATTTAATATTTGTTTGATGTTGTGGAACTTTAGTAAAATCATACCCTGCACGTTTTACCTGATGGACAACCTTTACATCCACTTTTCCCATAAAGTTTCACAATGCTTCATGCTCTCCTCCTTTTCACAATACATTTCCATTATTGATATGAGATATATATAGTTTTTTTCTCTAAAACAGTGTATTTATAAAACAAGTTTATAGTTTTGTAACTGTCAGCAGTATATTATATCATGAATAATACAACACTATCTGCGATTTCATTTTTAGTCTTTCATAATCAGCCAGAGACTCTCATTGTGCCTCGTATTCCATTTTAACTGGCTTCCTGCAAGTGCTGCATATATTTAGGGGACTGAAAATGTCCCTAGTTGGGTGAGAATGTCCCTATTTGGGTGATATACTTTGGCACATTTTATTTTTTACTCATAATAATGGTCCACACAATACAACAATGCCTACTATAGGGCGAGCACTGTAGGTTCCATGCCATTAGTGCTGGCAACATTGACTTTTTTTCTCCAGAAAGAGAAATAGAGCAGGTTTATAGTATAATTCAGTAGTGATTATGTGTCATTTCTGGGAAAACGTAAGTAGTTCTTTATGAACACGAGATTTTCCAAGCTGTACTGTCTCACCTTTCTTTGCTCAATCGTTTTTATCACCTTTGATTCCTGGATCCACCCCTTTGTCAAGATCTGCACCACAATTTAATGGATTCTTGGTTCATGTCCCCTTCTTCCATCGTGTTTTGTGGAAATCCATTCAATAGTTTCTGCATAATGCTGCAAAGAAACAAAGAAACAAAAAGGCAGGGGTGACAACATAACCAACATGGCAGAGGTGAAAGAATCAACAACCTAAGAATAAAAGTCTGTGCCGCTAGTATTAGCATTGCGATGAAGCCTGACCCACCATGATCAGAGGACTTTTGGCTCAACAGATTCACTGATGTCAGATCTACTGCTGTGTATGAAATCTGCTGTGCTAACTGTGAAAATACTTTCTCCACACTTCTGTTGGCAGGAAAGGGTGATGTTTCAGTGTGAGACGGGGAATATAACACAGACTGTGCCGCTGTGCTGCCAACACTTTGCTGGAGCAGCACAGGAAATTAACACACCAATATCATCAAATGGCAATCACAGATCAGGAAAATCCTGTTGATTGTTAACACAACTGGTTAACAGCACAGGAGAGCCTCGAACCATACAATGAGGTTCTTTCATTCATCAAAGACCAATGACAAAAAAGTCATTGAGTCACTGAAGCTGCCTGGTTCCATAAGTAATCAGTGTGTGCTTTAGTATTTGTTACTGTGGCTCTATCTAATCTCCCCAACTAAATGCAACAACAACAACAGAGCAGCAAACTCAACAACTAAAGGTGTAGAGTGATGTCGATTCACTCAGAGGATTATGGGCAGGAGTTGAAGATCTCCTTACTTGCTCAGATGAGGGAGAACCTAAAGTACACCTGATCCACCAGCTATATTTAGCGTCTTCTTATAAAATAAAGAAAACTACGGCCTGATGATAAACTTGGATACTTGTCAAAGAAGAAAAAATGTTAGTTTGTCTCTTGAGGGGCATTAGGGATTCATCTGGACTCATCCTGGGCTCCGTGGTGGGCCTCTCCCCATGTGAGACCCATCTCTACAGATCACCGCCATGTTGTTAAAAGTGGTGTCGTTCTTTGGGCGGTCAGACGAACAAGGTGCCTCCAAATTCATTAGACTGTAACTTCTGTCTAACTCATGAGCTGTGAACCAAGCCATGGTGTAGAGTTTCATTGATATCAGTGTTGAGAGTTGGTTTTTCATCAAATTAACTCTTTAAAGCCAAGGGGAGAAGACTGAGCCTTGTGTGATGCACTTGCCACTGTGCCCTAATGGCTTCTCAGTGTGAAACATCATTAAAGCTGAAGCTACACCCTTGCACTCTTAATATTCACCTTCTGTTGAGTAACACAATTAATAGTGAGAAAGAATTTCTTCTTTTAACACCCATGCACTCAGCTCTTTACTTGTTGCTGCTGCTTTTTGGTAACTAATGAGTCACCAGGTGTAGAATCAGCAGTTTCCACCAGTACACCTCTGTGGAGTCAGATCAGCTCTGTAAGCACCGCCCTGTTATCCTGACACCTGTGAGATACACTATCTTATCTGCCCACAGCCCCTCAACGATAATGTGACTCACCTGCAATCTGCTGCACAACAACCTAAACCAGATCTTGCTTGAAAAAACCGAACGGGATGAATATTCATAGAACATATTAATCAACAAGAAAACCTTGTTACTTCACATTGGCAGGAATGATCCTCCACTATAGTTTCCACCCCAGTAAACATCATCTCAGTACTGTCAGTTCAACCACAGTAACTCAAACTCTCAATCTGTGGGTGTTTTTATCCTTTAATTACTTCTATTATCTTCAATAATTCTGCTCTCTAATATGTGTTCATC
Source organism: Paralichthys olivaceus (assembly GCF_024713975.1). Taxonomy (NCBI): domain Eukaryota; kingdom Metazoa; phylum Chordata; class Actinopteri; order Pleuronectiformes; family Paralichthyidae; genus Paralichthys; species Paralichthys olivaceus. The sequence continues at coordinate 22,405,816 of NC_091093.1, forward strand.
TTCAGAATAAATCATGGGTCAATAGCATAATGAATGCACTGCATTTAAAGATATTTTCACGAGAGGTTATCCACTCAGTCAATTCTAGCTTTGTATTTCTGCTGCTTTTTCTTCTGTAACAGCCTTTTGATGTAATCTTAAAACAAATAGCCTGGTGTTACTTTATGTATCATTAAAATGAAATAAGAGATACAGACTGAAATTTATTCAGGGGACCCAAGAGGTAAGACCATATAATAATTGTACAATTAATCATAATTAGGTCCATATCTTCATTTCAGTTGTAATTACTACAGGCTTATATTACGTCACACTGGGGCAGGAATCGAACATGTTCCTATGAGACTAATTTGCCTAAGATCTATGTCTAATTACATGCTGAGAAAAACACAGCTGGCAGAAAATGTGTATAGGGACATCAACACTGCGCTGTAGTGTACGAGCTGCTGTGCACATGAAAGTGGCGTGTTTATTTGTGACCACGCCTCAAATTTGTGATGCGCGTGTGAATATTCTGTTCACTTCCTTCCTGAGAAAAAGCATGGTTCATAGTTTCATATCAACCGTGGCGGCTTGGCTTGTGATCCTGGGCTGCATCACATATTAATATTTCAGCACTTATTACATATGTACTCCAGTATGTATATTTTATCATGTATGGATTTCTGATCTCTCAGCATTCTGTATTGCTGGAAGTGATTAGAAGGGATGACTCTGATGCGCAAAACCTGCAGAAATTATGAGTAAAATCATTTTCTGCTTAGCACAGACAAAGTTATACTGTATAGTTTCCGTTTCTGTGTGTGTTTCTGTTTAGTGATCTTTCTGTGGGCTGACACACTTTGATGTCTCCCTGGTTGTTCTTAAGGTCTAAATACCTTGAACTCCTCCAGGGGATAAATAAGTTTTCCAGCCCTCCCCTCTTGTGCTGCCATGGAGGATAAATTACATACAGATCGAGTTCTACTTCCTCTCATCATAATAATATGCTTTGCATGGCTTTTCCACTTCATCTAGAATCATGGTAATCCCTGTGCTTCTGTGTAATTATCTCTCCTCTAGGCTGATCTCAGTGCTCTTCACCTGCTCAGCCTAGTCACATTACCCCCTCACTTTTATCTATGACTCTTAAAGCTGCTGCCAAGGGTCCTCTTAACTCACCCCACAACTTTTCCCTGTGCACCCCCGCCACCTCAACACACCCTCTCACTGTATAAGTCTCAGTTCTACACCCCCCATCCCCCTGTTTCTCACTTCATCCTTCAAAAGGAATGTGATTAGCAGAGGGAAAAAAATCTGTGCTTCATGGCAAATTTGTATTGCGGGTATATCCCTCATTAATTTCGCAACCATTCTAATAAGTGGAATGAAAAGAAAATAATGGAAATATAATTTGCTAAATTGACAAGGACTTGGGTACCTGGGGGAACAGAGGCTGTTCCTTTCTGTTACACATATAATCATAGAATTCTGGCCTGTTCTTGTGGTTGACACTAATGATTACTCAAAGAGAAGATTTCCTCTATTTTAAAGCTTCAAATTAGTCCAACTATTATCCTGTGGCAAAGCTGATTTTTCCTTCCAAATGTCCAACTAAAATGAAATTAAGGACTAATTGAGAACTGTGATAGATTTTGTGTGGGGGGGGGGGATATTTCCACCAATGTTTGCTAAACCAGCGAACGTTCTTTGCCTATATGCATCTCTCAATTGCTGTCAAAAAAAGAGAAATATTAGAACAGTAAGGGTCCCCAATTTCTTTCAAAAAAAGGGGGACTGTAATTCAAACCTGAATTTCAATGTTTTTCAATAGGTAGAAATTCAGACAACAACATTCAAATGAAAGGAACACCATCAAAATGTGATCCAGAAATCCCATAAATGTTATGTAGAAATAATATATGTATAATATTCATACATTTCTAAGTGTCTCAAGGGATTTCAGTTGCAGAGTATAGGGAGGGGAGTGGTTTAGGAAAGTTTGCTGAAAGTCAAACTGTATTTGTGAGTTTTCAATTATCCTTCATCATCTTTTATAAATTCAAACATTCAGGCTTAATGTAATGGTCTTAAAAGTATTTTGCACTACTTAGTAGCTGAATAACGTCATACTGAGAGGTGACAGTAACTGTGCCTGGGGAATGGAGTCAGCGGAAAGTCTCCAGACAGAGATGGAGACTGAGCTTGGACCTCTCAAGCATTTACCATATCAAGTAGAAAATATGCACCTAGCTCTGACTGAACTGAGGTGAATTATTGAGTCATTTAAAAACATTGTCTGCTTTTAATCAATTGCTTTCACAGACAGGATATAGAACTGATGGATGGATGGTGACTGTAATTTTTATTTTCAATAAAACAAGTGAAATGAGACCAGACTGAAGAAAAAAAGCTATTAACTTAGTGCTGGAAGAGGGGTTCCATAAAAATGTACCAATTAACAAAGCAAACAACACATAAAGTTAGTAACTCAAAGTGTGCCTCAGCTGCTAATTTGCTGAAACAAAAAATATGAGTTTGACTTAACAAAGCAGCTGTTTTTACTGGAATGCTCCAGAATCTATAATATTTGTCTAAATTCCACATTATTCAACATGTTTTTCTGATTTAGCCTTTCTGTTGTTGAACATTCACAACAACCATGTGTCTGTGTTTGTTATTGTGTTGTAAAAGTTGCCAGCACACTTGTGCACCACTGGGGTGAGAAGGTGTGCCCTCAGGGACCATGCAAAGGGCAGGGGTGTTAATTATTCTACAGATCAGCGATGTCAGCGGAACTCTCTCATTGCTTCTAATTGTCTCTTTGGGGGCACTCAGGTCCTCGTTATGGGAACACTTAGTTGTTAGCCGGCGCTCACGTTGTTTTGCTGAGGCGTTTCAGAAATGTTCAAACATTAAATCGTATGTTTTCGTTTACTGGAGGATCTCATATTACTGTTTGATGATGTATAGATTAAGAAATAAAGGAAGAAAAAAGGAAAGAGCCCCTCATTTCCTACTTGAATAATTCAGTGGTGCCTGTGGTGAATTATTCTTGACACTATTATAGCCTTTCTTTCTTTTCATGTGAAGAAAAGTAGATATTCACTTGTGCTTCTCTACTTTAGCAAAGAGAAGAGAGCTTGACACTGTGCAGAAGACTGATGGACTTGCTCTGGTGTCAAATCTCACCAACAAATACAGGATGCTTCACCCTCCACAAAACAATGAGCCTCACTCTCACCATTATTGTGGATCAGGATGGGAAACCTATGATGTGAATCTAGGGGTGCGGCTATAGGGAAAGACTGACTTTCAACATGGGGTTTTGGGGTTTACTCTTTTATAAATGGGAAACGCCACACCTGGGCAGAGAACTTGGTGGAAGACTTGATATGTCAACAGTGTTGGCAGTTAGGTGAGCCTGGAGATGTAAGCCAGACTGGGGACTTCTAAAAGAAGTTCTGCACTGGCTGAGTTCGGGTCTTGGCAACAACCAGAGGGGATGTTGAACGTAGAGCTCCAAGGTCTTTGAGGTTGCTGGTTGAAGAAATCATGGGAAGTCATGATCCACCCGTGTACTCTCAAGACAGAAGTATCTAGAATATATGTAGGTAGGTGAGGTTTGCTAATGTGTAGGAGCTAGCCAATGTAGGTTAGGCCTAGCAGTTAGTATTAGGAAGAGCATTACTCTGTCTCGTATTAATTCCATACTTTATTAATCATTTTAATTAATTATACCTTTGTGCTTTTTCATTTTAATTTTGGTAAAAACTTGTGTTAGGGATTAACAACAGTTTTAGGAAACACTTTAAACCAGCACTTGTACTTGTGCCAACATATTTTATATTAGAAAGAAAATCATCCCATGTCAGTATCCTGTCATTAACTTGGCTGGTTGGACCACAGATTGAAAGAGTCGGCTTCATTACTTGGTAAACTGCTTAAATTGTAAAAAATATTGAGCGAGAGATGACACTTATTGCAGATCTGGTCTGTGTGTTGACTGTTTTCACTGTCTGGTTGTTTCACAGCATAGTCCATTGCTCTTGCTTAAAACCTATGACAGTCTCCATATCATCAACCAATCCTATTTAAAAGGGATATCTTTTTTTAGCATAATGCAATGTGTGCAGATCTCTAAATTTGACAAAGAAATATGAAAAATATTGTAAATGACAGATTGCATCAATTCAGATGTCAATTTCTTTTAGTTAAATGTGTTCTATTCTTATAAAAGGAAATGGTAATACAAAAAAATGGCTGACAGAAACAGGATTTTGTATTGCAATCCGTCCGCAGCCCAACACTCTATCAATCGACTTGTCAAACATAATTATTCTGCTGCCATCATTTTTGGATTCTAACAAACTGTTCACATTCTAAATTACTGACAGGCTATTTTTCCTGTTTCAGCAGCTCTGGGTTTGGCTGCTTGCTTAGTCATATTTCCCCTTGATGCATATCTACAGTTTCAAAGGCATTCTTCTCAAACCATGCATTTGACAGAATCGTTTATTAAAATGTATGATTGCTTGGTTCTTCCTGCATTGAAATGACTCTCATTGCTCATCCAGATAGTAAATATGACAATAATGCAAAAAGTAAACATCAATAGGATCTTGTTTATTACAGGAAAAGACTATTCTACAATAATTTTAAGTAGTGCCAGTTGATGCACAGTAAAGGTTCCCCCAGCAAGGCCAATAAGCAGACAGCATCCTTTGAGCTGGTGAAGGCATGAATAGATCATAAAAGCCACAGATACAAAATCACAAAAACATTTTTATTTGGTTTCTAGTTTGAAGTCGACTCATGTGGATGCTGGGTCAGGACCCATTCATTTTTCAGACATGTCCAATAGACTTGCAAGGTTCTCTGCCACATTGAAAATGGATGCAGTTATCCAACATCAGACAAGACCAACATTAAGTACATTAAAATGAATGCCTTGAACACACAATGTAAGCTGGTCCATTTTCGCAGTAATCAAATTTCTCTATCTCGTCTGTCTTCTGTGATTATTCTGTGCTGTCACTTGCCCTTTACTGTGGCAGATACCCTCATGTCTTTACCATTTATCTATTTTGCTTTTAACGATTGGTCGAGGGGCCTGATGTTTTTCTCTGCTGTTATGTGGTGACCTTGAGTGTTTTGAAAGATAGCCAACAAACACGCTAGACATACAAATACACTACATTTTGATAGATAAAGGCATTTCTAATAGCTAGTGTACCGATGTAAAACTCTAAATATCCTTGTGGTTTGGGAAAATTATGCAATGCTTCATGTTTTTATTTAGTTTCTGATCATGCGATAATGGGAAAATAGCTACAAAATATTCCTAAACTCTAATAGTCTCATTCAGTGAAAATTTGGATTTGACTCAATGTGTCAAAGTGGAGAGGCTCCTTGGGGCTCAACACCCACCTGCGATGTCCCTCTTTGCAGTGCCATTCTCATTTTTCTTTTCAAAACATTCCTATAAAAATCTTTTTCAATCAAAAAGCATCTCTCCATCACTTAACATATCCTCTCCCTCCATCTCACTCAACACTGCAAAAGGCCTCTCCCGTCCTCATTGCATCCTGCGAAAAAAAAGAGAGAAGCAAAGAGGAGAAAACCACCGTCAGCCACTCTCTACCTGTCACACCCATTGAAACATCGCTCATCTGTCTGCCCAGAAAATAAGCTGTCAGGACGGAGAAAGCCACTTGTCGAGGGATCATATTTATGTAAGAGTTGTGTCTGCTTCCAATTTCACGTAGGCGCAACATCTTTCACCTTCACCCTCCACTCCAGGAAATTCATGTATTTTCTCCATGTGATTGCAAATTGCTCCTGCACTCCACGTCCCTCCCTCTTATTTCTGCTGCCCCGGATGGATCAAGTCTGTGTTACTGGCAGCTGCATTTTCCATATGGATCAATGGCGGCGTGTGCATTGCTGATCGCAGATGACTATGAATATTTGATGCTGCTATATTGGTTTGTTTGAGGCACATAAATCTCTGTAATCTTCACTCAGCACACACACCTTAGCCATTTTATTTACAAGGACTGTCTCTTGTTCGCAAAATGGGCGTAGGAAGACATTTTAAATGACAGATGAAAGTTATATTATGAGGCATCTTGTGTGATTAAATCAGCTCTGTTTGGCCTCTTGCCGTCTAAAGGGTGTGGCCTGGTAACCAGACCAATCAGCAAGCTCATTTTTATACTCTCGCAGCCCCCCTCCTGTTCATACTGATATCCGTCTGCCCTGAAACACGTTGGGCAAATCACGCCCATTTATCTTGAAGGGGGCAGGTTTGATGCAATGACTGACAGAGGAAGCGCCCAATGGGAACACCACTGAAACATTTTTCATTAAAAACCACAAGGCCACCACAGATTTGTAGAGGTTTGTTAAATCGGCTATGGAAACTATTTCCTCTAAAAAGAATATAAAATGAAAAAGTAAAATTCAAACATACACTTGCTGCAGTAGGTTGTTCTGAATGGTTGTAGATCTGAAATCAAACTCGTGGATTTCGGACCCATTCACTGATGCAACATGGTGATGCTAAGCTATATTGAAGGAAGACTTCAATAGCTGAGTGTACTGGATGGGAACACAGAGTATTCAGTTCAGTCATTTTTTTCTGGTAGTGCTTGTCATTTTAGCTTGACAAGCTCACACAGCCTTGGGTTTGTTTTACCTGCCATATTCTTGGGTTTAGCTCCATTATGACAGGTGTGTGTTGCAGGGGGCTTGTACAGGATGCCTCTTAGTTTGTCACCTTCATGCACAATTAGCTCCTGTATCATGGGTGGAACATTCGACAAGTGGAGGCTGCTGGACAGAGACGGACAGGTGGTGCATCCCTGGAGGGAGGCGTTTACACAGGGATGCACATGCTGCTCATGTTGGCCTGTAAATTAAAGATAATTTACCCTTAAATCGGGTTAGCATGGCTTTTTATTTATCAGTATTGATAATAAGTATTGAAATATCTGAGAATCAATTTGGTTTCTTTCACTGATCATAGGATGTGGGATGACAAACAACATTTATTTGTTTTGAATCAATACAAGAATGATTATAATCCCTCCTACTGGGAAACTGTTCACACAGAGGTAGTTATCACTCAGGAAGAAAACAATATGAATTTTAAAACCTAATACATGAACATTCAGTGTTTAATCAGTAGACGCCCACTATCAGAAATGACCCAGAAGTGACGTGTGGTTCTCTGTGTGGCTCTTGTTTGTTGCTGTGGTCGTTAACAAAACCAAAAGAGCAAGAAAAAGTGACACACAATTTTCCCAGTGACCCACTTGCAAAAGGAAAAAGAGGAAAAAAACAACTCTGTGGGTCAGCAACAGAAACATATCACAACAACAAACCCTGCATGTGAAGTGTACTGTGAGTGTGTGTGCTTGTGAGAGAGAGAGAGAGAAAGAGAGAGAGAGAGAGCAAATGACTGGGTCACATGAGAGTAACTGTTCGCTACCACGCTTTGATGTAGTATTTTGTCAGGTTTTTTTTTTCCACACAACCCCCTCCGCCCCAGCCACCATATCTCATTTGCTTGTAAGCTGTCTCTATCAAAGTAGCTCAGCACGACACTGTTCTGTGTGTCCGCTGGGACCCTAAAAAGCCGTGGCTAGTGTGAATGGCGCAGGTGGAGTGGGCAGTGCTGGCGTGGGTTACGGTGCTGGTTGAAATGCATGTCGGTGGGTTTGGTGTGAGCCCTGCATGCACAGCGGGAAGTTAAACGACCGCGACAATGAACTGAGCCTCCTTTGAAGACAGCGTTACATATCGTATTGAAACCATTTTAAAGGTTCTCTCTGTTCGTCAATGCATTTATAAATCAAATAACGTATTGATAATGTTTTTGTATTTAGTTTTAAACCTTACGTTACATTTAATTTTCTGAATATTGATCGGAATCTGAAAATTTTAGATGAAATGAATAAATAAGTGTTATTTATTTTTAGTTTTGTTTCACATTTGATCACTTTTCTTTAACTAGAATGGTTCTCAGTTAAGTGCGTATGTCCAAGGCCCAACAGTCCCCTTATGAAACCACATTTTACATCACTAGATCCAGACACACTTGTAAATATTAGTCCTCCGAACATGTCTGATTTTTTTTAATCAAGATGCACGATTTCCTCTTTGAGAAATAAAGAAAATGTTGAAAGACACTCTATCTTTCTATGTAAGCAAGTGAAAAGAAAATTCTAGATCCACCCCCGGATCCAGGTCCACACCAAAATCCTCTTTGGATCACATTCCGCCCCTTTTCAAAAATGTCATGCAAATCGGTTGAGCAGAATCTGCATAATCCTCCTTAAAAACAAACATTCGCAGATGAAAACATAACCTCCTTGGCAGAGGTAATAATAACCCAATTGCTGGTGATTGCATTGATAGGCAGAATGCCATCCAGTATCCTAGAGTGGGTTTCTACCCAGCATATAAAGCTGTATACTGTACAGTATTTAAATGTAGCTTTTTTTGGATGATCTGATAAGGGATTTCTTTTTTTCTTAGTGTGACACTAAGGCACTAGGACAATCGTCAGAGATCAGAAGAGCCCAATTGTATCTCAAATCTGATTAGAAGAAATGAAAAGGCTGTTTTTGTGAGAATATTTAAGTCAGATTAAAGAGCTTTCAGATGCTGTTCATTTCTGTTTTATGTTAAGGGGAGAGAGATCACTGGATTTTCAGTGCAGCCGTGTGATTCACAGGCGGCAAATAGACATTAAAATTAAGGAGTGCATTTTCAGTAATGGCGCAGATAACATGTGTCTGATCACAGAGTGTTGGGGATTATAATGGGACCTATTTAAAATGCTGTAAAAATGACGGCCCTGTCCTTTGACAAAAGCGAGCTCGGAAACTTTGATCATGCAACATTTCAAAGTGATAATTATGAAGCCTTATCATTAACTTATGGAAGAGAAGTAATATGCTGCATATCTATTTTCTTTTTCTTTCTTTTGCCCTCTTTTATATCATCTGCTCCAAACCTTTAATTACCTCCTTAAAGAAATATCAGGATGATGCTGATAGTCGGGGATATACTTTTGCAGCACAACGCTGCTTCTTACTGACAAAATCCCTCGACGCTGTGAAACCCTGCTCAGTAAACAGTGGTCTTAGAGACTTGGGCTACTGCCTCATGTCTAGACTTAACACCACTGTGACATGGACAAAAGCACAGTGGGATAGAGACAAGCTGAAGCGGGAAGACAGACAGAGGCCAGGAGACAGAGATTAGGAACAGGACAGCAGAGACAGATGCAGTTGGGGGGGTTAATCCTGTCTCTGAGTGAGCGATCATGTCCATCCGCCCAGCTGTGGCGCCATCAGGGGCCACAGGGCTTGCTGAAAGTCTGATGAGGCATCACCACTGTCTGCAGCGGCGGAGATCTCTCACTCGACAGTTCCTGTCAGCAAGCGCGACAAACAGCCAGGTAGGAGCCGAGAGGGAGAGAAGAGAGACAGGCGGAGGGACGGCTATAAAGAACATATATAAATTTTAGTCATATCTTGGGGGATTATTCTAACAAATTTTCTTCACCTTTCATTTTGGATATAAGCTTCTTCTTTTTTTCTCTCTCTCTTTGATGAGTAATGTGAGGGATAAATTGGCTTTCATAATGAGATAATTAAAGTTGGTGTGATTAATTGCAGTGTGAGGTTATCTGCATGGTCCCAACATGGGCATTAATGAGAGATTGTCACAGCAGGATATCACACATGTCACCTTTCACCTGCCTGCTACAGTGAGTCTGCCTCAGGAGTAGTTTTAAAACCTAAAATGAGGAGAATATGATTTAACATCAGTAAGAAAAAAAAAAGAGGCACACAAGCGGTCAGACAGCCAGATTCAAACACAGCCAATTTTTAGATTCAATATCAAACCCACAAATTAGCCCAAGTAAAATAAATTGGTAAGAAAAATAAGAAGTTCCATATATGTAAAAACTTGGATTTCTTTCAAGAGGTATGTCTTTTTTTTTTTACCTCTGCCAAAGAGGTGGTGTTTTCATCTCTGTCTGTCGTCAGTATAATAACATAAAAACCTACTGAGGAGATTTGGATGGAAAAGTGGGACATGAGCCAAGAAAGAATCCATTACATATTAGTGCGGATATGAACAAAAGTGGATTTTTCTTTTCTTTTTATATACTTTCATGTATCTCGATGAAATAAATCTGGCACATCTAGGGAACTTGATGTGTGAAATGTATGTAATTCGGTGCAGCTTCATTGAATTTAAGTCGACTGTTGGGCCTTGGCAGAGGTCATGCACTGTACTGAGTGCTATAGTTTCATGTGCACTGCCAACAATGCTAATTATTTCAACAGCAAACATGACAACTACCGCAACTGAACCGTTGACTTTTAGGGTTTTGGTTGTAATGGTTAAACATTGATAAAGCACAGAGACATGCATTACACTGCTACCTTTTCACACTGCCAAAGAAAAAGGAAAAACACATTTCCCACACATGGAATGAATACGAATTATGCTCAGAAGAATGATCCACTATAGATACTTCCAGTCATTATTCCTGCCCTGCTGAACTCTACTCTCACTTCCCCTGTCTATACTGTTTCCTTGTGACTTTTAATCTTGGGCCATAATGTTTGCTCGGTAAGAAACTAAGGAAGGTTACACTGTACTGTCACCGCCGCTCCCTTATTCTCTCCCCCCTCCTGTCCGATCATTTATCCATCTCTCTCGAGCCCTTGAGAAAGCTCCATTTCTGTCTGTGCCAGGACATCCTTCTGCAAGGTTTCCCTAACGCATCCTGAAAATGTACACATAAATGCCATCAGTGCCCACACGCAGCCAGATTGCCCCTGTCAAGCGAACACACTCAGCCCAGACGTTCTCGCTTACGAGATGCAAAGCAGACTTGAAAAGTGAAACGATTCAGGGATATTGCAACCCATAAGAGACACCACCTCATGAAATGTTAAAAGGAAATGTGTTATAGTCTGGGTGGAGACAGCATCTCAGTTAACATAGCAGCTTGCTGAAAGCTGTTTTATTTTTTTAGTGCATCAAGACTTTTCTTTGTCTGAGTTTCGCAGGTTTGAAAGCCGAGCATTTACCACTGTAAATGTAACGGGCATGAATGTCAGGGTGGTATTTCACTTTGGAACACACACTTTATTTTATCTATTTTTAATGTCATAAAATGTGTGTGTTGCCCAATAAGCCCCCTGCGAAGCACCTTTCTGTACCCTGCTGCTAAACGGGCCACATTTGTATGAAAGTATATATAGTTGTAATAGCTCTGTGTACCCTCATTCATTCCAGGTCAGTGGTCACATCTTCACACACTTACATGCTTAGATGTTAAATTGCCATTATGCAATTCCACGGTTATTCGACGTGGTACACAAATGCATAAACAGATCATTAGTTTTCCTCTGTCTCACGTTGAGCCGTGGTGTTCTCCCCTCATGTCTTCCTTTCCAGGTCAGTGAGAGAGGGCCATCCCACATAACCGTCTCTCTCGCTCATTAATTAGGTGAGATGGCACCTTCCTCCACAGGATCAGTGAGTGTGTCTAATACAGTCATTGACCTAACACCCTCTCAGCTGCACCCCCTCCCACCAACCCCCTACGACATGGAGGATATCCGCCTGCTCCTTCCTTTTCACCGGGAGATGACATCACATTGGCATGAACCAATACGTAGCAATAAAAAAAGGGTAGATTGCAGAAGGCCGGCCATCTTGTCTCCAGTGATACAAATAGGCCTCTACCTCATTATTTTAGCTCTTCATTATGGCTCTGTTCTCTTCTTGCGGTTTTAACGTCTTCTCATATTTTCTTCATGACTTAAAAGCCACTGTCATTCTGCTTTTCTCTCACTGCCTCAGCGCTCTGCGGTTTATCTCTTAAATCAATCAACCATCGCACTGAAAAAGGTCTTTAATGATCACTTCTGTTTCTGTCCTCCAAATAGGATCCTATTTAGGGCTTGAATCATCACTACGCTGCGGCGCCATTGTAGAAACGTTTCTTTTCACTTTACGGCCTGTTTTGGTTGACACATTCATCCAGTTCATGGCCTGACTTGAAGGTAAAAGTATGCTTTTACCTGGATTAACAACTTACAAAGAAATTTTGCATGACAAACGATTGTCCTTAAAGATGTTTAAGTGCCCATATTGTGCTTTTTTTGGTTTTGTTTGCATGCAAAAGTGCAAAGGCTTGTGGAAAATGGAGTTAGTCTGAAAACATTGCTCGTGAAACACCTTGTTTTTATTCCTGCCTTAAAAACTACACAGCAAAGTGGAATGTAACACAGTAAGGCAGAACCAGCGGCATTGTTACCATGGCTACAGCCGTGTTTAGGGCTGAGCATGAAGGGGCGTGGCACTCCAACACACACCCTGAGCGGTTAAACAATAACATAAGAGTCAGACGGCTGACCAATCAGAACGGACGGCTGTAAGAGCATGTCAGATAGAGGGTGAAAGGATCTGCAGCAGTGGAGAGCATAAGACTAACAATGCATATTTGGAACATTACAGCACGTAAACATATTCCAGTAGACCCACTAAATTAAAGTTATGAACCTGTCAAAGGCCAAAATATACTTAAACCTTTCTTTCTTTCCTTTTTCAACTCCTTCTTGTCTCTTCTTTCTCTTCCCCTCTCTGTATCCCTCACATTCTCTCTTCACGCAGCGCTGACATAGCCAAGTGGACATGTTGAGTTATTGTGCTGAAGGCGATGGTACTCTGCTGTGCTGCGCAGATGATCATTTCCCAATTCCACAGCCGAGGAGCGCAGACCTGCGGTAATTGCGACAATGCATCCAGCAGCCAGCCCTTATCTGATGCTGTGACAAGAATAGGCCCCATTTTATTGGTCTCACACCCTAAGTAATTCAGTAGAGCTTGCATCATTTCCTGCAGAAGAGATGACCATGATGGTGTCACCCTGTGGTGCTTGATGCTGATTGGACGCACAGTGTGGCCCCGAGCAAATAAATCACATCTCCTCTGTTCAGAGCAGAAACATAAGCCCTATGGGTGACCAACCCCTCTCATCACTCAGACACACACACACATGCTCAGTTGCTTAGCACAAACAATTACAGCCTTGATTCCCAAAGCACTAATAAGAGCCAACACAAGGCACATGCAGCATACTGGTGAGATCATAATTAAAAACCTCTCTCTTGGCATATTATGTGGCATATCCCAGGAGGAAGACTCTGTGACTGTAAATATACATCACACAAAAGCACGCCAAAGAGTGGAGCTGCACTAGTGTGCAGTGTTGTCGATAGTCTCAACTCATAGTCACATGCAGGTTTTAACATATTCCAACATTATGAAGCGAGTGGAACAAATATATATGATATAAATAGCCATCTGACTGCATCTGCACCAAATACAACACAACAACACTTTTTTAGTCTTAAACATTCAAATGAAACCGTCCCTGACCTACAACATACAATGCTGCACATAAGTGGAGTTTATGTTCTCAATGTCGAAAGAATATGAGTAAAGAATCAACTCCCCTTGTTTCATGTCCTCTCTTTTCAACTTGTCCTTGTATATTGTCACAATACAGAACAGCGTCATCTTAAACTTAATTAAAATACATATTTTTATTTTTAAATATTTTAACTGTCTGCTAATTTTACTTGGACACATTTGGAGTAAAGTTTATTTGAAGAAAATCCTTTATAATCCATTATTATATGTTGTTGGGACTTGGTTTTTTGTTTGATAATGTTGTTGTAGTGTGTCTGGTGTAAGCTGCTTCCAGATAAGATGTTTTGATATCGTTTTAAGCTTTAATAAAGATGCCTTTTATTTCCAGGTGAGTCTTCTATTCTGCATGAACAATTAGCAACTAATGCCAGAGTATTAAGAACAGCATTAATTATTTAATGTAGCAAAAAAGTGATGAGGTGAAGAAGGTGGATGAGTGACATTTTCAAATATCGGCTTCAAACTATTCACATAGGCACTGAGTACAAAAAATAATGCTTTTATCTGCTCTTTTTAAGATTTCTTCATTATTACATTAAAAAAATTACAGTTAAAGCCTAAACTTTGTACCAAACAAGGAATTAAACAAAGACTTTGTCGTGTTAATCATTGAACAATTATTAATTGTCCCACAGGTGTAGCTACAGCCAACTCAGTGAGTGCACAGACCCAATTGAAAAGAAATTGGGTGATTGTGCTTTAAAGTCACCTAATGGTACTAGAATAGTTCTGGTGTCTGTGAGGTTTTGACTTGATCAGGAGAAAACAAGCAAAGGGCCAAAAACAAACGCTGTATAATCAGTGTAGAACGGAGTCTTCAGGGACAATCATGTGTTAAGGAGGGACATGAATGTTAAGTAATGGAGGAAATCACAATCCGCTGCTTCTTTATTACCATCTGCCCGTTTACAGTCCTTGAAGAAAAGTGCTTTTACAGCCTAACACATCAACATGATGAGAGAGGACAGTTTCCTGCACATGTTATCAATCCGTACAAATACAATTTTATATACACGACTTTTAGAGGCGCTTTATTGACATTCATTTCCTGGAGACTTACCTTATCCCAGGGGTGGAGAGCATTTTTCCAAGGGTCACTTAATTCTCTATGACAAGTGCCAGACTAAATCATCAATCATATATTATATTTTGTACTTGTATGTTGTTGTGTTTTTAACTATTTGTTTGTGAATATTACCTTTTGCTATTTTTGGTATGGTTTTAAATAGTGTACTTGTATTGATGTGTAAAGCACTATGATTGTGTATCTCAGAAACGTTCAACATAAATAAACTTTATTTATCCTTTCAACTCCTCCAGTTTCAGTTGCATGACGTTCAACATTGGTCTTTTCAATGAAGTAAGGGCATCACCTTTTGTTAATTTATTTTTATTTTCTTAACAGTCGCCATGAGTAGGCAATGACACATTAAAAGCTCAGTGGGTGTTTCATTCACCCTGACTGTGACCCGACAGGCATGAAGCCAGAAGGGGCCACCCAGGAGGAAATGCTAGTCTACTATATTATATATATATATATTTTTTTTCATCACAAGGAAAACATTTTGCTGTGAGTTTTTTCCTATTTCTGGGGAGATTTTGTATTTTTGAATTGCCCTCTGGGCCTATGCCCGAAACCCAGCCACTACATGCTATACCCTGAACCTTTACCAAACATTAACCTAACCTTATCCTCTGACCTAAAAAATCTTGTTTTTTCCCATTTGGGAACAAAGTGTTTGTACCCAACTGGACAAGCCATCTCCAATTATCTACTGTGAGGATTGTCGCCAAAGGTAGCCTATACACACACACACACACACACACACACACACAGTAGTGCATGGCAGAGAGAGAGGAAAGAGCAATGGAGGGAGAGCATAGTTGAACAGCTGCCCAAAAATGCCGAAAGGATTAGACTGCTCTCTTTTGATCTCTCTCTCACAACATGTACCAATGTTAAAACATCATTCCGTTGGATTGATTTAGGTTTTATCTGCAAGTTCTTCTTGTTAGCACTTGTTTTTTCATCTGATGGAAAAAGATTATCCCTGTGTCTGAAGGGCTTATCATGGCTTGAAAGTGGCTAAAAACAAAAAGAGGCCAATTCAAAATAAATCGCATAAGATATGAACATGCAATTACTATTTGCACTTGTAATGAAATAGATAGTGAGATTAAATATGGGATTTTGCTCTGTTTTTAATCTATAGTGCTGCACCACACAACACTTTGAAGAGGTACATTCATAGCGTTTCATAGTTGGGGTAAATTTTGAGGTCACATTTAAGATAAAATAATGTAAAGCCAGAATGATAACAAAAAAAGCAACATTTATTATATTGATCACACAAGCTTTTCTTCATCAAACTCTGCCAGCCTGTCCACTGGTTCAAATAGCAAGGATCATCCATAGAGTGAAGTTCACCCCCTGGTGGCTGGCTGCACTATAGGGCATACACCATGATTCCTTGAACTTTAAACTAAAGAGTACACCATCCATCAATTTCCCACTGCTTATCCAAAGCAAAACAAGGTCTAAACCCTCCAGGGTATTCTGGGCGTACCATAGGGGTCTCCACAGTTTGATTTTTGCCCAAAATGGTTGACGTCCTAATCAGATGCTTTAAAGGTTCAGTGTGTAGAATTTCATGACAACTAGTTGAGAAGTGTCATGTTGCAGCTGAACACTCCTCACCTCACCCTCCCCCTTACATGAAAGCAAACCTGTGGTAGCCTTCAGTTGTCATAAAAACTCAAAAGGTGTTTAGTTTGTCCAGTCTGGGCTACTGTAAAAAAACATGGCAGCCTCCATTGAGAGGACCCACTCCTGATGTAAATATAAAGTATTTAAATATAAAGGGCTCATTCTAGGGTAAAGAAAACCAAAGTTTGTACAATTTAGATGAAACACACAATTGAAAACATCACTTGGATTATTTGATATTCACTTTCTGCCCATAGATCCCTTTCACCTAAATCTTACAAACTGGACCTTTAACCACTTTAACTGACTCTTTCCAACTTGAGGGAGCAGCAGTTTTACTCAGATCTACCTTCAGATGTTTTGAGCCCCTCATCTTTCTACAGGTGAGCCTAGCCATTCTGTGAAAGAAAATTGTTATTTTGGTCAATGCCCCAAGCTCAATGCCTTATAGATCAAGGAATGAAAAGAACATATTGTGGTATAAGGGAAAATTTTCTCTTTCCTGGTTGTGATCTCAATGGGAAGGACACGACTTTGCTAAAAATTTCAGTGAGTTCCTTTGAGTCATGTCACATTGGCATCTCTGCGCATAATCCTGCCCTGTCTGGTTTTGTCAAACCATGATCTCAGGTGTATTAGTTTGGATAGATTGGTATCTCCTTTTGCAAGACCTCCACCAGACAGACACATAATTATTGAGGGAATTTAAAATGGGAGATAGGCTGAGAGACTCTGTGATGGAAAGACATAGAATGGAGACCGAGATGGGAAATGCCTACAAGAAAAAAGTAAAAAAGAGAAGATTGAACATCAGGTCTTACACTGTTCTCAGTCATCAGTGGGGAGAAAAATCACTCTGACATCACCAAGCTAATGTCCTGCAGTCTCTTCCATCAGCAGCACCCGCGATGTGCCTCTCATGTCTACTCTATAAACCTTTCATGAAGAAGGAGAGAGAGAAAGTGGAAGAGAAAATGGGGAGAGTTGAATCATCTAAAAAAAAAAAAAACTACATGAGCCAAATGTGGAGTAGATATGAGGGAGAGACAAAAGAGACTTTGAGATAAAAGAAATGTGAAATTGCTAAGATGTAAAGAAATTGAAAAGAGGAAAAATGTGAGGGAATAAATGAAAAGATAGAAGGTTAAGAGTGAAAAAAGAGGGAGCAAGTAGGTCTCACTACATATCTTCCCAATTAAGGTGCTATCTACATTAAACCTACTCACACTGCCAACACATCCTGGTATAAACTAAACGTTTATGTCATGCACACGGACTCACACTACTGTCACTTATTACATATATATATATGACTGGGATCTACAGTATCATATAATCCAATATAGTCACCTTGCAATAGAAGGTGGATTGTAGAAGGAAGATTTTAGATACTCTCTGTGGTGGTGCATAAAACTGCATTTCATTGTGGGATTATTCTGCACTCAACCCCCTCAAATCTTGTAAACAGCCAAATTAACCACTTTTTATTGCAGAGAACGAGATTAAACCAGGATGTACCTAAAAGTTGTTCATGTTACTCATTATGTAAATCAGGCTGCTGTGTGAAAACAGGACAGATGGGTAAACGAGGTGTGGACGACTGCACAGTCAATTTATAAATATGCGGAACAGTTTCCTTTGTGCTCAGCATAAAATATATGCTCTCCAGTGTTGGAGAAGAGTTATCCTTGATGTCTCAGGAAGTGGCTCGCTCAGTTTTATCCCGTTTAAATAAAGGGCTCTCAGTGGGTGGCCGAGGCAGCCGTGTAGTTTCAAAGAGGTAAGTCTGCCCTATTTCCGCTGAGCTTGGCCACCGCACTGTATTTCCCCCATCTTCACTCTCCGGGGTATGTGGAGAGAGACCACGGTTTTGCCATTGTTCATTATGTTTACCTCAGTAGGCTTGGTGTAGCAGAGGTGGCTATATTGGCAGAGCAGCACAGAAAATAATAGCTTTGATAGCAGGAGTTATGTAAAGATATTAATCTCACTGAGGATAGGTTTTTATGGGCTTGGCTCCCTCCGAGAGCTGTGGGACTAGTGTATTTTCAAGGAAAATCTGACAGTTGGGCACTATCACAGGGGATTCATAATAGAAGTGTTTTTATGACAGTTGGTCCCATGCTGGTTTACAAATGACACATGCTCACATTTTCAAGCTCAGCTTTCCGAAATGACTATTTCTTGAATAAATAGGTCTATTCTGAATGTTTTGTGTCCTAGGAGAGAAAGGTGTCATCTGTTGATTTTAAAGGGGACTTTAGTAGAAAGTATTCCAAATACTCCATAACCCTGCTGCATAGCAGATGTATTGTATCTGCACAAAAAATAAAGAAAAGAGGATTTGGTACAACAAAGCAAATTCCACTTACACTATTAATTTAAATGTAATCATGGACTGTGTCAGTATATGTGACTGACAGGACTGTTTATTTAAAAATCATTTTCAATTGGGATGATCTTATACACTGATATTACCTGAGCAGCGTTATTTTTTAAACCTGAAAAAACAATAATGCTGAATTGATTAGATTAGATACCTGAGTTCTGGACAATTGATACCACTGTTTCTGTAATACAGCAAAGAAATACCAAGTCCATGCTTCACAGACTATAATTTAGAAGTGTATCTCATCTATTTCAATTTTGTACAAAGCTCCCAGCCTCATACCTCCCAATACCTTCCAGAGAGGCAGCAAATAGATAAAAATGACACACCTTTTAAGTTCCCTATGGATAAATGCTTGGTTAAGTGTTCTCTCAACCAGAATATTGTCGGCTGGTAAAGAAGATTTGTTTGATATAGAAAACAATTTATACTGTAAGTTCTTCTGTTGTGAGACAGTTTACTACGAGCCTACTCGCTCGTATCAATTTATTTTGATCATGTTACAGCTCCTGCCTGTTTTGAGGACAGCGGGGGGGAAAAGAGCACGACAGACTTTCTTGTGTTGCCCTCTATTGGGCTCTGCCTCCAGCGTTTCTGTCACATCTGATAACATGATTTAGACGGTGCAGTCGCCAAATGCGAATTTGTTCCTCTTCTTCGAATTTCTGGCCACACAACTATTTGTTTTATCCATGGGCTATTTCCCATCCCAGTGACTGATGCTGTACTTTGGGCGGTGGTATTTCGGTAGACAGCCCATTGCTATTGGTAATATATTCAGTATATAAATAACAAACCTTACAAACCACAGTAAATGTCACAAAGTCAAAATCTTAAACTCTCTTTACACAACATTACATTTTTGTTTGTTTGTTTGTTTTTTAACATATTTGTTATAGTGCCACTATGAGCATTGGCAATTTAACAGAGTCAGTATCAATGATGTGTAATCTTAAAATGTTTTTATTTGGTAAAAACTATGCATTCACAGTGACTGATATGATACCTCTAACTGCTGCATCTGTAACTACAGGCTACAGTTTTTTGTGTTATGTCATTGCCACAGATGTGAAAATCATCTCTGTCGGTACAGTGAAAAGATAATTGTGGTTGTGAAACTGTGGTGAATTAAATGAATTTATCAATTTGCCCAATTACTTTACCAGTAAATGTTTAATATTCTCAAAAAGAAGATAAATGTGAAACAGCACTTGACTTGAAACAAATGGGGAAAAACTGAACTGTACAATATTTAATACTACTAATAGTTGAATAAAACCTGAAACTAAATTCATTTAACTAGTTAAATTTGACATGTACTTGCAGGTGCAAAAACAAGAAAATTAGACCAAGACAGATATAATATAATATAATATAATAAGGTTCACTAACTGGTTGGAAGCAACTGTGGATTTTCAATGGGTTTTTGTCTCTGCACACCCAAAGACTAAAATTTCAAGGCCAAGTTTATTTTATTGTATTTTTCTCAAACTGCTGTGTGAATGTTTGAACTTGTAATAACTTTGCATTTAATCATTGAAGTACAATCAAATTCTAAAAGCCTATAAATTAAACATTTGATCATCAGAGCTGAAAGGATCTAATTCAGTTGCCCTCAGTTCTTTTTGTATCCTCGAGGCCAAGATGACTGAGAAAGTTCACATGCATAACGAGTGATGTAATGTATGAGTGCAAACTGAGAAAATAATTCATACAACATGGGACAACATCAAAAAGAGAGTAAATGAAGTGGTGTAAATAAGAGTTGACAAATGTGTTGACTTTAATAATAACAACACCATATCACGGCATAGTGTAGTGTGATATAGCTTAATTTTGAGGCAGCAGTCATCCGATTGGCTAAGATCAAGGACCATGAGTTATTCAATTAAATTACAGATGCATGTATGGTATGATATGTATCGATTTCCTGTTCTTAAAAATTTATCCGAAGCTGATCAGAACTTGTCTAATCTGAGCCTTGTGAGGAGCACCATTCAAAAATGTATCAACAAGGTCCTGAAACCACACATTGAATTGTATTTACATCGTCATTAATTCGTTGTATTCATATATTTTTTAAAGACAGTTTTATTTCAAACCAAGAGAAGAATTACTCTCTACTACAAAAACACACAACCACATACACACACACACACACATTTAACATTCTCTGTGGGTTAACGCGTGATGAAATATTGATTATAACTAATGGCTCGATCTTATGTTTCGTTTTGGGCCTGATAGGTACAGCAACATGGATGACACATGCAAGACCATACATGTGGTGAATCATTAATATTCACCATGAATACTGGATGGATTTTTTTATCTAGTGAAGTGCTACTAATACCCCAGATAGACTGTTGGTACACTGATAAGTGCGTCCTTCTATCCTCAAATGATGTACAAACCACACAGATACGCCGTAGCATGCTATCCTTTCCTTCACCAGGGCATATGACAAACCTTTCAGTAATATAATAGTGACTAAGTTTTGCGATGAGTGGTCAGCTCTCATCCTCATGTTCCCTAAATTGTTTTTACTTTTTATAGTTTTATGATGACTGGACTCTATTCCCCTCGACAGGCTTTCCACACCTTTAGCATTTACTCCCTGGTGAGATTCATTAATAATTATCTGTCCTTAACCTCTCCTCAGTCCAATGTCTCGGATTAACAGCTATTTTAGCAATAGAGTTTGTTCATTTCTAACCAGCTCAGTAGGGATGCACAGGTGGAGGATGAGAGCTATTGTCTATCGGCGAGGCCTTTGCAGTACATTTGGCAGGGCAAGAAACCCCCCCATGGCAACACACTAGAGAAGGGCATGACAGAGCAGATGGCTACTCCCTTACTTGCTTCCAGTGCGCTTGCCAGACAGACAATGCTACAGGTGTGACAAGATGTCCGAGCTGGATCAAGGCCCAGTCCCAGGTGTTCCCTTCTTCACTTGCTGCTCAGTTTCTCCCCCAGTTCAGCCTTTTTTCTCATTCTTCCCATCCCATCTTCCTCCCTCTCAGTTCCTTCTCCCCTTGCTTACCTCAAGCCAAAGATCACTTGGCTACGTTCACAGGCCAGGTGAGGGGAAGTCAACTGCAGCCAAGGAGAAAGCTGACATATCTGTTAGCCTGGGGGGGGCGGCTGTCCAGGTGGCTGCTCCAGTAGGTAACAGCCAGTTGCTGACAGGAAGCATGAGAAATAAAGGAGAGATGATGTGGCTCTGATGCTTTTCCAAGCCAGCATGAAAAGCTGCCCAAAAACTAGGGTGTTGTCACAGTAAAACACTGCAAATGAAAATTGTTTAGAAGGTAAATGTTTCGATTTTTCCTCCTCTTCCCATTTCCTATTCAACCATGATGCTATGTGACATTAAGGTGGCAAAAATAATATTTTGTCTCAGTTATTACTTTATTTATTCTTACCCTGGTTCACAGTGATAACTACTCTCAGATTGGCACATCACTCTGAGGTTTATATAATGTGCACATATTAAATAGCGGACAAAATTAACACAATTAAGTCTCCAGTAGTAGCAGCTCAGTCTTGCTGTACTTGGGGACAGTGGCGTTTTGCAAGTCAATTCACAAACATTGTCTTAGTACAAGCACAGAAGAGCGTGGCCAGCATTTGTTATATTTTCTCAGGTTTATGTTTCGTATATTATAGAGAATAAGGGAGCATTTAGATTCAAGATGAAAGGAAATCTAATTCAATTGCTGTGACATCTTAAAGCCTCTCAGGTTATACGGTGTGTAGAACATTGTCCCATAAAATATCTTGGGGCCCATTTTCATGCTGGTGCAAATCAACCTGCAGTGACCTTGCACTGGGGAAGTAGCAATTTCATTGGCTAAAAGCAGATTTTTCTCGAGCCTGCACCCACTCTGTGATTTTATGATACAGCTCACACTGACACAAGCAAAGCCTACTAGAACATTACTTTTTAGGGGAATGAATGCTGCTGATTTGATGTCTGTGATTGATGTCACCCAACACCCACTCACAGTTCAATAACCCAAACAATTCTTGCCGAACATGAGGCGCTCACACCATGAGCTTGCACTATAACCCTTTGCCATTGCCATGTTACACTTGTTCCTGACAGCTTGTAATGTTGGTCCAGGAGGAGAGGAAGACGCTCCCATTCACAGTTTCCAGTGAGTGGGTGAGTATAACAGAAACAAACTGAGTTTAAAAGAATCCTGCAGGAAGAATTAAAAATGGTGGTAAATCCACTCTTTATGTGTCATCCTACGGGAAATTGGAAAAAAACCCAACTACTATAAAACTGTATTTGATTATTGTTTCAACACAATTGAAATATTTTCTGTTGGTGGCTAACAGCTCCTGCATATTCCTTCAATGACTGAATGACACACGCTCTTTTCAAGCAAGAGTTCTCTCAGTTAGCCTTAATACCCTAAATTAAGAGAAATCTGCTTCATGTGTCCTTTTTCTCTTGCCCCTTCCTCCAGCCGTAACAAACACAAATGCATTTTAAATATTATGCAAATGGTCACAAATCGCCTTTTTGTCTGCAGCCAGCCGAGTCTCAAATATCACCATGGCCACTCTTAAACTCAGCAGGTGTAGAAACCCCGCTGGCTGCTGAGAAGAAACGAGGTCTTATAGGGCACAGAGGAAACCCCCCAGAGCACTGAGCGGCACTTCAAATGGCAACTACAGCTAACAAGGCTGAACAACAGAACAGTAGTCGCCCCTCAATGGAGCCAAGAGCATAAGCAGTTATATATGTTAAAATATAAGCAGCTGAGGTCATGTGCTAAGACAGGTTTCTTGGGTTTCTGACAGTATTTTTGCTTCTACCATCAGCAAAAGAACACATTTTCCCAACTGGCATTATTTATTTGTATAAAACATACCTGTTGTTACACTGATGTCAGGATGTGGATTTGACAATTGTTTTGACAGAAAACAGCTGAAAATAACAGCACAATGGTGCCTGTTTAAGAAACAGTTAGTGTTCATTTATGAATTTCAGCAGCCCAGCAGTTAACAATATACTCACTGAAAATGCATTAGCCACACTGAGGGAAAAATATTTTCTTTTGCAATTTCTGAATATTAATTTTGATTTTTTTTTTTACATTTTCTGTATTCACTACATTCTGCTAACGCCAGTGCAGTGAGGAGGAAACTCTATTACCCGAGCCCAGCATCCTGTAAGCATCACAGTGGTTTACCACTCACAGACCGGGGCAACTGTGGGTTTTTTGTGACCAAGATGGAGGAAGAGCTACAAGGAATAAGACCTCAGGTTTTTGCTTTGGTGGATGAGATTGAATCCAATCCCATCAGTGCACTCCATAGGGAACTGCTTTCAAAGAAAAACCCATGGCTTGTGATGTGTAAGCATGCATAATTACATCCAGCCCTGTAGTCTTTGTTCATCCCATCATGCATCTTTCTTCAAGGCTTTTGGTGCCCTTACTGGGTTTGTCTCTCCAATAACAAACCTGGGACACTGAACGCTGCCAACTTGATGGGCTTAATTTCATTAAAAGGACATATTCTGTTTGGAAAAGTGACACATTCAGCGTCAAGTCGTAAAGGGCAATTTCCAACACGAACAACAACTACAATGACAGCAATAAAGATAATGATGTGGCGTTTATAGCTCTGTCTGTAATGTCATCTGCCATGTTGAACGTGACACGCTGTAAATTCAGATGTGCTCTGATCTGCTGTAAGAGACTCTATCACCCTGAAAGTGATCCCAACATTATCATTTGCCACTGTCGTTAGTGGTCTGGACTCGAACACTGACTGAGTTAGAACGATTGTTAAAATGATATGATGACAGTAATTGTTCTTGAACTCCTGATCTATCCATATACTGCTGGATGTGAGCTTATTGACAAGGCATGGAGTTCATCACTCAATGCTCTCAAGTAATGTCAATTCAAAAGTTGTTTTCACTGACAACTACTTTGATTTTGGTTATTTCTCTTAAATGAGGACTGACTGAAGTACTCAATAACCAAGAGCAGAGGATCGCACATGTTTGCCTCAGGAAGTCAATCCTCTCAAACGCTTACTACTACTGCTGAAAATAATCTCGGTTCAGATGTAATATTAAGAGGGGAAACCATGTTCATCACTTTAAGTCTTGTCATGAAAAAGGCCTCTAGTAATTGTAGGATGTCATCTTCTTACTGTAGAGAGCTTTTTTTAAACAATGTATTATTATTATTTTTGTTTGTCTGCCAAGAAAAAACTATCTGCTGACTTAACATAAAGTTGTTTCTGGTGTAGCTCCCTGTTGGACTGTCTCTGCTCCCAGTAGGCTGTCGAAGTATGTTGGGGCTGTCATGCTTCAGGAAATAGTTAGTACACGAGTGAAGCACAAGCCATTAGGGGGCTGGCATAGATGACATTATTGATTCAAATTGAACTGTATCTGCTCTGTCTGATGCACGAGGAGGACAGCTGAACACCAGAGCTGAAATGCATACAGTCTAGACAGGAACAGACAGTTAAGAACATATTTAATGTTTCACATGCAGAGGAACAGGACATGTAACAAAAATATTAAGCCCTCTGACAGCATTAAAACAGACTGTAGTAACCCACTGTGTATTTGAGACTAAGTTGCCAACTTAAAGAGAGAAATAACAGGACATCTCAGAATTGAAAGAGCTCTGCAGACGTCTTGTTGTCCAGTAATTACCTCCACCAATAGGTTATGCTTTCACCCCTGTCCATTTGTTTGTTGTGATCATAATATCAAAAAAACAACTGAGCTAATTTACACTAAACTTGGTGCAGCTCAGGATCAGATCCAGGAATTATTTTTTCTCACTTTCTTTAACATTGTGAGTTTTCACATTTTCACCTATTTCCCAGGGAATAATTCATGGAGCTTGAAGAAAAATCTGTCAAATTTAGGGAGCTGGTGTCTATGAGTTTGCAATTTGGTGTAGCTCGATTGAATATAAGGGCCTTGGCATTCGTATGTACTCTGCTGAGTGCCCTTCTAGTTCATTTTGGTTTGTGTGCAAATGAATGATGCAAATTTACACATACAGTAGCTGAGGAGGTTATAAGAAAACTTAATCTAAAACCTAAACATTTAATATTTGATTAAATAACCAATGCTTATGCCCTTATATTTACAATGCAGACAGTGGCTGCTCTCCATTTATTGCAATTACATACATACTTTATTGTTTTTCTTTCATTTCTTCTGATCTTTTTGAAAACTGCTGCAAAATATTGTTGCAAAAATATTATGCTGTCTACTTTTGATCAATTTGATTTGCTGGTTCTTTGGGTGCGTACAGATTAAAGCCACTTTCATTTTCAAGGACTCCTGAAAATAATTTTGGCAATCTACCATCCCACTAGGATTGATGGTTTGACATTTAGAAACTTGGCAAAGTAGGAAAATCTATTTTGTTTATTTTTTAACATTTTTTATTTAAAAAAATAAGTTTGCATATTATTTTGTTCGAAGGGCCAATAAATAATTTCCATTTTTCCTATACCCACAATGAACTCCATTTCAAAGGCACCTTCAAAGGCTTTCAGCTGAAGCCACATATCACCATGTTCCCTCACCTACAATCACAACAAGTGAGAAGCGACCACAGCTGCAACACAGGTAGGGGTGACCCCTCAACTGACTTTTAGCATATAGGTGTGATCATGTACAGATCTCTGGGTCCTGACTTTAAATCAAAGGTTACACTATATAATGAGGCGTACAAGGCTGTGTAAGAGAGAACTGCAAAACCTTGGACCCAGAATTCACTGCAACACAGTATGCTTAAAAGGTTGAGGCAAGCATGGCCAGGCAGGGAGTGCTGCAATATTGTAACTACATATGAGACCTTTATCTCATCATCGCCCTTTTATCTTTCTCCTGCTGAGTATTCAATCCACTGACTCTCTACATCTAATTTGTATGTGTGCACCTCTAATAAAAATCCATACCTCAATCCGAAGTAAACTGTACAATTCAATCAACAGTTGAACTATGAATGATTTGCCCAGACGTGGAATATACAGTATTTTCATCCCATGTGTCCAATTAATGCAAACAAATGCACTCAATACAAACCCAGATGAAAGACAACCAGTTTTATCTTTCAATCTGTTGAGGAAATCCCAATATACATGCACACCAAGAGGGAGAATGGTGGGATGCTATATTACAATGTGCTCACAAATGTGTTCTAGGTCAAAAAGACAACATTATGGTTTTATTACTTAAAGTATCTTAAAAGTAAATTAATAAAAAATGCTTAAATACTGACATTGAGCATATTTTTGAGAAACAACAGTTTCAGCTCCGTGAGGATTTGACCATTTGCCAAACCAACAATGCAGTGATTAATTTGCATGTTTTATCAACTGAATTTTGATCAGCTTGTAGAGCAAGGAGTGGGAAGAGAAGTACCAAAGGTTAGTTTCTCTTTGTGGTTTTTGTTTCAGAAATTCAATTACAGGGATTTGACATTAGTGCATAAAAGCCTCAAGGGGCTGAAGTGAATTAATGTACAGTAAAGAGAACACAGCACAAAACAAAAGGTAAGCTTTTAATGAAGGCTTATTATTTTGATCCATACATTAAACAAGCGTGGGAAATAAATAATAAGAAGGAGAATAACAACTATACATGTGTAATATTTATACATATTACCTGAGTAGAAATACATTAAAATTAGAATGGCATAGAGCTGAACTATTCAGGGTGTACCCTGTCTCTTGCCCAATGTCAGCTGGGAATGGCTCTATCTAACCCCACAACGCTCAAAGGATAAGTGGTATATTTAATGGATGGATGGATTCCTTTGTCACGGCCAAACCATCCCCTTATGAAACCACATTTAAACCTGCAAGATCCAGATTTTGTCTGGATCCACACCTTATTGCACACACTCAATATAAATGTTTTTTTTCCCATCAAGATCCATGAATTATGTTGTGAGAACAATGAAAATGTAGAAAAAAAACAACATAAAATCTTGAAATCTTAAAGAAAGTGATCCAACATGTAAGATTTCTGGATCTTCCCCTTTGTCTGGATCTTTTTCCATGGAAAACCATTCAGTATTTTGTGCATAATCCTGCTGAAAAAAGGACAAGGGTGAAAACATACCCTCCTTGTCGGGGGTAGAAATGTCTGCACCTTTATGTAAGGGCTTCTGACTGACGTTACCTCAATGTAAAATGACTGCCTAAATGAAAACAGAACTGTAAGCCTCTACCCAAAGGGCAGACCTTCATGGTTTGATCTCCTGTCCTGCATAAATTGCCTCAAACACACTGATTTCCCTGGCCATGATAAAAGCAGACACAGACATTACCAAAGATTCATTATGAGCTGCTGCAGCCTTCCATGGGAAAAGGGAACAACTGCTGATTGGCCTAATGGAATATTCATGGACCTGACTTCAATGTGTGTGTGTGTCCCCTGCTGGTAACATGAACATATGAGCAATAACATAGTTCTAACTTAGCTTTCTTTTCTTGTACAGAAAACACACACAAATAAATAAAATGGGCTTAAAAACAGCAGCAGAGGATAACAACACAGCATTTTAATTTTTTTTTTATGGCAAATATTTTGCCATCAATTACGGGACCCGATGAACATGAAGAAATCTACCAATGTTTTGTCTTGTGTGTTTTTTCAAAGACTTTACACACAGTGGTTTCAGGATTTATTTCTCACAGCTCTTCACTTCCATTTGGGAAGATTGGATGCAATGGTTCCACTGAGCAAACAGCAGATAGTATTTGACATTTATTCAGGGGCATTGCAGTGTGAAGGTTATCGGTGGAATTTTTTAGGCTTGTGCCATATCTGATGACTTTCTCTCTAAGCCTTACATTTGAGTTCAAAGACACGTTTTTTCTTGTAGTTAGATATCAGCTTCTTTCTGATTCACTTGACTGGCAAATAGCTCTGATGCCACAGACAATATATGTCAGCGAGTGACATTGCAGTTATGTCGTGATTTACATTTACAAAGTTCAGGTTGGTTGGCTGTGTATTACTATTAACTTTATATATTTGATTAAAACGCCTAGTTGCGCTATATCAGAGTCGTCACAGCAGCTCACTAATCATGGGCCCTATCTCACACCCAGCGCAAAACACTTTTAAGAGTTGAGCAGGGTGTTTATAGCTGTAAAAGTTAAATGTTAGACCTTTTAAGACCTTGTTATTACAACTTGCAATGGAAATACACCCCATAAATGAAAAATATATCAGTGCCATACAAACACATGTAATTCAATAATGTTAATTATACCAAAAAGTAAATGGAAAAAAAATGAACTGAAATAAAGAAGACATTTGGCTTCAGTTAAAAGCATAATTCATACTACAATAAACTAATATTTTAGAGTCTTTGCTGATTTATATCATACATTCTATTCAGTTATATTTTTTGTAGAGCACCAAATCACAACATACATTATCTCAAGGCATTTTACATAGTACGGTTTTGATATCAAGAAATACACAGAAACCCAATAGTTCCCACAATGAGCTCTACCTCTATCAATGAAATCGATCTAATTTTTTTTATGCTTGGCCTGTTTTACATCAGCTGTTCTCATTCACACAAGCAAAAGCACCTTGTGGTCTGTGACGTTTCTCCAAAGTGCATGGCATTGTGAAAGTCAGGAGAGCGTCTCATCTGGGATCACTGTGAATACGACTGGGCCATAGATAAGAAAAAGTGTCTTGTAGTGGAAGTTAATATGTGGAACATTTCTTGAGGGGAAGAATGCCCCCGACACTTGATAAAGTCCTTTAGAAAATCTCGCACATGAAGGTAAACCTAGCTTACCTTGACAAGGTGAAGGAGAGGACCCAACCCCCAGTCCCTAAAAGAGAAGCTAAATCCAGGTCAGGCAGAAGCAGAATTACTCTGTGTGGACTGTGTCGTTTATAGTTTTGTGTCGTTGCTCATCTGTCCTCACTGTGAATGTGTCGTATATTGGGGTTGCGATGATGTGAAGATGATGAAGGAATCTCCGATGACACCGTCTTAATTGTATAAAATGTTTATTACAAAAAAGTTCAGCATCAATACAAGCAATGCAATCTGCCTATGGAGAGATCCGAAGTCAATGTGAATCTCTCCTGCCTGGAGAGAGATTCGGGGCCAATGTGAATCTTCTCTAAGGGGACAACTTCAACTCCTCGTTTATATAGGAGTGTTGTTTGCATAAACCTAAAGAAAACACATCTGGATTTCATCCAGCTCTTCTCATTTGTTCGGTGACAGAAAAAGAGAAGGCACTAGCTCAAATTTAGTGTAGCACTTAGAACTGTAACCTAATGCCCTACCATACGTTCAGGCTTTCTCCAAATTCCTCAAAACCTGTGGACTTCAAACCTAAAGATACATTTCTTTTATGGGGAGGACTACACATAGCATTTCAGACACCACAAATGCTTTTTAAAATAAAATATTTTTTGTATTGTTTTTATCTTGTGATAGTTTTCTGTACTTTTTGAATTCTAGATCGCCCCATGATATAAAAAAATTACTATTTATAAAGTTACTCCAAACTTAAATAATGACTTATCAACTAATTCAAACTAAACTGAAATTAAAAATGAAAAGGCAAAATAAAACTCATGAAAAATGCACAAATGTAATACCCTTGCAGATAAGTATCAACCAACCCTTTTCACAGCCATTAAAAATAATAATAGTAATGAGAGCTTAATTCATTGAAACATTTGAATGGTTCAACTGTGTCTTTAAAGGGGCAACATCTAGGTGAAAGGGATCTTTTGGCATAAATTGAATATAAAATAATCCTAGTGATGTTTTCACTAGTGTGTTTCATTTTAATTGCATGAATTGTTGTTTTCTTTACTCTAGGAAGAGCCTTTTATATTGAAATACTTGATATTGACATCAGGAGCAGGTCGTCTCTACGGAGGCCACCATGTTTATTTACAGTAGCAAACTGGACAAACTAAACACCTTTTGAGTTTTTATGACAACTGAAGGTTTCCACAGGTTCTCTTTCATTTTTGGAAGGGGAGGGGGAGGTGAGGGGTAATCAGCTGCAATATGAAACTTCACCACTAGATGTCACAAAATTCTACACGCTGAACCTTTAAATCTATATCAAGTATTCTTCGTTCTCTAGACCTTGTGTTCAGCAGGATTAAGTGTAGTGAGGGCAGCACTGGCTCACAAGATGCCATGATAGCAAATAACAATCCAAGATAAATGATAAACAGTGTATAAATCTGATTTGATTGGAAAGACGTGACGAGCAAATTGAAAATGTTTTGGCTTCTCCATCCTCAACCCAGGGATAATTGTGAATGACATATTAAATCATTGAAATACTGTCCGTGGAAAGCGAGATGTTGCACACATAATAATATGTCAATTAAGATGAGCATGAAGCTGTGGGGATAACAATCACAAGAAAATCAAGTCAGTTAGCTGCCTTGCTATTTCTGTGTTTCTCCTTTCTTCTCTGTGTTGTGGTGTCTTGTGCCTAAAAGTTGTTCGCCCATATTTACATGCACATGAATTTATATGCACATGTATGAGCACGTAGTCAGCCGTCATTATTAATGAATGTAACAAGCCCTTTCACTCACATCTTTAAACTGACAGACTGCACCTATACACACAGGCTAAAAGAAAAAATAATCTCCCTTTAAGATTGGAAACAGCGAAAATTATGAATTGAGTAGATTAATGTCATTCTACGGAACAGAGTTTGCCCACAAAACACTTTTGGAGTTTCAGGGATAAACATTGTGCGCACACACATACCGCACAAGCTCTCATCTCTATGCTCTCACCAATGGGGCTAAAAACCTGCTGTAAATGTTGGAGTTTCGAGTTGAATTTGAATGTCAGGGCTTACTGACACTTTCATTTAGTTTTTCTGTTGATTGTTTACATTTAAAGAAGTGGTTGCCATTTACTTTAATTGGATTGGATTGGATTGGATTGGATTTAGCTGAAACACTGTTTACCCCTGAAACTCCAAAAGTGTTTTGAAGATCCACACATCCATCCGCATAGTGGTGAGTAGATAATGAGTGAATTTATTAATGGCAGATAGGAAATTACAGAACCATTGGCGCTAATTGATACTACAGTCTTTATTTAAGAACACCTTAAATATGGGTTTTGGTATCCATCCCGACCACAAAGACTGTGTTGTCAAACAAACACACACAGAAAGCCGAAATCAGGGCTAAATAGAGAAAAACGGTAGGAACTACGCAGGCATCAAAGCTGAAGGAATTAAAAACTTTAAATCCAGCAAGATCTGATTTGTCAACTGTCACTGAGTATTTGTGAAACATCTGTCATTTCTGAAATTTTTTGGTAGAACACATTGTTCTGTAGAGATGCAGAGGAATAAGAATGTAAAGGCTCATTACAGTGAGATTTGTGTCTGTAACAGGGATGGGCTTAGAGCTGCAGTACAAAATGATTCTTCTAGGAGACACGCATCACTGCAGCAGTTTTGAAAGGATGAAAATATGTTTCCCTAATAATATGTGCATTATTTACAAAGACAGAACCGTCCATGAAAGAAAAATAATACTGTGTGGTTCTTTTTAAAACTGATGCAACAATGATGAAGATGTCTTTTATGCTCCCAATACATGGAGGGTATGATAGTAGCCAGTGGGAAGAGGTTAATTTTCATCTAATAGTGAGATGCTTCTTGCTGATATATGTCTAAGGACAGTAAATGCAACACTGACACATGACACATCTCCTTTGATTTACAAGTACAATCCTGCAATCTATCCCACGCCACAAAATATAGTTTTTCTGTTACTAGTGAGACTGATGAAACTCTGATGAAATGTTTATTTTCCAAGAAAGAAGGATTGTTGTTTTCTCTCATTTTCCATCTGACTGATGCTGGTGAAAAAGTTGCTATGAACAGGAAAGAGCCTGTTTCCTTGTTACTGATGCCCACATGTCACAGTAATGAGCTTGACAATGCTTTAATGAAGTAATGTGCTGTCGTGATGAAAAACACACACCGTTTTCTCAAGTCTCTTCAAAGGGAACTACTGTTTTTCATGATTCTGCCCTTGTCATTAGCCTTTAGAGCGTTTTGTGGTTTTTGTTTTTTTTTCACTGGGAGATTTCACACCTGAACACGGTTTTGATGTTATGGAGAGCAGCATGCCAAAGCATTTACAAAAGTAAATTTAAATTCAAATAAAGCACAATTGCATTTTGTATAACTGTTTGTTTCCTATTAACATTATGAGGATATGTTGTTCGTGTATGTAGTTATTGTTCTTATTCAAACATATTAGTTGTATTGGTAAAAAGCTACTGGAAAAGGATTTGTTTCCTGCAAGAATGTCGGCTCTTGCAGTCCAATATTTATTGGTAGTGACTTGAGTATTATTACATTTTTTATTGTAGTGCTTAGACTCTCACAGTACTTGGTTAAGGTCACAGAGATTGTGCTCTGGTTTAATCCAACAGAACGTTGTTATTTCAATGGATAATGTCACAAACCAGGCGGTGCGGCCATGATAGGAAGAGGGAAACGCACACAACCAAGACAACTTTAGTGTAAATCACAGGAGGAAAACTAAACCAACAATTGTTAATGTCATCACTGATCCTGTTTATTTGGATGTGTTTCATTTCTTGTAAAGTTCTGGGTATTTTCACAAAATGAATGCTCACCCTTTGTATCTGCCAAAAAACAGTGACAGAATCCCAAGCAAATTACTTTTTTAAAGGTATAACTTCAGCCCTCATGAAAATGCACTGCTCAACTTTCAGAAAACATTAAATGCAACCAGGAGAAATATGGACGAAACAACTTACAAACTGCTAGTGTATTATTTGGTGTATTTGATTGGGTATGATTAAAGTTCACTCTCATACAGAATTTCCACGCAAAGGCTAAATAAGTTGACGAACTAAAGCTACATTTACACTGGAGCAAAAACCCACAAAGACCCCCCAACATCTGGCTGTTGCCCTCAGTTCGAAAGGTCACACTTTTCTTCAACTTCCCTGTTGTACATTTCCCGAGCAACAGGAAATTTAGATGACAATAAGTAGATCCTTTCTTTTTGTGTGTTGAGATAAAATCATGCTTGAAGGAAAGGGGAGGATTTTATGGCCTATATTCATATCTTTTATTTATGAATCTTTCCCATGGTTTCATCACACTGAAGGGTGGAGCATTGGAACAGTAAGCAGGCTTGGCATTTTTGAATATCTTTAAGCAAACACATTGGGCCAAAGTGCAGAATGTCAAACCATGGTATATACAGTATTTTTAGATCTTTAACACTTAATGGAGTTTTGTTTTACACTTTCACATGTATTTAGGGTTTAAAGGGTCAATTATATAGCATAGCTACATCAACAAAGTTCCCACTCAACTAAAATGTTCAAACATTTTATTGATCCAAATGTCACTACAAGTGAAGTACATTATTTAATTATATTTTCAGATTGATCCTAACATATAGAGTCCAGATATTGATAGTAACAAGCTTTCTGTTGCAGCTACAGACATGACAGTGAAGGCAAAGTGGCTTGTGTGTCTTACTCCAACATAGTCTACCTCTGAAAAAATATGGATTTAATTACATTTAGCATTTAATATAATTATTATGTTTTGTTTGGTAAGTGTAGTACAGACTGATAATGAAGTGAAATAGGCACTCGTCTTCAGAGAAGAAAAAGAAAAGTGGAAAATGGGTGAGATGAGACAAAAATTCCAATCATCAGTTGCCATAGTGAGAAGCGAACACAGCTTTCTGTGTCTCAAAAGCAGCCCATTAGTATGGCAGAAGAGAGTGCCCCATTGCTTTTGCCCACACTCCACTTTCAACCCTTTATACTGACATGACATTCCATTGTGACTTGTACGTGTCTTGTGTCTTTTTCGCCTGCAGGTCAGATTAAGGTCCAAATCAGATTTTGAACAAGAATTTCGACAAGATGGAACAAAGACTGCATATTTATCATGCAACCTGGAGCACTATTTAAAAGCAAAATTAAAACACAACATCCAAACCATATAATTTTAAATGGAGTGACATTCTTCGGTGTAATACACTGCACTCAGTGGAATTTCGCCATAGCTGTGAAGGGTTAAATATAGATGTAGGTGTGCACTGTTGTAAATCCATATGCACAAGTGTCAAGTAAGTACAAAGGTAAAAATAAAAGCCTTTACACCTCTTTTATGGTAGAGGGGCAGAATCTGCTCATACAAATTCAACCTACCTGAACTGAGGCCTTGAGGTCTGAGTCCTACATATGGAACAGCTGGAAATAAAGGCTTCAAATAAAAGATCAGCACTTTGAGAGATGTTGATAATGGGTACTTTTCCAGACCATTAAAATATTCCATTGTGTTGTAAAGCCCTAAAAATATGTCATCATCTCTTTACAACACCAATGTCCACTGAACAAGATGCGATTAAAAGTTCCCAGACTGCACCTATAACACCACACTTGGTTTAAATTTGGCTGCCTTTCCTAGACACTCCTGCCACGCTGAGGAAGCTCCCTGGAAATACTGCTCATTTAGAGCATCAAGCATCATCAGTTAAGTGCACTGAAACTCAAAATGTTGACCCTTCAACCTGAATTTCAATTTTGCCAAAAGGAAGAGATAGCACGGAGCCAAAGCTGGCGAGTAGGACAGGAGGGGTGCGCCAAATGTGCTGGTGAGGACAAAAGACTTGTGCTGAGAGCGGGGATGTTGGCATGATGGAGCACTCGGCTGCCATTGGCCAACAGGTTTGCGCCATATGTCCTCTGCTTTAATTTCCTTTCAAGGATCAATGAAGTAATCCATCCTATCGATCCTTCTTTCTGATAGAGAAAATGCTTACTGATAATAGAGAATTTCTCAACCTTGCAGTAAAAACACCAGTTTTTCTCCCTTTCCTCTGAATGTCCTTGTCTGACTAAAAAATTGACACAGTCCTCTGCTCCACTGTTCCATTCAAACTTTTCCAAAAGGGGGCTGCATTTTTCTTGCAGCAGGTACCACCTTGATGGTCCACTTGTGGATTCTCATCATCAACTGTAAAAACTTGACGTAAGCTTTTCGTTTCTCATTTCCAAAGATGTTTTTCAATCCTCCTTCTACTCCTTCTACTGCCCATTTTCCCAAATCTAATGAATGTTTCTGTTGTGTCTACCTCACTTCCTACTCCTTGTTTTGCATCGAGATATCTTGGAAACTATTGTCTGTTCTCTTTTCTTCCCAACCTGCGCAGCTCTTGTGCCTCTTATCTTCTGACTACCTCTCTGTTTCACTGACACGTTTTAGCCTCTACTTGTGTTTTCTTGCCTCCCTTCTTTTTCAAGTTTATTCTGCAGCCCACTCGATAAACTCAAGTAACAGTGCAGCTAGTCTCTACCATGTCCTTGTGCGTATGATTCACTTCTCCATCAGGCACTCTTACCAAAGGCTTAAAGTCATTACTCCCAGACCAATTATTTCCACAGCAACAGTGAGTTTTATAAGTATTTCCACATAATGCATATTAATGTTCAGCCTGTAATTCAGTTTGTCTGTTTTAAAAGCTGCAATAAGAGATTTTTTTGTTGGAGGGAGAGACAAAGACGACTTTATTGGTTGTGTGACTTAAAGGTCCAGTGTGTAAGATTTAGGTGAAAGGGAACTATTGGCAGACATTTAATGTAGAATAATTCTCATGATGTTTTCACTAGTTTGTTTCATCTAAATTGTATGAATTGTAGTTTTCCTCACCCCAGAAAAGGCCCTTTATATTTAAATACTGTATATTAACACCGAGGGGACCCTCTCTACGGAGGCCTCCATGTTTTTACATTAGTCCAGACTGGACAAACTAAACACCTTTTGAGTTTTTATGACAATTAAAGGTAACCACAGGTTCTTTTTCATGTTTGGAAGGAGAGGGTGAGGTGAGGGGTGTTCAACTGCAACATGTAATTTCAACACTAGATAACACAATATTCTACACACTGTACCTTTAAATATGCAAAGTACAAAAATACAATTTTTACTGATCCAATACATTCATTAAGTCCTAACAGTATCACAAATTCAGTAGAAATCTGTGAGCTTGTTATTGGGTTGTTAAATCAGTTCATGCACTGACTTATTGATCAGCCATTTTTTGATCAGCCGACTTGTAATTCCAGGCTTATTCATACCTGTCACACAGGGAGCCTTCATAACCTGACACTTCTCACTGATTACCTTCATGTCAATGTCCTCTGCAGCATTGTCCTGGCCCTAACCTCTTCACGTGCAAGTGCTTGATGCAGCAATGTAGCACATCCAGCTGGAACAACACAACACAAGCATTGCAGTCCTTTCTCAATAGTCCAATATGGGCACATTTTCTATGGTGGTTTAGTTTGACAACTCACAAATTATATATCACTGTGCAACGAGACTGTCCTTGATGATCCAAACTGGAGAATAAGTGTCAGGAATATTAACCTTCCCATTATACAAAGAGATGTTTGGTTCATTGCTAATACAAAAAGCCTGGTATCAAGGGACAGTAGTAACAACATGTAAAATTACTTTGTGTGTTCTTTACTATGTTGAGTTACACATATATGAAGCTTAATACCTTTATTTCCTTATTTGCCCTTTAATGTTGATTTGTATTATTTGTATACTGCAGTTTGTATATTAGACTACTGTACTTTCAGATGTCATCCTACATTTACAACAACAATGAAAATTAAAAAATATGTATTTGGAATGCTTTTCTGGCAATGAAACTTCAAACCATTCATTTATTTTACTTTTCCTCCTAATATGCAATTTGTGCGAAACAGGTTTCACCATGGACAGTACAGGTTTACAGTCTACCACAGGATTAACATGTACAGGGCTGAGCACTTTCACATTCACACTTTCGGTTTCCAGCTCAAATAATATGCATGTGTCTGAATTGCTGAAGGAAACCCACAGAGCTACTAAAATAGAATGTGTAAACCCAATAGCGAGGCCCCAGCCAAGTGTACAGGCTCTGAAAAACTAAGACCTGAACTGCCCTTGACTCCTCAAACAAAAAATCACAGTGGGGCATCAATGGTGATCTCAGTGACTTTTACCATGACGTGACTGTTGGTATCAGGCGGTCCGGTTTGAGTATTTTTGAACGTTGTGTTTTCAGTCTCTTTACTCAGATTGGTGCCAAAAACAAAGAAACATCCAGTGAGCAGCGGTTCTGAGGGCAGAATCGCCTTGGTGATGAGAGAGGTCAAAGGAGAATGCCAGAGTGGTTCAAGCTGACATGCGTCTACAGTAACTCAGACAACCCGCTCTTTAAAAGTGTTGTGAACAGGGAAGCATCTCCAACTGAATAACACATCAAACCAAGAACTACCAAACAGATTTCCATGAAAAAGGATCCATTAAATCTAGGGTCGGACCCAGCGAAATTGTATTATTTAATTACTTTCTCTAACATCTGAGCTAGCATAGACGGATATCTAGGACTGTGTGTGAAATTTTGTTCAGTTTGATTAAATTGGAGGGATTGTTGGGCTTTGGTGGAGGTTTGAGCTCGAGTGGATTGTGACGGATCAGTTCTCCAGCCTCCGAACTGATGTCATACATCCAGTCAACAATCTGATTCTGATTTCTGAAGTTTTGTTTTATTGCAGTAGACATTGGTTCATTGGTTTGCCCACAGGCCCGAACCAGTGAAGATATAATGAGGCTAAAACTATGCAGTTGTGTTGACTTTGAGAAGACATAGCTGTAACATCAGCTTAAATGGGGATCTGCTTAAAATAAAGTTCAAAATAAGATGATGGATAAAGAGGCTGTGAGTCATCCCACTTTACTGTAGGAAATAATACTTTAGTTAAGCTTCTTTCATTTTCCTGACGATTGATATGCAACTATCTTTCACGGGTCTGTGGTCAGGGTTTTCTTCAGGTACCATATAGCAGCTATAATGAAATAACAACTATTTTAAGCAGAGGAAAAATAAAGACACTCAAAACTATGTATTTCTGGTCCTTGGGTTACACTGTGCAGGTTTCTTCTACACTAATATAAAATGCCTTTACAACTTTAAATATAGCAGCACTGTGAATTAAGCAAACTGTTGACATTTGATGAGATTGCTTTGAAACAGCTAATGGCATTTAAAAGAGTCAGTAAGTGATGTGAACACAACAATCGTCAAATGTAAAATAAAAAAGGTTTACTCCATCTCTTACAAATCACATTTACATGTGATTAAGAGGAGGAATGGTAATAACTTTGTACCCCTGTCATTTCCCCTGTCACCACAGTGAAGACTGGAAGTGAAATGTTGGATTGCAGATTAAATTTGCCACAGATATTACGAATCTGAACTTTTATATGTTGTACTGCCACCAGCGGATTTGTTGTTTGTTAATTATCTAGTGGATTGAGTGGCAAAAACACGTTGCCCACATTCCCAGATAATGTTTTCCAAGGACTGAAATGAGAAAAACAAAAAGCCATTGCATTGGACAAACACATTTTTTCCCCCACAGGATGGATTTAAGAGATTTGCTGATGCTCTAGTGCCATTATCAGTCAAAGTCTACACCAGTAGCCTAATGGTTAAGGTGTACATCACATAACCGCCATGCCCACAGTTTGACCCGCAGCCTGGGGAACTTTGGTTCATGGTACTCTCTTCCTTTCTGTCTTCCCACATTTCCTATAAATTATGGATTTGGTACTGTTAGCACCATCTTCTTATCATTCCTTCTGATTGAAATGCATGTTTGACACATAGACTTACAACGTGCATTGCCCGAACTGTGACCTCTGGAGATGGATTTATAAAACAACTGTATAGGCAAATGAAAATTAATGTATTTTCTAATAAACAAGCTGCATTGCTTTGGTTTTTATTTCTTATGATGATTTATCCAGAGAAGCAAAGTACATAAGACTAGCAGTGTATTGGTAGTATGAATATTAATGCAGTCACCTGGAAAAAGACAGAAAATAATATAAGTTACAAAACAGCTGCACAAGATTCTGAGCGAT
This sequence comes from Paralichthys olivaceus, assembly GCF_024713975.1. NCBI lineage: Eukaryota > Metazoa > Chordata > Actinopteri > Pleuronectiformes > Paralichthyidae > Paralichthys > Paralichthys olivaceus. The sequence goes on from NC_091093.1 coordinate 22,445,460, forward strand.
AAATAAACTGAGACAAAAATATTAAATTTGGGCACCAGTGTCCAAATGTGCAAATAGTGCATGATAAGGTAAGAAAGTTTAGTTAAGTGAACCAGTGGAGCGAGTGCAATCCAAGTACCAGTAAAAAATATAAAAAGGCAGGTGAAGAAAAATCATAATTTTCTATTAACCAGGCCAGGGCAGGCCAGCTGCTGTGTGAAAAGTCGCTTCTGTGTGTTGGTTTGAGAAACAACTTTACAGAACTCCATCTACTAACATAAAGAATGGGACGTTTGTAGTACCAGCAACATAAAACTGAAATTGTGCTTTTGTGTGTGTATGTATTGTTTTTTTATTTTGTGTTGTAATAATCTATTGTATCATCTTTTGTAAAAATGTAATGTGTAGTGATTTGGTCAGAAAGCACCACAGCACTGTGATCTTATATATAGCCTGTGTGGAGCCTGAGCTTTAGTGCAGTGTCTATCCAAGATCCTTTAACATCTTCACTGCCTTTCATCCTGATTCAAATTCACTTTTCACTGTAACGTTTTCATTATTTTAAAAACTGTGGCCAGCAACTGAATCGTCATCAATTTTTCCAACAATTGCACACTTGTTAAGGAAAGGGGTGAGCAAGGCTGCAAACATAAATGGGACTGATGGTGGACGATGGATGGCGGACGAGGAAATAGACGGAAAGATCGAAGAAAATGTCATTTATCATGAAGAGCTCAACAAATACAGTATTTGCTGCTGGAAAGCACCGAAGCACTGGAGTAATCAACCCAGTCCGCATTCATTTTCATCCCATAGTGGATGACCTTAAACCATCCATTTTTAGAGATGTGTAGTGAAATAATGAGACATGCACTTGACCATATAGAGGGAAGGCGCTACAGAAAAGCCAGTGAAGCAGTTACAAGTAGAAAGAGCTGGGTAGAGAAGGACAAATCTAAATGACCACTGGCACATGACTGGGCAAGCAAACAACAAAATGCATCATTTGAGCTTCGCATTGGAACATAAAAAACACATTTCCACTGAGGATGATGTTCTTTACTCAGAGATGTTCAAAGTTGAGCTGCCATGCCCTGAAGGCTGATTAATGTGACAGCTTGTGTTAAGGGTGGACTGTACAGTGGTCAGTCAGGGATGGATGGACAGAGACAGGGAGACAGTCACAAATGATTTTACATGACAGTAATTGGAAAAATAATCGGAGACAGTGAGTGTGGACAAATTGGTCAAATAAAGGTTGACACCATTTCAACTGTGTGAAATCAACCAACCAACCAAAATTGATATTTTTATTCATGTCAAACCAACATGAATTAAGTTTGGTGTTAAGGATGTACTTTTATTCAATTGTTTTACTCTTAATAATCTTAAATGAGTAAAAGAAGAGGATTAGATTGATTTAATGACTTTCATCATCTAACTCTGGCCATTCTTGTCAGTTTCTGCCTGAGATCCCGTCTCTTTCCTCTGATTGGAAAGAAGGCTCCACAACCTATTCCTCTCTTGTGTCAGCCATCTTTTTAACCCCTGCCAAGAAAATGCCAGATTGAGTGTACTCCATAGTCAAGGCACGTTCAATGAGTCATTACAGAGAGAGGGAATTAAAAGGTAGAAGGAGAGAAAGAGTGAAGAAAGAGATGTAACAGCCTTCCCTTCCATGCAAGCTTATACAATATGAACACCAGAGGAGGGTGATGTGGAGGAGTCCAGCAACATTTCAGACGTACAATGGTGGATAAATAATCACAACAACAGTAGTCAATCTCATTTGTTAAATTCAAGTTATTGTGCCAAAGGTCAAATACAACAATAGAGAGACAAGGAAAAAAGAGATAGAATTAAAAGGAGGCAGGGGGGCAATGTGAGCCACAGAGGATGAGAAAAGAGTAAGCGTGTTCCGATCTGAGCCAGAAACTTGTTAGAAATTGTTAAGCCTATTTATTTTTCTCTTTTTCAGCAGTTATTGTAGAGTCCATCAATCCAAATTAATGAGCTCCTGCCATCATTCTCAACCCCCCCCCCTCCTTTTTTTCATTTGTCAATATCTCTCCATTAATCTTGTAATATTTAAATATGCAATCATTCCTGGATGTCTCGGACTGGAGGTACGTGTCATCAGGGATAAATTAAAACCTAAATTTTACAATTTATGAATGTTGCATTCATGAAATAAAAATAATACATATGCAGCCACTGCAAAGATAGAAAATCATTTTATGCAGTGTACATAATGTAAAGTTTGCTACTTAATAAACTCTAAATTGGACTCCCAGAGCATCTGTTTTGACAAGTGGTTTAGTTTCTGCCTTTCAGTGGCAAAACCATAACCACTAACTCCTGGGTCCCAGTGTGTCTCTCTTGCTTAAAAAATTACTTTCTGTAATTTGTGTGGATTTTTTTCTTCTTTTTTTGTTCAGTTTGCCTTAAAGTTGTCATCCATCCTCGTATTTTTTCTGGACCAAATTGGAATGGCTTAAGTGTAAATACTCGAGGACCTGCAGGGATTAGTTACTGCCCCGATTGAAAAAAAAGATGCCGCTTCTTTCATATGATGACTCCTGGTGTTCATGTTGTATGGAACAATATATTCAGCTGTGATCAGAATGACAGAAAAACCTATTTAGACCAGAAAATAACAAGGTAAAATCATTTTGTGAGACCATCATCCCAAGAACAGACATCAGTTCTATCAGCAATTGACCCAAAACTACATTTGGTTAGGTTTGAATGACCAAGCCCTGGAGAAAGGGAATTATGACTCTTGTGTATTTGGAGCAAAGAAGGAACATGATGGTTTCGTAGAGTCACAGTCTGCACAAGGAGGAGTTTGTGGGAAACTGTTTCTAGCTGACAGTCAACACTGGTTTTCTTCCCATGATGCGACATGACTATTAACTTGCCCAAGTGTTCAATATTCTAAACTATTTCCCCTGATCTTAACAAACTAGTCATTGTTACCAAAACCAAAATGTTTTTCTTACCACTTACCAACCTCTGCCATCCCCTTTACACACAGTCAGCAGTCATATTGACCATAAGCAGCACAGGGACGAATCCTACCCGAGTTAGTGGCCCTTAAAATATCCATAAAGATTTTACCATCATCATCAGGCAGGATTCAGCATTAACTCAGCTGCAGGGGTGTTGTCCCCCACTCCTCCACACCCTTTGCCAATCCACTCCAAAACAGTTATCTCCAACATAATATTCAAGTTTGGTGAAAATCTCTCCATGTATTGTTAAATTATATTGGGCATGCACACATACACACACACACACACACACACTTTGGTTTTGGCTCTGTTTGATCAAAGTACTTGTATTTGTTTGTAGTTTGCACAGGGGTAAAAACACGATTGACCACCCTCTGGCAAAAAATTACAAATCTCCTACAAATGAACTGAATTCAACCATTCCATCACACAATAAAATGATGGGATACATGATAATCGAATGAAGAAATCAACAGTGCCTACAAGCTTCCTTGCCCTACCCCCACCCCTTTCACCCTCATCTCACTCTTCATCAGTCTTGTTTCAATTATACAAATCATCCACTGAATACGTCACAGTATCGCTTACCACAGATGATGGAAACATCTGTACCAGATACGGCTGCAATCCCCTATGGAAATCTAGTAGCGTCATGTTTTCCTAATCAACTTGCCAAAAATAATGAATTATTCCCTATGCAGATTTATGCACCACTCACCCACACATTCTTTTTTGCAGATCTCTTAAGAACAACCTTTCCGAGCAGAAACAGAACTCTAATTTAGTTTGAGTGTAAGAGCCAAACAGGCAGGCAAGCAAAGGTACATGTTCCATCAAGTTTCTGGTGGATGTGGTTTCCATATGGTCCAGGAATCAACAAAATCAAGCACTCCCTCAAATTTTAGAGCACTTAATCAAGTGCCTTTCTAGCCTTTGGTTAGAAAAGCAAAAACTCCTGCTCCTCCCCACACTATGGAGAAAAAGCTTTACCTTTCCAAACCCTTTCTGTCAGATCGACACACCGAGCATGTCCTCACATTGATTGTCAAGTAATGTAAGTGTGCAGAATGAAATTACTCTGCCTAGAAGTATAATGTTTTGCTGTGTTCTTGGACAACTGGTTAACCTGCAGGCGGTGCCCTTCATGGTGGAAATAGTTCACTCATTGCTCATTTGAGTGTTTCAAATAATTGATAACCCTTCACAGAAAAACACAAGTCGGTGTCTACAACTACCAGATCTAACTTTTACAGCTAAGGAGTTTACACAGACACTTCTGTCTTGATGGTCCGTACTAGATTCCTCTCATTCAAGTTTCATCAATTTCAGTTGATTAGACAAAAAAAAAAAAGAACCTCAGCCTCTTTGTGTGGTTTGATTTATTGTAGTAACAGTGTTTTGGGGCGGTCCTCTTTATTTAACCAAGCACTTAACTTAAGCATAGCCAACATTCAAGTAATGTGTTGATCCGACACTGAAGCACTGTGTCTTGCTTTTGTTGCCTTTCAAGGCGAATTCTGGTATTTTTCATTGATTCTGTCAAGTGGGTCATGCTCAGGTTGTCACTTTGTACTTACAACTCTTTAGTAAAATGTAGACAAACACAAAGTAAACTGTTCTATATCAACTAACAATGCTGTGAAAAAGCTACTGAAAAAATGTGAAGTCACTGTTCAAAACTGTGTTTTATTTATTTCAACTCCATGTCAACTTGAAAATGAAAAGTGTAGCTCAAACATAGGGTCAGTAAGCAATAAAAATGATTTTCTTTTACATTTTTTTGGCGTGGGTTTATAAATGTTTAAAATCAAATTAAAGTGTCAATTTTTAGACTTTTTCTTCAACACTGCTGTTAATCAGGACTCCTCCGTCTTAAAGCATCTGTCTCATTTAGCAGCATGTGTGAATGAGAGAATCATAATCAGTATTGAGGCAAATCCTGTTGCCAAAGAGAGAACATTGTTAATTAAAAAGGTTTGTGTCAAAATGAGCTCTCATCTTGTGCTTTATGTGTGTGTTCATGTTTTAGGTATCATTCGTGTTGTGTGGATCTGCATTATGGGGGATAGTCAAGGACTAGTTATCATTAAGGTTAGCATAGGTCTCCAGAAAATTGTGTGTGTGTTTGTGTGTGTGTGTGTGTGTTTGTGTGTGTGTGTGTGTGCGTGCGTGCGTGCGTGTGTGTGTGTGTGTGTGTGCGTGTGTGCGTGTGATAGGGGCACTGAAGCCATGGTAAAGATTGTTCCAGTCAGTTAATTGATGCTGTGACAAGGAACAAGTCAGAATACAGTGTCATCTATCGGAGACAGCTAATTAGATCACTGTGTAGGGCTTTTTCTTCACTTCTTCCCTCCTCTTCTCGCCCCGCTGTGTCTCTCTCTCTCTTTCTCTCTCTCATCTCTTTCTCAATTCTCAGGGTAATTTTCCCCCTGCCTGCTTTAAAGTACCACCAGCCATGAAACAGATAAGACAGCAACACAATTATGAATATATTTGCATTCTGCTTTTAATTGGAACTTTTGTAATTGCGGCAGCTAACCTATTTTGTAGTGACAATTTCAAAAGTTAAATCAATTTGAACAAGCATGAAAGTGGAAGGGAAGAAACAGCCGTCCCTGAATAAATAAATGAAATAGATCCACTTGAGTTATAATTATAAAAGGCATCACCATGTGTCATTTGAAATGAAGGCTGCTGAGAGAATGTTGCGATAACAAGCCAGTGCCACGTTCATGCAGTCAGGGGCTCCCTTGACAGAGGAAGTCCAGGCAGTCTTAAAGTACCACTATGTTATAAATGCATGTGTTGGTGTCGGTTGGCACATGTTTCTTTAATGTGCCTTTCTTTGTTCCAAAGGGATGTGACATGTCATGATGTGTGCATCAACACTTAAAAGCTCAATAGGCTCAAATATTGTAACAGTAGCTTCATGAATTGTCGACACAAATATACTGAAATTCACACAACTGTGCCCACATAAATGAAACGTCACATCAAGACAGGCGTCAAAGGCACAAGGGGTTTTGTGGAGTTGTACTGTACCAGGATACCATGCATAATTCACTAATCTATCGATTGGAGGCATTTGGTTCAGCAAGCTGTTCGTCGTTGCATGCCTCCTGGCTATTTTTCGCTGTAGAGAATGTTCCCAAAATAACTGTATTGATTTTTGATTTGGGTAACAGGCCAACCCCAATGAAATTTACAGGAAAAGAATCTTGGTGCATTTTGGGGAAGAAAACACAGGAGATTGCAAAGTATTCACTTATGAGACATGCTTCCTGCAAAGTCATAAATGTCAGATAGTATTCTTGAAACAAGCCAAGGACTCCAATTCTCTTTAGTCAGTTTAGTCCCTTTGTGTCCTGTTGTTACAGTTAAAATAGAAATAAAGAAAATCAAAGATAACCCTCGACTCATATTATTGATGTTAATTCTGTATATTATTGCATCGAGATTAGAGACTGACCAATATAGGTTTTTGGTGTGTAATTCTGATATTATGGAGCAAAATGTGTAGGATGTATATATTTTAAAGAAGCAATTATTCCTGCAATGTTGCTATCAAACCCTTTATACAAAGACATGGAAATGAGGGTTGATATTTTAAAGTTTAATAGTGAATCAACAAAATAATTATTTTCTATAAATAACTTAAAAAAAACTATAAAAAACAAATACAATCAAATATGTGTAACTTTAATTAAGACATTTTTTCTATGGAAAGTGTAAACATAAATGCAGATATATTCTACACTTTTAACATTCATCAGTGATCATCATATAGATCTTAAAATAAATAAACTAGTTTGTCATTGGCAAAATATTAAAAGGACATATTTCCAGCAGCCAAGGGTTTTTCTGCATTGTTAATTCTTGAAAATAAAAGCTTTCATATGGACATATAGAGGCAAACATGTGATAAGTAAACACTTTCATTGGACAACCAATAAACTCAGCAGGCTCTCATTCAGATGATGGTAACTTGCCTTAAAAAGGATATTGATATTGAAAGATAAACAGCAACCATTGCATATTCACTTTGAAGAGAAAACTTGTGCTCAATAATCTGCCAAAAACTGCCTGTGATATTGACAAGCTGTGATGAAACAAATAAAAACCAACGAGTTTCCAGTGTTGCAGTCAATCATAAGACTAAGTGAGTGAGTCAGTCAGAGTTTGAATCAATAAAAGAGTAACAGCAAAGGCAGTGAAAAGTTGGAATTGACTGAGTTTATGAATTTGATTACTTTATTTACCACTGGATCACATGTGTGACGTTTAACCTGAGTTTATATGTGCATGTGACATTAGCCGACACGTTAAGTGATAATATATTGCTGTGAAAGTTTGTTCAGGGGGTTAATTTGCTTTATATCCGAAACTTGTTATCTATGAAGAAACGATATAGAAAGTATTCTGTAAAAAAATCTCATCCACTGAAGTTAAATGGGCTCTCACCTGTTTCCACATCTCTGATTTATTCACAATATGTTAAGTGGACTCGTTCATTTTTGTTATTTATTTCAATGAAGTCTTTGCAATTGATGTGTCACAATCCTGTTGTTATTGTTATGCAGCATGGGATGAATTGAAGCGTAAGCATGCGTGGAAACCTAAACTCTTTAGACTCAGATATATCAATAATTCTGTGTGAATGTCAAAGGTAAACAGGGAAACAGGTCCACCTCACTTCCATAGAGGATATGCTAACTCTGTGCCAAGCCATCTGAACTGAAACCACTTAACATTCACAGTCTCTCTATCGATCCTATTTAAACTGTGTAAAATGTGATTTCCACATAAATTGGTGATCCTCTTTAATCCCTCATGGATTGATTCAGCGTACCCTGCTTTAGTGTGAGGCCATTGAGGAGAAAATCGTCCTCAGCCATGGGAGGAGTTGTGTGCGTTACCCCAGAGAGTGACATCTGGGGGGAGATGCGTTCAGACATCAATATCTGGGGGAAGGGAAATGAAAGGAGGCGATTATGTTCAGTGTCTAATGGATCTTGAAGGGATTGTAATCAAAGGCTGATCCTTATTCATCAACTAACTCCACTCTCTTAGGAGCAATTTGCCAAAGAGAGGTTATTCGGCCTTTGATGCAAATAAGAGATTGAATTGTTCTGGATTGTTTCTTTGGGGTTTAATCATTTTTGGGTTCATGTTGCGTGATGGGTGATGCACACACACCAATCAATCACAACATTAAAAGCAGTTACCTGCTTGAATGCTGTGCCTGCTCAGTGCATGAGGAAGAGGATTGGCAAGTAAGTCAAGTAACCCAAATGGAGAGACACTATTAGTGACTTATAATCTTGCCATAATGAATGGTGTGGTTTCATAACCTCAAAAGCTTCCCAGAGGGTTTAAGAAATAGTGCAATATAAAACAAATATCAATAGACTTCAAGTCTTAGAAAAACCAAGATCAAGAAAATAAAAGGTTTGAAAAATGAATTATCCTTCGCAGAAAGGAGTTGTGTAATAACAAAGAACTGTACGGTAGATTTATCACCCAGTAATCACTTTGCTTCTGTTTTTATCCACCTGATCAATGTTGGTGTTAATAACTGTTTAAACATCTGTATTGTTTGCAGAGTTACAAATATATGAAGAACAGTTTAATGGCAACATTGGAACATCACTGTCCATCCTTATGGTCGCTGCCTGGATTATGTTCAGCTGTTTTTTTTGTTTTTGAGTGACTGTAACCTATATTCCGGGTTAGGTGTAACCACTTGTCTCATAGTGTCAAATGCTTTAAAACTAAACAACTATTATTAAACCAGGTTAATGATTTTCCACAAATATAATAAGACGTGATTGTAAAAAAGTGAATTAATGACAGTCAGTGTTGTGTTCCAAGGTCTCATTTTTTGTAATTTGCTCCGATATTAAAATTAAAAACCTTTCCAACATAATACTATTGTCATTACATTTCTTTCAAATCAAAGTTGCTTTGACAGATTGGCTGCATTAAACCAAATTTCCAGGGGAAGTTGTAAAGAACCTTAATCTGCCAGTGCAACTGTAAAGTTGGACAACACTCATACAACAAAGTTGCATTTAGAATCTGTGCAGATAATTCAAACCCCAGCTGAATGTATAAGTGTATTTGTTGTGCCCAGGTAGTTAAACCATTTTACACCAGGTGCCAGCTGTTCATCAATGAATCTGTCCAACAGGCATATTTTATTGATGTTTCAGTGCAGTGGATTTGTTGATAGGGCTCAGTATCACAGAATACTGTGATGATATGATTTATAACAAAGTAAAATAAATAAATAGATCAATTCTTTCTTCGTAGTATAAATAGTGTTTTTTTGGTTTAACAGTAAAACCAAATAAAACTTGCATGATTAATCATTGCATCTGTCTCAGCTGATAGTTAGACGTAACACAACAAAGTTGTGTGCCTCTGCCATATCACTTCCTCTACCAAATCATTACTACATTTCCAATCAAGGGTGTGTCCATCTGATAAAGGTTTCCACTTAGGATGATACTTTTCCTCTGCTCATGCCTCGACTCTCCGTGCTCCTCTGAGCAGAATAAAGGGAATTGAGATGTCATGTGTGATGGCGGAACCAATCAATTTCCAGGGGTCAGAGGAGGACAGTGGAGCGAAGGGACATGAAATCAAGTGAGATGAACCTTTAGTTAATAGTAACAGGGTTCGACATCTTATGGAGGTGTAGCAGCGTGCACACATGGGAATAGTTTACATACACCGGTGGTTTTATTTAATATAAACAACACAGCCAAGGCTTTCACCACTCTGCTAGACAACAAAAAGGGAGCCGAGGCTCAAGGAGGATGCTGCTGGCTAAGTCACCAGGACAGAGGCTCCATCCTCACTGCAGTGGAGATAAATACTAGATTACTAATTATCAATTTACCTGAAGCTGTGACTGCAGCACAGTGCCGCCACTAATATGTCCGTCCCAGACAGATACAGAAACGACACCTCACTGCCACAGTATTATCTGTCAATGAGGCAAAGCCATTAGTAGCAGGGAGTTTATTTAGTCTCTGAGTGTGAGGGAGGAACAGAGAGACAGAGGTCCCCAAACATAAAGGGTTGTCTTACTGGGAATTTGCAGCTAATGGAATAATATGAGTGTATGAATGGGACAAGACATTAGTACAGATGGTCACACTGACATGGAGGAAGCTCTTCAGTGCTGACTGAAGTATACTGACCGTGTCGTTGGGATAAATGACGAGAATCAACCTTCATCGAGTCGTCTGTGTATCATCCAGACCGCTGCTTATATTCTTACATGGGCTTCCCTTAAAAGTCAGGGTTCATTTTAAGGTTCTTGCCATAACGTCCAGGCACCTGTGTACATCTCTGACCTTATCACCAGCAGTTCACTCAGGGAGACCAGGGCTCACTGGTTGTTCCTCACACTTATTTAAAAGCTGAAGGTGATTGTTCTTTTGAAGTCTGGGCTCCGACTCTGTTGAACTCCCTGTTCTACAGACAGATATGATCTGCAGCCTCTGCAGATGCCTTTAGCAGCTGAAAACCAACTTATCCAGACCGGCCTTTATTCAGTTCTACTGTTTAGTTTTGCAAATGCATGCACATATTTTATTAGCTGCTTCTTTTATTGATTCATTCTAACAATTGTACTCTTGTGGAGAAGTTTGCGACTTTGCCCAATTAAAGGTGCTACACTATATAAACTTTAAACTCACTATTTATTCAAACTTGCATCTGTCAATTTGTCATTCACTGAACCTGATTAACTGTAGATTTTCAAAGTATATTAGACAATATCATCAAGCAATTCATGTAAAACACACACATGGGCACATGCCTCAGACAGAATATTCTTTTAACCCAAATTGCATCCTACATCTTCGACTGGCTTCTTACATTTGATTACAGAATATCATCTAAAAGTCATGACTTTCTTTTTATCTATACTCTTGTCAATTTATGCAGCTTTAACGCTTTTAAACATGCAAATGCAAATGAACTCAGGGAGACAGGTGGTGAAGTGAGGAGGGACATCTTCCTTCAACTGGAGGGTTGGGGTTTAAGTCCAAGAGATGACAAGCCTTCATCCAGCTGAAGTGTCCTTGAGCAAAACACTAAGACTGCACTAGCCTCAGGAGTGCACTTCTCCTGCTGATGCAGCAGTCTGACTTCCTCTAGACAAGAGTGAGGAAATAGAGAATTTCCATAAGGGAATCAATAGAGTATCACATAATTATTAAACACATAGACCTTTGCCCCGCTTCTTGTTCCTACACGGACAAGCAAACATGTAGGCGCATTCTGTTTAAACCATGGTGCTGCAGCAAAGAAAACGCCTCCGTGCATTAGGTGCAGTACATTTACCAGACAAGCTAATGTACTATATTAGACAGGAAGACCAATGTTTCTGCAAAAAAATGGAACATTTGAAAGTGTAAAGAGAGAAATAAACACAACAGCAGAAGACAAAACAGAAGGATAATTGTTGGCATAGTTTACATCCCCCAGAGTATCAGAGTTTCTTGACCTTCAACTGCTCTGATGCTCATTGCCTGTAGGTGGCACACATGTCAGAATTGCAGATGTTATCACTCTAATTGTAACATCCTATTGTAGCAACTCAATAGTAAATGCTGAATGTTGTCTATAGAATATGCGTAACACCAATGTCAAGAAAGCTGTTTGCAATAAAACAGTGGTAGTAAAAACCGCACAGCTACTGAGGCATCAGCCAAAGTCTCACCTGGCACCTTTTCACTCCCACTTTGCTCTTCTTTGGTCTCCACCAACTCCTGAAACAAGTATCTGACCCTTTAGCTGCTAAAAGCTTCACAGTGTTCAACAGCTAGTCATTAACTCAGTTTGCTGTTTGGCACTGGGCAGATAAAGTACAGAGGGTTTATAAGTGTTGTGTTTTCTTGTTATAAACAAACGGATGTCTGCTGTGGCTCAAAAATGATGCAGATGATGAGAGCAGTGTCAGTGAACCTACACAGTTAATTTGTGGGCAGGAGAAAAACTAACAATAGCTCTGCAGCGCTGAGCGAAACTTCAGGGTCGGGTGGTATTTCACTGAGGGTTTTTCATAACAATAAATATTTATTCGACCCATCTTTAATACAGAGATATTGATTGAAGCAACCAACTTTGTTGTAATTGACAACACTCAGAACTTTTGTCTCTTTTTTGTTTGTTGTGTTTTTATTTCTCCCTTCCTAAATCAACAAACCATTCTTGACTTTTACAGAAAACAGCACTCATTGATATAATTGGTAAACACGACACCAACATGTATAAATCTGCTACAGTGCATATATCTGGCTCTCGAACAACAGCCCAGTGACAACTCGCGCATCGTGTTAGGAGTTACTGATGCAAGTAAAGCTGTAACTTTGGATAAAGTGAGTTTTTAATGGGTCATTTTGCTAAAGGACCTCAGGGCGATGAAGGAAACAACAAGAAAATGACAGGAGGGGTGAAGATGAGAAAGAAAGAGTGACACTTATTGTTATATCCTCACTGCCTTGTGTCCCGAGGCTACGAGACATAGTGGAAACTGATGAGGGCAGTGAATGCGTGTCTGTACATTTTTTCTAATTGTCATTCAACAGTAAAGAATAAACCAGTAGTGTTGTCTTGATTCTGAGACCTCGAGGGTACATCTCTGTCAACAAGAGAATCAATCTAGTTAAGACTGTACCGAGAAACTGGTAAAGGTTAAAGAAAAACATAGCACTGGAGGCATATGGGCATTTATTTCATGTTTACTAGCTGCTGACACTAACCCATGAGTTACAGTAATTCCTTTTCTCCTTAACTGAACATACCATTGTTTTCCTTCCTTCCTTCCTTCCTTCATTACAAACGCTGGCTCTTTTCTTAAGATGACCCAAAATGTTTCTAATTATGATCCTCTCCCACAGGAATGACTGGCTGCCAGGGGCTGGTAGAGTTCACTCAACCTGCAAAGTGTACAGCTGTTATTTTTGACTGGTGGCCAAAAAAACTAAACTGGAGCTTCAGTGGCAGGCGGTTTGTTAATTCTGTCTGTTTAAAAGACAGTCGCTACTTTTGGGTTTGTCTTTGAGTCACTTAATGGGATAACAAACAGAGGCAAATACAAGGAAGCACATTTTTCATCAGATAGAAATATCATCATGAGAAATATTCAGATTAATGGTCTGAAGCAAGAGAAACAGCAGGTGAGCCTGCGGGCTCATGTAAAGACTTATACACACGTACACACTCTACAGAAACAATCATGCCTCAAATATGTAAAAAGCCTCCCCTGTCAGTTACCTGTATTAATGTTATAGAAATGTTTTAGTTTTAAAATTCATTTAAGATATATGAAGGCACATACATTGCACATGCACTGGTGAGTGGATGTGAATGGCTGACCACGATGGTTGTAGAGCATCAGCAGTACTGGGTTGGACAGATGTGACGGTTTGAGAAGCAGAGTTCTCCACTGTAGATTTTTGCAATTTTAGGTTTTGTACAGCTTTTTAATTAACAATAATTATATTCATAAAAATACATTTTAATTCATGGTGCCTTTCTAAACTCCCAGGGACACCTAACAGTGCATCATATATAAACAAAAGAATAATACCTTATAATACATATTTTACATATCATTTCATGAGCATCTATGTCAGACCTAACATCACAGTGTGTGTGTAAAAATAAGTTTCGTCCCTGATCAGACAGGATTAGGTTTTTTCAAAGGCGCTCCTAAGTAATTCAACTTCAACTTTGAGTGAAAACCCGTCCGATGTCATTTTGTCCAGCTGGATGAATTGAGAGGCGGGCTTTCAGTGGTGTTGATCAGATGGTCAGCATCTATAATAGATGATAAACCAGTGTTGACTGTTATTTAAATACAGTTGTAAGTAAAGGACGGGTGATTCTGTAGAATCAATAGAAAAAAACTCCCTGCACTGCTTTTGTAAATTGTAGGCTTCTACAAAACAGGCAGTGTGGTGCACCTGGTGTTCTGCAACCTGTAAGAAGCGCTGGGTATGATCGGCAAGCTGTTGCATCATCTCAACTGTCCTGACTGCAGCATCTGTCAGATACTGTACACGGCATTGTCTCACAGGAAACAACAGAATACCTCGGGAACTGCCAAAAAACATCTTTACACGCTGTGTCTCTGCCATGGTTGGCCTGACATCTGTACCATTGGCCAAAGTTATAGCAAAAGGCAGTCTTCAGTTTCACTTCAGTGGGGATACAACAGCATTGTCAAGATTCGGGCTGGGGAGATTTCCTGTGTTTATTTCCGAACTCGTCAACACTCAAACACTGAGACAATTCTTTCCTGTCTGGGTCCCGTTATACAGGCGAAGACTGAAGCAGTTGTTCTCACAGAGGCAGGAGTGAATGCTGCAGCCCTGCGGTGGTCTTGTCACATCAGGTTGTGGATTTGATCACCAGGGGTTCCAATACAGATGCAACAGAGCAGAAGCAATCAGGCTTAATTCCTAGTTTTTCTTTACTGTATTCGCCAATAGTCTTTTATATATGAGTCATTCATCTACCTTAATGTGGCTTTTTTGTTGAGAATTGTAAGCGGCCTCGACTCGTTCAAACCGGAGACTGATCCCCCCTGGTACAATAAAATGTTTTCCTAATGTGTTCTTTCAAAGCCAGACTACAGAAGTGCACATAAAAAGAGCCTATTATTTGGTATTTCTGGTGGAACTAATACATGGGATATAATAAACTTTCAAATCTCCAGGATGCAAATGGGTGTTGAAAATGCACTAGAACGGTAAAAGGTGTTGTATTGAACTTGTCCTACCACATCTGCAAACACGGCATACAATATATTTATATTATATTTTAGATTACCAGATTATACATTTCAAATTCTTCCTCTACTGCATACACGCATACACGTCTCCAAACTGGACCTGAATGATTTTTAGAACAAACATTTAATTGCTTACCTTAGATTGTAAATTAGTTTGTGTTTCATTAATATCTTGGCCTTAACTAAAGCCAAAGCAACATTAACCAACAATAACTGAACAACTCAAACCAAACACAACCTTAGACGGCAACTGTAAAAACCCAATAATGATAATGTGATTAACACTAGAACTTTTAACTCTTTTCAATGTTTGCTGGTAGTTGTTATTTTGACTTTCGTGGAAAATAACCGGAACTACACAATCTGTTTTGAGTCATATAATTGCTACCACCTTTTTTAATGTGGATGATCAGTGCAGATAAAAAAAATGAAAAACAAGGAGACTAAATTCAGCAGGGGGCTGACATGTTAATAATTTAATAAATGCTATATATCGTTGAGATGCTTATCCTCAATTTATTTTGGGATAAAAAGCGTTTCTCTTAGCCGCACACCTGACAGCTTTGACCTCTTCATGAGGCTCACATTGCTCATGTTGCAATCTAACCTTTATGAGATGCCACTTTTCTCTGTATCATCACCATGACTGATGCCGACTGCCTTCCCCCGCTCAGTGTCATTCATTTCTAGCAACATTCAGTTCACAACACAACCTGGATGCTGCTGGTTAACACACTTTTTCCATTTATTTGTGCAAACTTGGGTCGTTCTGCACTTCAGCCGCACCTCAATGACCTCTTTTAGGAAGAACGTCTGAATGGGAGGAGACCTCAGGGTAAAGCAAGGACACACGAAAAGGATTGTGTCTCCCAGCTGGCATAGAGGCACCTGGGGAACACCGTGAGTGTAGCTACAGCAAAGTTGCAGGGGAATGATGAATTTTTTGTAAAGTTGCCTTTGCTGCAACAGGAGCCTGACCTGAATATGTAGCTCCTACGTTGATGGAGGAGCATCTGTGATTATTTGAGTGTTCGTTTCTAACAATATCAGATACATAATATTTAACAGTTACAGTGTTAAATGTGGTGTCTTATCCAGGTTCTGTTTGATGGATAGACTAAAATTAAACACTAAATTACTACAATATATAAATCTAATTATTGGTGGAGCAACATTTTTGTGCTTTTGCCTCCCTGTTATTTTTCGTCTCCATTCCCAAAACACATTAAAATACTTTTCAAAGTCGATTGTAATGAACAAAAAAACTTCTAATTGTTGGAAATGGTCAATACAACATAAAGAAAATTAGATCATTATCATGGAGATCATCTGTTTCACCTTTGCCTCTCTGACGGGGCAGTGAGATAACAACTATAATGTACTTGATTGAATTTTTTACCATTAATCTTATTAAAACTGACATTAGATCAAATCAATTTTATATACCATGATTTAATATATTATTTAGGTTGTCTGCTATAAACCAAACAAAAAGAACCATTGTGTGAGATTTCATTCAAGCATAAAAAAAATTCTAATATTTTGCGATGTTAAAATATTTTACACCATTGACTTGTTACTACCACTTGTTTTAGTTTTTTAGTTGTGTTGAGCGTAAAATAAACAATGAATTGAACTGACTGCACTGGAAAAAAGACCTTCAGGCTCCAAGTGCTTCCAGTTATTTTAACACAAATGCAAGATGAGCCACAGCCTCATTACAACTGACTGTACATTAAATAATATTAGTGTTAATCAGGAAAACTGTGGTACAATTAAACCAGTTTTGTGCAGATCATGTGAGTGGTGCTCAATACCAGCGATTACAAATGTCTCAGTTCTGTGTGGTGTACAGTCACACAGTCATTTCAGTGATATTGGCACTTTTGTTTCTCTAACACTCGAGGGAGTGGGCTAAAATATGCATCCCACTGAACAATCAGTTTAAAAATAGATACATTATACAGCAGATGAAGCTGTTCACAGGGGAATTCTTATATTTTTCAAAGTGTTCATGACTGATCATTTAAGGGTTCATTTGACATGCACTATATAAGAATCTGTTTGAAGTGGCCGATGCTTAATGCAAATGAGTATATAATAATATGGAATACAGGGCTGTGAGACTGCTGCACGCAGGAAACTCAGATATTATGTATATCCCTTTCACCTAAATCTTACACACTGGACCTTTAAATGTTTTTAATTTTTGTATTTGGCAAATTAACAATTGCAAGTTGTTTGGCCTTTGAAACTTAAAGTATCAATATTAAGTAGGGAAATTCATATTGTTCAAACAAATTCTTTAAACTTTAAATATAAATTTTTGAATTATTCCAAAGACGTTCTGTGAACGTTCTGCTAACTGATCCTCCTCGCTGAGGAACGCATGAAAACGAATTACAGTCAAATGGAACAATTATCACATATAGAATAAATTAACTTAGAAACGTGTGTCATTTCTTAACATATACTTGATCTCATGCACATCGTTCTTTGAATTGGTTAAAATAAAAAAAGTGACATAATTGAGATCAGCACGTGTCTTTTAATGTATGTGTGTGATGATTTCCTCTCTGTGCTAATTAAACACCCTGGTGAGAATGTTTCTGTAATTCAGACACATTTCTTCTGTAAGACGAGTCCAAGGATCATATTAAATAACAATGTTCCCAGACTTATTGTGGTTTGCAGTATAGAGATGACTCATGCAGAATATAGTTAGAAATTAAGAATTTTAATGCTCGAAAATGAATAATAAATAAAAGGATTCCAAACTTATTAGTAAGCAGACGAATGGGAATTATGGCACTTAGAAGGGAGCTGGATCTTATGGCAGCGTTTCTTTCTGAGAGCTGGCTCATCCTTCTTTTTTTTCTTTATGGCTTGAGGCCAGTCCTATAAACACGACTGCCCATCCCTGACGGACTGTGAGTGAGTTTTAAGGTTACACCATTGCTGTTTTTATGTGGCAGTGAAGATTGTTTGTTGACGCTGCTTAAAATGATATTTTTCATTTGCAAATATTGCGCTCTGCTTTATCATTGCTTTCGTTGGGGAAGGTGCAGCCTCTGTTAGGTTTTGGAGTTTGGCTCATTTGTTTCATGTTTACCTCTTGTGACTGGTCAGATCTCACTGTTCACATGAAATTTGAGCCCAACAATAAAAAAGAATGGCTCTCAAGTAAGACTTTGTTTGTTCCATGAGAGCTGTTAAGAGCAACCAGATCATAAACTATTAGGAAACCAAGAATTGAAATGGGTACAGCACATATTTGAGTTCCTGTAACTATGTAGATGAATAGAAGTAAAGATTATAACACTTCCTGCTAAAAAAAAAAAATCTCTCTCTCAACTGTGCAAAAGAACAAAACATTGAGTCGTTGGTATGACCAAAATTATGTTCAAGTATCTCTGTGAGGAAGAACAATATGAATTTATGAGAGAAGCCTGAATTAAAAACAAAGTAATTACTTCACCTTGTCTAAGGGCAGCAGCCTATTTCACATGCTAACATTCAACAGTTATATGAGCACACACAGCCAGAGCGCTTTATTTTTCCTGTGCATGGGTATGAGAGGGTCTGTGCTGACCCTGACAGCGAAAGAACAGCCTTTAATAACACACGTCTAACTCTGCAGGGAGCTTTGTTTGATTTCATTGTTTGAGGCAAAGCTGTCTGAATATTACCCAAACTCCTCTTGTGCCATGGCAGGAAGCTCTATCTCACTGTCTTCTTTCTTCATATTTTTATTGGCAGCAGGAGGACCACGGTTGTGGGTGAGTGTGGGCATGTGTCTGTGTGCCTGGGTTGCTTGACTTGAAAGAGTTGTGGAGAAGAGTGATGCACTGCTGGTAAGGGTTATATATATGTGTGTGTGTGTGTGTGTGTGTGTGTGTGTGTGTGTGTGTGTGTGTGTGTTTGTGTGTGTCAGTATGTTTGTGCAATTGGTAGGGAGTCTTTCTCACCAACTGAGCTGGCTTAATGGTCAGAATAAAAACATTTCTGGGCCGTCCTCTGACCGCAGAGGTCAGGCCTCGCTGTGAAAACTCTGTCCCCGGGCAGAGCAGTAGAGACATTGTAGAGATCCAAGCATCACAGGCGAGCCAGCCAGCCTTCATAACAACACTGCTGATTTGTAGTAAACTCCCCGGCCTCAATCGCCTCATCAATCAGAGCTGCAGCCCTGCTGACGGAAACACAGGCACTCAGAGATCCTATGCCCTCTCATGCAATACACATGGCATTATTGCACTCGTATTTTATTAACAGTTTTACGTCCCAGACCTTGGGGATGATAATGTTCCTGTAGCTGTAATTCTAACATGATTTTGAAAGAGAAATCAAACAAGGTGCATTGCCAGCAGTGTTAAGAGGGTTACTTTTCAAATGTGTTGCACTTCAGATTACGGAAAAGTCTTTGTGACATTTGTGAAGTAATCTATTACTCAGAGTAAGAAACAAAAGTGGCTCTGGTGGTGTTTAGTCTGGCAAAATGGATGACGACCCAATTTTTCTGTGACCTTGTATTTTTCACTGTGAAAACCGGTAAACAAAACTGTGAATTTACAGTTCCATAGTTACCCTGCCTTTAAAATGTAATAAAATCCTTCTCATGGGATCAAATGAGTTAAAACGATATATCTCGAAAATATGGTAATTTATTGATTTCAAAAGACGTAACTAGATTGGGAACCATATATATATATACATATTTATGACTAACCATTAACAGCTTCAAAACCAACTGCGAGTGAGATTTCTAACAGAGGATATGAAAACGTTGTGTGAATGGTTTTGTCATGTTGAGACTGTGAAAAGGAAGCTTCTCTCTCTGTCCCCTAACTTCTGCTGAGTTTGTATGTGTTAAAACATTTATTACAATCTATTCTTCAAGTGTTAAATCCTTTAATTTTACTCCATTCAAATTACCACAACCTACTTTCACTTATGTAGACTAGTGCAGTGTCTGTTCAGTGTCTGTTTGGAATGGGCTGTGTTGTATAAACCGAGGTGCAGAGTAAGGTTTGAAAACTTTGTGTTCATCCTACCTGCTTTGACTGCAATGCTTTGATGAAATTAAATTGCATTTGCTATATTATCATTCTCGTGTGTAGCCTTTGGATAAGTTTGAATGATTTGCTAAACTGGTATTATCCTTTCATACATTTCTCCGGCTGTTCCAGAGGTCTGTTATATATGTGACACAATCTTCAGAAATATTTGTAAAACTTTTTTATAATACAATTGCTTTAATCAGCTTGATATAAAGCATTGCAGCAACAAAACAGATGATGTGCTTTTACTTTGAAGATAAATTGCCAAACAGAAAGGGATTCTGTGAATGTTGTTGCCATGACAGGGATCGGATCAGGTCGATAGTGAATCAGAGGAGATGAAAAGACATGTGCAGATGGAAGGCACATTACCCCGCCCCCTCAATGGCTCCAGAGCACCGGTCGCCTGTTTGTCTTATATTCAACAATTGCAAATTGTAGGCTGATGTTTTTTCTTTTTGTCTTCTAAATAGTACAAACTGTTTTGAAGACAGGTAAAAACAGAGCTGGAAACCATGCTAACGTGAGCAGATGGTAGGTTCCAGGTCAGGTGAGGCTGAGAAGATAAAATGGCCCCCGCTGGCGTGTAATGGGGAGAAGTTTGCTGTGAGACATTGACTTTTATTTTGTGGTTTCATTTCAGCTATTAAAGTTATTTTTGTTAAACTGGGATGGAGTTTCTTTCTTGGGAACGTGAGTCACTAAAGTTTGGCTTTTACCTCTCACCTGGATGCTACGACATGTCATCATGTTAGCTAATGTGTATGTGAACTTTTCCCAATCTACGTATTGTCAGAGAATTTGTGACCTAAATTTGATTACCTTTAATGCTGTGTATGAGTAACTGAAAAGTATTCATCAGATTAAGATGTTTTAAGTTTTTTGATCCAGCACATAGTGCACACTGTCTTAAAGTATTGGGATTAGTTGAACCTCGAGGCAGCCTCCATTCTTAAGAAATTATTAATAATCTTTGCACGACTTAAGCCTTGTAATCTGCTCCCTTGTATTTGATACAATACTGAGATGTTCCGATTGTACAGGTTTCACTTTACTGTCCACATATAAAAAATTATTTAAAAAGTCATAAATTCAAGTGAGGACAACTGAGGCTCATCAAGTAAATAACGTTTTTCACTACAGTGAATACCAATTTGAAATTCAGCTGTCCAATTCCTGTTTCTGGTCACTTACAAAATTGTGTCAAATATAAAGTCCGCTTTTATGTTTAAATCTGGTTTGTTGAATTGTGGGAAAGGAGACTTTAACTTGGTTCTCTTCCACACTATGCAGTTAGTAATGAGACATAACTCCATCTACCAGAATCATTTTCTATCCCTCAGTCAAAGCCCCAGTCCCAGTGACCCTTCACATATCAAATTAAATAAAAACAGCAGGTTCAAAAGTGTTGACATCGTTAATCAGTAAGTTTATTGTTTCAGTGAATGATGGTGGGACAGTGGAAGTTGGGTAAAATATACAGTCTATGGTAAAAAACCTTCATGCTCACCACAAAATCATTTTTTTTATGTGAAAAGCTTGAACCGAGGATCTCGGTACATTTTCATGCAATTTCCTTTGCTAATAGTCTGATTTTCAGCCGCAACACTTAAGAGTAAAACACAAAACCACTCCAGTAAACTCACTGCCCCTTTGTTACAACCTCTCCGACCCCAGTGGAAGCTCAGTAAGCTTGACAGCACATTACGCCCTCATTTGCTTCCTTTCTCTGCCTCTCCTGCAGGTTTCTACCCAGCACAGTAAAGATGGTCTCTGTCAGCTGTATGACACCCATATCAAATACAAGTATGAAAGAGGCTCGCACTGAAAAATTAAAATGCATGTGTCAGTGCAGGAGCGCTTTAAAAAATTAAAATCTACAGAAAAACACCAGACCTGATGGGTAATAAATACATGCAACATGTTATTAAAAATGAATCCCTTTTGTTCCCCTCAATGATATTGTTCCCCTTGATTTCATCCGTTTGGAAACACTGAACAAAATGGAACATCCCTTATCATTTTCATGCACCATGTTCCCAGAGTCTTTTTCTTTCACTTCCACAAAACACAATCATACAGGCGTAATTCTTACATAAATTCATTCTGCTAGTATCTGAAAGTCTCTTCCCTGTTTTTTTCGTGCACCCTCTGACAAACACTTCTGTGCCTAAAGTCAATTTCTCTTCAAAACATTTTAAATACGTATAAATAGCCTCTTTGTCGAATGTGGACTACAAATGATACAAAAGCTGGAGCCCAGTCAACTTTGTAACGCATCTTCAAAAGACTGAACTAAATAATTCTGTTATCGTCGCTCATTAAAAAGAGGCCAGACTTTCTTCTCTCGACCAGCATGTCTATTCTAAGAAACAAAAAACCAAGGAAAGGTGGCGATGGCGGATGTGCTTTCTTGTTAACGTCACTGAAAATGTCGTCACCAAACACACGCTCACAGCCACAGCACAAACACACTGAATTATTAAATTAGTACAATATTGGTCTGCTGAGAGAAACTAATCTACATCCTAACAGTGGTTCTTTCCCTCCCATGCATCACTTGGCACATGCATCTCCCTTTTCTATTTCTACTGGATGTACCTTTTTTTAATTGAAAAAGAAATGAGTGAGTGCACCATTGAAACGAGAGTAATTGACATACTTGTGAAGAGCAGACATAAGCCTTTAATTCAATAACATGGCAGATTATAGGGGGCTTAGATTCCACCTTGGCTTGGAGTGCTCCCAGCGGGGGAATGGATCCAATTGGCCTGGACACATGTTGGTGGTAGAGAAAGAGCAGTGTCTAATTATACCACCGCCCCCCCCCCCATGAGTGGTTAAAAGGAACAGCACGTTAGCTGTAAGCACGAGTAAGCACGATCACACGCTTGTTACATACACGTTTTGTGTGCAAGAATAAAACTCTGAAATTTCATATGAAAGCGTTGATTCCATTGTTGGTGTTTCCATTTCTCCAAAAGACCATAAAACCACACTTGGACATGTTTGTGGTAACCGGTCGATGACCTGAGAGCTGGTGGGGCCAGGAGACGCATTGTCAACTCCCATGGTGCGCAACGAACAAGGATGCACGTTGGGTTGTTTTGACTCTCCTAACTTTTCTAAGTAGGGTTGGTTATCAAGAGTTGCTGGTTTATGTCATGTTTTCAATATTTAATATGATTATAATTTATAAATTACTACCTTAGAGATTATATGGCAACTTTTTAGAACAGTTAATTTACACAACCAGCTGCAACAGAGCAACGTTATTCATCTAGAGTTGTTATGTTTCTGAAGACTTGGCAAACTTAAAGTCCAATATTCACTCTCTTAACATTGTTTTCCATCTCTACTGTCTCCTGAGAGAAATATTTGACTGTATAGCGTCTAAATGTTTCGCTGTGTTCACTGAGTAGTCGCTAACTCTATCAGCCTGCTGTGGTGCTCGGTGCCGGGCAGGTATGAAAACTGCTCTCGGCTGCAGGCACCAGGACTGAGAGCAGCGACACTCAGCCAAAATTGTTGTTGGAAAGCAATAAGCTGGCAGTTGCTGTACAACTCTGTATACGAGTCACTACAAGCAACCACTTTCAAATACTTGTAGAAGTTTAAAACCCCCAAAAATATAATGTTGTCATGAAATTATGTTTTACAGGAGCTTTAATCAGTTTAACTTAAATCAATCAAAAGAAAACAAAAGACCCTCCGATGCCATAAAGCTGCATGGGATCAAGGGAGCTGTCTTCACCACCACTGCCACTGAAAATATACCTGACGCGACTCAACAGATCACTGTTCAACAGTTGATCACAAATCAACAGATGAGATAATGTTTTATTTTTATTTTTATTATTTTAGTTACACAGCAGTAAATAATCCTGAATAATCCAAAACAAACAATGGAAGCATCAAACAGCTGACTGGCTAACTTGCTAGCAGTGTGTTGTTTCCTACGTCGTACGTCGTTTGAGCCTCATGTGATCATTGAGTGAGACATCATGGCTCTAAATATTGTGACGTCTTCTGTCTCCCTCCCTGCAGTTGTCTGTCTTCCATGTGTTAAGGGGAACGTCAGAGTCGGTCTCTCTCTCTGTTGCTGAGTCCTCCACGTGGCCTTCACTTTCAGTTTAGTTTCTGTGAGATTTCTCCCCCCCCCTTACTTTCACTATCCATATTTCAATCAGCCACACACACACTTTACACCACAGATGCCTGACTTTCTTATGTTTAGTTCAATAAAGGCATTTTTGCACCTGATGTGTCATTGACGTGTCCTTTTCTGCAAGTCTTGCATTGTAGGAATATACTGTAATGTTAGTTTACATCCAATGAACACTCAGTGGAATGAGTGTGTTGGGATCTGCAGGGCTAATGTCAGGGGTAATGTTTGAGTTGCACTTGATTTACCGAATAAACACAAAAACATTTGCAGATGCATGTTTTTAGCCGTGTGCACTCAGATGTTGTCTCGTTAGTTCGAGTCCAACGATTGATGCCGTGTGTCTGGTTTTAACTGACAAGCTCACGTGGCATCACCATTACAAGGACCATAAAACATCCGTCTTTACTACGAGACTGAGCCGTCCGAGGACTTTCCTGGCAAAGATTTGATGAATGTTTTCAGTGCATAAAAGCTCACGTAGAGCAAGTTTTTCTGTACTGTGTGAATCATCCTCTGTTGCTGTTTTTATTACTTCCCCCCGGTGAATAATCGTTTATCCTGATGACGGACTGACGTTACTGATGTTCATGTGCAGAATCGAATAAATGATGTTCAGAGGAGCCTTAACGCCAAACAGTCATGTGAACCAAAAGGCCCAAATTTTAACAGCCTCCACAACCAAACCTGTGCCAAACACAGTGCAGCTGTGAGATCACAGTGTCATCACTGACGGCATGGATAACACTTACTATTATTTCACGTCTGACTCATATAAAACTGTTCCTTTTCTAATATTTTCTCCACAATTGTAGACGAGTAAGTGTTATTAGTCCCTTACAGGGCAGAAAGAAATATCTCTGTCTACATCAACTAAAGCAGGTATGCATGAGGTGTCATGGATTTTATTCAAAACCATTAAATGCAATCATTCCTGTGCTTCTTCTCAGCACTTATCATTCCTCCTCTGCAACATTTTTCATATACTGTTTAAGAAAGTCACACAAAGACTCCTGTCACAATTTGATGTGTGTGTGTGTGTGTGTCGGAGGCATTCGTCCATGAGTGTGTCCAATAAAGGCCTGAGCAAACACAGATAAGGTCACTTGTGCTTCCCTGCCACCCTGCGACATGGTAAAATGACCAGACAATAAAGAGGTGCACAGGTGGAATTTATAAACCGTAAAGCAACACGTCCAGACGTATTTTCTGTGAGCTTTAGCGCTCATAAAATTTGAATATGAGGCTAAGTTATTCATACAGCTTTTTATCTGGAAACATATATTCCAGAAAAAGCTTGTCAGAAACTCCTATGTGATTTTTCCTCAATGAGAACTTCTAATCATGTGACTAATCCCACATGTACACGATGTACGAACAAGCCTACAACACAGGTTAGTTTCAGTCTATGACCTTGATAACATACAGAGATCCCATATTATCTACTTTTACTCGTCAACAACATGACGCTTGTTCATCTCTCATTAAACTTATAAAAGCTTGTACATCACATTTAGCTGACGCTTTTATCCAGAGCGACTTACAATAAGTGCATCAACCATGAGGGAACAAACCCAGAACAACAAGAATCAGGGAGACAATTTTCTTAAAAACAGCCAAACAACAAATGCTACATGTAAGTGCCATATAGGTGCAACTAAACTGAATTTTTTCTTTTTTTAAAGAGTTGACGGTGGTTTATTAGGGATCGTCTTCTTAACCAAGGTGTAGTTTTTAAGAGGTAGAGGATGTGTAGACTTGCTCCTGCCCTGACATCAATGGGGAGCTCGTTCCACCATTTAGGAGCCACAGCAGCAAACAGTCATGATTGTGTGCTTGCAGTGAGCGAGCAGCAAGCCGATGGGCAGATGCAGAGCGGAGTGGACGGGCTGGGGTGTATGGTTTGACCGTGTCCTAGATGTAGACTTGAAGCGGATGCGGACAGACACTGGTAACCAGTGAACGCAGCATGCTTCACAGAATTCAACCTCCATTTTAGGATTTAAGTCCTTTTAGACACATTTTCTTTAGGACTTGCAGACCTTTACTGCATTAATACATTTACATTTGAAAATGAATGAGAGTTTTTCAGGCTCCTACATTCATGACCCGCACAAGGTTCCACCTGTCAAACTACTGACGACCCCCCGACGTACAGAGAAAAACAACCTTCAGGCAGTGATGAGTCTCCAATTAACCTGTGCTACATTTAGGTGATTGGATGAAAATGTCGTTGGTTGTTTCTTATGGGGGATTTCTCATGGTCTCCGTCCTCGAGAATTCATTGAACGGCAGAGATGATTAACAAAGGAACGGCCACTTATAACATAATTGTATTCTATTCTATTCATACACTCAGTCCATCCTGACTGCTCGCTCTCTTTTGACAGGCTGACGGAAATTATTTTGCACATTGCCCAACCGTCGTGCGAACCACTGCTCCACCCTGCCACCCACTTTCTTTTGTAATACGTATGATGTTAAAATCTCTTTGACTATGGCATGCAACCTGCAGCCCTCTGTCTACTACACCAAAATTGCAACAAAGCCTGGAGCTCTTCCTGAGGGCTTGGCCTGAACCCAGTGCAGATCATCATGCAACAGAATGAACTTGTCTTTTCTTTTTTTAGTAAAGTAAGGGCTTCTTATTTATTCATCTCTGTCGCCCAGGGTGGTGAGGTAATGGAAACAGAAGGAAAGAGAGGCAGGAATAGTAAAGCTATAGTACAGTGTGATGTACTATAGAAACTGACCTAAGCTTAATATATATGTCAATGTCAATATTATTAATATAGCACATTTAAAACAGCTTGCTTCACAAAGTAAAAGGTACCACCAAGAAAACAGCAACACGCGATACATCAAAAAACCATTTATATAAATAAATGGTTGTGATTGATATTTACTCAATTAATTGATTTAATGTTCAGTCTTTAACGTGTCAGAAAACTTTAAAAATAAGATTTTCTTCTTTTTGCAGATACTAGAGTACTAAAGTATTATCCCATAGGACAAAGAAAAGTAATTTGCCAAAGTCAGGAACTGTAAGAACAACAGAGTATTTGGTATCTTTGTTTGAAATCTCACTTCTACACAGACAACAATCATTGAAATTGTTGCATATTGAGTAAAAAAGAATCAATAAATTGACTGTGTCATCACCAGGGACACATATACAAGCAACTGAGCAGTTTATTGGATATCAGAAATTATGGTAAATTGCAGCTTTTCTTCCTAAGAGATGATTCTTTTAACCCCACACCGTAAAAAAGAGACAATATCCAGAGGGTCTTTTTAACCAGTCTCCTCTGGAAGATGCTTAACTCCACTGAGTGTGCATGGTACTGTATGTCCCTGGCCCTTCTTCGTAAACTAAACATGGAAGTTTCTGAACAGAGCCTGGACACCCACAGACGGGATGAAGCCTCCAGTGGGAGAGGTCGATGCTCTGAGGAGAGGGACACAGATGTTCCTGCTATCAAAGATTCAGCAGCTCCGGTGTAGAAGTCGGTGTATTTGTTTGAGTGGGTGGGCCAGAGACACAGGGGGATGTAGAAAGATGTAGAGAGAAGAAAGTTGTTTTAGCAGTAGCTCTCTCCCTTTGTGTGTATGTGTGTGTGTTTGTGTGTTGGGGCGGCGAATATTAATGCATCAATCTTTGTGAGATGCTGCAGGAGAAACTGATGACACTGGAAACCATCGACAGACTGAAGGACATGAATCAAACAGTACAGAAGGGTCAGAGACGTTCATTCACAGAGCAGTTTTCAATATGGAAAAATGGTACTAAAAGATATTTCCGGTTGTAAGCTAGTTCCAGTGTTTCAAAGAAACTGAGTAGATTTGGTTAAAGTGCTCATCAACGTCTAATTCAAGAAAAGTGTTTTATTTTCCATCAGCTTGTATTTGTTGTGTCTCCTGTGAAAGACCTCCTCTTTCCACTCAGCCGCACCATTTACAGAATGAATATTGTATTTGCATATTTGATGCATATATGATCATCATTGTATTTGCCTATATACATATTAAAATTTATAAATACAACATATTGTCGTTTTTTAAACATTTCAGATAAAGTACAGTCAGACAAAATGGTTTTGCATTGACATGATTTTCTATTATTCAAACCCACAAACCACACAAAGTGTTTCTTATATATGGGCAAAGATGATCTGTTGATCAGTACAAACTTAAATTCTGAATATATTTATAAACACAACTTCTGAACAGTGCAGAGAAATGTAAAGCAGAACAGAAAGATCTCTCATGGATAGAAACAATTATTTAGAATCGAGCCTTTTAATTCAGGTCAAGATTATTTATAAAGAACATTCAAAGTAACCAGAGTTGACCAAAGTGCTGTAAAATAAATAATGTGCAATAAATCAAAACAAAGAGCTGCAAGAATTAAATACAACATATAAGTGAAAATAATAATAAAAGGCTGGTAGGAGAAATAAAGAACAGCCTGATAAAACATGTGTATCTTCATTTTAAATGTGTTTCAGAAACAAATGACCAACCCTTCCTTTAAATACGTCGAAGGAGGGAGAAGACGTCCGAAAAGAACGATTGCATGATGAGTTTCCCTGAAGGGAAAAGATTGACATGACAACACACAAACTCTTGAAAAGCTACAAATGTCAACATCCTCAAATTTCCCTGGAAATACGCAGGCCGATGATGTAGATGTGATGAATATACTTTATATACTGCTGTATATTGTGTCCTCAGAGTACATTAGGTAGTAAATAGGTCATAACACTAAATGACACCACAAATTTAACGCAGACAGACAGAATTCTTAAGATCCCTGCAGGGCGGAAAAGGGATTGAAGTCTTCAAGGAGACATGTGACCTACTTGGCTTAACCTGCCTTTGTTCAACTCTGGTCTCAGAGCCAGCTGTGACACGTCTGCTGCTGTCAACTGGAATCATGGGATGTGCAGCAGACGGACGAAAAGAAGACAGTCTGCATATCTGTGTGTATGTGTGTGTGCACGTCAACTTTAAGTGCTGCGTGCCTGTGCGCAGCCCGGCCGCGTGGGAACCCACTGACCATATGCACGGCTAATGTCTGCAGACGAGCGGCGTTGACAGCAGGAGATAGGCCACACAGCTCTGCTCCATGAGCTCGGCTCTTGTAGTCTGACAGCACCTAGAGAGTAAGTACGGTGTAGTGCACACTAATGAAAATACATGGAGTTATAAAGTCTTGTTTCCTCCACTAGAATGTGGTTCTTCACGGGGGATTTGGTTGAAGTCGATCTCGTGTATATTCTCTTGTTCACTTGTGTCAATTAAAAGCACAAAGAAAACAGCTCCCTCTTGAGCGATTTTAATATCAGACATGTGGATGTATTTGCTCATGTGAGAGAAAAGAAATCCGGTCCTCCCAAACATCCAAGACGCACATTTTTCCCTTCATCAATGTTTCTTCATTTTAAATCCCACATGTCTGAGGAAACGCAGCCTTTAGGGACTTAGCATGGAAACGCAGTGTAAGCTTAGAGCATTATGTTATTTCAGTCCTCTGTAAATTGCCTTTGTGCATTGAAAATACTCATCAGTTCTATTTCAGGGATTGTTTTTGCTGCCCCCGAGTCTCCGTCCAATCGCCGGGTGGGTGTTTTACAGTAATACTGTGTTCCTTCTGTCTTCTGTAGATACTGGAAGTGCTACTGTAAATGAGCCTGGTTTCTTCTCTCCAGCAAGACAAAGCTTCCTGCTTTAATTAGAGCTCCATTTATGAGGAATAGAGCCACTGGCAGTCACTGTGGTCTTTATTCATTACAGGCAATGTATGTAGATTTTATTTCACAGACCTTAATTTCTCCTCCTCTGGCCGTCACTTCTAAATAATGTTTAAGTGTGAGTTGACACCGCTGTGGTAGAGCCTGATGACAGAATGGCTGCTTAGAAAAGTGGTTTGAAATAAGAACAATGACAGAAACCAAGTTTAATGAAGAATGAAAGCCTGCCTCCACAAGTTTTAGTTTTAAAATGCACGGTAGCTCAGTAACAGTTCCACCTCATCATTGCTCCAAAAAAGTAAATCCCTGCTCTTACGTTTTGCCATCGCTGTCCCAACCTCTCTGTGCATGACCAGTGCATCTCTAGGTTCATGAGATTATTTATGATATGGAGCTAAAACACTCACCTGGATGGAAATCAAATGTTGCTTGGCAAACCACTGCACCAGCGTGCCACCACTCACCAAACTAACCGCTCACCTTCTGCTCAGCACCGAAGGGCAAACAGATGCACCTTTAAATTTTTCTGTACACTGTCACGGATTTAAAGTTGGTGAGAGTTAGAAACTAAAGTGTGATTTGCTGCTTAAACTTGCTTTATCTTGTCAGACAAACATAAACCTCCACATTTTTAAAATTTAAGATTTCTATTTAAGATAACTTCAGTCAAACTACTTCTGGACTAAGGTTTTTAAAAGTTTTAAAAACCTACTTGAATGTCTTGACCTATTTTGACTGATATAGGCACATTGTTTGAATGTCTTTTTATTATTGTACCCTGATTTGACAAATTGAATATATTTTGCAGCAGATACTCAGGTCGATGGATCATGTGATGATGAGTATATGATTACAATTGTTTCATTGGTCATGAGGCCACCTCTTTCGCTAATGATGCCAAATTCACCTCTTTCAACAGCAACTGCAACAACTGCAATGTATATAAAACATAAAGTAAACGTACACATTCACTGCATCTGTTTTATTCTATGTCAGTGTTACAGCTTATTTTGCCTCCCGTGAGCAGGAAAACACAAATAAGTTAAATCAAAGAAATATTATCAATAGTCCAGTTAAACCTCATCTAGAAATACAGAATTGTTACTATTTTTTTCAGGAAAAGATTGTACACAGGCCAGGAACAGTATGAAACATAATAAGAAAGCAAATGAAGCAAAACGAGACACTCTGGAGGAACAATAATCCAATATTATTCAGTGGGAGCAAACAGCTTCTTGCTTGTTGAATTGTATGTTATTTCCATTGGCATTAACCCCCTCATTTGACCTACTCAATGCCCAATCTCATCCTGCAAGTTGCAATAACTCACATTCTCTGTTGCTGTTTGACTGTGGAAGTCCTAAGTCAGTTCAGTTACAGTAACAGACTGAAATTATCCTTTTATTTTATTCTATTATAATTTGGTAATATGTTTGTCGGATGGATCAACTTTTGTTGTGTGTTCTTTCCAAACTGTAGCACAGAGTGGCCTCTGAAAATGTAAGAGCAAAGTAATGCAATATAATAATATATGTGCATAACATCAAGAGACGGAGGCATCTCCAGTGACTTAACACGACCGAGAAGCATTGTCAGAAATATTGTTCTGTATGATTTGTTTTCAAAGTCTTCTTGATGATTTAAATCACATTGAAGGGTTTTCAGATGAAATGAAAATGCATCAGCTGTCCTCTATATCTCAGCGCTGCAGATAAGGTCTCAGCCATCGCTGTGCGAGGAGATGCCTGTGGTGGTTGGATTCTTCAGACGGACTGTTAAGTTGCAGCGATTTCAAACGAGTGGGAGCCGAGCCACTCCCAGAGCAAAGCTCGGGCTGACTCAAACACTCTAACCCCTGCGCCCCAAATCACACAGCAGTGTTATCGGCCAGAGGATACAATCAAGGAAACACATCAAAGTTTAGTCTCTGGGAGCTGGTCTGTTCACATGCACGCTACAATGTGGACCTCGTACACACACAAATGCGTTAATCCAATTACTCACTAATTGTGCATGAATACTCTATAGCGTGACTCAAAATGAAAGTGCAATTAGGCCGCTCTCTATCACGTGGCTTTGAACCAAGCTGAGCTTTGACTCTCATGTGCTGATGCTGCTTTCAGCATCTGCAGGCGAACCACGCGCTGCTGTGTGTGATCTGACTGTCGGACCTCAGGGAGGATCAGCGGGCTTCCTGCCCACCCCGATGTCGGTACCTTCCCTCTCCTCCTATTCTCACATCTATTTCAGATCCTCATTTACACCACAACCCTCCTGCTCCTATTAGTGGTGTAGACGTGTGTAACGATGGTTGGAATGTATTCCTGAGCCCGGGCCCGAGTCCAGCAACGACGTGCTTTCAACCCCTGAACGAGGCTTTGTGAATGTGTGTGTGTGTGTGTTTTGCATGCAATCCATGTTTATAAATGTTGTTGGGATTCAAATTCTGCATCTTCAACCTCGCCTGCTTCAGTCCATCTTTCCAAAACAGGAGTCCTGTTTGTCCCAAATCTTGCTGACATGAGACTGCAGATGAGCTTGACACACGCATACATATTAATGAAGCCGCACAGTCATTTATTCCACAGCTGATTTACATTGCAGAGCAGGGAGGTCCTAAATCAAAGGGATTTTAAAACACTTTACAAGATTTGCAAATGAGATGAGACAAGCTGTTTATTTCTGCAGCACGTTGTAGCTTTTGGCCCTAAACTTCATTTTAATCTTAATTCCTTCATTAGGCAAATACGACTGCGGCTGCCTCCAAGTCTAAACGAACGAAACGTGCCGAACATGTCTATTGCATGTTTGCATGTGAGAGCATGCATTAGATGTAGCCGCTAAATCACACTAAACACATTCATGAGCATGTACACACACACACACACACACAAACAATGTCGCTCGCCATATTAATCTCCTTCTTGGCCGGGACTCACTAAAACGTTATCTACTTGTCTGGTGTCTCAGGGGAGGAATATGCATGTGGCAGCGAGAGCCCGGTGGAGCAGCGTCGGTGGGACAGACTCAAGATTTGTATGCAACCGGAGGCACCTTTTTAGGAGGAGTGTCTGGTCTGTCTGACGCTCAGTGATTCTCGGTGGGTAGGGAGCAGAAGCTAGCTCGGTTGGAGGAAAAGACTCATGAGCTTTATTGATCAGACTCGTATAGAGACAGACGGAGGGGGGGAGCTTTTATTGACATGGAGAAAGCAACAGGTCAGATAACTGAAGAATTCATCAGTGGAAGAGAGTGAATTAAAATGATAAGCTCAAATATTTATTATTTTTAAAAACTGTAATTGTTCTGATCTGAAAGGTTCATGAGCAAACTCACAAAAAATAAAAAAAATCACACACGCTCTGCTGCACACACACAAACAGGTAAAGATGGCCTCTGATTCACTCGACCGTGAATGTAGGATCAACCCGGTGACAACATTTCTATTTTTAGATTGTGACGTCCAACATAACAGCAGTTGTTACGAATGGAAAAGTCAAACAAAACAATTATTTCCTGAATAGTTTGTTGTGCACAATAGTTACATAATAGTGTCCCTTGAATGGAACTGAACCTTATAGTTAACTGTGCCCAGAGGTTTTATAAACTGAGAATGAAAAATGCCTCTTGGGAAAATACTGAAGTCTGAGGGCCTGCAGGTGAAGACAGTGATTTATTTTTACCTGGAAAATGGATGTACCGCATGCGACTGCTTAGACGGGGTTTGAATCCACAGATGCATCTGTGGCGGCTGCTTAGCCAGAGAAGCTGCTCCAGTGAAGCTCCGTGTTTCCGTTTCTTTGCCAGCATCCTGTGCTACAGGTGATTTGTACAGCCTGTGGCTCGCCTGGCTGCATGGACTCATCAACTCGGTGACAAAGTTCAATCAGCACAAACTCCCCACACCGTCTGCCTGTCTTCACCAGACAACAGTCGCAGCTCCCGCTGTCCACTGCTGTCCGACACTAAGCTCCCCGCTCCCATTAAAAGAGACCTGGCACAGAGCAGGTGCATGAGTGAGCACAGGAGTTAATGCCAGGGCTCTAGTTTGAAGATACTCGCTTGTCTTATCTTATTTGGGAGGTGGCTGCAGAGAGCAAACTGGAGCTGAATGGTTGTTCTTGCACCGGTCCACAGTTGTTGGCAGTCTTCTACGGCACTGGTTCTGGCAGCACTCTGCAGGTGAACCCCTGTTATACACACACACACACACACACACACACACACACACACGCATGGAGAACTGCTTGTTTTGTTAAGCTGTGGAGATGCGCAAGCAGAAATGCGTGCGAGCAGGGAGTTAATCCTCTGCAACAGGTCATTTATTATTACGAAATGCCTGAGCTCTGTAGGGAAAAAGTATTATACATGATTGATGGAGTTGGACATGAAGCCCTGACTGACATGTTGAAATGTAGTTTCAAGGCTGCGGTAAGAAATAGTTGTTTTCTATACAAGAAAGATGAGGATGTCAAGTAACAAGCACATCATTCAGCACATATATATAAAAACCTTTTCACTGCAGCAACAACTGCTACAAGTCGAAGATTATACTACATACGACGGCTGCCTAACATATCCTGCATTTATTTGAACTTTGGTTGAACCCCTGAAATAAATGCACACAAGGTGTAATATATAAATAAACACTAGGGGCAGTGTTGCAGCAGGATGGGGGAAAGTTTAAAGACAAACAAAGTTCTCATCACCTGCAGTAGAGTGCAGCTTTGGCTGATACTTTGTCTCAACCCGTCTAACTGACTGAGCTCGACCCAAACCCGACAGGCATTCGGTTTTTCTGTTTGCAGACACGAGCCCGCGGTATCTACACGCTGACCTGCAGCAGCGATGCCTCTGCACAGTGAGAAACATGTAAGTCAAAATAACCGGAGACAGATCTGCATATTTTGACACTTTTGATACGTCCAGTGATTTGGACCGGCAGCGTGAGGACGTGCAGATGTGGGGTTTTAGTCAACAGTTGCCTGAACTGGTCATGAAATTTTTATCAATCCCCAGTCCACTGAGATGGGTTCTCTACAGAGCAGTGCTGTTATCACACTTGTCATGTAAATCATGAATTTCTATGTACTGAGCTCTATGATGTGCCCTCTAGAGGTGCCCTCCAGTAACACGTGTGCAAGTGTGTGATGAAGTTTAAAATGGTTGATGATCTGATGAGCATGATCTGTTCCCTCCACACTTACTATTCTTACTTTATTCTTGTTCTATTATTTATATATATTGTCTTATTATTACTGTATTATTCTTATTATTGCTATTGTCTGTCTTTATTGATTTTTCTTTATTACTTACTTAAAGGTTCAGTGTGTAAGATTTAGGTGAAAGACATCTATCAGGGATCTAGCAGAAATTGAATATAAAATAATACTAGTGATATTTTCACTGGTGTGTTTCGTCTAAATTGTTTAAACTGGACAAACTAAAACCTTTTTATAACAACTGAAGTTCACCGCAGGTTCTCTTTCATGTTGGGGGGGGGGGGGGGGGGGGGGGGACTTCACCTCTAGATGTCACTAAATTCTACACAATGAACCTTTAACTACCTATTGTAGTTGTTGTGAATAGAGCCTGTTTTTAGAGTTAAAACACACTTTAGAGTCTGTTTAAGGAACAAATAAGAAATAAGACAATCACCACTCTTGAATCTTGAAAAAATAAGAATATCTCAGGCCGAAAGTACTGACGGGTTTAAACATGTTTGTTTTTTAAAAACAAATATTAGTCAAGTTTGACGACTTTCCCTGAAATTACTTTTCCAGATTTTAAACAGCATAAATACATGATTACAAATCATTAAAACTGTTTTGATTACAGCAACCAAAAATAAACAATCTTATTTTTAAATCAAAAACATTTATTTTGGCACCAAGTGTTGAAACTGACATGAATAAATATTTAGATTTTATTATAATGGCTTGTAGACAACACAAAACACAGATAAACAAATCTGTGTAGACAAATGATTCTGAGATGGTCAGGTCATCCTGACGAGACCGACTCATGTTGCCAGACACCTGTTCACTCCTGAATAATGTGTGTGTGACGCCCAAGAGGCCGTCGCTGTTCTCTGGCACATGTGTAAAAACAGTGACTGCGTCGTTCCACGATGAAACTTAGGTTTTGAGGCGAACCAGGACCGACGCCAACAAAACAGAAATGCAGGTCATGTTCTCCTCCATTCTGCGTGACCCTTTCAAAAAGAAAGCTCGTGGGTGGCTACATCTCTGGAAGAATACAATTTTCATCTGGTGCAGGTGAAAGTTATGTCTCATATTTTCTATTTTAATCATCACTCCTGGTCTGTGATCACGTGGAAATGACTGATTTGTATTTAAATAAACTCAAACTCAGAATTGAGGCACTTATACTTTCGTTTGACAAGTTATTTTCTTTCTGTTAAGTGTGGATGCCCTTATTTTACAATCTCACAGTGGTTCTGTTCTCATCTGCAGTGACAGATCTTTGAGACCTTCTCATCACTAACTGTACAGTCTTCTGTGCCGTACTGTTAATTAGGACCAATGTATAGACGCATGGTTGTAAAACTGCAGTTTGTGTTCCCCAGAATGCCCTGAGTTCTGTTTAATGAGTCCCATAATTGTTATTTTACCAGTGTGAACCATCGCTAAGAAGGTTCTTTTGAAGAAAACTCAAGGGTGACAGATCCCGTGTCTGACTCCGGTGGGTTTTATGTCATCTAATCAAACATTGTTCTCTCAGTTTGTCTCCACTGTCTTCTCTTTGTTTTGTAGCCTGGTTTTAAGCAGTTATTTAACTTCTATCTGATTGCAAAACCTTTGTGACTGAGTGAAACTCTCATATCATCAGCAGACCACGTATACAAACATTTTTAACTCCCTATTGTTGAAAATTGTCTTCTTAAGTGTTAAGATTGTGTTAATTTGCTAATGGGCTGCGATGGCCCAGTAATTACTATATATTTTGGTAAGGATTATAAAATGTGGGGTTATTTGCGTCTTTGATACACAACAAGCTGTTTTTGCTCACACCTTGCATAAGGCTATGCACATTAGGTTGTGTGTCTGTGCTTTGAACGACAACTGCCGTGAGCTGAGGTGCGACACCTTTTCTCTCATTAGTTTTACTAAACAGGATAATGATTCCCCTGAGACTCTGCCACCATTCCTCCGTTCGCCCTGTCACTCTCTGCACTGCCATCACCATGGTGATCAAAGTCAGATGTACTCACTTCACACAACTGTACGGTCTATACAGTTGTCACTCTGCTCGGTGCCTCAGCCTTCAGGGAACGAGCTGTGTGCTGCAGCAACATTACACAAACTTAATTATTCTTAGGCAGGTGCACACGTACTTTGTTTAAAATAAATACGTCAATTTGACTTCTAAAAGTCAACAATAAACACTAACAATTGTACAAACAGCTATAATCACTCAACATGGATCTGGACATTTCCAGCAAAAATGCTTTTCAATAATCCCTGGGATCCATTCGACTGTTATTCAAAGACCCCTCCTCGTTTGAGAGAAAAAGAAGGGCTCTCAAATGTTCTTTTTTTAGTTCCACGTTGTTTCTCCTGTTTGAACAGTAACACCTAATTTAACAGAGCAGGCATCACCACCACACGTTTCACTGGCATATTCTTCTTTTGCTGGCGAAAAGCTCTCAGGTGCATTATCGCAACCTTCTGGCAGTAGTAATGCATTGCTAAGTAAAAGAAGCCAGTAATGCAAAGGGGACATTTGTTTCTTAAAACAATAACTGCATTAAGTATTCCAGTTTTTTGATTGGTCCCTCGTGATCTCATCACAAACTGTCAGAACTAAAAACATGTGTGAACTCGAATGTGTCCTTGGCCACATCTAAAGGACCATTGTCGCCATTATTACAATCCGCCTACTTATCAACCGCAACAATAAGAACACTTACTAACACAAAATGATTGGATCTTTTCTTCGATTGGTAAAGTCTTTCTTCTTAGATGCATTCATTCAGCCCATCCTGACACCACTCGCTCTTTCTCTCTCGATTGTGCCAACACAAAGACACACAAACACAGTGACATCGCACACATCTGTAATTACAGACAGGGTAAAAACAACAGCAAGTATGAAAGTTTTTATTGGCATATAGAGAAGTGAAGTAAGATGTGATCACAAGTTGTCTTTCGTGTTTGGAAGGAGAGGGTGAGGTGAGGGGTGCTCAGCTGCAACATGCAACTTCAACACTAGATGTCTCAAAATTCTACACACTGTACCTTTAAATCCCAAGCATGGACGGACAAACGTTACACTGTCCACTCTTGATCATATCTTTAATATCAGGTCTGCACAATGTTCTTTTCTATGTTCTCTATAACATTAGCGGCTCTTGTTGTTGAAGTCCTCTCCAATTTTTTAATCTGTTTCTGAGATCATGCGGGGTTGAAGTTCTCCTCTTCAAGCAAAACTCATTAAACGACCCAGAAACCAACCAGTAAAGATCAACAGTGAAGCAGACCTCACAAATTTGTTGTGACTCCAGATGAATGAACATGAAAACGTTGAGACCACAGGACACCATTCAGCTGCTTGACAAGTCAACAAATCAGTGCATCGGGACAGAGAGGGAGATATATTCAATATCTGCAGGGATAGTTTGTGAGCTTGCCAAATATGTTTTATTAGCTTGAAAAAAAGCACTGAGGGACGAGCTTTCCATCTTTCATTTGTTTCAACAACAAAAGCACAAACATCTCTGCGAGACAGAACCACAAAGACAATGAACTGAAAGAGGGCAAAACTTTACACTGGTGTAATACAGCAGAGATCAAAGACAAACAGGCAAGACACAAAAACACACCTGCAGTGACAGATGGAGGTAGCCCCCGTAAAGAAGAGAGAGGCCGACACGGTGCTGCAAGAGAAATTAGTAAACGGGAATGAAGGAGAAATAATAAAAATGAATCTATTGTTGATTTTAACAAAGTGATCAACCACAAAAACTGTGAGAGCACTTTTCACAGACACGGACGTTTTGTCTGAGGCCACGCAAGCTCGATTTTCAAAACAGGAAAGAGCAGCGAGAGCCCGACACGTCCTTGGGCGACACTCAGGGTGTTGGTTTACCACCATTACTGTCTCGTCCTGGACCTGAGCCCAATAACAAGGTGACTCGCATTGAGCTGTCGATGATTACTGCGGCTCTGCCATATATATTGATGCTGGTTCACTGTTAGGATGAAAGGGAAAAAACAGAAGCAGCTCTTTGGATGTGAGAGACAAGAAAGTAATATAAAAGAAAGTGTGAGGCAAAGAAAGTCTCCCCGGCATATTTAATTTATTTGAAGTTTGAAGTCCAGAGCAGCTCAAATATTTCTAAATTGATTTACTCTTAAGACCTAAAAATGCAAAGAGGAGCCTGTTTGTAAGGAGAATGAAAAATGTCTGAAGAGAACGAAATAGGTTAACGTCCAACTACTCTGCATCAGACGGAACAGAAAGATAGACGACAGGACAGCTCCCGAAAGCAAAGCCAAAGCATCTCGATCACTCGATAGGGACCAAAGTAAAAAGTCAAATAAATGGTTTAAAGATGGTTTCTGTCATTTCGTATGAAATTGTTGTTCGTCCAACTTTTAATTTTTTCGAAAGTTTGGTTTTCATTTTTATTTGATACCATAAAAATGGGGGGACAGATCATGATTGACAGATGATTGAACACATGAATCAGCAGGACCTCGCACCTGTGGCTCCACCCCCTCGATCACTACTGTGCAGACTCCAGTTGTGTCCGACATCACGAATCACTACACACAGTTAGTTCTCCATTTTGTCCAAATGTCTAGTGAGATTTTTTTTATGCCCTATACTGCACTCATTGTTTCCCACAATGCATTGTGAATACTGTACAACTGATGGTCGCTAACTGAACAATATCTACCATCATGCATTGCACTTGCGGCAGAGAAATATACAAATGTAAAACAAATGTAAAAACAAAAACATCTCAAAATTATTTGGGGATTTTCCAAACACAACATCCTGTAAATATGACGTAAATACCGAACGTACCATATCTTGGGATACTCTGGCTTCAGGATGAGGAGACACGTCGTTCATTTTCATATAGACTTCATAAGTCTGCTTCATGCATCCTGCGGTCGGGCTTTTTTCTCTCATTTTGACATAAAAAAAAGATAATTTAGCATCTGACAACCACGTACACTCACCAATTACTAATACATTTGCAAAAATCTTGTAACAATCACTTGTCAATCATCTGTCTGACAAAAGGTTGAGAATCACTTTTGAGAAACAGACCCCCGACGGGTTTGCTCAACATAACAATGAAGCATTCATGTATAAAGTTTTCACTGCGGGTGAAAAATATCTCTGAATCATATCTGCAAAATGTTCTCTGGAAATGATTTTGTTTTCCAGCAGCATCAGCTCCTGGCAGCTAAAGCATGATTCATGTTTTTATGGTTGTTGGTTTATGCAGGTCAGAGTACTTGTTTAAGGTCAGAGAAAGATTGTGATCTAAAACACTGGCAAAAGTCAACAGTGACTTAAAGCACAAGATAGGAAGCGTTGACCTTTTCCGTTTAACTAAACCGTATTTCCCCTCGACCTTCGCCATGTGTGGCTTAAACTGAAACCACGCAAACGATGAGGTGCAGGATGTGAACACTGGATTTTTGTTATTTCACTTCCACTGATAAACAATTTCTAGACAGGCAAATTTTTTTCAGTTCTCTGTCTCACATTAGTTTGCTGATGAGATTAATTAAGTCAGAAATCCACACAGACCATGTCTCCGCTCACTTTTACTCCCTCATCCACAAACTGAAGTGTTTTCTTCCATGTTAGAAGTTTAACTGCAGTGACTGTGTGTTGGCAGCTGGCACAGTTATGCAGGTAATCACACAGTACAACTGTGGCACAACATTTCCAGAGTCAACACTGAGGGAAGAATGAAGCAGCTTTTACAACACAGCCTGTGTCAACATCATGAAAACATTAGTCACATATAACTATGAAAAAAGTGTCAGTGGGTGTAATCCCGGCAAAAACAAAAACTTCACCAAACACATCACAACTTTACCAAATGTATAGAATAACAACACATGTAGAAGAAGAGGGATGGGAGGATAAAGCCCTCATACACACAAAATACAAATCAACCTTTACAAAGAAAAGTCTAAACAAAGGTCCATATATATATATATATATATATATGAGCAATGATTCCTAAGATTGTAAATCCTTATGACAAAGAAATGTGGGGCTGAGGTTTGATTTTTAATTCAACAAAATACATAGAACCTGAATTAAGAAAATAATTTAATGCAGAATGTAAAGATAACTTAACATGTCTCTTCTGCATTATTTGTTCTGTAAAATAAATGTTTTCATACCAGCAAACTTAAAAATATAATTTTTACCTGATAAGCGATACATCGGTTGAGCTTTAACTGTCACCGAAACCAACATTTTTTTCTGCCTGAAAATAGAAGGTGATTTTCTTTGCACCATAAAATTCCAGTTTGATGTTTAGAGTCAAAAAAACACAGCAGTGCTCACTCTTTGACTCTTGGGGAAAAGAAAAAGTGACAAATCTGTTGATCCGCTCTGCCCCCCCCCCCCCCCCCCCCCCCACATCTACTGTACAAATCCTCAGATGCTTTTTTAACTTCATCTCCAATCAAAGGAGCCCAGATTGCAATCTGTTACACAATATGTTTTGCTCCACTTTATCAGGCCCACAGATAAACCTCATGGCTGGAACACAGGCCTGTGAGTAATGAAGGCTCCCTCAACATAACAAGATCCTGCCGTCCTTATGCTCTCCTTCTCTCAATTTGTAGTGTCGCTGAGTTTTCACTGGTCATTTTCCTGCTCTTCTTTCAGAGGAGCAAGCCGGCACAGATGCTGGAACACAATGTAATCATTTTTTACATCTTGCAAGCATGCAGGCAATTATATGGAACATATTGTGGATATGTAGGCAGCTCCAGGTCCTTACTCTCTGATGGCCAAACCGTATTCCAGCTAATCATTTTATGACAACAATTAGTCGTCTGACCTGAAATACACGTAAGAGGACACAATGTTGACTTATGACTGAAACATATGGATTTCTTTAACACTTGATGGTGGGCAGGTAAAAACTAATGATGGAGAACTGAACTTAGGTGCCTGACGATTGGTGTTGGCGTGATCCTTATAACGACAACGACCAAACTAACAATAAATTCCACAACCAGATGAAAACAGATTAACAAGCTTTCTCTGCTCACTTTGACGGCTGATGTCAGACAGGACCTTGATTTACACGAATGCGATTTGATTGGCTGCTACCTGGGCTGCCACTTAAAACGTTTCACACAGGACAAGCTAAGGGACGCTACGGAACCTAAACGCATCTGTGCAACACATGACCTCCTCCCATTCAAATAAAATGTGAAGCGTTACCGTTAAATTCTCCAACACTTTAATCTTCAACATAACTACTACCTGCCTTAAAACATGTCTTCACTTTACAATTCAATGATTTACAGGAGTTTTAATCCCTCTAAGGATAATATGCTAATGAGTAATACCTCAACCGCAGACAAACACACAAACACATCACAAGTTGTTTTAGTTTTTTGTAGATGATGATGTAGAATTTACAGTTCTGGCAAATATAAGATGGAATCATAAAATTCATAACGTTGATGGTTTTGGTGAATTGTTAATAATCTGTTAAAACTTGCATATCAGACGTTTACGGCACTTTTATTATTTGTTTCAACTTCGTAAAACTTTGTAAAAAATGGTATAAAAGGCAAAAGAAAAAAACCCAAATACACAACACTGGATTAAAAAATGACTTTGTGGAACTTCACAGTTATGGAGCATTGGAAAGAAAGGAAGAAAAAAACTAAACCAAAACCAATGAACTCTGGTGATTCAGTGGTTTTACAAAAAGCTTACACAATCAAGAAGGTGACTGCCCCCCCGCCCTCACATGAAAATGCAAGAGAAAGCCTTAAACGAAAGCGGCTTGATTTTAAACTGCTCAGTAAAAAGCGTGCTGCAGCCGGCTGAAGCTAAATCAAAGCCACTGGAGGAGCTTGCTTAACAACTGCTTTTCTCTCCCAAACCACTGAATGCATCACTGGGGAGTTGTTTGTCTCTGGCTCGGCTCCAGATCAGCAGTTGTGCGCCTTCCGGTGCTGAAGATATTCTCCAGCTGACAGGCTGCAGCAAGCAGACCTTGTCAGACATTGGGTTAACTGGTGGGCAGATCACTGTTTTCTCTACTTCTCAATTCTGTCCGGGTCAAGAATCGGACTTCTTGGACTTTATCTACTGTGAATTTATGCACAGCACGTTTATCCTTTGAACAAGATATCTGTTCAGCACAGTGACTTTTAATCTTTTGTTCAATTCATTAAAGTGAGTGATAGAAGTTCACTCATGCTTTTTAAACCTTAGTCAGGTTTTGATTTTAAGCCATTTTCAGAAATGAATTCTGGAAAATGTTGAGAAAACTGGGTATGGACATTTTTGGAGATTGTCCAAGTAACACACATTTAAAACAACACAACTGTGGCCACTGCATTCTCACATGGGCTCACTCATTTCACCAGGGGGACTGTCTCTGGAAAGGTCTGAAGCAACTGACTCAGACATTTGTGTTCTGACGTCCATCCATTTTTGAAATTGTTAATTTCCAGAAAATCAAAGTGTCACTTTATGCTGCGTAAACAAGGCACTATATGTTAGAGGAGCCCAACAATCACATAAAGAAATAAAAGGTAGAATAATAAACAAAGTGAGTTGAAGGACAACAGATGAAAAAAGTTTGCAGTGAGTTG
This sequence comes from Paralichthys olivaceus, assembly GCF_024713975.1. NCBI lineage: Eukaryota > Metazoa > Chordata > Actinopteri > Pleuronectiformes > Paralichthyidae > Paralichthys > Paralichthys olivaceus. Next base: position 22,489,093 of record NC_091093.1, read on the forward strand.
CTAAAAGTGACCGATGATGTTGGACCTGCAGAACTCTCTCAGCAGCATATTGTCCCACTAAAGGGGTGAACCCAGTCAGTTAAGTTTGTACGACAGTGGCGTCACACATTTGTCCCCACAGACACCCACACTCAAAAGTTTGAGTGTGCACAAAAGACATAAGGAGGAGGAGGTAAAAAAAAAAAAAACAAAACAAAAAACAAATTCAGAACACTCGAAGGGGGATTAAATGTCCAAAGATGATCTGAGCGATTTGTACCCGTGTTGATTTGCTTCAATTTTGCTTCATATCTTTTCACAGCTGGGAAACCGCTGCTGACTCGTATTCAACCCACATTTAGGTGAATATATTTGTAACTGCTAACGATATTTAAAAAGTTGTAACCATCGACTGTAAAGATGGACGAGATGCCAGCCCTCTAAAGGTGAGTCCAAATTATCTTGATCGCCTCCTCCATGTTAGTGGATGGGACATGTCAAATAAATGTGAGTGTGTCTGCAGGACTTCGACAACACGATCACTACTGAGCAGACTCCAAATGGAAAAGCGGCAAGAGTGTAAAATGGTTGCACCCATATCCAAAATAATGTGGTCAGGATGCGTTGTTCATCTTTGTATTCATTCTATGATTGTAACATCTTTAGATGATTTAGGGTCCTTCCAATTATTACAGGGAAAATACAGCAATGGAGCTGTACCTACTGCTCATGTTTGACTGTGAAGAAAAATTAAGTACAATTGCACAAACACAAGACTTAGATTCAATTTAGTCAAATGTGTTTGGGATTGATGAAAAAGACAACAAACACTTTTAAATTTTTTATTTTAAATGAGTTTCTAAAATATGTGATGATACAACAGCTGAGTCATTTCAACAGGATTGTAAGAAAACAAAAACAGAATCATTTCTGGTTCATCTGTCGCTGGATGAACTTGATTCTTTTGTGCTACAGTTTGGACGATTATACCCTTTAGTTCCTTCTTGCAGATTTGTTCTCAGAAACGTTTCCGAGACACTGACAAAACAGTCTGGCACAAACAAAATTAATGCAAATTATAATAATCATTATTACATCCTGTGACTCGTATGGATTTTTTCGTGAATATATTGGATTGTATGAATGCAGATAACATTTTTATACAAAATACAAACAATTACATCAATGCTTTGAATATAAAAGACACCCCATCGCCCACAAGGAATGAAAAAGACTCAAAAGGAGCAAAAAAAGAAAAATATAGAAAATAATTAAATACCAAAAATAATAAATGCAGTAAGTTTGAAGTCTTTTTAATTGAATATAACTATAACATTGCATATGAAAATAACCATAAGATGGAGCTATAAACTAAAAGGTAAAATAAGATTTAGGAAATGTGATATATTTATTATTTAATATAGCATACTTCTAGATCACATAGAAAGTGCTTAGCATCATTGTGTCTTTGCTGACAGGGACAAATTATGTATTGTTCCCATTGTTAAGAATCCATTAATGATAGCCAAACATTCTTGGCTGTGCACTTTGAAAGATCAGGTAGAGACACTGCTGAATCTATTGGGCCATTCATTTTGTTTTCTTTGTTATTTGTATATTTTATTTGATCAGTCTCTGTGTCATGAACCACTGAGAACATTGGGTGAGCAGCCGCCTGTGTTCTACTCGCCACAGTTTCCTTTTAAAAAAGGATTTTTATTTCTGATGCGTCATGTAGTAAAACATGGTCTTCAAATGCATTAGTGACCTTATGCAAATGTAACTTTATGAGGCTTAAAAAAAAGTCCCTGTTTCCCTTGTTAATGTTAATTAATTGCCGTGGTGTTTATGCCTCAAAAATCTTTAAACTGTCTCTTTAAAACTAAAATGTATTTTCTGAAATCCTTTAGGTTACGTGCAACGCATGTTTAATGTGTGTGTGTGTGTACAAACTTACTGTAGATGTTGTTTTAGAGATTAGAAGTGCACCTCATAAGGCCCTGAGTTTGGCCAGAAGAGCCTCTACATCTGACTCCCCGTTGGTGCTGCAGCTGCTGACTGAAGCACCAGCGGAGGAGGTCTGGAGGCCTGGGGGCTCTGCTTCAACATTCATCTCTCTCTCAGTCACTTTAACTGTCTCTCTCTCCACCACCCTCTCTCTGTCCAGCCCGTAGCGATGACCCGGGGTGTTTCTGTACCTGCGGCCCGACTCTGTACACGCCGCGGCCTTCGCCCTGGCAGCGGATGGATGACCCTCAGGCTCGGCAGGGGCCCCCTTGGCAGGCGGAGCTTCCGCCGCCGCAGAGCCCACATTCACATTCTGCCGAGTGCGAGACCTTTGTAAAGGCGCCTTGTTTTCTGTGAGTGAGAAACAGATTGAGAGGTGAGCACAACTGTGGGAACGAGAGAGAAGAGGAAGAAGTTGATGTGTTAGTGACTCGTTAGACAAACGGAGGCATAGGGAGTTAATCAGATAACAGATTAAATTACAAGCAAGTTGGAGAGTAGGAGGAAGGTTAAAAAAAAGCAAGTGAATGAATAGAAAATGTACTGAAGCAAATATGATATCATAAAATAACATGGAAAGTAACAGGAAGCACTCTAGTGAGGATATGCAACAACTAAAGGTACAGCGTGTAGACACACATTTCTGCAGCTGAACGTGTCGTGCGACCAGCTCGATATGATGAAATGGATGTGGCTGATCAAATATGTCGCCCTTTTCCAATCTCCCAGTCTCTTTTTCCCTTTTCTCTTACAAACACCCTCCCACCCAGCTCCACCTCCCCTGATTCCATCATCATCCATTCTCCTTCCTCCGCTTTTCATCTCAGCTCTGTGCTCGTACAGAAGTCCTCTTCATCTTTCTTATTTCTCTTACCCACAACTCCCCCTGCACCCGCCCGTCCAGCGCTCTCTTCAGGCTCCCGCCCACACCCCTCTGGCTCCCGACTTAAAACATACACCCGGACTGACAGTGGAACAGAGTGACGGCCCAGATCAGACCTGCGTTCTGAATTATAATCCCTCTGAGTAGATCTTAGACTTCATCATCAGTATGTGTGCGCAGGAAGGAGAGGCTGAATCCATATTCATGTGACCTTGAGCGTGAGGCTGAGAGGAGTGGCACGAGGAAAGACACCACCGCATTTAAAGTTTCCTGAGCCTGAAATGTCTGGCAAACAGGAGTCAAACACAGCAGAGCAGAACAGAGCGACCCGCTCTGTCAGCCAATCGGTAATGAGTTTGGAGCGTGGCCAGTCAGTCATGACAGTGTGTTTTATGGGCCGCGCTGACAAATGACAAGGAACGTCCCTGAACACAACCTCTGACAAATAAATAAGGATAAAGGGAGGAAAGAGAGCAGACAAGAAGGAACCGACTTGAAAATTAAGCAAAAAACACAACAGCCTCACATACAGGATGTGCATGTGCACACGCACGCACGCACACACACTAAAATTAGATAGGCAAATAAAGCAGTGGGGATTTTGAGGACGGAATGAGTGGTGTGTTTTCTTACTGCTGTGACTGAACATTTACCACAGCTGAAAATCCAAGTCTCCTCTAATTATCTCACCCTTTCAGCTCTCGCTTCCTGTTTGTTGCTTCACAATTGTAAAAGACGACAATTACTCCCCACGTCGATCCTCCTGCTTCACGCTCCCTTATCATGTCCCTTTCCTCTCTCCTCCCTCTAAAAACCTCTCATCTAACCCCCCATGTCTGTTTCCTTTCTGCTCCATCACATCCACAAACACACATTTCGTTAACAAACAACACACCCACGGATTCATTGCTGATGTTGGGAAAATTATCAATTGTGGTATCAGCAATTTGCATTTTAATATCTTGTTTACACTTCTGCTGAAATTCTAAACTGATGCCTTTTCTGTCATCGAGTGGTACTGTCTGATTTCAAACATGCAACTCTTTATTTAAAATGTATTTCTGAGAGCATTAGCAAGGATTATCATTTCAACCTTTTCTGCTGTAGATGAACTCCCAATTATTTTGTATGTGAAACACACACTAGAGACAAAGTACTGTATCAATATTTACACTTCAAAAAGAAATAAATAAAAAAAACACACTTCAATAAGACCTCTTATCCAAAAAAGCATTTCTTTTCTTCCTAACAGGGCTCTACCCTTTAGTGGTGAACATGATCAAAGTGTTGGCAAGTTCAGTTTCTGCTCACTCTGCCTGTGACACCTAGCTGCCCCTTCCTTTGAAGCCCCGCTAGATTCTCAACGAACTCCTTCATCTAAGTTGTAAAACACGCCTGGGAGATGTAAAACACATCTCATCTTGAGAGTTGGTCCTTTAACCAACAACTGACACTGGGTTTTATAGGAGAAAGAGTCAAGTGGAATTTTAATCGAAGTAGCTGCTCTGGTTCATGATCAGGGATTTGAAGACAATGCTGCTGTCGTTTACAGAATACCTGCGTAAGGGCTGTGCTCTCATCCCTCTCAAACAATTTGACATGGATGTGCATATGTGAAATGCATCTGATATAGATATCATAGAGACACCAAGAATCCTTACATTGTAATTCAGCTTTTGTTCAAATTAAGAGTTTGTAGTTGTAAGTTAATGAAGATGTTTGCAGATGATGACATCACTATTCAGCATGAAAAAGCCATTGAAAATAACTTTCTCACCATCAGTAGTTAACTTCATCAATTTTACATTGCACTCCTATAACCTTGTAGAAATCATAATGTCACCAAACACCCCCATTTCTGAAACAACAAAATTAAGACAATCCTGTTTTTCAACTGTTTTGAGTCAGAAGACAATCACAGAGTGGAGGGCGGACCTCCGCCATGGCCCTGCAGTCCCCTTAAATTCAGTAAAGCTGCACCAAATGACATCACACATTACATGATATCAGCCCCCTAAATGAATTATATCTTGGGACAGTGGTGAAAATCTCACAATGTGAAAGTAAGAAGTTTGAAGTTCTTCAACCACAACTAACACGTAAGGCAGTTTATCATTATCATTTAATTTATCCCTTTCCCCTTTAACAATTAAAAAGTAACACAGGGGACAAAACTTTGGTCAGACCCCAAGAAAGATGAAGATTCGCTTCAATTTTGAGGCTGTTTGCCTCAATTTCATGGTCACTGTCATCCATCTACATCCGGCTTCATGAACAACACTAAATGGTTACGTGTCCTTGAAAATAAAAATAACTTATGGTTTCAGTTTTTTCCTTTGACTTATGGAGGTTAGAGTAGTTGAAGTTCACTGGCTTTGTTGTTAGCTTGCTTCAGGTTGGCTGCAGGCTATGAATCTGTCAGGACGTCCTTGTTCTTGTATCTTGCCACATCAAGAAAGAGGTGTTGATGCCTCTTCTACTGGTTTGTTTTGCATGTTACATCTATTTGTCAAATTTCTGCCACTGATGTTTTTTACTTTTTTCCATCCACTGCTGGAATTCTTGACAAATACATGTTTGGAATTTGGGAAATATATGGAGAGACAGATAAATGTCATCTTCATAACCAAACATGACAGCAGTCTATTGGAAAATTGCCTCTGTCCAATATTAGAAAGTTGTTTTCTTACTCTATTTGCAAACAGCATCAGAAAGGAGTTCACATTTCCTTGTGTAAAATAATTTGCTCAGTTTATATTTGCTGCTTCAACAGATGCAGATGAGCTTTTTTCACCCCCCCCCCCTCATCCTGCTCTCTTGAAGTTTGAAGATGTTAGCAGACAGGCGGGCTGAAGCAGGGAGGCTCAGCAGAGAAGCACAAAGCGAAGTCTAGACTGCAGCAGTGCTCGCTTGTCTTTTTTATTCCCCGACTGTTACAGATACACTGCCTGCCACCATTGTGGTGACAATGAACTCATCTACATGAAGAGCCGTTAAAAGACTGGAGCAAAACAGTCAAAACACGAGAAAGCCTGGAGATTGGTATTTTCCTATGTCTGAAATAACAAACACAATGCGATTTTGCTAAACTACCGGTCTATCACAGCCCTCAGTCTGCGGCTGTCCCTTACTTTGCTGGAAGGCACAACGGAGAAGAAAAACAGGGATAAAAGAGCCGGCGACTGAGCTTGTTGTTTCTCTTCATGCTCTATGCTCTGCTGTAAAATTTGTCTCACAACTCACCAGCCACTGACACAGTGTGAGAAAAGCAAATTCTCAAACAAAACAGACTAATCACTGCTGTGAATGGTTTGAGAGTCAGGAATTCCAAAATGGAGCTGTGTCACTTAATACATTTCTGATTGGATGGCATTTTTTAAGGAATGTGGGTCCCTGTCCAATGGGGAAAACAGAGCAGTTATTTCACCCCCCCCCCCCCCCTGCAAATAGCTGCGGAGAGGAATTCACATTTTCCTCTTGTCAGATCATTTGGCACATTTCCATTTGCCACTTCAAATACAGATGCAGATGAGCCTTTCCTCTCATCTCTCACTCCCCCTCTCCTCTCCACTCTTATGAAGTCTGCTGTATTTGATCACTTTAAGAAGAGCGTAGTTATGCAGACTCGCAAAAATACAGAAAGTGAAGTGACTTATTCTGTCTGTGGAGTGACTGACACAACAAGTTGAAGTTAGTAAGATCAAACACACATTTCTACACCCGCCATACATCATAACACAGCTTGCTGGGTTGGCAGTTCGCTGCATGTTCAGTCTAATGATGACTATTTACCCGTTTTTTTTGTGGAACATCAGTTTACTGCATAAGGTTACCTCCATGTATATTCATTTTATGCTAAATGTAAAATGTTAAACTGGGGAGAATCCAGTGATTTATTAAATTACTGATTAAATTACGAATGATTCTTTTTTATTATTCGCTAAGATATCAGAAAATGCTTTTTTGAGCCAAAGATATTGCTGTGCATTCAAATGTGGATGTCTCAGTGTTACACATCAGAGAGGCAACAGAGCAGAAGTGAGAGAACAAAGAGAAGGATTTATAGTTTTACAGGCATCAAAGTGCTCAGGTATATTTTCCAGTGTTTCAGAAGTGAGTAAAGACTGGCACTGGAATAACTGAGACACCAGTGACTCCATAGCTCCTATAAGGTTTAGGTCCGGAGGTGTGCATTTTCACTCGTGTGTTTGATAAGATTTCGAAGGTGTATGGTGATTTTCAGTTCCAGAATGAACTATGATTAAGCTATTTGTATTCAAATAAGATTTTTTTTAATATGTGAGAAGACAAAAATATTTTTGAAGCATGTGTGCACTGATGTAGTTCAAGGTTTGGAGCCATGAAACTACATGTTACCTTCCACCTGATGTTTTATGCATGGATTTGGTGTTCTTCTGTTACAAGCTTTTTATTTTCATAAAAATGTGAACATTTAATTTTACTGACGGTTTGGAATAATTGTAATGTGAATAATTTTAGCTTAAATAATTAATAATTTAGCTACAATAAGCAGACAGCAAACAACCCTCAGAACCTCTTCCCCTCCACTGGACAGCTGTACGCTGAGGTCAGACTCCAGATGCAAAACAGTCTCATCATTTGGTTTTTGTGAGCATGAGAGCACGAGCACAGTGCTGTGGGATGGGTTAGTGCTCGAGCAGAGGGAAGCTACATGTTGAAAATGTATGGCTTCATAAACGTCATGCATCAATGTGCCCGAGTGAGGCTGTTAAAAGCTAAAAGCTAGTAGACAGCTTGTTAGTTTGCCCGTGTGCATTAGGCTGGGCGTAATTAAATATCATTACCTGGCAACACACCAGTCATTGACGGTTTGTCCCTTGCTTGTGCATCATAGTTCACTGTGTGTACGTGTAGAGCAGCTTGTCGAGCTTCTCCTCAGCACAAAAAAGCAGCAGACAGGAATAAAAACAAGGACGAGCAGCAGGAAGTGAAAGGAGAGCGGAAGGAAGGTGGACTGCTGTGGAAGAAAGGGTGTGAAGACGGAGAGGATGACAAAACAGACAGAACAAACAGCTCTTGCGTGATTTGGAGACAATGAGTGTGATTTGGACGAGACTAAAATCGAGTACTGGAAACAGTGTTTACGCGATATTCATTTTGTAGAGACCACTGCAAATTCATCAATAGTGCTAATGCCATGAAGTTGCAATTGCACAAATCTGCAGAGCCACTCTAATTTGAAATGTCGAATACAGGAAGTGAAATCGTGTGGCGACACCCGAGGGTGAGAAAGATAGGAGGATTTAACTAGGTACCATTGAGTTAGATAGATTCTTTTACTACCCATTGATATTGACTCGGACCACCTGCGAGGTGGAAAGAGAGAGGGAGGAATACGAAGAGACAAGAAGATAAAGTATAAGGTGTGGGGCTGCATTGTGGGAAGAGCACTTAACAATCCCTGTGAGTAAAGTCTGCACACCAGCTCTGATTAAAGCCCATCCTGCTTTCACTGGACGAGCTCTGATTTTATTTTCTGTCTTTCCCACATTGAACAACCCCCAAATCTTGTCCTGTTGAAACAAATAACTATTTATAATAGAGTTCATTGAAAAGCAATACAATTTGGAAGCTTGATGAGTGGGTTTGGATTATTTTAGCTTTCCTTCATGTACTCAAGTACCACATCATCTTGCTCCAAATGGCAGCTGGTTGTGGAGTTGGGGATGGAAAGCATTTTATCAATCATTGGATCAACAAAAATAAATGAATTTTCAAGAACGGGTGACTTTTCTTTAAACTCGTTCATCAAGCGATATATTTGCTTCCAGCTTAATTTCAAATTTCTTTTATAGTGCTGTAGATTCAAGACCTTTATATTAGAGATTGAAAAAAACAACAACAATAATCTGATGTTAAATTCAGCTGTGGGATGTTATGATGGGAACTTTCAGTATTTTAAAATGAAATTATTATAATACGAACAATCAATTATTCAAATAATAAATCAAATATCTATAATACAATTATTTGCAGCTCTAGAGGTAACTGTTTTTGTCAGAGATGACAAAACATGACGAGTGTCTTTTTTTAATAATTTTGATAATAAGTAATATACATTTAATTTTTTCAGGAAAATTACAAAAACATCTCTTTTCTAACTTAAATACTTTTATTGATGGTGATGATCAGTCCAAAAAGAGAACGGTGCTTGCCCCTCTGACTCCCTACTTCTCATGTGCTATTTGAGGGGAGCTCACACAATTGGAAAGACTTTAATTGGTTTTATAATGCTTAGGAGATAAAAGCAGCCTGTTATTTTAATTGTACAAAAACTATAAGCTGAAAATAAATGCAATAAAATTGTGATAAAGACATCCTTAGCAGTAATCTATGGACACAGTGAGTGAAGCCTGGATAACAACCAGAGCAAAAGAAAAAATGGCAGTTCCTTGACATTTATAGGCCACCGTCCTCAACTCACCTATAAAGAAATCCATGGTCAACATCCCTGTAAATAGCTGGACATGGCATTGGTCTGTGCACAAGCACAGCCTTAGAAAGACATGACAACACATTTCATCTGCAATTCATGAGCAGACGTGATTGAGTAATATTAAAATCCAGTCAACAAGGAGTTGGTCGGGATGTTGTGGTGGTTCTACTGCTTAAAACCAAAAAGGCAACGTAGAAAGAGCTGAGCTGGCTGTCCCTCAAGTCCTCTGCCCCTCAGTGTGAACCCCTGCCACTGTGAGCTGCAGCCAAGCATGACATTGCGTTAGCACGCCTTGGTAAGTCGAACAATGCCTCAAAAGTGAGCCTGGTTCCCTGCCACTAGTACTTCTACCCTGCACAGACTCTTGGCTCCCACTGCACACAATGCTCTATTGAGAATTAAATTAAAATAAACAAAGCTTCGGTTTTGATTGACCACAAGAATCCCCTCGATGACGTGTTCCAAAGCATCGCACATCAACAACATTGTTGTTGTGACAAACCAGTGACTGACAGACAGAGAGATAATTGTTTTGAACCAGTGGAGTTTCAGGCAGTTCTGCATTTGCTGAGTCTATATCTAGTTTTGTATACAATCTTTGATATATTCATTATATATACACACAGACAGAAATAATCTGTTGATTCTATTGGCCCCAAAAGCCCATTATTTGTTGGACTATTCCTTGTGTAACACATAGAACCCAGATATAATCACACTACTGGCGTTACTGTGGCTTTGAGTGGAAAACAAATAAAGTTAAATTAATGTTTGTTACTAGCTTAGAAATAACATCTTCCAGAAATAATGACTTTCCACACTTTCAACTGCACTGCCACATAATGAAAATAGCTCCAGAGGATAAAAGCCCAACAACAACAACAACATGATGTTTAGTGTTGTAAATTACCCATTTCAAGCCTTTTAGTTTTACTATCTATTACTATCTCTGTAAGTTGTTACATTTTATTAATTTACCTGAAGACTTGTATTTTTAGACCAGTGTCAGCAATAACACAAATATGCAATTTGTAACACAATGTGGAAAAGCAAGCAAAATATCATCTTCTACAACATAAACAAATCTTTCTGCCTGTATAACAAAGAGAAAATACACCTGGCAGATGGTTTTAGTAACCTGGGGTCTTACTCCTACTTTTCTCTTATTATAGCAACATGCAGGGTAATGGACTGACAATGTTTCCTCATACAGGGACAGCATCGCTTCTGTGTGGGGTCTCTCTCTCTCTGTCATGCACACACACTCGCACACACATAAAAGCAGACATCAGACACAAACACAGAGAGGCAACCTGACAGACACACATCACTGCATAGACGTAAACACACACACATAAATATACACAGTCTTTTTTTAATAAGCACCAGCCTTTTCACTGTTACAGGTGTACACAGTATCAGCCGCTGCCTCTGGCATGAATTAAACATGCCTCGGTTTCAAGCTCTGCTACCTGTTGTTTTTTGTGTGGTAACTTCTGGTAAATATACCCAGCAGTCTTACTCTAATGCATATGTATTTCTCCTAAGTGGCTTCAAACTAACTAAGGGTTTCTATCACTGCTTTCTCAAGTGGTGTACACCTGTCACACCGGGAGAGGAAAATATTGATCCTTCACACGCCTCCAGACATGAAGCTGAAACAGACTCGCAAATGTATTCACGGATACACGGGCGGACAAGAGCACACATTCCTCTCTTTGCTTGCAATCAGTCAAAGTGACACACTGAAAACCCACAGCTGCAGACCAGTTAATCTCTCACACACTTTATTTATCTGAGCTTCTTTTTCCAAACACCAGAAGTCATGGTTCCTAAAAGAAGAAGTCTGTAAACCTACTTTACTGATACCAAATGATATGAAAGTTAATTCTGCAGAACGCCACACCCGACAGAGACGAATGAAGTCACTCGTGGTACAGCGGCGTTACAGAGCGGCAAGTCTCTCCCCTTACAAACTCTCTTTGACAAGTACGGACAGTGGCGTGCAGAGAGCTCACACAGTGACAGCAGATGAGTTTCAGTTGAGCTCATCATCAAGTCAGTTAGTTACAGCGGATACGACGAATCACCAGCATGTTTGTTATTTTAACCAGCGATGGCAAAAAAAAGCTGTAGCTTTTCTACAGTATGTTGCTAATGCTAACGATTCAAGAAATTTAATTTCAACTTTGTAAAACCGCACGAAACTCCACCCCTGATGCCACCGTCTAACTCAATGTTTAACTGTACACATCATACTGTGCAAATTCAGTTGTATTTATATGAAAAAGTCTGGATGGATATGTAATCTTGTTTACTTATTGATCAGACAGCAGCTGATATGAAGAATACAGTTTAAATTTCAAGCTGTTTCATTGAGATTTTGTTCTTATATTGCTGCTTGTGTGTAGATTTGACCTTTAATAAAAAAATCAGGCTTCTTGTTAAATGAAAAAAGACCAACCCAGCACTTTATACAGTTGGTACTTCATTCATTAACACCTATGAATGCAACACAAGATGAATCACCCTCTCTCTGAAATATTAGGAGGTAATTAAATAGTTCTACCTCCACAGAAGACTTCTTTTCTTTGTCTTGCAGTCCCTCTGAGGTGTTTCTTTCTTGCTATTGTTTCTCCTGCAAGCTGAGGGGTTGTGTTTAACACTCAAGCCGACTCTGACAGCTCTCAATATGCAGGGCCACTCCTGCCAAACAGACTTATGAATTCCAAACAGCCCGGAGTCATGCTCCATATTTCATTCAAGTTGAATATTTAAAAAGATCAACCCACTCAAAACCCTATAAAACCTATCGTTCTGGGGCCTTGTGTCCTAAAAATAAAATCGCATCTGCCATATTGCATTACAGACAGCCACATCAGCCTCCATCTCTTAACCATTTCCCCCTCTCTGTTCCCCCCTCTCTCTGACAAAACCCATCTGGTAACCAGCCTGTCTCCATCAACACAAGAGTTTTTTCTCTCCCCCTCTCTCTCTTTAAAACAACTGCACACTTCTCGCTCCCGCCTTTATGTCATTCTACTCCCATCTCTCCCTCGCTGTCTAGAACTCACTCTTTTGTTTTCCTTCACTGATACTGTAACTCTCACCCCTCTGCCATCCTTAAACCCCATCTCTTCTCAGGTGATCACACAGACCACCAGGTAGAAGAGAGTGTTTTCCTCTAATAATGCAAAATGGTTCCTTACTTCTCACTTCATAAAATAAGATGAAATGAGAACCCACACACAGATTTAACAAAATGCAGCAAAATTTGTGTAGATCGACTGCAATGCAGCCTGCTCCTGACAGCTCAGTCAGATCAAATTGATTCAGACTCTAATTTAGAAAAAAAAAAGTCAACATGGACTCATCAAAGTGTGAGAAACGGACAGCACAGCGAGAGCGACTACGTGCGATTGTAAGCTTTGCCTTCACAATGCCTATAGCAGTCCTGGAGGCTTTGCCTGGCTATAAAATAACACTACCATAATTAAGCATTGAGCATTAATTTATCTAGATACATATACTATATCATAAACACAATTTGAGCATATCCATAGCATTTATTTGCTTCAGATTGCGTTAACTAAAAGCATGGATATCACAGTGTGTTTTATCTGAGAATATTGCATAAATGTGACCCTGGAGAAAAAAGTGAATGATTAAATATGAACCTAATATTATACAAAAAAAGATTCTGCCTATTGAAATGGAGAAGGTTCACGTTAAAAGAATTAAACTCTATCTACCTATCCGTCCTTCTATTATCTATTATGGGTTTTTTTGTGAACTAACTGAAATTTACAATATGCAAATTGTATCCTTCCACTTGATTTCAGATATTATCTTTCATGAATAAACTTGACACACATATGCAGAAACCTGTGGGCAGCAGCGTCTGCACACACCCACCAGTTGGCAGGAAAGAAATTAGATCAAATCAACCCATGCTAGAATCAAAACAAACAGAAGGCGGTGAAATGTAGAGTGATGGTGACATTAAACATAAAATTGGTCGATTTTTACTCTAATGTAGGACACGGCTTAGTGTTTTTATTTTCCCTGCCAAATTAAAGGCAGATAACTAGATATACCCAAAGTAAGCAAAATACATCAAGGAAAAAACACTGCAAGTAATGTGTGGTAGAGAACAGAAGACGTGCATATACAGACTGGCATGTTTTTCATGTTTATGTAAACCTTACACTCTACTGCCTCAAAGTACAACACAGATGTGATTGTGGCTTTTTCTGTGAAACACAAGTGAACTAGTTAAGTGGAGACAAATTCAGATTTTTTGGCTTCACTAATTAGAAAAGACAGCGGCAAGCCCAAATCTAGATTTCAAAAACAAGCCATTAGGAAATTATGGGTCATGTCACAGGCAGTCCATTGGCTTGGGGACTCTAAGGGCGTATTGTAGGGTGCACACGCACGGACGGACGCACGCACGCACGCACACACTCAAATTAGGTAATACCTAAGTGTCATGTTGCCCTAGAGAAAATCCAGACTTGTCAAAGTGTTTGGTCTGTCTATTTCTTCTCAGCAACACGACTCTGTGAGTCATCAGTGAGAAGAAAGCAAAGATCGCATGGTACCACCTCAGGGCTTTGGAGTAATATTGCTATGCTCTCCTGAAACCATTGGAGCTCACTGACATATCAATGCAATTAGAATCATGGCTGTGTCCCAGTGAAGGTCAGCTCGCACCACTCAGACTATCGCAGAGAGAAACAAAGAGACAGTACAAGACTAAAAGAGCAAGGGAGGCAGTCAGAGAGGAAACAAATTAAGTGACAGGGTAGCTTGGCTGAGCTTAGCTCAGCCTCTGTCCAGGGGCTTCTTCATCTAACTCTCACACTGGCCTGGCAATTAAAAATACATGCATCAATGGTCTACGCGGCTCTTAGGAGAACATATCATAATGTATTTACAAAAACCACACGCAAGTAAATTGACGCAGCAATGCGACAGTGTGTGCAGCCAAGTGCGTGCCTATTTCCGATTTCTTTTGCTCTTAGAACTGATGTCTGACCAGCCTTGTTCCATTCAATGAACCTCTAATCAATGCTGCAGACAAATGATGTGGCAAAAACGGAGGTTACACACATCATGGCTCAGGGAAACGCATTAACCCAATCACCTCGAAAGCTATGGATCTGCCCAAAGAAAGCTGTAGTTCATCTCCATACCTTGATTCTACCGCAAGACAGACATCAGTTGGCCAAGGACGGCGGTGTTGATGAGATTGGACAAAATTGATTCTGATCAATAGAGGGCTGAACTGAAGAGTGTGCCCTCTCCGGATGAAGAAACGCATTTAAATTATGAAGCTCTGTTATGCAGCGAGTAGCAGTTAGTAAACATCTAGGGGATAACTTTCCTGCTGCCTGGGACCTCTAACAGTGACCTCAGTGTGTGTGGGTGCACAGGTATGCGTGTACTGTATGTGTGTAGGTGTAGGCAATAAATGATTATTTTAGTTAACGTCCAAGTGTGTACAATTACTCCACTGCTGGAACAGCACATGTGTGTAATATCTGTGCATGTATTGATGGTTTAGCACAAAAGCATCTTTAACAGATCTGGCCTGAGGGAGAGCCCAGTGCTTTACTGTAAGTGTGTCATCCATCTCATTCCTTTTGAGAGCACCCGAGGGGCCCATAGCAATCCATGCTCCCCTCAGACATGTTCTACTGTATGTCTCGACAGTCCATAGAGTCAGCAGCAGTGTGGACAATAGAATACATTAATATTGTAAGTGGCAAACAGAGCAACACTGCCAAATGGGTTTCAACGCGGTTAAAGCTTTGACTGTGACAAAGAGTGGCTTTTATATTAATACAAACACAACTGCATCAACAATGTACACAAAGTACTCGCTTTATACACACACAAGTGTTTTTACTGGTTGATGTTAGCCTTGACCTCTGCACAAGTGGGGGCAGATGAGGAGCAGGAGGGGATGGTCTTCTGGGTTAGTCTTTCTTCTTTCTACATGGTTATGCACAAAATCAGCATTTACAGCCTTCATCTAGTTAAAAACCTTGAACGAAACAAAAGAGTAAACACACACAGACACACTAGGCGTCACGACTCACCTACCGGAATCAATGTACCAAGCTTAATGTCTAAGATACAGCTGCATCGATTCAAACTGCTTGAAACTGAACAAAGCTAAAACGATGAAGGCATTTCAGGAGAGCTTGATATAACAGATACCTTTTCACAAAGCAGCTATTAATGTTTTTTAGTGTGTGTGTTTCTCTCCCTTGTATCTGTCAGTTTTATCAGCTCAGTGAAAGTTCAGATCACCAGTTAACCGTCCCTTGCACAAAAGTGTTGCAGAATAAAAAAACCTGCATTCTGTTGCCCCATGCGATGTTAAATTGGCCTGGATTTTGAACAGAATCCCAAGGAGAAACAAACCATGAATATTATATGATATTATTAGAATTGACTAAATGTAATGCAAACAGTTGAATTTAATACACAGAGCTGTTTCACATTGTCTATATTCCAAAAATAACTACAATGGCAATTAGTAGAGCGCATAACTCCTCCAAGGCCTAACAGTCCCCTTAAATTCAATCAAGCTGCACCAAGTCCCCTGAAAATGCCAGAATTTTTTCCATCAAGATATATGTATTATTCCCTGAGAAAATGGTGCAAAAACAAAAAAATAACAAAACCAAAGTAACACCCTATTTTGCAACATTTTATGGGTTCTTCTTTGCCCCATCATTCCAACAAGTTTCATGGAAATCCCTTCTGTAGTTTTGTCATTTTACCGCACGTTGCACTCTTATATATGCCATGACTTGGTTCTTGTAACTTGAAGAGAACAAAGTAACATGGAAGCACTGTGGAAATCATTCCAATGCATCACACTGTATTCTATTGATAAAGATATGAATCGAATTGTGTTTAATTACTTCCTTAAAACAAACTTTGATCAAGATGTATATTAAATCAGCTGTGTTATGCACAGTAGTGCCATGTATTCAACACAGTCAGATGTATGAAATAACATCTAGATATGTGTCTGTTTTCTCTAATCAGCCAATGAAAGGAACAATGGCTCAGTGTGAGACATCAGAGCATACAGGAGCACCTGCGGCACAATCCTACTTGTAATTATCACAGCACCAATCAGCAAACGTGCACAAGACAAACACAGGAACAAAGAAAAAAAAACAACGAGAGGGAGACAAACAAGTAAATAAGTTCAGAAAAAGAGGCACCACGACAGCGTGTAACATCCTCTGTCTGAGAATAATCAGGGAAGCTTTGGTGCTGTCGGTGGCATTGATCAGGCAGCAGATAAAAAACAGAGGGCGAGAGCTGGGCACTGTAGGTACATGTGTATGTGGCTCCTGGCTGCTTTGGAAACGTAGTTAAACGACAGTGACTTTCAGCTATAACTGCCTCATTATGATTTAGCAGAGAGAAGTAGCCAGGAAGGTCACTTTAATAATCTGCAAAAAAATACATATCATATCTGTACCACAAAAACAATAGCAATAATCACCTCAGAAAAAAACAACTCTCTCGACTCCCACTGAGAAAATGCAGGTATTTGTGTGGTGGGAAATATGTTTTGCATAAGTAAAGTCAATAATGACAGATAATGAGTAGTGCAAAAGGATATGAGGATACAGGACAGAGGTGTGAAGCGAGGTATTTATCACTGAAAGCCCAGCCCAGCCTGAGATTTTAACCTTGGTAAAAACAACAAGACACATAAATAAATGTAAAAACGGACCCTAGCAGAAGCAATTATGCAAAACTGCAGAGGAATTGGTTACACCTCTGCTGTCAGATAGAAAGAGAGCGTAGGTATCACACAACAGGCAACACGTGCTTGTAAGATGTGTCTGATGGAATTAAATTTGGCTGAGTCTAAATATTTTTCAAAATAAGTTACACTGGCTGTAATGAATACTCATTAGTACCTAAATGCATGTTATCAAAAGTGCAAGTAAAAAAATGGTTCCTCAGCTGTACAGATTTTACAATTATACACCTAACTGTGGCGGAAATGATCACCCAGCACTCATCAAGTCATTTAATTCTTGGCAAGATAAAACGTTCATTCAGCTGAGATAATGACTTCATTGAGACTTTGTCAATATCGAGATTAGTCAGTGAGGCTACACAGTCGATTGCAAACCTATGAGCAAAGTTCTCTGAATTTCATTTTGTCTACCAGTTAACTGAAATGATAAATCCAAAAGCAGACGCCAATCATTACAGTCAAGAACATCATCTGAAGGCAAGATCCCTGAAATAAGCAATGCCTCCCACATATGCAAATGCAGAAAACAGACTAGGTACAAGAGTAATGAAAAGACAAACTGTGGGAGAGAGTGTGTGTGTGTGTGTGTTTGTCATAACAAAGTATAGGCTAAAGTTAGCCTGAAACACAACCACGGCTGCAAATACAGTAGTCACTTCAGTGTAAGGTTCTGGGCATGCACAAATCATTTGTTTGCACTGATTTCATATCTGCCAAACCATTTGGCGAGGAGGCCAAGCTTACATTGTTATTGGAATTGCTTGAGTCTGGACATAATCAGACATCTCTAAACCAAGAGGGAAGATAACAGGAGAAGAACCAGCCTACATATCTGGTAAGATCCTTGGGTATTATCCCGGTGTATGGCATACCCACATTTAGCACTGGTCTGCACCAACAATCTTGTTTTGCAGCTGTAAATGAGTGATGATAAAAACACTATTACTTGAGTCAATAATTATTCTAACAATAATGCCTTATCAAACAGAATAGCAAAGAAAGAAAAAAGCTGGACGGCACTTTATATATAAAGTGCCGTCCAGCTTTATATCTACACACTGAACCTTTAAATATTTCATATGAGATAACTTCTGAATCCGAAAATGTTCTGATTATTTCCAGGTTTATGATTTTCAATTAGGTCTCAGACTATATTAGTCAGTCAGAATATCCACATTGGAATTTTTTCATTCCCTACAATAAGAGCCAGCAATGGATCCAAAATTTCAGTATCATTTTGGCTAAACACGGTTCGATTTTAGATGCACATAGAAAAAATAATTACTCACACAAAAATGATCCAAAAATTCACTAAATGCAAATAACAAGATACTTCACTTCAATGTGTGTGAATGACTTAATCACAACAAAATGACAGGGATGATTAGCACTGAAACTATTTTTGATTACAGACCTCACTGATTATGATGTTGGAGGCTTTACAAATGAGATCTATCTCTCCCTCATTAAAGGATAAGCTACAAATATCTGAATGAAGCTGGTTGTAATCACCAAGGTCTAGCCTGATACTCAGCTGAGTACAGACACACACAGCCTCACAAACAGATATATCTGAAGCAGAACTGGTGCAATAAACACCAACACCTACTGCAACAGGCTGCTTTGTGGTGCTGGATGGCAACTACTAACGCTTCATTGCTATAGGTGGGTGGACAGAGAGAGATGATCTTTGTAGAGCTCATGTTTTCCACTCAGAATGTACACAGTCACTGCTGTGGATAAAACACTGAGGACACAGAGCAGAAAACAAAGCCAAAAGAAAATGGAGGGCTAGAGTAAAGAATTGCCTTTTTTCTCTCCATCACCAGCACATATTCCTGACGTGTGGCAAGAGGAGTGCAGGCATGACGAATGCCGACTGATCACACATGTAAATGTAAAAGTAATTATGTGTTAATTATTGCAGGCGTTTACATGCACTCACGTACGTCCTACTACATAAATCAATTTTTCTGCTCACCATAGCAACAGGAACATGACAACTAGTGACTAGTCCACAGCTCAGGCTTATGAATCCTTTTAACTCAGCTACCTGGATTTTATTGTAATTTGATGATTTGAACTGTTTGCTGTGCACATGCAGTATAAGAAAAAAGCCCCCAAGATACAGGGACTGGCACTTCTCATGCTAATGTCTCCTCCTCTGTGGCTCCTGTTTTAAAATGCTGGTGGCATTTTATACAGGACTGTGACGAATCGTGACAACATCTACCTTGTTACTACTCCTCCTCCCTCCTTCCCTCACCCCCTTTCTGTCATGCAGAAGGTGTTTCTGTGGCAAACGGACAAAACACCTTTGTGGCAGAGGCTTTGGCATCTGTGTACTCTCGGAACAAGGAGCAGAACATTAATTTCTCATCATGCACCTTGTGGACTATGAATGGCTAGATGGGAGGTGAAGAACAGGTTGAAGGGATGTACAGTAGATTGTTTTATACCAAAATTGCCATGATTTCAATAATGGCCTTCATTATTAAGCTTTAAGAGGTGAGGGATTTAGCAAGGGCCTGCTGATTTCCTGCAAATGTCTTTTCATTTATTATCATGCTCAACATAATATCAGCGGTGAGGAATTCATTTACACAATACATACAAAAGGAATACATGAAACTGTAGGGTGCGCAAAGAGAGAGCAGGAATACACTACAAGGATAAAATGAACAAGCTAAAGGGTTTGAAACAGATGACCGGGAGAGGAAAGAAGAGGGAAAACTACGAAACCAGAAAAAGCACAGGCAAGGAGAGTGGGATTTATTTTCACCTGTCAACAGCACTTAAGGCCATAAACACATACAAAGCTTCTGCCTTCAGGGCATTGGGACAATATTGGTCAGAGTGTGTGTTTGTGTGTGATGGATGATCCTCCGTATTTATGTAGTTTGTCATCAGGGTGTTGACATAACACAACCCAGACTGAACCTAATTCTCATTGAGAAATCACAAACTTGTGGCAGCCAGTACACTGCTTGTCACTGTAACACTGATACAAATGGTGGCAGTGTGAGCTCCAGTCATCAGACAGCAGAAGACAGAAGAACAAGAAGCAATAAAAACAACTCCTAAGCTCATTAATTTGGTATCATATCCCTGATATTCAACTACATACTGTATAGAAAGATGGGCAACATGACAGTTCTCCAATAGTAAAGCCAAAGCATCTCTATCTCTCCCTAGTGGCTGGCTGCGGTTAAATACATTCTCTTGGAGATGGACATTTTAGGCAGTTCTTCTCACACCAAGTGATTTTACTATACAATTAATTATTAATAACTTGATGCACATTGATACGATGAGGACATTTCCTAACAATGAACATCTCTTATCACACTGTTGCAACATCTTGAATGAGAGCATGATGCAAAGTAGTGATCTAATCATGAACAGAACTGACTGAAGGGTAAAAATGAACCTTTTATTCAATTGTGGATCAAAAGAAACACAGTCAAATAACATGGCAAGATATCTTAATTCAGCCCCTTTATGAAAGCTTCTCCACGAGGGACTGGTGTCCAAACTGTGCTTTGGATAATTAAACACACAACCGGCAAATAAACTCTGAATAGCGTCTGTGAGGACATTGTCCCAGACAGAAAAAAAACAGGTGATGACTTTACAAGACGTCTGAGCCTTCTGGGTTTCCCTTGTTCTCTGTACCTTCTACTGAATGCTACAAAAAAAAGGCCACTAACATTTAAAAACTGCAATGTAAGGCAACTGTAATTTGACCAATTAAGGGAGGCAGGAAAAACAGACAGAGAGCGAGAGAGAGAGAGACTTTGATGATTACAAACACGCCTGGGAAAATGAAACTGAAACCGCAGGTGTTTTAAATAATTTGTCATTACAGCTTTGAGTAGAACATGCATTCATGCTGTGTAATGCACAATATGCAAATCCAGATCAAGTCTGCTGACTGAAATGAAAGCTACTCCAGATCTATCTCAGAAAATAAAGAATTACAACTTTAAAGGTAATATAAGTAAAAATGAGAGACAGTTTACATGCATTAATTGTTTTTTTATTGCCAATATTTGAACAGATTGTAATTTCATGTAAAAAATGAAACGTTTCAAGACTTTCTCGACAGCTTTCTTCAGTAAAGGGTCAGGGTCAAATCCAAAGGAACGAGAGGTTTGTGCTCGCTGCCTCTCTTTCACTCCTGTACAGCGCAAACAGTGTACAACAATATGTAAGCTTAGAAATCAAGTCTGTTAATGTTGACCAGACGGGCATCCAGCCCAAAAAAACTTATAATTTCAGTTTGTTTGTACATTTTTTGTCCATTAGCTCAATCTAATATTACTCACCGCACTTAAATCATCTGTTTATAACCTACTTTAGGATTATCATTGACTACAGCCAAAAACTCTGTTCAATTATGCTGAAACGTTAGCACATCAATAAAAATGAAACGAGAGTTGTGATGGAAAACATAAAATCAAAAATGACCTGTGGCATAAGAGCCTGAGATGATCCTCTGACAAAGCTGCCCAAACAGCGCTTGATAAGCTTGATCGCTTGCTAAAGCAGGCAAACTAGATAACACTGATGAAAATGAAATGCAGTCTATGTAATATGCAGCAAGAATGGGTTACATCCTAATTACTAGCCATTGTTGTACATTTGGCTAGTTGTGTATATATATATATATATATTTATATATCCTACTCATTATGCCTAAGTCCTAGATAACCAGGAGCAATAGTCTCATATATAATAACAGTGTAAATAAGTTACCTCATCTATTAACATGATGTCATTGAATCATGTCATAAAGGTCGGGTGCAAGCTCCTGACTACTCACTAAACTGACACAGGTATCATTAATAACAAAAGATGAGGGGTCCGCAACAAAAGAGTATTTTCAGTATCCATTTATTTGCCGATTGGTTCCTTGACTGAAGAAAATAAAAAAGTTCAGGAATGAGTGAAAAATGCCCTCGGTCTGACCAAAAAATTAAAAACTTAAAGCAAAGCAAATCAGCATATCTGTGAAACTGGAACCAGTGAAAATCTGTCCGTCAACATTCAGCTCCATGCCCTCATACAACGTGCAATTTTTATGGTAGTCATCCTGCTGATCTAATGTGGGTTTAATAATGCAGCATATAATGTAATATACTGTATGTTCTGTACTCCCATTGATAATTCAGGTGCGAGCCTGCGTGTGGGCAGATGACTGTACATCTGAATGATTAACTGAATGACCGAAACAGAAAGATACTGCAAAAGAGAGAGGGAGAGAGAGAAAGAAATGTCTCAGATGCATGTGTATAGCCTGCCAGTTTGGCTCTGGCGGACAGTGACCTTGTTTACATGATTTGTAGAACCACTGGGGCGTGATTAGCCCTGTTACATTATTTTCCCTCTCTTCTCCTCTTCCTTCCTGTCATCTCTTCTTTATCAGTCTAACTCTTCTTCAGTCCCCTCTTCTTCTGTTTACCTACGATTAAAAGCAGTTCCACCTGTGACTCCATTTATTTAGCTACTATTAAAAAAATGTGTCCATTTTACTATAATCCCATATTGCAGAGGGACACACAGAGCCCTCTGTTGGTCAACTTCCCTGGAATTGAAATTAATATTGTCAATAAAAAAACAGACGTAGATGACAATACAAAGGTTACAGAAAAAGTAGAAAAGATTTGTGATATTGTCCAGTTAAGTTTAGCAAATGAAGTTAACTTTGCATATGAAGTGGTATGAGAACATATGTCTTAAAAAATGAAATGCCTGTTTTAGAGCAGAGCCTGGAGGCTTGACTGTGCCAACAAAACACAAGTCAGTGGTGTCAGAAATGAATTACAGCAAACATCTCAGTAACACAAAACAGAGGGAGGGAGGGAGAGGGCCGCAAACTTCTTCCTTTTCGGACTCACCATGCTATCTGATTCTCTCAATCTGCCTATTTGTTAATGTCTTAACATTGTGACTTTGTGTCGTGTTCTTATTTTCTTGAAACTACAATTTTGTTCTAACGATTATACATTTTGTCTGAAAATGTTAGGGGGAATAGAACATTTCTTCTCTGAGGTTGAGTTTTTTAATGTTCTAAAAAGCCCACAGACATCCTGGAATTGAAATGTAACAGCTGTGACCCCGAGGTAATGATTTGAAATGGGTTGACATAGACAGAGTCAGGTGAAGACATTTGAATGACAGGGGCAAAATGGTGCTTTGACGGCCAACCAGTTAGGGAGTGGTTTCAACTGTCATCTCCGTCAACATGGGAATAGGAGCAGGGCGGAAGGAAAACTGTGTGTGTGTGTGTGTGTGTGTGTGTGTGTGTGTGTGTGTGAGAAAAAGCGAGAGGGTGTGTGTGTGTGTATGAAAGAGATAGAGAGGGTGATTCAGGGAGAGAGAGAGATTGTGCTGATGCATTCATGAGCCAAAAAAAAAGAAAGAGGAACAATGTTGTAGTGAACAACAATAGTCCTGGAGCTCATGTTCCCGAGTCTACACTTTACATCATGAGATTTGGGTTGAGGCAGAAAAAGCTGAATCACAATTTGAGATAACATAGCAAAGAACCATAATAACGAAGGTTCACACGATTTACAGGCACAACTTGGCTCTACGACTCAGAGGAAATAATCAGTTGTTTTACCTGTGAAAATATTAAATGTGCATGATGGTGCACTAGAGTGAAGTCTTGCCTTTCACTGCCTTGTTATAATAAACCTAGGGCAGAACATTAAGAAGTACACGGCTAACAATGTAAGTTAATGATGCAGTAAGAGATGTGAGATGAGAAGTGGTCTGAGTGGAACAGCTTGAAAAGATGTCAGACTTTGAAGTGAGAAGTGGTCATGGGGAACAAACTCAGCTCAAAGTGTCTTATTCTTCTGATGATACTTGAGGCAGGACTGAGTGCAGTGTGATTCATTCGCAGTAAAATAGAGGCGCCACTCTGAAGCTTTAGGGCTGAGAATAGATCGGGAGTACTTATATGCGCCAAAATATGTACCTAGCAACAAGGGTGAAAATTGTCAAGTTGCAGCTGTTTGCTAACAAGTCTGACATATGTACAGATATCTACATAACTTAAACAACCTTTTACAGCCACTTTACACACCTTTGGATGCTGTCTGTACAGGAGGGAGGTGGTACATGTTCTTAGTCAGCAACTCAACCAATTTCCATCCCACCAAGCCTAACTTTTTTCTTTTACAGTTTTAAGTTCACAACATCACAGATATTAACAAACGTTACACTTCAACTGGGTACTGGTCAACAAAGCAATCAATTTGTAGTGTGTATTCTCTCTCTCTCACACACCTAGCACGCACACACACACACACGCACACACACACACACACACACACACACACACACACACACACACACACACACACACAGAGGCATGGGTAACCCAGTGTCCACACAGCCAGTCGTGTGCCAAATGTTTAATGAACATCGGCTGGCAGACTAGCATGAGCAAACTCTGGCCCACACCACCGTTAGATGATTAGCTACAACCCACGGGGATACACCCGCAACCACATGCGCAAACACACACACTTTCCAATCAATGGCTGTATAGAAACAAGACTGTGCATTCAGTAAAGTGCTAATAATGGGTAAATTCCCAAATCACAGTGGTGAATAAAAGACATTATCCATTGTTGTCTCTAATTTTCTCTTTCCCTCTTTATTCACCTCTTAACATCTGTTTATTCCTCCTTTCTCATCATTGTTGTCTCTCGTATCTCTTTTATGTATCTTTTCTCTCACTCCCGACCCCCACATTTTCAAATTTCTTTTCATGTTTCCTATCTTTGTACCTCTGAAGACTATGTCTGCCTTCCTACTCCATTGTCATTATTTTTCTTTTGACAGGCAGCTACTAGTCAACTGTGACAGCCAAACTAAGAGGCTTTACTTTTCTGCAAAAAAAAAAAAAAGAATCTCTTTTGCAGGAAGACATTATACAAGGAAAACAGGAAAATGGGACTTCTCTTGTACAAATAGCGCTCAGTTGCACGAGGGAACATTTATATATTTCTAAGTAAATTATAGTCTAAACAAGGCTCTGCCATGCTGGTGGTTTTGTGAGGCTGTACTTGCTCTTGTCAGCATGCTAGCACCATTATAATGACAACACCTGCTTGCTGATGTGAAGCAGGTCTATTGTTGAAGATGTTCATCATCTTATTTTACTGAAATCTATCCAGTATTGCTGAGACATTTCACTCAAAACAAAATATTTCAACCTTGTGATTGCAGATGTCATTAGAATTCATCTGACAGACAGAATGACACTCATACCCACAGACTGATACAGGGCTATGACATAATGCAGGTATAACATAACAAACATAAATACAATATAAGCAATTGTGGGTGAATATAGTCAAATACAGTGTGCAGCAAATCACTACAAATGAAAGGAAATGTGAATATTTTTGGGAAAAAAACAATTCAAAGTAGTTCTTTGATGCAAATGTTAGGATTTTGTGTGTACTTGAGAAAATGTCATTGTGCAAGACCTCGGCCCAACAGCTAATCAAAATAGATTTATCAAAGCACTTTCTTACACAAATTGTTGCTTGTTAGCAAACACGTTATTATTTGTAAATTATGAGTGTTTGCAAGTTTGCACCTCTATCTTTGCAAGGACACACATTAGCATGATGAACTAAACCATCACACCTTTGGAAGGTGTGTCAGAAAGTCACTCACACACACAAACACTCAGAATATCTTATAAAAAACACATAGCATCCCTGGCATAAGCAGTTACTGATAATAATGTGCAGCAGAAGAAATGTGATTGATGTGAATCAGTTTGCATTAAATCATTTTAAAACCAAGATGTGTGTAAAGAATTCAGATGAGATGAGAACCTATGCTGTGTGTAAGTAATTTCAATAGCTGCAGCTTTTAATTCATAAATTTTTCCCATCATGCATCAGTGTTGTCTGTTTGATGTAAACATGTTGAGAATTTGACAGTGTGACTTTGTTATTTTTGGTTTAAAACTAAAATAAAAAGTTACACCAAACAGCTCTGTGGTTGTGTTACATATACACATAGGTAAATGATGAAATATGCTGCAAAATATCTTGAAAAAAAAAAGAAAAGAAGAAGCTTGCTGGGTTTTTCTTGATTTACACTTGTGCTTGACTGTGACTCATTTATTTAAAACTGTGCAAAGCCTCCTTGGTATTTTAGCACAGGCATCTGGGGATGAAACATGGTTAACAAATGGAGAAACAGCGACTAAAGGAGGTTGCCAGCTGGGCCGGACTGATATTGCACTAGATAGATATGGGGAGGAAAGGGAGAGATTGGATGGTTAGAGACTCAGCCTGTGTTCTGTGAGTAAACTGAAGCAGCAGGGTGTCCTGAGTTATTTAGCTTAAGAAGAGTACAGTTGAGCTTCTTGTGTTATGATTAATAGATTCATATTTTACACTGTTTTCATTAGCAACAAAGAGCAGGAGTTCAATAGATTTATCACACTCAATACAGCAGTAAAGCCATAACTTAGTTTAGCCTTTCTAATGCCTGCATTACTTACCATCATTTTCTTCCTTCTTAATATGTCCTGTTTTTTTTCTTATTCTGAGCTCAGCATTAGGGTTCAAGCCATCCTGAGAGTAAAACACCAAGGACCTGTGAATGCCACATAATAAGCAGCATCTTCAAAACCTCATCCTCTCAACTTGAAGGGGGACCTTTATATAAAAAATATTTATTTTGAAATCTATTAGTCTGAAGGTTTTATTGCAGCAGATTACTGATTTGAATTTTATTATTTTCCTCAGAGTATCTTATCCTCCTCCCTGTTGCAACATTATTAGAAGCCACACCAAGCAAATTCATTCATTTATTTCATTTATTATTATTATTATCATTAAATGTGGGAGACAAAATTTTAATGACTTTATCAGGTTTCAGTTTCACATCTTAAGTTGAACTCTAAACTCTACCCCCTATTTGCATGGTAACCCTGTATATAGTTGAAAACATGAAATAATGTAAAATAATAATCAGATAGGTTAATGTAACATAAATTAATGAAAATCTATTTCTTTAGGTTCAAGATTTAATCTCTTTAATGGCTAATGCAAAACATGTTCTTGCTTACTAAGAAGCTGTCTTTTCATTGACACAGAATATATGGATTGGGGATTCTCATATCAGCCATAATACAAATTTATCCCAATAGTGATGGTGAACTGGTTAGTGGTGTGATTGAAAACAATGGTTCCTATATTTTTGAATAAAAAGCAATGGAACTGCAAAACATATTTTTGTCTTTAAACATGACTGAAGTTCTCCTCTTCTCTTATGTATTTTGGGGAAATTGAAGCAGCATTTCTTCTTAATATTTAGTCCATACTTTTTCTATGTGGCATATAAAAAATGTTTCATGCATGATAGATGCAATATTATGTGAGATATTTCAGTGTGACATTCTATTTAATGTGCCCTAGTCAGAGGCGGTTGTCACCATGGCTACACAACGTTACTCAAATGCATGCATATTCCCACAAATCAGCCATAATAATAAAAGCACCTGCTTGTTGTGTGGATCACGCCAAAACAGCACCTAACCCGTAACCCTGAGCCCTAAACATGGACTCCACAGGACATCAGATGGGGTCCTGTGGAATCAGGCAACAAGGCATCAACATCAGATCTGTTAAGTCCTATAAATTGCTGCACATCCCACAGATGTTTCCTTGTACTGGGATTGGGGAATTGTGTGGCCACATTAATACCTGGATATTTAAATCTTCAGATAAAAATAGACAAGGTGTTGTAAAATAGACACCCACAATATGTATTTGAGAACTTCTCTTTCCACTTGTATGAGAAAAGATCTTATTATGTAACTATAATATACCCAAATATCCAAAAACTGTTAAGTATTAAGAAACTTTTCTTGAATCCAAAAATGAAAACCAATGACTAAATTCTACACATTTTGTTATATTCTTATGTGCTTACATTAAGATCAAATACAATTCAAATGAGCAGAGACAACGCAAGACACCAGGTGACGAGACAAAATCTAACAAAACAACAACAATGGAACAATTAGATTGTGTTGCCTTCACTAGACTTGTGCTCATAGACAAGGTTAAAGGAAACAAAAAAAGCTAAATTGAGGCTACTAAGACCCAGTATTCTCTTAATGAGGTACAGCAGAATGGACAATCATCCTTGACAGAACCGGAGTAACAGAAAAAAGGAGCAAGCCATTATCCAATTAATCTGCTTTTAGAGAATGTTTTTCTATTGCTGGCTAGGCAGACAGATGCAGCAAATGTGCACACTTGTCCAATAGTGTAAAAGGGTACGTTAAATTGTTCATATTCTGTCATTTTTAAGTGAATCTGTTTGGATTTTCTGTCTTGGCTGTATAGTCTGCATTTCAGAAAATGAATAATACAGAAGCTATGAAAATCAATGCAGACCAATCATCTTCAGAAGCTGCAGAAGTACTTAGGCAACTGGACTTTCTTGATTTTTCACCTCTGCATGAACTGAAGAAGCCTCTCGGATGAGAGGTGAAAAGCCTCCAATTGTCTAGCAACAGTAGAATGTTATTTCTGATATGTCACTAGAGATGCTGCACAACCGGCACATTAAATACTGCCAATTTCTTCAGGATATTTAACAACACAAATATCAGTAGTTACAATAATACAATTCCTCCATTTGCAATAAAGAAGCATCATGTCTTGTTTGCACATTTACCTATAGATAGTTGGCTGCACTCCATAGATTGAAATGTTTGCATTGCTTCCTTAAAACAGTTAAAATCCTTCCACAACCTTTCACGGTTAAGGTCCCTTGCTGCTGTTTACACCAAGTTTAAACGTCAACAAATGACACCAGCCTCACCCAACTGTCTTCTGACAAAACACCCCAACAAATTAGTGCTTGCCAGGCAAAGACCTTCCAAATTGATCTGTTTTTAAACAGCAAGGACTGATCATAAACTAACAATGAAGTGTGAATTATCAGGGAATTAAAAAAAGTAAATTGTCTCTAAATGCCATGTCAAGAGTTTGTAAATGATAGATAATTGTACTCGGAGCTTGCAAACACAGTTTAGTTATTCTAAATCTGTGGATGTACTGCAGGAAGAGTAGAAAGGCAAAACTGCCTGTATTACTGTGAAATCCGCTTATCAGTGAATTGGAAATTTAGAGGTACTCAGGCAATCGGACATCTTGCTGCATTTATTACAATTACACATGCATATCTGCACTTCAGTGGAAGTTGGATTCAGTAACTTGAGCAGCTGGACAAACACCAACAAGTTATTGTTCTCGTATACAAAGCTTTATAAAAAAAACAGAGGGCTGCGGTCCACAGGGCGATACCTTGAAGGTTTTGTTACACTTCCGGCTTGCTTCAGCGTCTTTGCTACCATACGGTACTATCTCCATGACAACCACATTCGCCCTGGGTTTGGATAGCTGGTGATCCAGTAAGCTTTGTGCTGATAGCGATGGTGGAAGAGAAGAGAGAGGCGTTGATTGATAAGCAAAGCTGCCTGCCTCAGGCTCTACTTGGCTCTGACAGGGACAAAACAGCAGTCTGCTGCGGCTGCCACTGACATTTGTTATAAATCATTGGCAATTTCATCAATAGATAGAGAGACAGAAAAGAACTGAGAGAGAGGCAGAAGAGTGACAAAAAAAGAGAAAGAGATACCTGTATCTTAACATTGTTTATTACATTTGTTTTTACTTTGAGCTCAGCATCCATGCCCCATCCTTCTCCTTCTCACTTCTGTCTTGGTCTTATATTCCTACTCAAAACCACCTGCCGGCTATGCAGTATGGAACCACATCACAAAGCACAAGGTCAAAATTGCTTAACTCAAAAGAACTGTGCTGTGACTCACCTTGAAGGGTCAGATCACACAAATTAAAAAGTACATTGTCTGCTGGGATTTGATGGATCTGAGATTTTTGTAGCTATACCATTACAATGAATGAATGGTGAGGTTTGTTTGATTTAGCTGAACAGACCCTTGGGCCTTTGGGAGGCAACATTGTGAAAATATTTTTCTTTTGAATGAAAACTGGTTGGCAAAAGAAGAGATACTTCTCGATTAATAAAGGCCTGTTTTATTATTGAGAGTTGAAATAACCTATAATCCTGACCAGTGGCATCAGTATGAAGGACAATTATTAAGATTTAAGATTGCAAAATTCTGTACTCCATACTTCCATCCCCCTTTTCAAGACTTCTTGGTCGTTTTTTAGACCATATTTGATTTCTTGGTACAAATAGCAACATTTGTATTATGTAAATTCAAAGTTTTAAAATCCAATTGTTTACTTTCTGACTATGTTTGCTGCAACAGCATATTCAGAAATTATTGGCACTAATTGATGAAATGGGAATCAGTAGCACCAACGTAATTCGGTTGGTACCCTTAAAAGTACAGAGTTCGGTACCCGACACTACTTCTCAGAGATGGCCACACAGCCAAACTGAAAGGAACACGAGCTGACCAAGAACCCCATGGTCACATCAGCAGTGCTTCAAAGATCTAGAGATGTGAGAAACTCGAGAAGGACAACAATCACAGCAGCACAAGTGGCAGACATAAGCCTCTCTTCAGAAAATGACACAGAGAAGCCTGACTTAAAAGTTTGGAAAAAACAAACAAACACCTGAAGGACTCAGAGAACGTGAAAAACATGGTTCTCTGGTCTGATGAAACCAAGATTGAACTGTTTGGCCTTAAAGGAGTGGTTTGGTTTTTTTCAACCTGGACCTTACATCCCGGGCTTTCACTGGGGTGACGTCACCGAGGCGCGCAGCCGCAGGACAGCTGATGATCAGCTGTGTTTGTTGCTGCTAGTTTTGCGCAACATGGCAGAATACTTATCAGGTGCATTACAGTAAAGTATTTTTTTAAAGCAGCTGTGTCCTGGTGCTTGGGCGTATTTACCCGGTTAAAGGCTAGCTAACTTCAGCAGGCTAACGAGCAGCCTCGAAGCTAGCGTCCGCTTAGCGACTGCGCGGCTCGGTGACGTCACCCCAGTGAAAGCCCGGGATGTAAACAAAGCAACTTGGACTCACAGGGGACTAGTGCTGGCGATTCATAGTAAATAAAGAGTTTTGCGGCAGATCATGCGTTATTTAGAGGCTGTATTGTGGATGCCCCAATCACTTGCGTTGTATGGATATACGCCGATCGCGTGTGGATCAAAAAGCGTCCGAAGGACTCCAAGTTACTCCAAACCTTTATGGGTGAGTAGATCTACATACCATATGCTGGAAATAAGGTCCAGGTTGAAAAAAACCGAACTTATCCTTTAAGTTGAGGCATCATGTCTGAAGGAAACAAGGCAACCTGTCCAATACCATCCAAACTTTGAAGCATGGTGGACGCAGCATGATGCGGTGCAGAGTAGTGTTTCGCAGAGATAGGGAAATAAGTCAGGGTTGAGGGAAGGCTGAATAGAGCTATGTTTAGATGTATCTGTAATGAAAACCTGGTCCTGAGCGCTCAGGACTTCAGATTGGGCTTGAGTTTCACCCTCCAACAGGACAATGAGCCTTTACATACAGCCAACAAACTGCAGAAGTAGCTCTGGAACAACTCTGTGAATATCTTTGAGTGGTTGAGCAAGAATCTTGACTTGAACCCACATCTGAGATCTGAAAATAGCTGTCCATCAATTGTCCCAATCCAACTACAGAGAATTTTCTTCTCAAATCTTGATAGAGCTGTAACAGAGGTGAGTTGTTCTGTGTTTCTGTTTGGTGATGTTTATTTATCTCTGTTTGGATATTCAAATAGATCATTTAAGCATACTAAAGTGGTTGTCAACTCCTTTACCCCCTTTCATCATGGAAGTATGAAGCCTTCAGTCTTAGAAACTGGGACAAAACAAAAGATAATGACTTACATCTAATCAAAAAGATGACATAAGAAACATCCAACATCATCTACAGAGCCACTGTGAACTGTCAATGTGTGAAGTTGAATTTGCACATGAAAGCACAGTGGTTTAACATTAAATGTTTCATTATTTGATTCCACTACACTGCCAGGAGAAGATCAGAGACTTTCCTCTTCCCTGATCTATTTTGGTGCTCATCATTCCCCCCTCTCTAACACCTGAGACATGTAATTATCCAATAAAAAAAAAACCGTAACGCTACGTTTTGTCATTTCTTTCCCAGCAAGATGTTTTTAAAATGTGACATTGCAGAGTGACAAGCTGGAAGGCCAGTGATCATAGTAATTAACTAGAAAATGAAATCAAGTCATCAAGAACAGTTTTAGCAGTCGTGGGCTATTAAATATTTATTAAAAAAGAAACTATCTTCTATGAAGTCAAACCCTTTACGGTATACACTATTCAAACTTAAACACACCCACCTTTAATATATTCACAATGTCTCCATGTGATTATTTTTCACAGGCACAGATGGACTATTCTTTGCATGTTTCATGAAATGATATGGGATCATCTTTTGGTTCAGCCCGTCTGTCTCATGGACCGAGTCTTCGTGTAATCACTCACCTCCCTGATAAATCATGTCCCCTCTGCTGTAGCCCAAACACCTTCTATTGTCAGAGCTCAGGCTCAGCTTGCTGGAGAGGCTGATGGATGATTTACAGGCAGGCAGCCCCTTCTCTCTAAAACCTTCCTAGGTGGATAAGCCTTGTTCATTAACCCTCTAACACTTTTGAGAGTGCAGGGTGGTCAGGGGTGACACTTTGTCCATGTAAGAAGAAGAGAACAATAAGGACAGATGTTATCCAAGTGTCTGTGTGTGTGCCGCCAGAGCAAATAAGGTTTTTTTTGTATTATCTTCTCAAAGCCTACCACTGTAGTCTCATCTAAGACAGAGAGCTAAGGATCTAAGGCTTAATCCCAAAGAGTTCATGAAAGACTACTGTTCTTCAACCCTTTTTTAAGACAAACAGCTGAATGTTTTTTTGAAAGTAAAACTGCAAATGTTTAAATTCATGATCTGAGCATTTAAGATTGGGATAATGCAATATAGCCAACATTTTACTTATGTCTGGAATATGGCTAGAGTTGAATAAGGCTAGAGTAATGAAGCCCATGGTGTGACAAGGGACGAAACTGTAAACGTTTCCAGAGTAATATTACTAGTAGTATCACCATGTGAAATGTTAATTATCATTAAAACCATGTTCAATTGTCATGCTTTGACAAACCAAGGCTACATAAAGTCTTCCAGACAAAGGTGCAGCATTAAATATGAACAAGATGAGAGGCAGTGACAGAACCCCAGAGATTTGTCAAGTGACTACTTGAGTGAGTACATGATTTTAGGCTAAGCTTTTCTTGTGAGCAAATAGTGACAATACTGTGATAATATTGATGACCATAACCATTTTGATCAATTTAATCTGTGGTATGCAATTTTCACACCGTTTTGTCTCTACCTGCAACTAATGTAATACTTTGTCTTACTATGGGAAGTACTGTATTTTCCTACAACTTCCCTCTATGTAATGACAATTACATAGTAGATAATGCAGATATAAATTTAGATTTAGAAAAATAAAATGTGGGAATATTGTGGTATATATAATGTTTACCAAAAGTAACATAACAATAACATATACAGATCACTTTAAAAGATTATGTAAGGGTATTAAAAATATATGTATGGATTATGTCCACACTCAGCAGGCTGATTTTAAAACACTGCTCATGTGAAAATCACTCTAGTGTTTTGCGTAGCTCAATTTAAGCTCAGTGTCAGAATATTAAAAAAAGAGTGACTGGAAGGCAATAAGGACGAGAGGATTCAAGATGTGCTCCTGAGAGGTATGCCCACAAGCACACAACAAAGTACAAGGTGCATTCAGACAGCCTACAGACCTCACTGCTTATGATTTTTTGGAACCCAATGGGCCTGTACCCACTGCTATAAAAGTGTCATTGTCGTCAAAAGAAAATGATGCTTAATAATAATAACAGCACCTAGGGAATGATCTTTGAGCAGTATTGCTTGCAAATTTGACAAAGTGTCATGTGCTTTATTGCACAAAGGCCTATAGCCATGCAATGTAAATAACTGTTGTTTGCATACTTGCTTCAGAAGCACAAAATACTATAGTTTATTCACTTGTGATCCAAGCCGAGGCATATTACAAATGAACAAAGTACACAAGGCAAAATTTAAGTGTGAAACAACTATATATGCATATTGTCTTTATTTGTGCTTTTGAGAAAACATTTATAAATTAGTTCTGGCATCTGTTTGTGTGTAACAATGGCAGAAATAGCATTATGAACAGGACTCAAATTGAGTTAAACATTAGAGTAAATACAAGCAGCTTCATCCCTGCTCAAACTGTACTGTGTATTGCCCGTCGAAAAAAAAAATACACTGAAGCAATTTTCTATTATTTTGGCTTACAAATGTATCAAGAGAAATGTTATAAATTATTACGCTTGGCTAAAGATGCATGCTGACTAGAATCTGTGTGTATATTAGGGTGAGTATCTGTCTGTGGCAGCCAGTGTGTGGACAAATGCAAAACTATCTGTGAAACACATAGAGACAGCCTCTTTTCTCTTTGTCTGACATTATAATTACCATTGAAACTAGCCAGGCTAATTACCTCCCCGTTTAGAAAAAATAATCAGGTTTGTACACAAATCAAGGCTAGCCACAGACGCTGTGACCTGAAAACCAAAATAATCATCGTGTCTGCTGTGCCAGATTATTATGTTTTCCATTTAATCAAAATTTGCATTAAGATTTAAAGCCATCAATTATTCTATCATTTAGTTTTCAAAAGATTATTATTAAAATCCCCAAATTATTCATTATATTGTGTCAGTCCATTTTCTGTTGAACCTGAAATTCTAACCCATATTCCCACTGGACTGGTAAGGTTTGTTTACAAAATATGTTTTAGTCTCCCTTATCATTTTATACTTCATTAGTAACACTGAATGGAAATTAACTGTCAAAGAGATCATATTTTTTTTAAATGAGGCTTAAAAATAATTAGTATAAAGCAGAACCTGAAGAGCTCAGTCAACTCAACAACGGGCAAAAGAAAGCATCCTTCAGACTTGACTTAAAAAAGTGCAAAGACAAATCAAGCCGAGGAGTGAGGGGGAATCACCCAGGCTCCAAGAACAGGCTGAAAAAGCCTACAAGGAAAATGACAGGTGAAGAAGAGCACCAGGAATGACATAGGGCCAGAGACACTCACAACAGAGTGTGAACAGACTGCAAGATGGGTAGAGCATTTTTGTACTCAAATTCCCAGAGGCAGATGACCCTCCTAACACTCCCCAGCCGAGGATGTCCTTGACATTGACACCTGTCCCCCAAAGAAAGAGGTCATGCACGCCATTAAAGCTGTGAAGGGTTGGAAAGGTTCTAGCAAAGACTTAATCCATGCCGAGATGCTGAAAGCTGAATTCCTCAACAGAGTTGCTCACAGAAATCTTTAAAAACATTTGGGAGAAACAATACCAGGAGACCGGCTGGGGACTAGGGTCAGATTGTTAAACTCCCCCCAAAAGGTAACCCCCCACAAAGACAACTTGTGGTGGCATCAGACTGCTGTCAATACCATCTGAAGTCTTCAGAAGGATTCTAGTTGGGAAAATTGATCCTGCCGTTGATCTGAAGCTGAGACACGAACAGGCAGAATTCATAAAAGAATGGGTTTGCGTAGATTAGATCTCTGCTCTAAAGAACATCGAGTGGTGTGAGGAAAAGAACACCCCACTAGACATACATTTCATTGACTTTCTGAAAGCCTTCGACCGCTTGCATCATATTGCCCTATGGAAGATCGGAAGAGCATATGGAATCACTCTAGAAATGGTCACACTGACAGGATTGTTCTACAGACACTTTAAATGCAACATTTGTTAATAGAAAATCATTTGAATGGTTCTCAGTGGAGTCTGGTGCGGAGCAGGGGTCCTACGTATCTCCCACTATAAGAAAGACAACAGCCAAAAGACTGAGTGCAACAGCATGGTGCTGGAGATCAAATGAAATTGAATGTGATCACTAGGCCAGAATGGACCAGGACTGAATCCCAAAGGTTCCTTCCATCAGGGAAAAGGAAGCAAGACTGGCACATAACAACTTGGTGGCAAACTATGAAAGCTGACATGAAGGAGATGGACCTAAATAGGGCAAGGCACAGCATGTGGCACAAGAGAGGTCTCGATGGAGGCAGACTATCAAAGCCTTATGTCTCACAAGGGATGAAAAGGATTGGAAAAAATAATTGTATAACAACTTCACAATGAAATTAAAAAACAATGCAGAATTTGCAGCATGCTGACTTCCTCTGGGTCAAAGTCTGCAATACGTTTGCAGTAGGAGCTGATCTAGAAAAAGAAGACAAATCTAGAAAAAATACATGTTTTGGCATGAATCTGTTTGTACTTCAAAGTCTAATGCTTGCCTGCATTAATATTCTATTAATAGCAAGTTATCTCAATCATTGAAGTAGAACTTCATCATCAAATCATTATTGTGGATTTACAGTAAAGCAACTTTATGTCTCATGGCCAAAAGCACAGGAGATGATTAAAAAGTGCTTGGCTATACAAGCACTAAGTGACCAATGGCAGCCTTTTTTTAAATAATCTTTTTGTCCATGCCCTTTGCCAGCCAGCAGCCATTTCCTTTCCTTTACTCCTCTGCCCTGTATCTGCTTTATTGTAATGCAAAACAGTGAGTTTTGACATTCAGAAGGGCCCTGCCAAAGGACAGGCCAGTGGATACAGTAGAGAAGAGAAGAGAGGGCCTTAATGGGTTCAACTGGAATGGAAAGCATCTGCTAGTCTCCACAGGCTGGAGGAGAGGGAAATGTCAAGTATGGTTTTTATAGAGCAGGTGGCAGCTTTAGGTAATTTCACCTGAATGAAAAAACGTCCAGGACAAAACACATGAACAAGCTATATCTCCACCTATTAATGCCCTCGCTAAAGCCATTCACACTCAGATGTGTGTGCTATAGTAATGTTAGACACATTCTCAAGCACATACAAAACAAGTGCACTCTCACACCGACACATAGAATTAAACTTGTGTGATAGCATAAATGAGTGTTCCATTACATCATGTTTTTGGTGTATGTAGCCTTCAAACACTTCAATGTGCCCTGAGATAAAACATTTAATTTAAGGTAAAACTGTCATTTCTTGAATGACTCAGAAAATCATAGGCTTGTGAAGTGTTCGTATATGTGCAGAAAGTCCCAGAGTGAGTACTTCTTCACAGGATCACTTGAGCTTGTTTGCTAATTCGTACCCTTGAGGATGCTAATCAAAGCTAGTTCCATACTAATGAAGCTCTTTAGGCCAGAGACACATACACTACATGGCCCTGTGCCTCAAAGCTGCAACGTCTACAAGCAGATGACTGCGTACATGCCAGAGATGATATGATATATCATATATATATATATATATATATATGATATGCCGTAAGTTAGCAAATAATAGCCGGGGCGTTTATTTGTTTCAATCACTTAACAGACCAATTTCTTCCTCACAAAATCCTTCTGGGCAATAGTTGTACGTCTCCTGCAAGTGAAGTTGTTGCGGCAGAGGAAACGATTTAGCCAACCAGCACATCGCAGCAAACTCCTCATCTCTACTGTCACTCACGGTGGCGCACATTTGTTTCGCCATCGCCCTGATCGTTTTGCAGGACACTCTCTCGTGGCTTGCCCGTTTGCTGATAACACATTCCCGCATGTTTATCTCAAGCTCCTCGCTAGCCTTGTTCCTACCTCCACCAGGCAGCCTGGCTCTTTTGCTGTCCTCCTCGGACAGACGCTGAAGCTTAGTTTTATTTTTGCGCCAATCTCTCACTCTTTTGGGGTTGACAAAGAAACGTGTAGCGGCTGCTTCTCCAGAGTTTTCCTCTGCATATTTTACGTTTTTTTGCTGCACCGGCTGACTTGGACTCGTGACCAAAGACTTGAGACTTGGCTTGGACTCGTGACCAAAGACTTGTGAACATCTCTGGTACATGCTGAAGGGAATGCATGTGGCTTTACAGAATCTAATGTGTTAATGTCCATGAAGAGGAGGTATAATAGCCCATCGGCCAAGCCCAAGACCCACACTCTGAGGGGAATCCAGCATCAGACAGATCTTGCTGCTTGAAGGCTGGTCTATCTGCTCTGTCGGCATGGAAACTCTTGTTGCTGCACTTAGAGCTTGTGGATCAGTGAAGAGAGACATAGCAGGGGGAGAGGCAGCACAAATGACAGCAAGAGAACACAACAGAGAGATGAGGCAGTTTGAAAGAAAGGGATCATTTTAGCGCTATAGACTGAAGTGGTCCTGGGAATCATCAACAACAGGAGCCTTGGTGTTTGTTCTTCGTTCGATATGAATATAGTCCAGGCAGGGAATGATATGAGACTGTTAACAGATTGGTCGCTGACTTGAATTTTAAATAATGCATTATCACTTTTCATCCTTCCCACTTAAATCCTCTTTTTTTCTATCTGAGTCAAAACAGTTTGGTGGCAACCATAGCAGCAGATGCAAACAGAGATATAGTTTTATTTTTTTTTACCAAAACCATCTGTGTGACCAGTTGCAAATGTTACCTTCAATCAAAAAACCAGAGTGAGACCACTCTTGTGGGAAAGATAAACAAATATATAAATAATGTTTGCAGATATGCAAGATGATTTGGGGTGGGGGGGGCTTTGCTATAGCGCATCTTTACACAAGCACCTCCCACTGTAGAGAGCACAGATATAATGGGGAGATAGTACTCATTCTCCTCCCATAACAAGAGAATTTCATATAATCATTTCCCTAGCTCTTTCTCTCCTGGACTGCGAGGTGGCTGCTCGTGTTGGTAAAAGTGGGAGGACTTGGAATGTGTGTGGCTGGGCGATAAGGCTGCTGTAAAATTTAATTAGCACACAGCTAGGATGAAAATGACTTCATTTCTCATTGCATTATTAACTAGAGGACTATGTAAGAGTCTAGTTTCAATCAATGCATGTCACAGGTTCATGAGAGAATGGGATGGAGAAAGAAAGAGAGAGCGGAGAGGGAAAAAAAACAATGACACAGTATAGATCCATCAAGGACAAAAAACAGCCCCTTGAGATGAGTATTTGAATAAACTCTAGGTACATTTTCAAACTTTTTGCCCACTGGCTTTTCTGCATCTGTTCCCTGCACTTAAGGTGTGTGTCAAAGCAGGCAGGAGAGACAACAGCATGCATGTTAAATAAAGAGCTGGGGAGTATCTCAGAAGTGGGCTGAATAGCAATCCCAGTTTCACCTGCTATCAGGGGCCTGAGCCAGTGTGAATTGGCCGATTAGGGTCCTTGGCTCAACATGCTGAACACCACTTTCTATTTAATGATCCAGAGCCTTTATTACAGTCCGGCTTCCCCATAATCCAGCTAAAAGACTGGTCGGCTTAGGCCTTCGCTAAAAATGTGAGATGTAAAGTGGCACAACATGGAGCAGAGTGCATGGGTGTCCATTATCATCTGTTTTGTATTTAGGAACAGTTATGTGCTGTGTGTGTGTGTGTGTGTGTGCGCCTCCCATCTACTCTCATTCATTACACTGAACTCTCCAACCAGTCAAGTGAATATACGACAAACCATTTTACTTTTACTTCATCACTTACATTTTGGACTAGGCAAGGATTACAGAGATTTTAATTTTATGAATAAGGGCATATTTGCTAGCAGTGCTTTGAGCCTGGCCTCTTAGCATAACATTATACAGTCACTCTTAGTTTTAACACAACTCAGGATGGATGTGCATCAAAATGCATGTTTCATTAAAAGGGGCCTATGTCTTTGTCTCTACGGCAACAAAACAAGTTAACAGCACCATGATAAAATTCCATGGCATACATGGAAAACCATAACCAGTTATTAAACATTTTCAGACAGAAATATATTTCCTATTAATATATGCAAATTAAATACCATCCAGTTATCCATGATTAGTCACTAGGTGCTGCTTTCAGCGTAAAGGTTCGAGGAGGGCACATGTCTGGAAGTCTATGGTTCAGTCGCGAGACTACTAGAATAAATCCCACACTATCAATCATCAAATACTCAAGAATAGTGGCTAAGTGGCCAGCAGATCAAAATGTATTGTACTAGGCAGCTTTCACGTGTGACAAAGTGAGACTGTGTGAGCATGCACAAAGAGCAAGAGAGCAGTCTTTTCAGCAAAAATGGAATAAAGGTTAAAAAAAGTCTTCCCCATACAGCTCTCTACAATTCTCAATTACTATTCCAGAAGTCTCGCTGCACAGAATGGACCTAATTACACTAGCCACTTAGTTAAGGTGCCCTCTTGCTCCATCTGTTCCATGCACGTGCACATAGGCTCAAACATGCGGGCGCACACACAACCAGTGCAGGACTTCAGACAGAGTGACAAAGACAGGTCAAGGTGCACTTTCCAATCTGGATATGCCTTTGTCTACAAGAGCATTTAAACATCCAAACCAACCATCAACTGTGGTGATAGGAGAGACCCTGTGACTTCAAGTGGCCTGATGATTGTAGACATGAATACAGGAAGCAGTACACCTGTCCGAGTCACAGACACAACTAATTCCCCACCCCAGCAGTGGCCTTTGACCTCCTGCCCGCACATCATTAAAACGCAGGGTTCAACCTGATGATTTCCATGCATGTATTCATGAGCATGTATGTGTGAAAGTGGGAGAGGGAACACTGTGTGCAAGAGTGGAAGCAATGATCTGTCACTTTAATGAAAAGCACACATATGTGATGTGCGGATGATATATTATGATCAAATTCAGATAAATCAGCAACTTTTACAACAATGACGTGTAGCATCAATTCAAATGGACCCAGGGAGGAGTGTGTCGGTGCTCCTTTTTGTCTCCAGCTCACTGAAATGATTTAATAACCCCTTGTTTTTCTTCTTATGTCAAGTCTGAGGGAACGCAGCAAAGCCAGGGAGGAGAAAGCAGAGACTAAACAAAGTCAAAAAGTAAAGAGTACATTGAGGAACTCTGGGAGGATGGGAAGCTTCTCACATAATGGACATTGATATGAAGAGACAGATATGTGAAAGAGGAGCGAAAAAGCACACACACAATCTGCAGGATACAGTAGCCTGCAGTAGAATCCACATATCACAGTCTGTAAGATGCCCAATCAAAAAGGCAAGCATCTAAGAGCAGATTCCACCAGAGTATATCCCAGCCTCAGGAAGCTGTTTCACCAGTGTCTCACATGTGAGCAGACAAGACACATAGTTGGGAGCAATTTTTTCTTTTTGTAAGTTATTTGACTTTCATTTCAACTTCACAATCTCTCCAGTTTGTTCCTAATAATTTTCTGCAGCACAGTTTTTAAAGACATACGTTGAGTATCAAGTTAAATCAATTAAAAAGTGGCAACCCACTGTGATATCACCCTTTCTGAAGCACCATCTTGTTTTTTTGCAACCAGAAGTACCGAGCATGAATTAAAGTATGCTGCAGACGCACCCACACCTGCAACCATTGGATGGTACTAGCTTTCAAACACACAGTATCCACGCCATATAGGACCATAATTTACAAATTGAATATCATGCTGTAAGAAGTAGGGTCATTTTCTCTAAGTCAGAAATGGACTTCTCTTTTTGCAACCATTGGACTCCCTCTCTGCTGGTCTTCCATTCAAGAGAATACTGTATAGGTTTCAGGCATTTCTACATTAGCTTCACTTTCTGGCCACTGAGTCTACGTCCATTTTAATATGCAGTCTATTCCTTTAAGTTATCTCAGAGTACCATTTGAAAATATACCCAAGCCATTTGAAGTCTGCACTGAAAAGGTGCTTATGAGCACAAAGGTTTTCACGTTATATACATGAACATACATACAAGCAGAAAAAAAGCCACTCTGCAAACGCATAGCACTTGAGACCTTGATGGAAACCTTTATGCTCTTGAGTGCCAGTAGGGAAAATCAGCTCCTGTTTTCATTTGGTAAAGGGGTTCACTGACTTTTGAAATGACCTTTACATCAATTTCAAGCTCTAGTTCAGAGCTAAAGTATATCAAATGTGATAATTGTTAGGCCAAGTGTCACTAAAGACATTTCAAGTAATTGCTCCTAAAGACAGAGACATTTACTTAGACATTCACAGCTCCTGTTCCTCCCACTCTCCCCATATTGGATCATTCCAGGCATTGGCATTAACACACACACACACACACACACACACACACACACACACACACACACACACACACACACACACAATGATATATAAAAAAGGAAATAAAGAAACAGTGGTTATTTGATCCTCTCAACATGTACGTGCACACGCCAGCTTGGGAGTCAGCAAGGCTGTGTTGAGGGCTTGCAAAGAAGTCCGAAATGACAAGACAGAGCCTGGAGAGATGTTTTCAGAAGGACACAGTTAAAAAGCCATGGCTGCTTTATAGATTCAATAAGTCTCTTACACCTGTGTGGCTAACCACCATCGATCCATCATTCTGTGGAGCCCAATCCAATTTAGAGTGTCGAGGAGCCCCAGAGCCCCTCAGCCTTATCCTAACCCAGACCACAGCCCCCACAAAGCCTGCTTACCTTCATCCCCCAGAAGTCTGCGGGTGTGTCTGTGCACTTTATGTGTATGTGTGTGTGTGTGTGCTGAGAGAGACTGCAGACCAAGCTAAACACCTTAGCTGCTGGCTCAAGTTAAAGTGTGCTGAGGCAATTTAGGGGTAGGGGAGGAGAGAAGAGACGAGATGAGAGACAGAGAAAGCTAAGGAAACTCAGGACCTTGACTACAAGCAAAGAAGAGAGCAGGGAGGAAGAGTGGGTGTAAAGAAAAGAAGGGAAGGAACAGTGCTTGCACCTTGATGTGCAGTAAAATGGGGAGTAGACAGCAAGGAATTTTTTTTATTCCCAATTTTCTATTGTGAGGCAATCCCACTCATCATGACTACGAAGCACTGTAGCCATAATCGAACTACTCCAAAGTCTAATCATAGTCTTGTGATGGAGAGCACATCTATCAGCCATCTAATTTGTATCTGCAGACAACAGACTCGTGTACTTCAGTCTCTCTCAGTGCAAAAGCTTGACGGCACCATGCATGTTCAGATTGGCCATTCAAAGGTCTCCCCTTCACTACTAATTACAGTATCTTCTGGTGCAGATGTTTCCGTTATAACTCTCTTTGCTGCTCCACTGAAGTGTATCGACACCCTTGAGATCAATTATTAAAGGGTATTTAAAACAGTGGGAAAAGGAGGTGGTAGGGCAGTGTGAAACTGAAAGCAGCTGTTTAAGTGCTTGTGCTGCCGACCCAACGTCATCACCTCTCAACTAAACTGAGAGCACCCTGTGGGCTTCCCTGACTCCAGCGACTAAACCCAGGGCAATTAAGGCCCGGATTTCCTCGTGAGAGTAAGAAGGAAGGGAAACAGGAGCAGAGAAGTGAGACAGGAGAGGTAGAGAAACTCCATACCAATAAAAGGCAATTATGTTTGGGGAGGCCCATTGTCAGTCCAAGAGAGTATAGAAGAAGACAGCGGGGATATGGGATGGTAGGGAAATGAGGAGGAGTGTTATTTAGGAGGCAGATGGCAGAGAGGGGGAAATTAAGATGAATGGGCACTGAGAGGGCTGAGCTGGGGCTGGGCAGAGGAAAGTAATTAGCTGTGTTTGCTCTGGGAGGCTGGCAGTGAGTATGATGCCTGCAGTGACAGGCTAAAGCCTTGAGCGCTATTAGTCAACAAGGCCATGTCTAAAGCTGCCAGCAGGGGGACGATTGGCTGGCCCGCCTTTGAGGACCTTTTTACCTGTACAACCCACTGTGAAGTCTTTTCACAACATGAACACCCAGTGGTATGTTTTCATTTTTCCACTAATTCCCTGTTAATGTAACATTTGTTCCCTCTTATTCTTGGTGACTGCCTCTCATACACACTTTATCTCACAGACACAAACAAAACACATTATTCCTTCCGTTACCGTTACCAACTGGCTCTATCTTTCTTCCTCACACCATTTCTCTCCATTTCTTATGTTACAGCCACCTCTATCTGTCTCTTTCCTCCCACCCTGTATATCTCCCTCCCCCTCGTCCCTTTCCAATCTAATTTCAGATAAGTCGTAGCAGAACAACAGAGTAAGGCCCTTTATCATTGCCATCAATGATGTGGGTGGATTGAGCGCAAATAATTGTATTCATGTGTGCCTGTACCCAGCCCACTGGGATTCCAATTACAAGTAATAAGAGGTAATATGGTTACAGCATAAGTTTTTTTAAGTGCCTCAGTAATGATTGTAGAAAACCTTTCGACAAGAGAAAAAAGTGATTGTTTATTCTTAGCAAAAGCTAAAAGTTTAATATGTGTTTGCAACTATGAATAATGAAAGACTATTTAATTTGGTATGATTAGTATCCCATCCAATCTTCACTCCTTGGAAGTCACACAGTTAGACACATACCGTTGGTGCTTCTAAATGACACTAGACTCCTTAGGCGCTCTAAGCTACAAGTGGCTTATATCACATTTCTACCATGTATTTAGTCTGCAAGCTTGATCTTGGTGC
This sequence comes from Paralichthys olivaceus, assembly GCF_024713975.1. Lineage (NCBI taxonomy): Eukaryota > Metazoa > Chordata > Actinopteri > Pleuronectiformes > Paralichthyidae > Paralichthys > Paralichthys olivaceus. Next base: position 22,533,823 of record NC_091093.1, read on the forward strand.
ACAAATACTCAATGTACTTCAAATAAATCCAGTATAAAATTGTAGATCAGAGATTCAAGAGTAAAACACATTATTTTCCTCACAAAATCCTTAGGCACTCACCTTCCTTCTTATGAGGTTAAAAAATGTTAAAGAGCACAACAACATTCAAAAGCATACAATGGGTTTGAACTCAAAATGCTGCAGTTACTAAACAATTTAAGGAGCCATATCAAACTGAGCCGGCAGAACAGCCCACACACTGCTTTCAAAGAATCTCCACTCTGCCTCACTCTTTATTAGAGGCGGCTCATGGCACTGCCTCAAATGGTTTCAGCAAAGGCCTTTCACACTTTCAGAAGGCACAAGGCAAGGCAAGAGACAAGGTAAAACAAAAAAAGGTAAAGGGACAACTGAAAAGGTCATTGAACACACACACACAAACCAGGACATATGAACTGCAGAGAGGAATTTGCATCACATGCAAGAGATGTTAAAGGTGGATTTCCAACAGCAAGCAGTAGACGGAGCTGAGCATGCTTGAGGCTTTAGCCGAGAAGGTTTTTATATTTTCTTTTTTTTTGCTTTACCATGATTAACAGGCCTGAGAACCTGGCGGAAGGAGCTGGGGCTGATCGTCTGATGCTGGTTTTCTGTAAGGAGGGCAGTGAACAAATAATGCCAACATGTACAGTACTAAGAGGGATCAAGTAGATAATGAGACATTCACTGGCTGAAAGAAGGCTGCAAGGTTCATGAACAAGAAATACTGTGCAAAGGCAAAGCTGTCAATTGCCACTAAAGTTTAATGGGCAATCCTTTCACTACATTTATAGATCCCATCTAGGATTCACAGCAAGCATTTGTTCTTTCACTTCCTTGATTTAGATTTAAGACTGCCAGGACCAAAAGAATCCGTACTTCCTTCAACTGAGATCCAAACATCAAACAGTTGTAGGATCTGGATTCTCTGGCGCTGTGCTTCTAGCAAGCATGTGTACAAACAACAAACTAGTATATTTGACTAAGTGACACTATGTCCCTTAGTCAAATATACTACTTTGTCAAATATTAGAGCTGAGGAATAAAATCCCAAGAATGCATTAGGTTGACTCTGCCTTAAAACAAAGACAAAAATGCATTATGTTAGCAGGTTGGGAGCAGCTTTCATATTGATTTTTGAACATCTGACTGACATTAGAACCTTGTCCATAGTTTTTCCTGGAGTAGCTGTTATGTATCTGTCTTTGTCCGGGTATAAAAGTTTAGGTAAAGGATATGAGACTCACCTCTGGGTCTTGGTGCTCTCTTCCTGCGGTCTCTGAATGCAGCTCCTGACTGTAGGGCTTCCAGCAAACTATCCATCACACCTGTCTCATCATTCTCTGAAAAACAAAAAAAAAAAAAAAAAAGAATGAGGGGGTGTTAGAAGACTGAGGAGAGGTAAACAAACAAAATCAGATAAAGTAGTTTCTTTTTCGTGGTGAGGTTTGCCGTACTGATAACACACATTTGTATCTCATAATGGCAGGCCACAATATAGCCACATAACATGTAATCACAGTTGTAGCTGTCAGCTAAATGGTCAGATATTAAAACATTTCCAGCTGTCTTATTTTTTACCCTTTCAAGTCATGTAATCGTCACTTTTTCTAAATGTTTTTATGACTTTAACCTTTAAGAGGAGGAAGGATATCAACAACTGGATGCCTGAATCTCATCTGAAGCTCCAAGAGAAACATGCTGAGCAAACAGCCCCTCAAGATCCCCTCTTAATGCCCTGTGTCTAGTCAAGAGAAAGCAGCTTCATTCAGAGTTATTAGTGGATTTGAATACCTGTTGTGTTTGTTTTAAAGAGGAGGAGACCTCTGCTGATAATTTGGCTCCATCTAAAAAATCCTAGCATAGACACTGAAGAAGCTAAAAATGTCAGCACCTTGGCTGAGAGTCACTAACATCATCAAAGAGCATTTATTCTGTATTTTTACCAGCTGTAATTTTTGGGTCTTTTTTTTGGGAGAGGAGGAGAACTCTGTGGATAATTCTGCACAAAAACAAAGGAATGCAAACCTATAAATAAAACTGCAATGAGGACAACAACTCCAATGAACATTTGGAATCTACATTTCTTACATGAAATGCTGCAAATTTGCAAAATGTCCATGAAATGCAGTTTGTTACCATCTGTACTTTGTATAACAAAAAAATAAAGACTGAAAACAACAGAGACTGAAAGAGAGGCCCTACCCATTATGGTGTTTCTAATATATTGAGGGTATATTCCCATGCAATTGAACTGTGCGCTAAACATAAACATTACAATAATAATTTCTTAGTTTATGATGTGGTCAAAAAGTCTTTATACATTCATTGGTCTCACAGAGGCCAAGCTGTACCATCAGCCACAGTGTGACTGTTGGGTCCCACCAATGATTTAGTGAAGGGTAGGAGGACATTGCTCTGATTAAGGTTCTGTGTGTTTTTCTCACTGCTTCCATTTTGCCTGACAAATCCCTGTGGAACAATAACACACTGAAAGAAAACTCTCTATATTAACGACTAGGACTCAATATTTGTGAAACTGGATGTAAGCACAACTAACAGCAAACACATTATAACATTTTTCAGGATGAGCTCATTGTTACCAGGAAGTATAAATTGTCAGGAGGTTTAGCTGGAATAAGATGACTAAACGTGCAAACAATGACCCCGACCAGCCTGCCTCCTTTAAAAATAAAGAGGATACCAGAGTGTGGATGTGCATCCTCCCAAATACTATTATGCTGCACTCGTACACACCAACTTTCAAGTTGATTAGCTAATTCGTTGCAAAAAAATGCCAAAAATCACTCCTGACAATTTTGTTGACAATGTCAGAGAAGATATGTAAATCATGTAGGGGGGATACAACAAGGTATGTGGAAGAAAAATAACTTTATTAAATTATAGCAAATGTGATCACCATGGAAGAAGACATGGGCACTCTACTTAGTGCCATTGTAGTTTGTTTTTTTTTTTCACTGTTTGCTAAGGGAGCCAGGCTCTATCCATGGTGACCACAATAAATTGGCTTTGTACTAGGAAGACGACACAGCATTGGTTCGCTATCCACATGGATGTTATACATTGTAATTGGAATTTGTATGGCATTTAGATTGTTCTTCAGTGGACAACTTAAACAATTGCTAAAAGTTTTGCATGCGGACCAGAAAAAGAAAAATTCAGATTGCATTCAGGTTTTATTTAAGGTCAAGTAATGTGAGTGGGAGGCAAGAGTTGATACACTTATGGTGACCATTAAACTACAGTGAGGTGTCATAAGATTCACAAATAAATAATTGCTATAAAAGAATGTGGCATGAGAAAATCACAGAGCAATTAAGTTTTTCTTCCCAGCACACAGTGATTGATTTAGTCTGCTGCTCTGAGACCTGCCTATTGGCAGCATCACAGATCGTGATTAAATAAGCAATTAGAATATGTTTATTAATAGAGAAAAAGATTCAAACCATTAAAAATTATCTAAATAAAATATATGATTCAGATGTTTTCACTCATCAAAAAGTCAACATGAACACAATTATTGTCATGATCGATTAGCATTGAGTGGTCTTGACAACTAAATATGTAAAATGTCCATTAATGCACTCAAAGGCCTCTCATTTGACAATGTTTAAATGTATAATCAGTTTCATATATGCACAGATGTAGATAAGTGTTCCTCTATCATGTCGGAATTACCTCTGAAGCTTGTCACCTCTCAGGTGCCTAAAAGCACTTCTCATCTCTTTTAACCTGAAACCCCTGTAGGAGCCATTAACTACAACTGCTACAGTTACTGCTACAGGGACTTGCACACTGCAATTGCTATCCTTCATGCACACTGTACTATGCATCACCATGGTGGGTTTTCTGGAAACATACAAAAATTGTCACTCAGCTGCACAGAACATTGTTCCTATACAGCAAACCTCTCTCATTGCTACTGAGACAACAAGTTAGTCAACAACGGATTTGGTCAATCTGTACGATTTAAAAAAAAAAAAAAAATCATCATCTGCCAATACCTGCATTCAAAGAAAAATGACTGAAGACTAATTGGCAGTCAACCTGGTCAGTATTAACACTCACCATTACGACAAATTTTAATATAGACGTCAGTGGGTGCTGGGCTAAACACGCCAATTACCTGAGTAAAACAGTAAGACTTCCAAGCTTCCAACCTCTTAATTACATATACAACATTTGCCATCTGTATATTTTGATTAATTCTGGGATTTTATTGAGAAAATGCAAAGAATGGTAGCAAGCCTTCAATCAGCTAAATTTACAAGCCTCAAAAATCTATGATAACAGTGATAATATTGTGTAAATAATTCATTGCTTCTTAAATAATTTATTTCCGTTGTGATGCAGTATCTATTGTTAGTATTAGTATAAGGTATAATTGTTATTTTACCCTATACATTGAACAAGAGATGGGGGAGTCAGTTCATAGAAACAGCTGATTATGGCTTTCAGCTAAACGGAACAGTCAGAGTCCTGAGTGAGTTTGTGTGTGTGGACATAATCTTGTATTTGGGCTATCTACAATCGCTGTGACCAAATTAAATTACTGAGATCAAAGTCTATGTACACAACTCTATTAAATTTGTTGAACGTAATATATTTTTATGAAACTGACTGACAGACAGAACATTATTGTTAATTGTCAAACTTCCTATAGATACCTTGATAATATCATTAATGTGAATTATTTAGGCCACAATAATCCTGTTGTTTCTTTGTATCATGACAGGATGGCAGCTGATTAACATTAACAGCCAGCTAGCAGAACAATTTTTATAGGGGCAAAGCCAGTCACCAGTAGGGGGAATCTCTAGGCAACAATCCGCTACTGTATACGATTGATTAAATATAAACAATTACCAACATCAGTTTCAGTCCAATGCATTCGCAAATGGACAAGAGATAGTCTTGATTTAACAATTGGGTTTATGGTAACAGAAAGCTAACGTTAATGTTTTCAACTTGTTGGCAACATTGTGGGGAACTAACAATATGAGCTTGTAATGTTTCTGCGCTCCCCTTCAACACAGCAATGTAACTTGGCATCGTGTTTCAGGAGAGATAGTAGCCTAGATGATTCATAGGATAGGAACTCAGATCTACTACAATGTGGTCACTTCCAACCACTATTAACAGATTGTGCAATAGGAGTGAACAGTTTTTTTTTTTTACATGCAAAATCTGCTAGTATAAACATATTTCTTCTATCTTAAATGATAATAAATCAAAGCTTAAACCATTACTGCCTAGAGTTAAGTTTATATTACAGTCAGAACATTTTCCCGAGTAGTGTTCTCAGACTTTTGGCCTGAATGAGAGAGACCCAGACTTTTGGAGGCTACTAGTGATACACCATGCCCCAATTCTTTGCCTGTCAACTTCTATGTGTGCATTTATTGTGCTTTTCATTAGCAACAGTTGCATTCCTACTCTATGTATATATTTCTTCATCATTACACAGAGTGGAAGGGAATTTTTGGGCGATACCAACACTCCTCGTCATCCAGATATGTCTACACTACTGTGGCAATTCATCACAGTCAGCAAGTCTTACAGTCCCCACTGCACATATAGACACTTACACAAAAAAACAGACAGAACACTGGAAACAAGGAAAAAGGGGCAGATCAATCTATTGCAACCTGCAGTGTGTGGCTTCACGTGTAGTACTTTGTTTGACTCCAACCCACAAGAACATGAAACACTTTGTGTGCCTCAGGAGGCAAGGAAAAACGAAACCCACTCAGATCTCCTGCCTCAGGAATATACGTGAGCAAAAAAAAGTCCAATTTTACACATCAATCAGAAGCAAATCAGTCGGGCCGAGACAGAAAACTGCTTTAATGAATGCAGACAAGAGGTGCTTTCAGACAGCCCAACACTGAAAATCAGAACACATATTTTTATACTTTCACCCACATGCTTGCAAACTTAGAGTGAGAGATCACAGGCATGTCACAGGGATAGCAATGGAGGAAGAACGCATGGCGGGGGAATTTTAGTCATGCTACTAGCTGTGAAATGGGTTTAAAACAGCCATTCAGCTTGTGAAAGGAAGTGCTTAGGAGAATGTGGCGAGACAACAAAGACTAGTGAGAGGAACGGGACAGTGAAGAGTGGTATCCCAGCTCTGGCAGTAGAGCTACTGATTGTTGCTTTGATGTGCACAATTCGCCTGCCTTTTTCTGTTCTGATGCATCCGGGATCAGAGCATTCATGACAGGTGTGCAATGTGCACAGACTTTTTTATTTCACTTTCACAAACACTGACGACACGCTCACAAGCCAGTCTAGGCCCCACTGATGCCTATTTAAAGAATTGTGTTCACATCTTCCTTATTGCCACCCGACATTGTGCTCCAAGTCCTGCATTTTATTGATAAAAGAAAGCAGGAACTGAGCCATGTGAAAACACACAGTTAAAAGTACAAATGAAGATGTACTGCTGCTGCTCTGGTCAAATCAACAAGATAAAAGTGTTTACCCTATCACAAAGCAGAAGAATAAACTTGGGAAGTGGAATCAAGACAAAGTTGAACCACTACCTCTGGGGAAAGCTATAGTTATCCCCCTGTCTATAGTGAAACTTCAGTCACCATCTATTTAATCAGAGCCTGTTGAGAATGGTGTTTTCAATTGTCTGGACACGCTGCTCGTCTGTGTCTCGATGTCAACCCTCTATTCAGACATGGACTAATGCCTGCCGCCACTTCACTCAATAGGATGTGGCACTTATCATCAGGACAATGACCCTGTTGTAGCAGTGTGTAGCAGAGGTGAGCCAGAGTAAGGCAAGAAATAGAGTCAATTGGGTCAGGATGGAAAAGCTAAGGAGAGAAAATGAAATGCCTGGGCACAATGAATGCAGGCCAACCACTGTGTTCCCTTGGACACTAAGAAGGCAAATGGTGCAATAAGGTTAGTCAGCCTCCTTTGTTTCCATCGAATACTCTCTGTTCCACTTTACTGGTACTTTGAGCAACAAAGCCATTCACAGAATGATGAACAGGGACAGACTAATGACAGCCACACATCATAAGCTGATAATAAACATTGGAATTAATGTTAACGCCTCCACCAACCAGTCAAGTAGTAGATAACATCAATGCCTGTTTAGACTCATGTAATATATGCAGTACAGACTATATTGGAATTTAGTAAATGTGTATGTTGCCTTTTTAGCAAAGGAATGCTTTGGGTATGGCCACAAACACCTTTGTGAGGTCACAACGACCTTGAACTTTGACCACAAAAAATCATGTGGCAATGAATGTTTAATATTTAACCTTTAACAATGACCTGTGTTGTTTGATTTTGGTCCAACAACGGCAGAACAAAAAGCAAAAAATATAATATATATATATATATAATATTGTAATTGCAATGTTAGTTAAGAATAAAGCAGAATAAAACCAACTATTTGAGCACCATTGTAACACAACTGCATGGTGCAGAAGGCATTTCTTTGCTTTCAGTATCTGAGAAATATCTCACAAGAACATACAGCATCTCATACCAGTTACCACTTCACATAAAGATTTTTCTTACTCTCCGTTTTTCATGATTTTAGCATCTTTGCATGCAGGGTTGCATTTCTAGCTGTTCTTCTATTTGACGTCTTAATAGTTCATTGCTTGTAGCCATGTAGGGAATGTTAAATAATGCTCTGATGTATAATTTGTCGCTCCACAAAAATTCCAGCTCCCGGCCTACCCTGGGAGTTAATGCAACAGATTTGTCATACACAAACCAGGCACAGCTAGAGGAAACGGAAAAATACACCTATTCAATCTGAATTTCAATCTCCATGGGGCTCTATGCAGATGCATGCAAGATTATGCTCTCAGTCTGTAAGAGTGACAGAAAACAGTGACGAAACGAGGCTGCATATTTGAAACCCTGTCTGACAGGTAGAAGAAATAGACGAAAATTAGGTTAGAAAAGAAACACGGGGAGAACCTCACTTTTCTGGAATACATAAGTAGGTGAAGCTAAAACCAAACCAAATGCAGATACCTGTAGCAAGTAAGGAGGCTAAATTCAATTTTGATCATTTCCTCCAGGAAACCCTCCCCTCCCTTCCTTCCCCCCATCTCTCATTGCCGTGCCCTTCAGCATAATGTGGATATGCAGCTTCTCTGGGGCTTTTTAGGGAATTGATGGATAATCAGATGATTACACAGAAAATCTCCATTGAGGACAATCCTCCCTGACAAACAAAAAGAAAGCTCTTTAGTTAATAAACAGGCTGAAAGACAGACAGAATGAGAGTGAGGGTGCATGGGAGAGAGAGAGCGTCCGTAAATCCTGTCCTGGGTTGGCAGCACAATGCCAAATCTCTACCACATATTCATTGCATCCCAGCCTCTATGTGTATGTGTGTGTTCGTGTATGTGTTGCCAGAAACATCACTTCATGGGGATGTCACAGAGTTTCCCTCTAGCTTTATCTTAATCTGAGCGTATCTAAATAAATTTTAAGCTCAAGGCGTATTTGTATGAAACTTTCTCACAACAGTTGGCTGATGTTCATTCTTATGATTTTCTTAGTGCTGAACTACTTCTCTGAAAGAGAAAAGTTTGCAGTGAAACACAACTCAATACTCAAAAGGAGACAGAACTACAAGCGGTCAAGCTGAGTGAGCGCAGCTCCATATTAATGCCTATGGATTTAGAATGGAATATCATAAAAACACCTGTAGGTGTAATGTGTAGGAGTCCCAGTGCCTTGTCCATATTGTGCATGTCGGTCCCTTTTACTGGTTTGAAACAAAATGTATGTATTGAAAATGCAGAAGCAAACTGATCTTAATTAAATACAAATTAAAAAAACTGAATTTCTTGATTAAATGAGTATTAATGAGAGGCAGCAATTAAAGCTTTGAGTCTTTGTGGATAGTTTATGATCAACTGGATACTAATTATTTCTTGCAAAAACTGCTTGTACTTTGTTAAACCACATAGTATATGTAAGTGAACAGCAGTTTTCACATCCCAGCGCAATTTGTTCATTTGATTGTAATCTGAATTCAGATTTTGAGTTGCTTAAAGCTCATCTTGGCATAAATTATATGAATATATATAACATAAGCAAAATACTGCTTTATTATGCTAAACACTTAGCTGTTGCTTTATTTAAACTATTAGAGAATGGAGTATTTGTGATGCTTCATTCGGTTGGCTATAACCACATGTCTGGTATTTTCAGATAACTACAACATCTATCCACCAGAATCCTGTTCATTTCAACTGGACATGACTCTTTGCTTGGATGAGCCCAGCACCATAAACCTTCAGGCGCTCTGTGGGGAATGGTGACAGTTTAGAGAAGTCCAGGCCAGAGTAAAAGAAAAAGGAAAAACATTTGTATTTTGTTTTAGCCAAGAGAGGACTTGGTTTTGACTAGATAGCAGAGTCACAGCAGTACTGGATGGACTATTGTGGTTCTCCACTTGCAGTCTGATGTCTACAGGAGTGCTAAAGTGGCTGGCATAGTCATGTTAGCAATAGATGCTGGTGCAGAGGTGAGACTGCCAAGCTCAATTGCTGTGCCAGCCTTGGCTTTGGCGTTTGAAGTGGGTCTGGAGGCTGCAATGTTGAACAAGTTTATGGCTTCAGTGTTGCTCCAAAGGGGAAAGGAAAAAAACAACAACTGAGAGTTGGAACTAGATGCTCTGGCATGAGAGACACGTTGGCTTTTTCATACATATGCCTGAGCCTGCAAAACCTGGCTGGTACATAGAGTTAACATTCTAGCTCCACTATTCTTAAGGTCCACAACAATGGATAATGCTTAAAAAAATACTGAATATGTATAGCTATATATTCACAAACACTCCCTACATATTTACTGACAATATAAGCACACAACACATGACTGAAATCATAGCTCAATCTATCAATACAGAAAGTAATAAATCAATCAGTTCTTCTGCAGGTTTCAACAAGTTAAAATTAAAACCTTTTTAAGACAACATTGAAACAGTTCTAAGACCTATGTCACAAGTTGGTAAGTATTCATAATCTTTCATGGGGACTTAAGTCACACAAGGTGAATGTTGGTCTGACTGTGGCTCCAGAACATCTCTGAGACATCTTCATTAGCAAAAGAAGATTTTTCAAGCTGCATTTGGCTGCAAATGTATGAACACTAGGCAGATGAAGACACAACTTGTGCTAGCTTGTGGAGTTCATAACATGTCCTTGTCAAAATGAAATGTTAGTTGATAGTATATGTAAGGACATAAAAATCGACTGTGATACAGTGAACTTCACATCACACTTTTAACAATTCATCCATCACCCTTTATGACTATACAGAACTATGTTGAAACCCTACAGCTCTGGTGAATGCTGGTCTGATTAAGATGAAAAACATCTTATGAATAAATAATCAGAATGTTACTTACCTTTCAATAGATCAAAGAGCTAAAATGGAGGGACATTTTCAAAAAAGCCTTTTTGACAATGTTTTAATATCATAAAATAGCTGATTAAGCAAAACGTAACAACTTAGCAATTGTACCTTCTTAGTAGTTATTGGTTTTCATCTTTTCAAGATAAATATTGCATTATGAGGACATTTTTCTCTTCTACTGAATTAAGATGGGACTTTAATTAAAAAAATAAGCCATTGCCTTTGAATGCTCTTTTACACCGTTTGACCCAAGATGGATTTAGCTCGCTGCTTCCTGTAAAGGGCTTAACGATGTAAGAGTTGACAGGCAAAGCAGATTGAACGGTCTCTACCTGCAGTGACTTCCAGCAACCTCCTCTTCTTCTGCTGTCTTTCCTGCTTTTCACGCTCAGCCTTCTCCTTTGCAACCCGTGCTCTCCTCTGTTTCTCCTCCGACTCCCTCTGCCTCAGGTTCTCCTTCAGAGCTTGCTGTGGGGAGGAGGGGAAAAGACGTAAAGAAAGAGAAAACAAGATGGACTGCTAAGTGGGGTTAATTACAGAAGTGTAACGCTTGTCAATAGAAGAAGCAGCTGTCAAACCCTACAGACATCTATATCAGGCACCATTAAAGTCAAATTAAGCTTTCAAAGTGCATTTTCACTCTGGTCCTGCTAGACACAAAACAGCTTGACACTAGAAAGTAAGGAGACCTGAGTTCTTTGGAGGTCCAACCTTTGGTATGGTAATCAAGAACTAAATCAGCATTCACTATTTATTTTATTATTATTTGTATAATCATATATGCATTGCCACTAAACTCCCAATAGCCCTTGAAATAAGAAATAGTAATCCAACATTATTCATGTCGTATGAGCTCATTATGCATTTTCCTCAGACAGGGACATTTTTAAATCTTTGTTACATTTCTGTGAATTGCAGCACTGATACTGGGATAGTGAGATTTAACATGCTTACACTATGAAAAGTTGACCCCAAATAAATTATGACAAATGAAACAGGCATTTTGTAAATCTATGAGTTCAGCAAGTCAGGTGAAAACTGTAACCGCTTAGCCAACTGCTAAAATGCAGTATGCTAAGAAAGTATAACGTTAAACATTTAATCATTAATGTTCTCTTCTCTGATGTCAGAGGGGGAAAAATCTTGTAAGTTAAAAATGAAAAGAACCGAACAAGTATGAAAATGCATCAAGTATCAATTCACTGAAACAGTGAGACATTTTGAACATTCACCAATGGCAGCTTTGTCCAGTCAGTTAACAGCAGGTGAGCATTACTTACAGGGATACAATTCAATAGCAGCAGGCTGCTCAGGGGATATTGAGCTGAGCACAGCTTACAGGTGCCATTGTGTGGGTGGATGTTTGTGTCTACCACACAATCAGCAGATCAAAAAATAACTGTATTTAAAGCCACCTGGATTTGATCAAATCTGACTACACGATGCCAAACATCAGAGCAAGATACAATTAATGTAACTGGGATATTACGGCAGCATTATTTGATTATCATGTCTTTATCGTTGCAAAAGTATAGCTTTCAAAAATGATAATGTTATTCAATGATTGCACATATTGTCTTGCCTTGGACATATATATACTGTTTATCCATCCATTGTCTATACTGCTTATCCTTTGAAGGCTGCAGGGAAGCTGAAGACAATCTCAGCTGACTGTGAGTGAGAGGCAGGGGAGAAAACACAGAAAGGCCCTGGGTGTTTGTCAGGTTCTGACCTAGAACAGTGATAACCACTGCAACACCACACACCACAAATGATTATATGCTAATGTTTTTTTCTTTTTTCATCACTAAACTACTCTCACTGGAGTGTTTGAGAACCCATGCGGTCTGGACTGGAATTAAAATTCAATGATAATATCAACCAGTGTTATTTATCTTCCTAATGTAAAAGGTTTGACTTAATGACAGTCAAATAACTTTTAACAGACCCCTTTTTGTGGCATCTAGAGGTGAAGTTGCAGATTACAAGCAACTGAATACCCTTCCCCTAAACCATACCTTTCCAAATCTGCAGGAGGAGCAATGGACTTCAGAGAACACAAAACCAATAAATGCTGGTATGGTTTGCTCTGAACCCCTGTTCATGTTTTATAGCTTATATTTTTTTATTACGGTGCTGCAGAGTAGTGCCTTAGTACCAGTACTTTCTGGTGGAGCACATCCTCATGGAATTTGCAGGATTAAATGTTATTCACTGTTAAAATGCAAGCCTTGTGACACCAAAAACACCTTTCATTGGAAGTGCAAGGTTAACATCAACCTATGGTTTATGGTTTCTGTAATCCATGCGCCAAAAAGCTGTTGAACTCATATGATGGTGTCAAAAGCTCAATAGTGCCACAGCCAAGAGACAGACTGCATATGATTTAATACTAGTGCCAGCATGATTGTCATCCTGATCAATAGCAAGTCACTTAAAGCGAGGGAGTCTTGGCTTTTATCAAACACCCGGCTCCTCTTCCTCATCTTCCCTCCCCTTGAGTTATTCACTCGGCCCTGGCTTGGCAGGGAAGTCAGGGGAAGAATGCCAAACCACCATGAACAGATGCATGCAAAAGCACACACTACAAGAACTGTGTAGTATATCAGGAGCTACAGTTGATAATAAAGGACAGTCACTTACAGCCTCTTATTAAGTCTGCATTCAAGGGAGCGTTGCTGGAAATTATATAGTAGACTTGAAATAAATACATTTCAGCGTAGTCACTTTACGATCAACAAGCCAATGAGAAATAACAATTCGAGTAAACAGAGTGAGTTACTGATGTGTTGATGGTAAACAAAATATTCACACTTTGATACAGCTACAGATACAAGCGTATGATTGTTGTCTGTGGCCAAGAGTTGTTTTTCTCATTCGTGAACATACCACAAGGTCTGTTGGCAAATTAGCAAATATCTCACTATGTAGATATGGAGGGATATCTGCATTTTAATTTTCTCATCAAGTGCTCATCCAATCGCTAGGGAAGTTCAAAATTTTTGGGATGTTCAAGAAAATCGACAGACAAGAATTCCTCCATTTACTTCTCTTTTTAGTGCAAAAGGTACTTTATCATTAGAGGAATGCAACCCCTACTTATTTCAACAGACCACTTTTTAGGTCTTAATGGCTAGTGGTGAGGTTGCAGATTGCAAGCTACTGAACAGCCTTCCCTTCAAGCTGACACTTCCAAGCATGCAGGAGGACTAATGGTGGCCTTCAGGGAGCCCAAAACAGTAAATGCTCTCTGAAGTCAGTGTGTGGTTTGTGTCCTCTATGAAATTTGTAGGAAAATCGACATACAGGGATTCCTCCATGTGTTTTAAACTCGCCATTATCACAGTTTCTATTTGAATCAAGACAAACTGCTTTGATGATGTCACTGAGGACAACATGAAGAGATCACGTTCCAGCTTGACTTGAACAGCACTTGTTTATATAAACAACCATAAAAAGACCATAGAACATAAAGACACTGATGAGCATCACTTAGCTGGTTTATAGAGAATTCAGAAGAGAGAGTGTTGAGGCAGGTGAGAGAGGTGAGATGAATATCAACTGACTGAGACACAAGCTGTTACCAGCTCTATTTTAAATGAAGCCAACTCCCCCACAAAATTAACTTTGATTTGATAGAATGACTATCGACGCTCAAGGCAACCATTAATTCACAAATGACTATTCTTAATAGGTATCCATTTTGGTAAATCACAGGTAGAGAAAAAACGAGGAACAAGGAGAGGAAAGAAAAAGAGGACTGCTACATTATATGTTTACAGTAAGGAGCAATTAATGGATCCCAGGTTATAATTAGACAGTTGTCATGGTTACCTAATGTGAATTTAAAACTCTGACCCTCCTTCCCCTCATCGCTATCAAACTGCTGTCTTATTAAAAAGTCAACCTCATTTTCTAAAACACAATGCAAACATAGTTGTAATACCTTTGATGCAGGCAATGTTTTACCAACAGCAATCTACTCAGAGAGAGTAGAAATCAGTTTCAATTACATGAGCTTCAAAGATTGGATTGTCCAAACATATTTTAAAACTAAATGACTTGTAAAAGTAAACTTCTTTATCTTTTGCGAACAAAAACCTGATAAGACCAGATGCCATCATGCCAATGACTGTCTTAAAATGTAGGGCAATAATAATTATAATTCATCATAAATAGACCATGAATGTCTGCGCAAAATATCATAATCAGTCCAATTGTGGCTGAGAAATACACTAAACCATCACTTTATTAGGAAAGCCAATACTGGGGAGAATAGTCAGCAAGAATACTTTGCTCTTAGAACAGAGTAAATTTTTCATGGCATGGATTCCACATGTTTATTTTATTCCTCTGAGATTCTGGTGCATGTTGACATGACTGCATCACATAATTCAAACTGACATGCAGATAGTTTCACCATCTGACAAATCTGCTACTTATTTGTCAGATGGACGTTCATGCTGCGATTGCTCTATTGGATTTAGATCTGGCGACTGTGGAGGCTACTGAAGTAACTTGAACCCACTTTCATGTTCATGAAATCAATTTGATACGACTATTGTTTTGTGACATGGTGCATTATCATGCTGTGAGTAGCCATTAGTGAAGATGGGTAAATTGTGGCCATAAAGGGACGCAGATAGTCAGTGACACTACTCAGACAGCAGTGGCATTCAAACAATAATTGACTGATACTAAGGGGCCCAAAGAAAACATTCTCCACGCCATTACACCACCACCAGCCTGGACAGTTGTCACAAGGCAGGTTGGTTCCATAAATTTGGTCAGTTGACGCCAATTTCTGACCGTACCATCTGCGTGCCTCAGCAGAAAGACTGTGTTTTTCCAGTCATCAGAAGCTGTACAGTTTTGGTGAGCCTGTGCCGAACTGCATACTCATATTTCTGTTCATGTATCGCTCATCCACCTCACTTCAGCTTTCTGTTCATTCTAAAAAATTTTTTTTTTTCTCCTGACTAAAGTTTTAAAGTGCAGTTATGTGAGTTTTAATGCTGTTCTGTCAACTTAAGCCAGCCTGGCCTTTCTTCTGTGACCTTGCTCATCAGAAGGGGTTTCTGTTCACAGGAACTACAGCTGGATATTTTTCTTTGTTTCACATACTATTTTTTTTAAAACATAAGGGTAAACACCTATAGACATTTGTAGTTTTTCGGTCTTGCAACAAGAATCATGTCATGGTCAAAATCAATGAGATCACATTACCCCACTCTCATGTTTGAGTTTAACATGTAAGGAGGCTCCTGATCTACATGATTTTATGTATTACACTGGTGTCAAATTATTGACTAATTGTGTCACTGCATGAATAAATTTCATGACTGTACAACGAGCTGCCAACCAGAGACAAGCTTGGATCATGACTAACTATGTCATGAGTGGCAGCTGTTTTAAAAAATATGCCTATGCAGATCAACAGAGAAGGGATAACTGGGCAAAATGACATCATATTTAAAGCCAGGAAGCCGCCCTGCAGCCCAGGAAGAAAATGATAAATCAATAATGTGTCAATACAACAAGTGGGCCTGTTTAAGAGCAGACCACTCTTAAACTTCCCATTGAGAAGAGAACAGGAAAAGGAGCAGTTATATTTTTAAAACTTGAAATGAGCTCAGGCAGCACAAAGAAAGCCATGCTATCTTTTTAAATCATAAAACATATTAGCAATATAAGAATATAAGACAGAAAACAGCACACTAATGCCAAAGAAATCCTTCAAAGTGGAAAGCAAGGAAAGTGACATTTGTTTTTAAATCGCAATTCAAATCTTAGTGCAGCTTATCTAGATACAGAGAACTGAATAAATATTGATTTTGAGGGATAGTGAAGAAGAGCCTGAAAAAAAGGAGTCATGTGATATTTGCTTTTAGTATTTTTTTTAACGTAATGTTGAGATGAAGGAGAGAGAGAAAAAGAGAGAGAGAGAGAGAGAGAACCAGCTCTCTGAGGAAATTGCCCTCCGCTCTCCTTCATCACTGCAGGTCTGCTTCCCCCTCCTCCTCTCCTGGATGTCCGCCATTAGACACGCTCAATTGGATTCCTGTCAGATGTACGGCCTCGCCCTGGGTCTCCTTCCTATGGGTGACTGAGCATGCTGTATGTGTGTGTTCCAGCGTGTGTGTGTGTGTGTGTGTGAGAGAGAAAAACCTAAGCAGCTTTCCCTATAAAAAATTGCGAACACAAAATGACATTCACACATAAACAAACATGCACACACATGCACGTTCCAGTACACATAAACACACACTACGTGAGCCACATACACACAGTTCAAGGCTCAGTTCCCTCCAGGCAGTGGTCTAGAGACAGCACACACCTATTAGCATGGGCCTTGGCACAGCAGGGTAAATGCTGACACAGATTTAGCCGAGAGGTTATGGTACTGAGATTTACTGTGTGCCTATGTTCATTGACCTAGCCTTGGCTTCTTCCAGGATATGTCTGCATGATGTGACCATTTGACCAAATTGCTATGGGTGTAAGCTGCTTACACCTTGACCTATCAAAGGGGAATAAATGGCTCCATGGGGAGTTGACCAAACAATGCTAGTCCCTATAACACTTGCCATGTTCACCTTTCACTGGCAGAGTCATTAAACTGTTTTGTTTGGTCAGAATATAAAAGTGACAGCAAAACTCCAGCTTGAACCACAGAGCTAAATATCAAAGGGATTATAGCTGCCATTTAGAATTATGTTTTATAAATTCCTATTCATATTAACAGGCAACAAATGATGGTATTGGATGGATCTGACCCAAGCCCTTTTCTTCATGCTATCCCCTCTCTCCCCTCTTGTCTATCTCTCAACTGTTATTGTCATTATCAATGGGCAAAATGGCCAAAAATAATTATCAAAAAAAAATAAAATTATATATATATATAAAAAAATGCCATGGTATGAAATATAATGAGTTTGTATCATTTACTTTGAGTCTGACTCACATCTGAACACAGCCAGTGGTGAACTGGGTTGTGGCTATTATAGTGAGGCGAGGATCAGAGCACAGAAGTCCAAGGATCAATAGCAAAGGTTAAAAGAAGAAGAAGAAAGGAACAGCCAGGCTAAAAGCAATGCATCTGGGAACATTTTCTTTCTGACTGCCTGTGTGTTTCTTTGAGCCTGTGAAGACTGTGTGGATACAGTGGTTACTTCAGTCTCAGGTTTGATGACATAGAGCAGACAGCATGAATAAGAAAGGTAGAGGACAGAACTTGACACAAAATGTGTACTCGGTTTCTTTGACCAAATCATACCATTTCTGGCCAAAATCCCTAAAATGATTAATTTCAGGATAATGGCATAAAAGCTAGAGGAAAAAAACATAACATTGTTGGTGAGGTCTTATAAAAATGATTAAACTGACAACATCCTGAGCTTTGATAGCCTACAGGCGAGGAACGAGACAGGAGTAAAAATACACCACTCTCCCTGAAAACCTCAAATGTATAGACAAGGCTTTGGCAAACAGGCAAATCTAAAGCATAACTAATGACTGTGCAGGAAAAAAAGGGGCATGAAATTCATTTGTGTGGTAGATGTAAAGTTGGGGGCAGGGCAGAAACTTTGGTAGGCTAATTAGCTTCTATTATCTGTCGCGCCCAGTGGCCTGTGCCACTAATCCTGCTGATTAAACACAGTGGGTCTCTGCAGCTCCACAGCTCACAGTAGAACCAGACTGATAAGGCCACAGAGCTCAGCGATGACATAAATGTCTGGGTGGGACTGGACTACACAGGACTGGCACTGCTCTGCTTTGCATTATACCACAGGGTCCTGATGTGAGAATTAAACGAAGCTAAGATTCGGATACAGTCAATGAATAAAATCAGTAAAAGTTTAAAGATAAATCCAAACAGCCACCTTTTTTAGACAGCTCTAACAAAATCCAACACTAATATCAAACCAACATTTTACTCATCTCGTCCACCACATTTAAAGTGGAACCAGCAATCACTCCAGTACTTTTGCATTTACCAGTGCTTGCTAATCTAATGCAGCTTTGAATTCCAGGGTTTTAAATATTTTGCTGATGCCTGCGTCATCTTCAAGGTTTCATGTGGACTTGCACCCCCAACAGTGAGTCACTTTATAATGCAGAACAGCATTAATAGGGCAAAAGGGAAATCAGGGGGCTGTGTGGTGCAGTCTTCTCAGTCAGAGCCAGAAACTTTTTGAATAGTTTACCTGTTGACTTAAGAGAAGGTTGTAATCATCTAATCTTTAATATAAATCTAAGACATAACTTCAAGCTAAACAAACGTGTGACATGTAAATATTCCAATCTATTTTAGTTTCATCTAAGCCCGTGTATTGTATCAGTGTATTGCATTATATAGTTTATTTCTATCATGATTCTCTTTTGTTTTCTGTTTGCTTTTGTTTATTGTGGATTTGCTGAGCAGCTAGTTGTGCATTGTACTGCACATGTACTATCCATAGATATGTGGAATTATATACAGTATGGTAAGTCTTTTATTTCACTTCCAGTTGCCTTTCAAGAACTGGAAAACATATGAAAATAAGACTAAGAACTAACTCTGGTTAGCTAATGGTTTTGATTCTGTTAATGGCCTAATTGCATGAAACATTTTAAATGTTCATAAATACAGGTGGTCATTTTTCTACTATTATTAGTTACGTTATTAGGTGAAAAATGTGACACAAAATACAAATACATCTTTAACATCAGGACGATTACTCTTTAGGCCTTTGAAATGGTATTACAGAACACAGATCCACATGACCTAGCACTCGAAGATATGTTTGTTTCGGTGCAGTTGTCCCACAATATCAATACATTCTTTCAAAAGTAACTTTAAAGTTATTATGAGATCATTATTTTACATAATACTATATTGCATATACTTAAATGGCTTCCTGTGGTGTAAAATAATACAATAATACCTGCCAAACTTACTAACAAACTCATCAACCATAAAATGTCAATCAAATGTGAAAAACATTTATTTTACATGTAAACTGTTCACTTCCCCACAACACGGACTAAGACTTTAAAAGTTTCCACTCGTCAAACAGCACAGCATACTCACAGTGAACATGGTGCGAAAGTTGCTGAGATCAGTGAACAGCTCCTCCACAGAGGTCTTCTTGGGATCAATTGCGAAGTACTCCAGCAAGTTCTGATACAGAGTCTCCATATTGCTGTGCATGATCACCAGTTTGCCATACTGTTCCCGCGCAACCTTGCTGAAGCTGTGGGGACGTGGTCAAGGTCAACAACACATCCATCACACATTCAGAGTAAATTAAATGTTGCTGTGAGTGCTCCTCTGTTTGACAGCAACGCAGGAAATTGAGGATGGAAAAAAAACATATTTGAAGCTGGAAGAAATCTGGAGAGCAAACTGAGTAGTAAATTATGATGTTGACATCGCAGATGATGTCAGTCAGGTTACTAATACTGTGCATTCAGTGCTATGACCCCCTGTTGACCACTCTCGTCTGACTGCTGGCAAACTGTGTTGGTGTATCTGACTATATTACAATATCAAAGTAAAAAAGAGACACATTTACATACAAACACACACACATACATATATATATATATATATATGTATATATAGTCTTACTCTGCCTAACACTACAACTTTAGTTTGTTTCACTGTATGGACCAATAACATCTCCTTGTAACTCACATTATAGGTGGAATGGTATCAAGAGAGGTTCTTTACAAAAACTTAACAAGCCAACAGAGTTATCTAGTAAATATCTGTGGTTTCATTCCCTCTCCTCAACCCTGCTCTTACACTTTTGGTGAGTGGGTATGATCTCCTGCGAGAAGTGAGTAACTGATATAGAGTCATAGCTCGCATTGCCAGAATCAGGCCCAGCAAGTTCGAGAGTTATGTCAAACTACAGAGAAAAATACTTAAAAGTCATAAAAAAACAGGTTTTTTTCTCCAATACTCAGTGAGGAAATTTTTAAAATATCAAGAATTCTTAATAAAGTCTATTGTTCTTGTTACAGTGTCCTCTGGTTCAGGAAGCTGGGGATGCTATGATGCTACTAACAGCACGGTACTGTCAAACAAGTCACCTATAAATAACCAAGCACACAATACTCACTCAAAATCAATCAAGCAAGATTGAGCCTTTCTAAGTGTCTTATATATGCTTTCATTAGCACTTTTGTGATTTTGTAATTATATTTTTTCATTTTATAATTAAATATATAATTTTCAAGTGTAGCCTGAGCTATCCACATGATGACCCTACCCTATACAATAAAAATCTTTTTATCCATGAAAAAAATAAAATCTGAGTTTGGATCAATGTGCTTCCTTTACCCCCAACATCCTCGTCTCATGGCAGATAAGAAGTGCCAATGTCTGTGTGTCTGTGGTATCACAAGTACGTGGGCAGCCTCTCTGGCTCCTATTGAGCCCCTTCATTATGGCTCAATTGATAGACCCATTTGAGGTCTGGCCTCTGCTGAATCTGGCTGGGGAAGGGACAACCTATTCACAGCTGGGTAAATGCTGTTCAATAGGCACTGCTCCTAGATTGACTTGTCTGTAATATCTTTCCAAGCCAGGAGCTGTGGGGAGAGAAGCAGAAAGATAGTCTGAGTGGGTGATGGAAAACAAGAGAGAGAGAGAGAGAGAAAAGAAGACAAAGCTGAGCCTTGGTTGATAATTATCACGGGGTGAGAAATATCTCTCCTCCTCATGTCCACCCCTCTTCTCACTCCTCTACTATTCATGAGACAGAAGTGGTCCACCGCTGCTCATTATCAAGAATTCTTGTTCACTCTCTTTCTTACAGACCTTTACACTTCTATTCCATATGATTTTTTTTCTTCTCCCATTCTTCATTTGCTCATTATCCTTCTGTTTTTCTTCTTTCCTAATTTGCCGCCTTCTCGAGCTAAGCTCATGTTCTGAAGTGAAACACTAGAACTATAACAAATGAACATGCTCAATTGCTGGAAGTAAAAGTAAAACTTAATTTTTAATGTCTCCAATGTGACACTCCAGGTTTCTCATGTTACTGTGGTGTTTGGTTTGTTGCAACTGACTGTCTTCCATAAGCAGTGAAACAGCTTCAAGAATAACATAATGAAAACCCCTCACCTTCTACTTTAATAACTTTCTTATGACCTGGATGACTGGGGATCTTGATACAAACATGGTTTAATAACTGCATTTATAGAATTATGAATAAATCAAGCTCAGAATTACAAGCCTTTCCCAGAGGTCACCTTTTTTTAAACAAATAATCTGTGCAACACATTATTTTAATATAAAATTGTAACAATATGTAATTCAATAACACTTAAAGGATCGTTTTAAAGGTTAATTTAAAGGTGCAGTTCAATCAATATCACATCTCTTGATATTCATTACTTTCGATTGTAGACTGTGGCCATAAATTGGGCTACCAATTAAAACTGCTGTGGTTCTGTTTTCTCAGCAAACAAAAGCATGATGGAACAGATTTATGTTGAACTCTGTGTGAAAGACTGAGGTCCTAAAAATATGATCATAGTGTAAGCAATGCCACCACCAAGTTAAATATTTGTCTGTGATACAGTTAAACCCTGACAAGTGTGTGTATAAGCGATTGTGTTTCTATTGCTGAAAATTACACCCCTGACACTCTGTTTAATTTGTTTAATTTCATCTACAGTTGATTTTATTAGGGGCCAAGAGCACAGATTTCATTTTCAAAATCCGTGTTGATGTTTGCGTTTCTAATCTGCGTTGCTAAGATGAGACAGGCACCAGGAATTGGAAAGTGAACCAGTGAAAGACGGACCTGTCAAATCCATTCTCTGTGTTGTACTCAAGTTCTCTGCTAACTACCAACAACACAATCCATCAGTGGCCCAGCCCCAAGGCTACTGATCAAAACTACATGAAGGCGGCCGGGTACAGGGTGTATTATTGAACACACTCACACACCTGGTCTGAGACGTACCTGACACCTGTCAGCGATGGATCTTTATATCCAGACAGGACAGTGAGGCGCTTATAACACTAAAAAAAAACATTTGTGTATTCATGTTTTTTATATCAGTAATTACATTACATTGCTCCTTTTCCATGAACATACAGCAATGACTGACAGAACGAGAGAGCATGAGAGTGACAGAGAAACAATGGAGGCTTTGTCCCAATGCTCCTTCTCCAACCTTTCCCTTCATTTTGAAGTTGTCCTCAGTGTGAAGTACACAAAAATGAGAGAGGAGAGTGGTACTGGTCCAGTAACTTGAACATTGAATGGGATGCCACTCATGACTTGTACACATCATGGTGAGTAGAAAAACAAGTGTACTGTAGATAAAAGACTAAGGCTGGGAGGACTCTTCTTGTCACACATTTACTTTTTAACACTATTCTATGTCGTTTCTTTTCTTGAGTGATTTCCAAGAGTGTGAACATCTGCAACTAATTGAACTCAACAGATTCATAATTAATTTTGCAAAAGGTAAATAAAATATCTTTAAGATGTTAAAGTTCCTTCACTATTTAATGTAAGTTATTTCATATGCTACGGTGTGGAAACCTGCTCTATTGCTAGCCTATGTAGCACCAATGTAGTTGATGTAAACACATTCAGTTTGACTGCACCTCAGCCATGTTAGTGGATGGGACATGGACCTAACTAAAAACTACACACCAAATACATTTTTTGCCGGAGAAAATTGTTGTCATTTTTAGATAGTTTTTATCAAACCACTGTAAGTTCAAGTGTTCATTTTCCAATAAATTTGGTTTTAATTAGTTATTTGATGCTTAATAAAAACAGGGTTATCATGATTGACAGCTGAGACAGACTCATGATTGGTCAAGCATGCTCATTGAAGGGACCTCGATATCACAGCTCCCCTCCACAATCTCTACTGTGCCGACTCTTTCTCCAGCACAAGATGGTGGCAACTATTCACGTGATAGTCAGGCCTTATTTTTTTTAAGTGGAGGTGCGTAGTCCTTCTTTATATGAATATATAGTCATTGGTTTGATTCATATCCGTGTAATCAGACTAATATCTTGGATGAGTAAGTGAGTGAAGGGATGTATTAAAAACATTATTATAATTATAAAAGGATATAGCCATTTTCGTGAGGAACATGTCGTTGGGGTCATCAGGCGAAGAAAAAGTGTCCAGGTCTCTCTCCAGCTGCAGCAGCTGCCGCTCCATCTGCCTGAGGCTCTTCTCCAGATTCTCCGCAGACGCTGCACACGTATATCCAGACACAAACACGCACGTTTGTTAAAGCACACGCAAACATACCCACATGCAAATGTAGAAAAGAAAGAAGCAGAGAGAGAGAGAGAGAGAGAGAGAGAGAGAGAGAGAGAGAGAGAGAGAGAGAGAGAGAGAGAGAGAGGACAACTCACTTACAGGTACAATCAAATGTTATTATTTTGATGCTCTGAAAGAACCGGAGAAAAACATCATACTAAAAAGGGAACAGGGAAAAGGAGAGAGCAGCCAGCTCAGTTGAAAAGCATGCTTATTATGAATTCACTCTGCCAGAAACACCAAGGGAATAAACAATAACTGAGAAAAATAAACATCAAGTGCAGGTACGTTCAATGTTCACCTCACATATGCTTTTGTGTGTGTCATAAACAATTAGATTTGTGTTAGAGTACAGTGCCCTTACTGACACACACACTGTAGTGAAAGCAGACGCCTGCTGTGTTTATTTGTATGTTACATGATGTGTGTGGCTTTTCAGTGACACAAACAGAGCAACTGATTGAAAAGTGCAGTCTCAAAGTATGAAGACTGATGGTTTCATTTCAAAAATCTCTCCAAGCCACAGGGTCTTTACTCGTATCAACAGGTAGCACGGATCATTTAGGTAGGAGAGCAGGAGACCACAGAGCCCAACTTTCTGTTAAGTTGGTCATGGCTGACACTTTAAGCTAGTCGCTGAATATAGCATATGGCTTAAATTACCCTGATTAGACCCTGCTTGACAAAAAGGCGTAAGCTGCTTATATTAAAGTAGTTTCAAATTTCCTTGATCCTCATAAACGCTTTTCAAAAAAAAGAAGAAAAAGAGAGAAGGAGAACTTTAATGTAGCTAAACTCCTCACTGCATTTATATCAAAAATGCTATTTAATGATGTGAACAAGCTGTCTCTCACACACACACACACACGATTCTTTAATAAATCATCTTTAATACACATATTCTATGCAGAAGCTGAAGACGTTGCGCAATTTCTCTTAAATTTTTTTATTCAATAGCGAGTAAGTGCTGTATGTTCTTTTGAGAGCAGGTAAAGGTGAGTGTGTGAACATATGTAGACAAAATACTGATTCATCGGGGGGGCACTTTTCATTGTGCTGTCACTCATGATTGAGAAAGAGAGAGCTCTTCAGTAACACAAGTATTTAAAATGAAATCATCATATAACACTCACAACACAGCTCCTGAATATGTACCAGAAAAATTATTTTAACATGTAATCTTTTTAATCCAAGGAATTTCTTTGTCTCTCTTCTTTGATTCATCTCTCTTTCCCTGTCTCTGAAGCACTGACACGAATAGTTAACAGTCAGTCGATGGCAGTGAAAATGGCGAAGCACTCCAGTCTTGTCACAGCGTACATTGTGGCTCCTGGTGTCTCAATCAGAACAGTATTCACAGAGCAGCAAGTTGCTCATACTGATCGACTGAAATCAGCCTGCCATGCTGGGCAGTAAAAAAGAAGAAGAAACCTGTAGGGGTTAACTTTCCCCTGCAGAATCGTTGATGATGCTCTTTTTTCCATGAGGAACATTGAAAGCAATTAGGAAGAAAAACACTGATCAGCCACCACATTAAAACCAGTCACATGTTTTATTGCTGTGGCTGATTGATATATCAGGAGGATAGAGTGATGCAATGCAGCAACATACAGATGCTGTTTTTTTATTGTCTTCAAAGCTCTCAAATATCACACCCTAAAAAACAGAACTAGTTTCAACTGTCAAATCCATTATCTCCCTGAAACGAAACACAAGCTCTGAACATTTCCATAGATATTCTATTAGCGTGCCAGTTCAGAGCGGGAAAACAAATCGGAAATATAAAGGTCTCGATACTGATCTGCCCTGCAGCTTAAAACCTGGTGATCTGTTTACAGAAATTCTTTGGATTCTATCAAGACTCAACTACAATAACTATAAACCTTTGACCAAATAATCAAGGATTTCACAATCAATATGATAAGTATGATAGATGTTATAGTAAACCATCAGAAACTGACACTTAACCTGCTGTTTCCTCCCATTAAAATCTTTGTCTCTTTTTTGAAAAACAAAAAAAAGAAGCCTTCGGCGAAACCGAGCAACCGCTCTCTGCTGAATGAGGTGGGGGCAGCATGCAGAAGTGGAAGGTAGCCTGACAGGCGGTCTGTTAATATAAATGCTTTAAGTCTTGGATGTTCTAGCTGTGAAAAGTGCAACGAAGGGTGAGACAGAGAGCAGAACAGATTGAGATTTCTTCTTTTTTTAGCTTCACAATTCAATTATGATGATGCCTGCTCGTACGGAAGGGCATATGAACAAGAGGAAACATGCAGGTGTCAAACGTTTCTGGAGAGCATTTTTTCGTGGACTGATCAGCAGTGTTAGTATAGCAGCTGAAATGTTTAGTCTGTGTCCTTCTTGTTCGCCATCCTGCTCTTTCTTTCTCTTGTGGTGTGTTAAAGTGCAAGTGCTTTTTAAGAGCAGCGGCGCCTGAATGCCTTTGTGGTCCAGAGGGGCAGCAGACAGATGTAGGATGTTTTAGCGGAATAATAATTGGAATATTTGCAGAGGTCAAATCCCCCATTGACACCCTTTTATTACCCTGCCAACCTGCTGTGCTATAAATGAGACTGAGTGGAGCACACAACCATGCATACTCTCTCACAAACAGCCCTGCTACATGCAGAGCTCCACTATAGACCATCCTTTGATGCATGGAAATTAAGAGACTGAAAAAAAGCAGATATGCATTCAGAGACCAAAGCGTGACAGACAAGTGTGTAGACTGATGGTGCTGGGTGCTGTAGAAATTGTAATCTGAAAAAAACCTACACTCAATGTGCACCTGCTACATGGAAAAATAACATGAACATTTCACTGCTCATTCTATATACTTTCAAACTGAGGCTCATCACTCATACTGCATGTGGCGAAGTGAAGCTTGAGCCGCATGTGCGAGAACAGTCTCATTTTACTTGAGCCATCGCATTACTTCTTAATGACTCCTCAGGGCTCCAAGCCTTAAACAGAAACTGAACCAAAGTAGCTTTTCCATCTTTACTGCAAAATAAAATTAATGCAGACATGTCTATTTAGTATTATGCAAAGCTTTCCAAGTAAGAGATGCTTGAGCTGTTGACAGGCACTATTTGAAGAGCTGCGAGCTGAAGGAGCTTGGTTTCACACATTAATACTGTACGTCTCTATGATTTGCCTGATTTCACCAAGTGCCATACAAGATACACCCTTGTTGCTCAAACCTGCCTGCTGTGAATTATCCATGTTTCTGAAGAGGGGCTAAAGAAATAGAAATAGGACGGAAGAGGGAAAGAGAGCACAACTGATGAAAGAAATAGCAAAGAAAGATGGATTCACAGGGAGAGCCAGAGGAACATGGGAAATGACAGAGAGAAGCAGCACACTAGAACTGCTTCTCCATGTCAAGAGAAATAATGATTAAGATGCTGAAAAGAAGAGAGGGCAGCAGAAATAAGAAGACAGACACAAAGGAACCCTGAAATAAACTGCAGTTTTGTTTCCATGAGAGACGGGATTGGCAGTGGGGGGAAACGGAGGCTATGTTACACACAGTCAAAAGACTGCACCTTTTACAACCGAAGCACAAATCATTACTGCTACCTCGATGCAACCTTGTTTTCATGCTCAAGAAAGCTCTTTGGTGAGTGTCTATGAATGTAATGCAGCCTTTTAGTGTATTTTCAGGCCCCCCGAATGACTGTCAGGCCTGATGAAAAGGAAGCCACTCAAAAGGGTGGTTTCAAAAGACGAGATGGGATTTGTGTGTCTGAACACTAGATATGAAGAGATGAGACACTTAGTGAGTGCTTCTCTTAACTGAACAAAAACACAGAGGAAGACAGTGACGGAGGAAGAGGACTACATCTATCAAGATGCAAATATATACTCAGCTTGTGGTCAATGAAGTAAGCACAAGAACAAAGCCTGAGGAGAGATCCAAGGAGTGAGCTTCATATTGATCACACCTTCTACCCATGAGTCTTGGCTAAAGACTTGTGGTTACGTAGCACTTGGGAGAAGTGAAAAATGTCAACAGGGGCATCGTTATCCAAAGATTATCAAAGCCCCAACAAAACCTTACGAAGAAGAGTAAAAGGATGAAAGACACACACGTCAGTCCTGCTATGTGTTTTCACCCTCTCCTTCACTCACTCCTGCTGGGAACAGTGAAGGGGATAGAATCTTCTCTGGAGCCACAGAAACATGTTGTGACAGTATAATTGTACGTGCACACTGCACATAACTCTGCACTAACTCTATTCCTGTTATGGGTAACAATTATCCAGATTGTCCAGCTGGCGCACAGGAAATGTTTGGCTTCTGCTCACGCTTTACCTGTCTTACTTAGAAGTTGGGCTTCTTTTCGACCTTTTACATAGACTAACAAACATAACACAATGGAAGAAAGAGAAAAGTCACAGTTTTCATTATGTGGAGAAGTATTTTGTTCCCATGATTATCGTCAAGTCCCCATAATTAATTTAGTGAACAGATTCAGATCTCCACAACATGAGCAATAAGTGATGCTGCTCACCGCTTACGCCTGAGACTTGCTCATGGCAATATGAGCAAAATACATCATGAACAATTCTCCTCTGGCCACCCAGTGTGTCCCCGCTTGCTTGTGACCTTTACCACATTCAAGATAACACTGACCAAACTCTGCACATGTTTGTGTGAATGAGTGCACCTCATACGATACAGAAAACAGCCAATTTGTTCAAATTGATGCTACAACAGTACATTGACCCGACGTAGTCTCTTGGAAAAAAAGCCCAAAGCTCTTGCAGATGTGCAACAGCAGAAGATTAAAGGTGAGTATCAAAAAGCATTGCAGAGGAAGTGTGTAGCATAGATCAAACACAAAATCTGGTAAAATATAATGCCTGTTTACAGAATAAACAAGCATGAAATCTGAGAATTATCCCTAATGAGTTACAAATGTAGAAAGGTACAAATGTAGAAAGGAACTTAAACACAAAAAGAATAATGGTCCATTCTGTAGGACACGTTTCTGCATTAACCTCTCCAAACCATAAACTTTAAGGATCTCTGCACAAATTCAGAAATCTATTGCTTATCATTTGCAACATTAATAAAATATAATGTAAGACAATATAAAAACCAGATGTGACTGAATGTCATTTTCATGCAAGACTACTAGTGTGTTTGGGTGGAGTGATATCAAACCCAGTCTCTCAACCACCAAAACCATTGAGGTTATTTCACAGCAGCTCATGTAAAAGTAATTTCTTTTCATGGATTTTAATGGTTGAACTTAAGAGATATGAAATGACACAATGTTAAAATGTGATTAAGTTTGTGATGTCAGTCGTTTATATGGTTGGGCGACCCATGGAGCTCATTATCTTTTCATGAGGCTCACCTTTCCAATCATCTACCACTGCCATTGACCACACCATTACAATTGTTTATATCAGGCGATAACGCTTAATGGCCACCATCAAACAAGGAGCCAAAGCGTTCTTTCTAAAATATTATTCAGTTTTCAGTTTTAATAGCGTGCCCTCAGTTGCCTAAACAACATGCTGGACAGAAGATAACATAAAAGGCTTTTTCTCATTGAAGTCAAACCTAAAGGCTGACATTTTTCAGTTCCAGACAGCTTGTCAAACAAAGCTGCAAAACAGAGGGAGAAAAAAAGAAAAATAAACAATATAGTTTTGTGTCTGTATACCTTTTGTCTGCTCAAAGAATAGTCCAGCTATTTGATTACTAATTTTGCATTCATTGGACCAGTTGGCAACGTCCCTGCTGGTAAATATTGCCAGGGTGTTGATTTGACAGGGAATGGATGAAACTCCCTGCGCAATGGGAAAGCTAAAGAACTTTAGTTGACACCAGCAGGAAACCAAAATAACAGCAATAATCACACTGCAGAATCGGCTCAAGGAGAGTGGGAGGTAGACGGCAGCACTGTGCATAGTGATCATTGCGTGCTTAAAAAAGAGGAACAATGCCTTGGTGCAAGTGAACAGCAAAGTATTTTTTTTCTTATATCTATCGTATTAAATCTGGTTGTTTCTATGAGACATAATTAACGTACCATAACATTGTGTGCATCTGTGTGCAGGTTTGTGCATACGAATAACAATTTATGTTACCTCGGCTAGCACGGTCCACGTGCTGTAGGTCTTCAACGAACTTAATCACATCTGGAAAATCTTGCTCACATACATGTGCCAGGAAGTGGAGCAATGTGGTCTTTTGGTCCGCTGACTTTGTGTCCTTTAGCTGTAGTAAAACACAAACACATACAGTTACACACAAAGGCCAATGATAGTGAAGGGCTGAATTTTATATCTTCTCATTTGAAATTTAAACAGTATTAAAGAGTGATTAGCAGAGAGTAAGTGGTACCTCTGACTTCCCTTGTTATTTCAAATGTCACAGGCTTAGTCTGACAAGTATGGATTTGTTGTTGATTGAAATGTTCTTAGTGATGTTTTCACCTTTGACCTTTTGAAAATAAAATGTTATCACATCACCATCGATCCAAGTAGACATTTATGTAAAATTGTGTCATAATAAATGTTTGAGTTATGGCCACGTGAAATGTTTTTTTATGATCACAGTAACCTTTGACCTTTAACCACCAAGATCTAATCAGCTCACCGTTGATGTCAGGTGAGCATTTGTACCACTTCTGCAGAAATGTCCTCAATGCATTGCTTTGATATTTCGTTCACAAGAGTGGGATGGATGTATGGATGTACACCCTGGAAACATAATGTCTCTGTGGCCACCGCTGTAACTGCTGCAAAAGCATGAACAGATTCTTTTGCCACAGCAGAGAATTAGCAGATTTTGTTTTCGTTCCCACATTCTCTGGTTGTTGTGTGACAAAGGAGCATGTAGCATTGCCTTCATTCAGCTACTGTAAACCCTTTCGGTGGCTCTACAAATGTGAGTGTTGGTGGTGCCTCACATGATTTCACGTCTCGTAGTCATGCAGCGGAAGCACATTCACAATGTGATGACCTCTTGAACTCTACATGCCACTCTTCCCCACACGTAACAATTTTTCAATTTCTCTGATACATTTCCATCATCGCTCTTCTGCAGTCTAATTCCAAGATGTCTCTCTGTATCCCCGCCAAACATCCCTCCTGTGGAGTGCATTGCTGTGTATCTCTCTAGGTGATCTATTGGTAGACAGCAGTGTACTCAGCCCCGCTGGGTTTAATCATGTTTGTATTATCTCCTCTAATCAAACAGTCTCATCTCTCATTTCATTTCTGTTTTCTCTTTTTTTTTTCAAAAGCTTAAAGTGCTCACTCATAAAAGCTCTCTTTTTGATTTTAGATGGATGTAATCATAGTTGACAATGTAAACATTTTTCTTTTTTCAATTGGGTTAGGCGCAATTTTCTTGTGCTTTGGAGTGTGCTGTGGAATTAAGTTGTCAAACTCGGGAACAGGCATGAAGGGTGATGTCTTCCTCTATATACATCCTGCTTTTGACATCCACTCACACCTTGGCCCCCCAACATACAAGTACGAAAGATAAGGAAACAGAGGGGCAGCATTAGAAAGGTGCTTAATACAAAAGCTTGTCCTTCACATACTTCTATTACCTAATTATATTACAGTTCTGTTAATACAGCAAATCCATCATTCATATATGCATGAGGCCAGTGTTTGTGTACACTCATGCACTGGTGTTTATATGAACATAAGCACCCAAGTCTAACAGGGCAGAGAGGTGGCAGTGATGAATGGCTGCAGTGGTCGTTACTGTGGAAACTGCAGTGAGTGTGCCACCAGCTGTAATGTAACCACTGGAGGAGTCTCTAGACAACCACACTGTTCTCTGTCACAATCACTACCATACAGGACAACTTACAGTCCTGTCTTAATGCCATATAAAATCTACAGGTACAGACATTCCCTGTGTCTCACCCCGACTCAGTTTGGGGAGTCCTGCAGGGTGTGTGCACTTTGAAAAGGGATATTGGTCATTGTCTCAATTATCTATTTGGAGCAGGAGAATGAGAATAAAGAACTCCCTGGGTTTCGGCTGCTTTGAAAGATGCCAGCAGATAGAGGGGGAAAGAAAGCTTGTGAGGCTGATGGTGTTCAATCAAATGAAACATTTTCAAATAAAATGTCTCATCACAGCAGTGTCTTCAGATCAGTTACCCGATACGGCAAAGTCAAAAAAGAGAGAGGCTAACACCTCCAGAAAAATACAGATGCACAAGTGTAAAAATACACAGATATGTTTGCCCAGACACCTAACACACACACAGACACACACAGACACACACAGACACACACAGACACACACACACACACACACACACACACACACACACACACACACACACACACACACACACACACACACACAAATCAACTGTATATAAAGATGGACGACAGGTTGGCTCCCCAAAGGTGAAGCCAAAGTATCTTGATCACCCCCCTGGTAGCTGGCTGCAGTTTAGGTCATAAACCCTGCCTCCTCCATGTCAGTGGATGGGACATGGGCCAGACTAAAAGTCATAAAGTCAAAATAACTCTTTCTCAAATTTGTTTTGTGCTTTTCAAGTTCGGTTTGAATTTGTTACTTGATAAATAAAAACAAGAGTAAAACAACATGATTAACAGCTGAAATTGATTCGGGATTGTTTGTGCCTGTGTATCAATGGGACGTCGCTACCATGGCTTCATCTCTCCCGATTCTCGCTACAAGTGACGTCTTTGGCCTAAGATGACCTTGTTTGTGTTAGTGGGAGGAAGTGAGATTCACCATCCATCTTTCTACACAGATTATGACACACACGCACTAACACATTGACTCTTTCCTAAATACTATGAATTAGTCGGAGCTAGGGCTTATATTTACAGTATCAATATAACATATATTATGTGAACGTATAAGGTATTGGAACACATGTATGTTAAACTGGCAGACATCCCTCAAGGCTCTTCAAGTGAACTTCAAATCAAACGTAGACTCTTGGAATCTTGTGATGATGCTCTCATTTTAAAAAGCTATTTCTTTCTGTTACCACAATCCAGCTCAGAACACAGCTGTGGATCATTTAAAGAAAACAAAATTCCATGTGTGATGTACTGTGCACACATCAAACATGTTGAACCACTGCCCGTGGTTGAATAGAGGTCTACAAGCTGTATGGAACAGGAAAAAAGGTCAGTGTTTTAACCCTCACCTTGCAGAGGGAACTGAGGTCGAAGCCATAAGACTGGGCGTTTCGAGAGCCTGCATTCATGTAATTCCCCAGCAGCAGCACCAGCTCCAGCAAGCGGCCAAAGGAGCCGCTCTTCCTGACCTCATCACAGGCGGCGTTTACAGCCAGGATATCTGGACGCAAGTTGTTTACTTGCTCCTCAAACTGCAGTCTGAAGAGAATGTGGCTGAGGCGAGGACGCAGACGCTTCACACTGCTCATCTGGAAGAAGGAGAAAAAAACTAGGAAAATTAAAAAAATTATAAAACAAAAGAGGAGTTAAGCAGGAGTAAGGAAAATATATTAAACAGAGAATAAGGTCAAAGAACATAGTCAAGCCTATAGTAAATACAATCACACTTTTGGCAATCTCACATTCAGCCGCTCTAATTTAGAAGGCATTTATGCAACGAGCACGCTGGAAAGTGTTGCTAGGCAGTAGTAATAGATGCTGGCAGTGATTTGATTTGGGACCCAGGTCTGGTAAGTTAATTGTAGAGTTTGTGTCCATATAGGGTGGGCAACGGAGGGGGTGGAATATACAATAGGCTGCCTTGGATTACCACTCTCACACAATTAGAGAAAATTGGAAAATATTGCACTGGGCCCAGGGCCTGGCCACAACGGTGATTGTGTATGTGTGCATGGCGGAGGGGAGGGTGCAGGTTCGAATTGTCTGTTTCACACAACAGCTGGCTGTGCGGTTTGATGTCCTCCATCAAGGG